>NC_136067.1:1040705379-1041404957 GCF_964261635.1 Lissotriton helveticus
CTCACCCTCCTCCCCCTCCCTCCCCCACCCTCACCCCACCCTCACCCCACCCTCACCCACCCTCACTCACCCTCACTCACCCACCCTCAACCCTTCACCCTCACTCACCCTCAACCCCTCACCCTCACTCACCCTCAACCCCTCACCCTCACTCACCCTCAACCCCTCACCCTCACCCACCCTCAACCCCTCACCCTCACTCACCCTCAACCCCTCACCCTCAACCCCTCACTCACCCTCACTCTCACTCACCCACAACCCCTCACCCCTCACCCTCACTCACCCTCAACCCCTCACCCTCACTCACCCTCAACCCCTCACCCTCACTCACCCTCAACCCCTCACCCTCACTCACCCTCAACCCATCACCCTCAACCCCATCACCCTCACTCACCCTCACTCACCCTCACTCACCCTCACTCACCCTCACTCACCCTCCCCCTTCACCCTCACCCTCACTCACCCTCACCCTCACTCACCCTCACTCACCCTCACTCACCCTCATACCCCCCTCACCCTCACTCACCCTTAACCCTCACCCACCTTCACCCACCCTCACCCTCACTCACCCTCAACCCCTCACCCTCACTCACCCTCAACCCCTCACCCTCACTCACCCTCACCCTCACTCACCCTCACCCTCACTCACCCTCAACCCCTCACCCTCACCCTCACTCACCCTCAACCCCTCACCCTCACTCACCCTCAACCCTCACCCTCACTCACCCTCACCCTCACTCACCCACCCTCACCCACCCTCACCCTCACTCACCCTCAACCCCTCACCCTCACTCACCCTCACCCCACTCACCCTCACCCTCACTCACCCTCACTCACCCTCACCCACCCACCCTCACCCTCACCCACCCTCACCCTCACTCACCCTCAACCCCTCACCCTCACTCACCCTCACCCTCACTCACCCTCACCCTCACTCACCCTCAACCCCTCACCCTCACTCACCCTCACTCACCCTCACCCTCACTCACCCTCACTCACCCTCACTCACCCTCACCCTCACTCACCCTCACTCACCCTCACCACCCTCACCCTCACTCACCCTCACCCTCAAACCCTCACCCTCACCCACCCTCAACCCCTCACCCTCAACCCCTCACCACCCCTCACTCACCCTCACTCACCCTCAACCCCTCACCCTCACCCACCTCACCCTCAACCCTCACCCTCACTCACCCTCAACCCCTCCCCCTCACTCACCCTCAACCCTCACCCTCACTTACCCTCACTCACCCTCACTCACCCTCACTCACCCTCACTCACCCTCACTCACCCTCACCTCACCCACTCCCTCACCCTCACTCATCCTCACTCACCCTCACTCACCCTCACCCTCACCCTCACTCACCCTCACCCTCAACCCTCACCCTCACCCTCACCACCCTCAACCCCTCACCCTCAACCCCTCACTCACCCTCACTCTCACTCACCCTCACTCTCACTCACCCTCACTCACCCTCAACCCCTCACCCTCACTCACCCTCACCCTCACTCACCCTCACTCACCCTCAACCCCTCACCCCACCACACACCCTCACCCCTCACCCTCACACACCCTCACCCTCACACCCTCACTCACCCTCACCACCCACCCCCTCACCCTCACCCTCACTCACCCTCACCACCCTCACCCACACCACCCTCACCCTCACACCCCCACCCTCACTCACCCTCACCCTCACTCACCCTCAACCCCTCACCCTCACTCACCCTCAACCCCACACCTCAACCCTCACCCTCACTCACCACCCACCCTCACTCACCCTCACCCTCACTCACCCACCCTCACTCACCCTCACTCACTCACCCTCACCCACCCTCACTCACCCACCCTCACCCTCACTCATCACCCTCACCCTCACTCACCCTCACCCTCACTCACCCTCAACCCCTCACCCTCACTCACCCTCACTCACCCTCAACCCTCACCCACCCTCACCCTCACTAACCCTCAACCCCTCACCCTCACTCACCCTCACTCCCCCTCAACCCCTCCCCCTCACTCACCCTCAACCCTCACCCTCACTTACCCTCACTTACCCTCACTCACCCTCACTCACCCTCACTCACCCTCAATCACCCTCACTCACCCTCACTCACCCTCACTCACCCTCACCCTCACTCACCCTCACTCACCCTCATCCCCTCACCCTCACCCTCACCCACCCTCAACCCCTCACCCTCAACCCCTCACTCACCCTCACTCACCCTCACCCTCACTCACCCTCACCCTCACTCACCCTCACTCACCCTCACCCTCACTCACCCTCAACCCCTCACCCTCACTCACCCTCAACCCCTCACCCTCACTCACCCTCAACCCTCACCCTCACTCACCCTCACCCTCACTCACCCACCCTCACCCTCACTCACCCTCACCCTCACTCACCCTCAACCCCTCACCCTCACTCACCCTCACTCACCCTCACTCACCCTCAACCCCTCACTCACCCTCACTCCCTCACTCACCCTCACTCCCTCACCCTCACTCACCCTCAACCCCTCACCCTCACTCACCCTCAACCCCTCACCCTCAACCCCTCACCCTCACTCACCCTCAACCCCTCACCCTCACTCACCCTCAACCCCTCACCCTCACTCACCCTCACTCACCCTCACCCTCACTCACCCTCACTCACCCTCAACCCCTCACCCTCACTCACCCTCAACCCCTCACCCTCACTCACCCTCAACCCCTCACCCTCACTCACCCTCAACCCCTCACCCTCACTCACCCTCACCCTCACTCACCCTCACTCACCCTCACCCTCACTCACCCTCAACCCCTCACCCTCACTCACCCTCAACCCCTCACCCTCACTCACCCTCAACCCCTCACCCTCACTCACCCTCACCCTCACTCACCCTCACCCACCCTCACCCTCACTCACCCTCACCCTCACCCTCACTCACCCTCACCCTCACTCACCCTCAACCCCTCACCCTCACTCTCACTCACCCCCAACCCCTCACCCTCACTCACCCTCAACCCCTCACCCTCACCCCCTCACCCTCACTCACCCTCACTCACCCTCAACCCCTCACCCTCAACCCCTCACCCTCACTCACCCTCACTCACCCTCAACCCCTCACCCTCACCCTCACTCACCCTCAACCCCTCAACCCCTCACCCTCACTCACCCTCACAACACATATTGTGTTACAATAGGTGTCACATTTGCGAAAGATAAAACTATTGGCATTGTAAATAACAAAGCTATTAATTTCGCTATTTTCAAAACAAGCACATAAATAAAAAATGTGTCCTTTACAATACCAATAGCTCAAACGTTCCTAATGCGAGACCTATTGCATTGCTGTGCTTCTCTCCCCTGCTGCACTCTCCTGCTCTCTATAGATGTGGCCTAACGACCAGAGCTGCCATCTAAGTAACGTAAATACAAAATATGTTGCATTCCAAATGCTATAGGTGTCACATTCGCGAAAGTTATAACTATTGGCATTGTAAATGACAAAGCCATCAATTTAGCAATTTTAAAAACAAACAAATAAATAAAAAATGTCATTTACAAGACCAATAACTACAACTTTTCTAATGCGAGACCTATTGCATTTCCAATGCTTGTTTGCTCTTATTCCTCTAGCCACCCCAACCATGAGTATGCAAATGTATCCCTGCCCATTGTCCTTTGCTCCTTTGCTCCTTCCCTCCTAGGTTGATTCTTCCCTTCATGCTCCCCCATTCGCTCCCCCATTCGCTCCTCTGTTGCTTCCGACCCCTCCAGTCCTAATACATAATTTTAGTAAAATATTTTTTTCTTTGAAAATATTTTTGGGGCTGATGGGTTGCTCAGTCTTTTTTTTTTTAGGTGCTTTTGTGCAAATACAAATTCATTTTATATTTACAAGAATGGTAACTAAAAAGGTTAGTAAAATGGCACCTGCAATAATCCATAATTGTGTCCATGCATCATTACTCATGCACATACTTCAGTACACATGCATACAGAATGAAGCCACTGCCAGCAGCATCACGATGTATACACTCACATACGCATGTTAGTCATTGCGCCTTTTTTCATTTTTTTTTGTCGATTGATGCTGCACAGCTTCAGCAAAAAAGAATTTCCGTTCACCAAAAAAACATTGGCAAAGCCAGTAGATCAAAAAGACGAGGCCTACTGGCTTTCCCAATGCTTGCTTCATGGTGGATATTTAATTTCCGTGGGCCACAAGAATACTATAAACATAACACCATCCTTACGTCCTTTAAAAACATACTTGACAAAAAATGTAAACCAATGCCGCAAGAGCAGGCTAGCGGTAACCAATCAGTTATGCATTTTCCACTTTTTGACTGTGCATCGCTATTCATTCTTCGTGATTGGCATTGGTTGTACTTCCTGGCCTTGAGTTTTGCTTAAACTTGCCTCAATAAGAAAGCAGCAGGTAATGTGGACACTGTGATCTGTACAAAACAAAACGTTACTTTCCCTATCTGATCTATCAAGAAAGCCCCTTTTTAGTCCATATTGCATCTGCTTTTATTATCTTTCGGTCTTGCCGGCTCCTGCCAAGTGTGCTTTTGTACTTGCCAAGTCTTAATTGGAGCTGGAGCCATCTCTTCTAAAACATTCCTCTGCTCTCACTCCCTTCCCCTTCCCAGTCTGTGTGTTGACTTATTACCTGGTTAGCATCAGTGTAATTTCATCCTTTATCATTACTGGGTGCAGAACACCGCTCACTCCCATCTTGGACCTTGAGCCAGAGTGGGCTGGTAATGTGGGCACACAGAACATAAAATATTCCAAATTACAGGATTTACTGCTATTCTGAATTATCCTCCTGGAGTTGAGCCATTACCTGTGAGATCATGCCTTCAGGTCCAAATTCCATACATATATATTTACCTCACAGATTTCCATCGATAACCATCGGCAGGTTAAACATGCTGAAATGTGGAACTGTGGTGTTTGCAGAGATATCTGAATTCTGAGTTTTGTAAGCCCCTACATGTACTTAGATCGGAAATTAGCACCACACTAGAACAGGGAATTATTAAAGGGTCATGCACGGTCCTAAATCTAAGTGTGGAGCAAGCATAACTCTCATAGGTCACTCCCTCCCAATTGTCTGCCCACTGCCACCAGGCTGCAAATCAATCATGTATTGCACTCTTAATGTTGCATTTGCCCTCATAACCCACTGGTCAAAGTTGTGGAGAGTTTAACATTAAATCATAGGAACTGACCTGCAGTAAAATAAATGGTTTCGAAAAAAGAAAGCCTTGATGAAGAAGCATAATTAAGTGAAACTTGAGTTGGCAATGCAATATATGACATGTGAAGTAATTTTTGAATTTGAAATGAAACCTTAAAAAATAAAAAGAAACATGTAGTTGAAACACAAATATATGCTGTGTAGTTAACCTGTTGATTTTGTACTAATTGGCAGGGGATGCAGGGGCATCCTGGCACCAGGCTTAGAATAAATCTAAGGCCAGCATTTACCCAGGCCCTATAGTAAAAGTCAGAGAAACATGTTTTCTCTCACTTCCCTGGCTTCCTCGGCTGAATTGCTATGCATTTCACTCATCATGATTGAGACAAATACTATAATCTCTTGGATTGTTATACTGATTTTAGGGGTATTTGTCTATCTAATTTATAGTTAAATGTGACTAATACTTTCTAGGTTGGATTCAATCCAATAGACGAAATGTGGATATTTCTAGTCCTTTGTTGTAAAATATAATTCCCAAATGGGATATCCATTCACCCGTTTTAAAGTTTTATAGTTCTGTAACAAAACCCCAGTATATTTCCTGTTCTTAAATACTTAACGTTGGTGTTAAGATAAATTGTTAATGACTTATTCAATGAGCATCTCCAACTGCTTTTGGATATCTTTCTCAATTAAGAAACGCATGATGGTAACATCTTCTTGTAGAAGTGGTTCCTACTGACTCTCTCCCAGCCTTGGTTCTCCGCAACATACAGATTAGTCACCAAAAATTGAAATCTGGCCCCTATACTTTTAAAATGGGCAATGTGAGTTTCTGTGGATGGCCATTGGCAGTGAAATTGTGACTTCACTGGTCCTGCCCAGGTGGCTGTCGTTAATATCCACAAATACCATCTCAGTCACCAGTGTGAAACCTCTGTCTACAACCATGCTTGGTAACCACTCAGACAGCAGTCTTCAACAGTGCCAAAAGGTGCAACATGTCTAAAATGTCTACATGTAAATGGGAAAATCCATAGCTAGGGATATTTTCCATTTCTGGTCTTCATCAGGAGAGTAACGGTCTAACAATAAATATCCTTTCTAACTATAACTTGATTGTCGTACGGATGATAATGTAAACTAATGCCCACTGTTGGACCTTGCTCACAATCCACTCTAAATTTAATATTCCTGGGAAATCATAAGAGGTTGTTCACATATAACAATGTGGGTGGTTTTTACCAGTTAGGTATGTGGCCTGGCATTATAATTAACCTTACGATTTCTTCCATTTACATTGTCCCGCATCAAGCTAGTCATGATATCCTACCACCAGCTGGGGATGAATTTGAAGATCTAAGAACCCAAACAAAAACAAAATGTATTGTTTATATTCTTAGCAGCATCTTGTCCATTCGGTAATAGGCAGGGGTCTGTGATAGTTCTTGTTGGGAAGAAAAAGATGGTAAATCAATTAGCAGATTTTCTCAGGAAAGAAGGAGAATCTAGCTACTTTAGAAGGCTCATACACAGGATTGTAACTATGAGCCTCTTCTTGTCTTACAGCTGTCAGGGAAGGAGGGGTAGTGCATCTTGCTACTTGGGTTCTTTGTGGATAGGGTGATATCAAAATAATTGAATGGAATGGCAAATTTACTGCTTTCTGTCATAGTCTTCCCAGAAATCTTGGAAGTTAGCATGCTACTCTACAAATATAGTCTTTGCCTTGGTACAGATCATAAAACCTAGTTTCTCATATATTTGATGACAAGTATTGCATAATGAAAGCCCCTGGGCCTAACGGTCAACTTCCGAAGTGGACAATTATGCTAACTTTTGGTAGTCCTGAATATCAGGAATTTGTGCCTTTTTTAGGTCAATCAAAGTCAACAGGACTGAAGAGGTATATACATAGCCACTGGAATTATACTTCAAGGTTGACTAATTATGCTGCAAGAAAAGGCAAATTATGCAGCTTTATGTGGCACATTTTCTGGCAGTATTACTTGCCTATTTTGTCATTTTTACATGAGTTAACACTGTCTAGGCAAAGGTTTCTCCGTCATTAGTACCAGTTTAACACCCAAATACAGCAATATGCACCAGAAAGATGACAAGTCAGTCAACCTTTTCAAAGGGGCTTCCAGTGCATGGCAACATGTTTTTTAGTATTATTAGTAACACTTGAGCTGTTGGAGCTGGAAACAATCTTTTTTGGCAAAATCTGCAGATTATGGAGTAGATAATGTATTATGTCGCAAATGCAGCAAATCCATAATAATGCAAAAAATTCCTTGGCCACAAAATCTTATTCCAGTGTCCCTGTGTGTTTAGGATATACATTGGGTTGAGTCTCGAAAGACAGAGGCTCCTATCGATGCACTATTTTTTAAGTCTTAGTCCATCATTTAGAAATTCTTTGACAGCTATATCCAACCAGTCAAATGCTACTGTAGTCAGAAGCATTCGGTCCTTGCAGATGAGAAACTCCACCGGTTGTGAAGGGGATGTCAATGTACAAGAATCTGTTACGCCTTTGGAAGTACCTCAGATCTACGGTTAAAATCAGCTTAAACCTGGAATGCCTATGCCTAAGGGAGGGCTTTGTCACACTGATATATTGAATCCAGGGCCCTCTGGGGATAGAGTATTTAACCAAGCACTAAGTGGAGTATGTCTTATTCCTAACAAAGGGACACAGAATGTGCCCCCTCCCCCCGCAGCTTGCCTCTACATCCTGGTGCTGGCAGGAGTCCTCACACTTAGGCGCAATCAGACGAAGTTATAAGAGGAGCTACGTCATAGAACTGCGGATTGACTTAGCAAGCATACATTTTTTATACTGTGGGACATATATGAGATTTTGATGTAAAGAGGGGCTCACTTCAAACAAATCAATTACTAGGAACTACACTAAAAGTAGGGTTACGTGCTTGAAAAAGCAGGTCTCCATCAGACTAGGAAGGGGCCTGTACCTTTAAGCGGTTGAATTATGGCAGCAGAATAGATTATTCACTATTATCTCTAAACATGTGGCAATTTATGGGGGATGTGATAATCCTAGAAAGGTCAGACAGTGACCATAATGCCATCAAACTGGAATTGGCAGGCCCTATGCGCTCTGGTGCTGGGATTCTTAAACCATCACTCCTGGGGATCTGTCCCTATCTAATAACAAAAAGACTTTAAAGTGGTAGTATGTGAAAGCCCACCCCGATATACTGAGTCTGGCCTACACCAGAGTAGTTGAAGCCCTGGGTAAAATGAAGAATCTGTTAGATGAAGAGGGAGCCCCCAGAACTAATTGTTACACAACATGAGGACTTGTGCAATGGCCTAAGGGTTTAGTTCCAAAGGATACTCAAGAAAGCGGTGAAAAGTATGAAAATAGTGCATCCCTGGTGTAGCACGAAGTGTAGAGAAGCAAAACCTTCCCTCCTAAAAGCAATAAAATCAAAAGACTATGGCACTATCCCAGAGCTGGGAAGCACTACAAGAAGTTATTAGAACAATCTAGAACAAGCTGGGAAACAGAACCTTGGCTAGACCTGGCCTTGGCAGCAGAAAAAAAGCGATACAAAGGCCTTTTGGGTCATCATTGCTCATTGGAGGCCTGTCTATGGTATCTCCAGTTGATTTCAATGTACAACCACAATATTGGGTTGAGCATTTTGGAAAGCTATATTTTGACTTTGGAACGGCTGAAAGTTTGCGGAGGAGACATCATAGAAAGGAAGAAAAAGGCAGAGCAGTTAGAACCACTAGAGATCTCCCAAAAAGAATCTCTTAAAGCCTTAAAGTGAATCATCCATAGTAAAGCCCAGGTTCCAGATCGTAGTTCTGCTGACCTAAATGTCTATGAGCCGGATAACTGGGTGCCCTATATAATACACTCTCTAGGGCTATTCTAAAGGAAGGAGCAATACCAACATCATGGAAGCAGCAGAGATCGTTCACAATTCACAGGAAAGGGCGGCCGGACTATCCTGCTAACTTTAGACCCATCAGTCTCAGAGATGCTTCAAAAGCTCTTCTGCCAACAGGTTTTAGAGAAACTGATGGAGTGCCTAAAGACACTGTCTTTTTTTTCAGGATTTAGGCCGAAGACAAGCACCTTAGACCAGCTATTAAGGTTTTGTACGATTTATTGGAAAATGGAACTACTGGGGAAAGGTCACCTCTATGTAGTATTCATAACCTTAGAGTATCCTTCGACCAGCACCCCTGGAAAAAGTTGTGGGAGGTTTTAGCTAATAGGAGTGTCTGAAAGTATCCTAGATATTCTGATTAGACTCCACAATGGTACTCTAGTGGGTGTTAGGTATGGGAAGAACGGGGAACAGACTGACTCCATTGAAATCAAAAGGGGAGTGAGGCAGGGCTGTGTTGTGGCCCCTACACTCTTCTTTTTGTACATTAATAATCTGGCGCAGGTAATTGACTTACATAAGGGTCATAGCACCCATATACGTCCTCTGAGATGACCTTGTGGTACATTTTACTCAAACCTTGGATACCACATGAACAAAGGATACTTTTTTTTTCATATCCTAAGTTTTTTGTAGACATAGAACTGGATCTATGTATTTTATCCTGAGGAAAAAAATTACCACCCCCCCCGGCCCACCCGAGGCGAGGTTGAGTCCACCCTGGAAGTATCATCTCATCATCTCACCAGGGTGGGACGAGTTGGGTAATGGTGAAGCATGTCGTATTACGTGAGTAAGCTTTCCTCATCCAATTCTTAGAATTGCCCATCGTTCTGTAGGGATACTAGTAGTAGGTTGATAGTATCACACAATACATGGCTTGGGAGCCAGTTTCTTAAGCACCCCAAGAGGGTTTCCTGCCAATTCTGTGTTTTGAGCTGGTATTCAACTTTCCAAACAATGATGACATGTTACTTATATCTAAAACCCCTTCAGGACTCCAGGTCAATTTAAATTGCTTCATGACATTTTGTTCAGATCGCGGCCTGGGACTCAATATAGGAGAAACTAAATATATGGCCCTAAACCTATATAAGTCAGGTCGGGTGAACATTTCTGTGGGTAATGTGTCGCTTGAACAAGTATATGGCAACTTCACCTACTTGGAGGTAAATTTGTCACATAAATTGTAGCTGAAAGCATGAAGTGATAAAAATGTGCTCAGGCTGACCCACGAAGCAGAAGCAATCCTTAAAATGGAAGGAAAATGAGAGACAAAAATTGGCTTCCAGCTCTTAGGATTTACAGGGTTAAAACTAAAAACTCAGTACTTTATGGTGTGGAACTTTAGGGTTCAGGGGATCATAAAGGAGCTGACATACACAGAAAATAAATTCCTATGGAGTTTAACTAATTTTCCCACAAGTACGCCCTTGCTGCCTATAGCACTAGGTATGGGACTATTTCCCATCGATATGCATGCCAAAATAAGACCGCTGCTATATTGGCACAGTCTTGGGTCTATTCCTGAGCTGGAACCTTATAGACGAACGATTAAGGAACTATAAAGCCAGAGGGACCCCCCTCAGAATCTCATGGCTAGCTATTATAAAGAACATGCTTCACCATCTTGGGTTTGATTCTCTTTGGACCAACCTGAAAGAAGCCATAAAGCTATCTGGACAGCAGATAGCTTTATGGCTGGACAGCAGATAAAAGAGAAGTGCCAAGACTTTTATTTGGGGGGAAAAGATTAATGACTTCAGGCCAGGGAATCGGATAGACCAATTCTCAGACCACACGAACCTCCCATTGTACAAAGCATTCTTTAAAGCTATATAAGGCTCCTAAGCCAGGCTAATTTATTTGAAATTTAGATATGGCACACTCGCGATCCTTTGGTTTACCTCAAGCTGGAGCGATGGGTATAGATCCAACGATACATGCCCTGAATGCTCTAATCATCTGAGTCAATCGCTCACTTCGTATTTGTTTAACCAGCCTACAGGGCCCCCCTCAAAAGATAGATAATTCCAGTTTGTCACCTCATAGATGTAAGAAGATGGAAAGAGCGCTTTGTATCCTGAAATTGATGTGAGGGAGGTGATAATGGTTAGCATGGCTAAATTTTTACAAGCGTCATGGCTAATCCATAATACATGTTTGGTTGCCCTTTTATTGAAAGGACCAGGAGTTAGCCCTTGAACATGCATCTGGTGCAATAGGAAATTCAGAATAAATGTTTAATAGTTTCTAACAGTAACGATAAGGTGCCATCTTCATCAATGACCCTGGTATTTAGGGCCCTAGGTTATCAGCCTTAAAAAAATCAGTGGCCCTTATGTGAAGAGGGAGTAAACAAACCCATAGGAGAATCAGGGTCTTTGGCAAAAATGGTATTTTAGTAAAATACAAAGTAGCACCAAAAGTCAACATTGACAGCAATTCTATCGAGTTTTATCAAATATTGTTTAGCCTCTATAATTTTTAGAATTTTTGCTTATTTGATGGGAAGTATTCTGGAAATTGTAAATTTAATATTGTAAATGATATGCTCTTTATTGTGTACATTTTAAGGATTTTGTTGGCGAAAATACTTTGCTGTTGTTTTTAGGATAATCCCCTTTGTTATCCTTGCCATAGTGCTTGGAAACTATTCGTACTCCAGTAAAAACACATAGGATTTAGCAGTTATCCAGATCATCTAAATAAGATACGTTTATTTTTCTTCGGTCTACTTGATTCTATGCTTACAATGTTGGCAAGGAATTCCAAGAATATAGGTTATTTTAATATATTCCTATTGGAGGGTTACTAAGCTTCATATTTTTATTGAAACTTTGAAAAACATGGCGCCATTTTTCCCCCCAGTAAACGTGTGTGTATATAAATCGGGTGAAAAGTATGCAACATGCTAGTTCTTCATGGAAAGTGGTGGCATGGGCCCATTTCCAGTTACTGTGTTTCCATAACAAAAATGTCACGCTTTATACATAATACTAAGATTAGTTAAGATGTGCAATAATGTTATAATCCTTTATTTTTCCTTGAAATTCATTATTTTTCGCATAAATGGCACCCATTCCTGCAGAGTGGATTGCTGTTCTTTCTACTGTTATTATTACAGTTCAGTTCATTCGTAAGTGAGCTGGCGTTTTAGACAGTTCTTTGAAATACAATTGTACGTCACTTTGATTTTGGGCGCAACTTGTGATACAGGTGGCATACATGTGAGGCTGTGGGCATTGTTTGAAATCGATGGGGTGGAAATGTCCTCTGAATGGTTGCTACCAACAAGGGCACTCTAAGGCATCTACATTTTAAGTGAGTCAGTCCAGAATGCCACCCACAAGTGCAGGCATGCAAGACAGCCAGCGTAACACGGCGTGAAGAGATGACGCCAGCGGGACGGCGTCGAGAGTAAATAGCTCATTAGAAGAAACAGCTGCTCAGTTGAAGTCATCAAGTATGGAATGCAGGTCTTAAAAAAGAAAGAAAAAAACCGATACAACTGGAGAAACTTGGCCTTGACGATGACATTCAAGTCATTTTCAGGTTGTGTATTGTAAAGCTTGCCACAAGTTTAAATAACCAAAACACAGGCCTACATGGCCAACTGCAGTGCAAGCTTCCGCAACATAAAGCAAAGAGACAGAAAATGGCTGCGGCAGCAGAGCGTGATTCCTTACACACACATTCTTCCTTGCTTCACGTAGCTTTTCACTCTTCTGAGGTTGATAAAAATGAGCACCAGTTTCAATTTGAGTAATAACTACTGTGCCTACATAACGTGCTTATACACCTACACTATGGTGTGAAGCGCTATATGAATAAAAGGCAATAAAGCATCCCTAGCCCACTGCCATGGAGAGAGGGTCAGGTTCATCGGCATCGCCCTTCTGCTTCTTTCTCATTCTCTGGACGCTACAGTGGCGTCAAGTGTCTTGCATCAGAAATAGGGGCTGACTATAAGCCAGTCTCTGAATATTGCATCTTCCCTCTGAATCTACCAGAGTTTGTGGTGCTGTTAAAGGAAACTGTGAGGTGGTATAGACCGACACACAGATAGACAGACAGACACACTCACACACACCCCTTCAATGGAAAGAAATCAAGCACCCGAAAAGCTAATAGGCCATGCCTTCGGGACCTGTTGACTTTGCCACTGGTTTTTAGCCTTCTTTTACAGCATCCACCAATGCTGTGCAGCATGGCTAAATAGAAAACAATCTAAAAAAAAGAGTCAATATGATGCAGTGGTCCTGCCATTTTGTAGGCGCGCACATGCAAGTGATTATTTTATTTACCAATTTGCATTTGTAAATAAAAAAAATAGCTAGTGCAGAGGTTGCACGGAGGATCAGTGGGGGCCATGGTTGGAGTGAGGCAACAGCAAGCATGACCCATATGTGCAATTTGCCCTCGATGAGTACAGCACACAATAGAATGCTGGTAATCCGCTGCGGCCCATGCAGGTAAGAGCGGTGAGGCGGTTGGGCCGCGTTGGTGGGGGATTCGACAGACGACCATGAGCGACAATTAAATAATTAATTTTACCTCGTGGTCGTCTGTCAAATCTCCCCCAAACCCAGCCCACCCACTCTTACCCGCACAGGCCACAGCTGCTGGTAATAGCTATAAAAGCTCCATCTTGTTTTAGCTGCAGGAGCAAACATCTTTCCAATTCGGCTGGCAGACATTAGCTTCAAAAAGATATTGGTGTACCTTCACTGTGCTATTTTGACTTGCTAAAGGCCACTCATTGCAATGGAAGCTCTCCTCTGATACCTTAAGGATATGGGATGGCTTCATATCACGGTCAATGTTTTGAAAAATACTCTTGTGTTGCTGCTCACTAGTGGTGCTAACATGCATCCACGTTAGCACCTAACCCCAAAAATTGTACGGCATTGCTTAACACCAAGAAACTTTGTAGGTACTCGAAGGCCATCATGTGGTTATAAAAATAGTTCTTACATTTTTAAAAAAATTACCAACTACCACTCAAATCATTGCATGAAAATATTCTTAAACAAATCAACAGCTTATACTAATATTAAACTAACACCACTTCAAATTGTTGAAATTGTACTTGAAACAAGTAACCGTACTTAGGGGCCCATTAGGATGTCGGGCGGATTGCCCCCGCCAGGCTGGCGGTAGCAAGTTTCATTGAAGAGATTTGGTTGGTGCTCGGTACATACTTTGCCTGGTGAATTCTTCCAGTATGCCATGACATTTGCATCTTTTTTTTGTTCTTTGGTTTCCATTCTTTTGCATTTGATTGTTTACGACATAGAATCCATTTTATGAAGATATTGTGTAACCATAGCACTGCTCTTGGTGATTTTAGAGCTTCTTACCGTCTCTTCAGGCTATCTTTCCAAACTTCAGACTCACCCTACTCGGTTCCTTTCACTCTGTCAGTGGTCAGAGTAGGAGTAGTGTTGTCAGTAGTAGGATAGCTCTGTGTGGCGTTATAACTTCTTTACACGCTTCCTCTCTGCTCCGTGAAGTGAAAATGTTCCCTTTCAATTTTCGTGATTTCAGAAATCCAGGAAGTGAAGTGCATCATTTATTTGTGGGAAATACTGACTAATTCTAGAGCTGCCAAGTCCACTTAGTGGAACAAACGCACCAATCCCTTTACAGTCCTGCCAGAGAAAAGCGATTTTGGCTGCTTACCACCACTAGTCTGGACACTAGCAAGTAAAATATTTTTTTGTGTGGCAGCTTTTTTAACAAAAAAAATGTTTTTATTGCGTCAAAGTACGAATACCATGCAGAGCTCTGTGACCCAGAGTTTGCCTGCTACATTTTATAATACAATAAGAAGAAACAAAATTCTTTGACATTTAATATATGTACTCTGCAAAATGAAATAGATACATAAACAAAACTCCCCCCAATGCACTGACTTTGCACCACCCATTAAGCAACAAGTACTCCCCCACCGCCCTGATGACACATCCAGCAGAATCCCTAATTCCATGAACCACTGTCCTGCCCAATTAACCCAAAATAGCAGTATCTCCTGTAGAAATTGGCTCAATGTAGAGGCCTCTATAGTCCGCCCACCTCTTCCAGATCTTAAAGTCCTTTTGCAGAGACCCCCGAGCTTTAAAAATGTGATCCTCCAGGCCCATATTGAAATCCAGGCCATTTTTCCTTTGTGTGGCAGCCTTTATGTAGTCACACGTGCTACTTTTTCATCAGCAAGAGTCGCATTTCTGTTGTATGACACACTTCAAATGTACTACTTTTCCACTATATGGATTCTGGCTGTAACAAGATTGCTGTAGGAACAGTTTATAAGTTAGTGCAATACAGCATATTATCCAAAATGTTAGCAATGCTATTGGAAGGTTTTGGTGGAAAAGACAGATTTTTTTATATTGTTATTTTAGTGTCTGTCATACATGTTGTGTGCCACAATTCCACCAGACTTCATCGCAAACCCGAGTTTTTAATAATATGTTGGCATTCTGTGATTACATTTTCTATTGCAGTGGACTGTGGGTGTATGATTTTTGGGGTGAGAAGTGTGATTGGCAGAGTTTTCTGATTTATTCCACGTTTCGTAAGTCAGTAGCCTGTCTTTTGTCTAACTGCTAGAGGTAGCCTAGACGTGTTTTTCTGGGTTTGAGGAATGTTGAAATTGTGTTGGACCAACGTGCAGAGTTCTGTAAAATACGTTCTATTCTGTGTAGTTCAGACTAAGGTGTTTTTCATTGTGGTGCAGATGTTACTATCTCGAATTACCCTGTAGAGTCTGGAGTTGTGTCAGAATGAATGTATGTGAGGTGTTCTGTCTTTTGTATTCTTTTATATATTTATTTGTTGTCTCTTAGTTCCGTGATATTTGTCGGTTCCTGCTGCTTCGCTGTGCTCAATGGAAATCCTAAAAAATACAAAATCTTATCATTTGGTACTTTAAGTAATATTTTTCACTACTAATCCACAATGTAATGCGTCACAGTATGCAGGATGCATTGAAGGTGGCCTTGCGACAGCACACATAACTCAACATTTCAACATATTTCTGTCCGGCATGGTAATCCACTGCTATTATATGGTGGTTTGCCTTGTAGAAGTGAGAATCAAAGCCAGAAAATGCAAGTGTTTTCTATTGTTACACTTCAACCCCCCCCATGCTTTACAGAGACTGATTCTCATGTGCTAGTTCAGTAACATGGAATTCTTATTAAAATGAAGTTTCGTTTTAGATTTCCCTAGAGGATTTTGCCCAGAATATTTATGGAACCTCTTTGAGGTTGTTAAGGAAGTTTGTGTGGCATTAGTCAAGATTTATTGCTGGATATCTATTCGAACATAGCACAGTTTCCTACTTTGAGCTGTAGTAGCATGAAGTCAGTGGGTCTATGTGCACTGCACTGTGATTGCAATAGAGGCAATTGTGAACACGCTGTTCGGCAGTTGGATTTTGAATGATTATTTAAATGCATTGTTGGAAACCTACTGGTCTAAATTGAGATGAAGATCTCCATTGCTTTGTTGGATGACCAAACTAAATGTGTTTCGTGGACGTGCAGTATATCTTTCTATAGGTTTCACTCTAATGAAGGTGTATTAAGATCATAGAGCTATAGCTAGCATCTTGAGAGAAATGAGATGAATCAAAGATCTCACAAACACATCTTTTTTTTCCCCGGCGTTTTATATAGCACAAACTTGATCCAAAGGTATTGTGTATCAGAGCGCTTTAGATGAGCACCAATTACATTACACAAGGACACGTTCATTTTTGTTAGGCACAGAGAGGTTAAGTGATTTGTCCAGAATCACAGGATGTTGAGCATCATTGCCGAGACTCAAACCTGGTTCCCCAGATTTAAGATCGACCGCCCTAGCCGTTATCTACATCCTCTCCACATCTGTGCTCAATTCTTTTTTTTAAGACTCCCCTATAAGTATTTATTTGATTTAATCACTTATCAATTATTTAATAGCTGTGACAATGGACAAATGCACTATCATTCAGTTGTGTTTGAGAGAGACGAATAAGGAAACAAAAAAATGAGTGACAAGAAAGCCAACCAGTGTTAAGCAATGTGTGGGTCCAGGGCAGACTGAACATTCACAGTTTGTCTTTTGCAACGAAGCAGCTTGTGCTGCCTGGAAGGCTCTATCTTAAAAGTTGTCATACTACAATTATCAGTATTCCTTGCGTCTGAATAACATTGATGTAATTGCTGTGTTATGTAAGGTCTGTAGATTGTAGATTGCAGTAGTGTTTATACAGTAGACCTTGAGGGGTTTATAGAGTGAATGCGGAGTACTACTGCTGTTACGTGAGTATACCACTTCTGTCATCCTCAAAATAACCCTTTTTAGACTCTTCCTTACCCTACCCTTCCTTGCATCATTGCATACCTCTTTACTATTCAGATCTCCCACCAAACAAGCCTTTGCAAACCCTTCCTACTAACGCTTCACCCCCTCCACCTCCCTTTTACTCATCCCAAGCCTCCTACTACTGCTACGAGCTAAAAAGAAAAAATATCTAAATTCTTCCCTCTTCTATCCCTCCACCATCCTTTTCAATCCAAATAACAGACTAACATATCCACCACTCAAATTAATGTCATATTTCACTATACTAACTCACCACTAATCATATATGGGTTCCAGAGTAGCATGTTACTCACCGAAAAAGCACTTCAACACACCATCCGGGATAGCAAGCGCTATATAAATGCAAACCTTTTTCACTTTTTTATTCCTTCACTATCCTTCTCAATCCAAATAACTGACTAACATATCCACCACTCAAATTACTTTCATATTTCACTATACTAATTCACCGCTAATCATTTATGGGTTCCCGAGTAGTGTGCTACTTTCCGAAAAAGAGCCTTGACGCCTTGTCAGAGGTAGGAAGGGCTATACAAATGCAATTACATTTATAGACAGGATATACCGGTGAGGTTAGCAAAGATGCACATGATGGAAAACCAATGTTTACATATAAAAATCGATAATTGCACATAGAAACAATGCTATAAGTTACTCAGTTTGAATGTGCATACTTATCGGTGTGCGTGCAAGGAAGTAAGTATATGTGACTTTAAACAAAATGTCATTTTAACAGATATAGACATTTACTCTGTTCCCTGTAAAAGGAGGGACAGATATGATTGAAAAGGAATGTACAGACAAACTCCAGGCCAGTGAGGTTTGGTTTATTGCTGTTAAATAAAGGCATGTCACTGAATTAGGGAGCTGTGAAACTTGAAAAAGAACGGGCCACCAAGTTGAAATATTGCTTAATATAATAAATACCCTTGAAAGTCCTCCCCAGGTGTGACATTTCAGGTGTGGGGTAGAGGGGGTGGGGAAGAGGGTAGTGGCAATCAAGTTAAATTACTTTTGTCAGTCTTTCCAGTGCAATAACAGATCGGGCACAGGAGCTGCAGGTTTAGAGTTTTAGTGTGAACATACATTGCAGACATTATGTATTTATATATCAAAGAACAAGGGTTTTTGTTTTACATAAAAAATGACCAAACAGATGATTGTTTTCTGCCCAGTCACACGACGAAAGGCAAATCAAGGTCATAGCTTTCAGGGCGCTATCTCAGGATATTCAAGCAAATTGAATAAAGAATTCTAAAATGTAATTTTTTTTAAAGTTAAACAATGTAAAGATAATTTTTTTGGGGTTGTCAGTTCTGATTTAAAAACAGGCTCATTGTGTGTACTGGTAAAATATGACTTTATTAATGTAACTCGACCCAAAGCACTCAACTGTTTGTTTAATAAACTTCCTCTTATGTGGTATAGCCAAGTATAAAGGCTAAAACGTGAACAGCACATTTTGTGACTAGTTTTAACATAACCTTATTTTGTGGTTCACTCGGTGCAGTAAGAGAAAGCCCCTGCTACAGGAAAGTACATTCATTTACAAGGAGGGACCGCTATTGTGTGTTTTCCTCTTCAGGAAACCTGGTTAACATAGAGGAACACATGAATAATTCAGGAAGTTCAGCGGCAAATCTCCATATCTGGGTTCAGTTTATAACTTTACAGCTGGTGCACAGCGGATTTTAGTACAATTTAAAACAATTCATCGTCTAGTTCAACTGTTTTGCATCTGTTGATAATTTACAGATCATAGTCATATATTTTTTTTATGAACCTGGTATTACAAATTCTGTCGATGCCCTTTGCAGATGCCGTTCATTCCTTTGGAAAATATTTGTCCAGATGGCTAACACACTTTTGTTGTACAATCGAGAGAACCCGTGTAGACACCACATAGACCCTTGCATTACAAACGCTGAACATTTCACCTTAAAGTAACCTTCTTAAAAGATTACGCTAGTGAAGCTGGAAGTAATGGCTAAAGCTGTGTGTCACCTGACAGCAACGTGTAAAGTGAAAACAAAGGATCTCCCGGAACTCGGCGACTCTCCAGTTTTGTAAGACAGTATTAGACACACACACACACCTCCTCACACACACCTCCTCACACACAACTTCACACACACAACTCCACACACACAACTCCACACACCTCCTCACACACACCTCCACACACCTCCTCACACACACCTCCATACACACAACTCCACACACTTCACACAGACAACTCCAACACCACCCATTTCACACAGACCGCTCTATCTCTCTCTCTGTCACACACTCACACCCTCCCCTTCACATATCGGACACACACAGTTCTCTCTCTCCTCTCTCCATCACACACCCCCTTCACATATCTCACATCCATACCTTACACTCTCTTTTTTTTCTGTAAAATAAAAATATAGTATCACACAACTGATTTTGGCAGCATTTATCAAGAAGTGGTCTTGGAACGCAAGATAGTGACAAAACAAAATATTGCATCTGTGGCTTTTATTATTTATGTATAAGAGGCTGCCGCCACTTTGCTCCATATCTTGTTAGACACAATTATTTTTCTGTGGCTTCTGTACCACTGTCTTGGCGGTTTATACTGAGATGCCACACTGCCCTGAAACGAAGGAGCCCATCTTTGGATGAAACTATTTTTTTTTTTGTATTAGAGGAACCTGTCTTGTCTGCTTATTATACTCGTTGCTCTAGGACAGGGGTCTCCAACCTTTTCTGTAGTGAGAGCTACTTGTTGTGTTAAAAAAAAATCCTCCAGAGCTGCTTATATTTTTAGAGATATCACAACAAACAGTGGAGAGAGGGTCATAGGGAAACAAAGTTTAAAGACCGCTACCTGGTTCGCATCCCCAACTACAATCTAATCAACAAAAGGAACACAGGGAGTCTATAAGCCACTTAATCTGACTTCGCTGTCAAATACTCTGATAAATCAGTGGGTGCCCGAGTCACCTAAAGAATAGCCTAAATGAGAGAACACATTAGTGTATGACGACAAGTGAAACAAAAACACAAGTACATACAGAACTTGTCGACAAGATCCAGACCACGAAATGATGGATTACCATCAAACAGACTTAGTGATCAGTCATTTCATTTGGCCATCCAACTAGTGAAATGGCAGGTCCCTTGATCATCGAGACCGAGTGCCACACCAACAAACAATGATGCTGGATCTAGTCCACAAATGTCTGTGACCCGCCTACTAATGGCTGATCATTGATGGCTATGACAGTGGTAAACATACAGTGCAACAAAAAAAGGTGTAGTGCGTTAAAATAGGATGAGGTGTCCTAAGAACTACTACTTTAATCAATATCAGGGCACATTCCCTAGTTAAAAACCAGAACACTGCAAACGACAGTATGAACAAATATCTGCCGGAAAAAGGTCCAATATGTTTCTGCCTACCAGGCAATATGTCCTACGGCTTTCATCAGGGCCTCTGCTCTCAAAAACGTTGCTACTGCCTAAAACGTGATGTAAATTAAATCTAATTGTGCTGGGTATCAAATGAGTGATATACAAGGGTTGGAAACAATACAACCTGTACCAACCGTATCACGCTAATCCTCCATGTCAATGGATATAAGTAGAAATCTACAAAATAAGTGTATGTATATTAATGTGATGTAATGTTCACTATTTTCCAGACACAAGTGCTCTCATAACAAACAGCAATAATGTCCCCTCTGTCTGTCTGCATCTTTTTATCCACAGAGCGGGCCTCGTATACCTGAGCACGGTCCAGGTGAGGTGAGGTCCAGTCCCCTGTCAAACTGGGTGAGAAAAATTAAGTAAATAGACATAAGAAATTGCTGTTTGTTATGAGAGCACTTTTTGGAACTACCCTTGTATTCCTCCTTTGGACAGCTTCACTGTGGGCTTGATAAAGTATGGACATGACCATAATGCGACTCCTCTTTTTTAGTCCACCCACATTATAATCCCATCAGTGTGCTGCCAGTTGGACCCCTACACTAGTTAGTTTATGGCATGGGGGTGTACAGTACTGTATGGATTACCAAATGATGACACCCACAATCAGGGCCCTATAATAGGAATCTTTTATTTACAGAACATCAGAGGCCCAATGGTGGGGGTATCTAAGAAAAGAGTGGGCTCTCAAAAGGATGTTTTTTCCAAAATGCTGATTGCTAGAAATAATAATAATATAAATGAGTAAATTCATAAAAGGACTATCTTTCTTAAATGGAACGATGTGTGTGCATCAGTTCGTAATTTTGTCGCCTTTACCGTGAGTTGAAGGAGGAAAGTGTATGCGAAGATGCCTTTGGAATGGAGAAGTATAAGTTTGTTAATGTATTCTTTCCCACATTTGTAAATCTCAAATGACGGCACATTTTCCTTTTCTTTAGGAAAATTGAGTTATTCACATACATCAGCACAATCCTCTATAATTAAACTCCACAGGGACTATAGTTGCTGCATTATTCAATAATAGACACATGCAGACTCTGGCCAACTGGGACAGCCTATTTTTCACTCAGCTGGAGCGCAGTTCTGGTGAAGCAGTCATATGTTTTTCTTATTTTCTTCTGTTTTGTGTTACTCTCCGCAGGGGTCTCTGATTTCTTGATTTTTTGATACTTAATAACTTTAGCACATGAATAGATTGCCCATTTTCCAAACTGGCATACACACTTGACTTTGTGAAAATGCAAACAAGGTGAGTTCAATAAATGCTATGCTAAGTGTTTTTGAGCGTCATGTAAAATACCAGAAATGTGCAGAGGCCAGGCTGTCTGAGGTGAACTTTGCTGGGCTGAAGATGGTACAACCCTGTGGGTGCCTGACACAGCGTCTGGGAGACCTCGCCCTCATGATGAGGGGGAGTGTCACTGATATCCTCAGACCTGGGTGCTGAGTGTCCACCACTGACAACCCATTTCAGAGTGGAGTAGGGTTAGCAAGTCTCACCGAAACCATCCATCCCACTCTGAGATGAGTCGGGCCATGATAGGCAGCGACAGTTCCAACCCTCCTGGAGCCTCTGAGGCTACTCTCCTGCCACCCAAGACACTGCAGCCGATAAGTGTGTGTGTTAGTGTGTGCTTTGTGAGTGTGTGTGTGATCTGCATGAGAATGCATAGGTGTGTGTAGCCACCCTCTCATGCTGAACTTACTGGCCGCTGCTGCCCACTTGTATTCCAGCACTCGATAATGTTGTATCTGCTGTACTGTAACAGTATTACGTGCCATGAGTCGATAGGTAAGCAAGGATTCTGTGGGCAAGGATCTTTTGTAGATTATAAGGCTATTCCTTTTGCCACAAGAAAATGTGTCTTCTAGTCTAGTACTTTACTAGACAAATTTAGGAACATCTCATGAATTTTAGAGACCATCTGCCAGAAGAAATATACAGGGAGTTTTTACATCAGCATGACTACATGAGAACATGTTGTCTAGAAATTGATAGAAAAGGCTTCCGAATTGGAAACCTTAAGGTTTGCCTTAGGGACATGAGAGGTAAAGCAGCTTCGGTTGCTTTGATGATGCTTGCAGTCATTGAAGTGTAATGAGGACATTCACTTGAGTGACTATTCAAGAAGGCTGTATGCAGTATACAGTGTTTTTAGGAATCTAGGTCCTGGCTACTGATGGAAGTCTCTTTACATTTTCTATGGGGACTGTGGCATCTTACAATGCTCTTTTCTAGTCCTAGGAGCTGGAAGAAGTTAACGCCCGAGCCAAGAAAGAAGATTTATTTTCGCTTGAGAAGCATTGTCTCAACAACTATCTTCTGAGTGAGGACATGACAGTTGTTATATTGTTAATGTTTGGTTGAATTGCATAATGCAGGAGGGCATTCCATTCTTGTGAGAACCAATAGGATCTCTAATATCCAGTTCGACTGGAACACACATTCATTGGTCAACACTACCAAATCCAGGTGGGCGTCGACAGTGGTCATTCCTGGGGTATGAAATGATGTGGAATTATTATTTAAAGCGATCACTGGTAAGAATGGGACACGCGAGGACTTAAAATAATTTGTTGCTGTAAACAATAGATGAAATGTCTTTCCCAGAACTTTGAATTCTTACATTTTGTTTGTGAGTAAAGGCTTTCACTTTGTGAAGGAATCAACAATGATTTCGGAATCCAGGTTTTTCTAAATGCCTTTTATGCTTAATTTGGTGTAAAAAACATGCATTGCCTGTTTTTACGTAATACTAACCATGTACAAACCATGTTCGAAACATTCTGCTTCACAATGAACCAAAAGGGGCAGATTTATGAAGGCCTTGCGCCGCCGGTGCGTCATTTTTAACATGGGAAAAAGTGACGCACCGGCGGCGCAAGGCCTTCATAAATCTGCCCCATAGTGTCTTGTGGGGTTCTTGCTTCATTGTTTCAGGTCGCATTTTGAATCAATATACTTGCTTGTTCTGCAGTGAAGAACTTGATAGGAATATGATGCAAAGATGGCTACTGCGTGCAGAAAATAGCACTTTATGAATATGGATTACTAGAAAATCCTTCATTGTGTACCAAGTAGGGAGGATCCCAAATGTGTATTAGCGGAATAATGAGCAGTGACTAAAGAAATTAGAGAAGTAGTATGTGAACAATAAGGTTCACATCTTATATTACATGTGTTGTGAAACGACAACGTTTATAGCATATGTTCTCTTTGTGATGATGTGTGATGATTTTTCAGTGTTACTCACCCTCTCTAGGTCTCACTTAAAGGAGCCATCTTGTAAATAGTGTCACAATACAATTCAGAGCCCATGCTGACATTATCAAACATAGCAACATTGTAGACCATCTGTTGCTGGTGATTGTTAGCGTTGCAGGGCTGAATTAAGATAACTATGTTTTTTCTCTCGACATCTTAAAAACAGGTGCAGAAGGCTACTAGTTAACTCCTGATAATATATTGTGCAACTTTTTTTGTCCAGATCAGTTTAAAAATGCATTGCTGGTTGAAGATGGGCCATGAACTTTTGTACCTGTACTATCTTTGAGATCTCTTTTAAATTGAGACTGATGTTTTGACAGTGGGGTGTAATATCTTAGATGGTTGAAATTGTAGCTAAAATAACCTGTACATTAACTGTTGTCTAGTTTAAAGACTGGCCCAGTGAGGCAGATTAACCATTGGTTGAGTGAGGATCTTTAGTGTCCAGGATATATCACGCTGCTGGTTTTGACCACCATGTTCAACCAGCTCAGACCCTTCCAAGTTAATATATAAACTGTTCCAAAAGAGCATTCACAGCTATGCGAACATGCACTATTGCCTTAAGTAGTTGTTAAAAAAATTCCCTCAAGTCCTACAAAAGTGTGAATGTACACGCTATGGAACAAACCCTAGCCATAGAAATATCCAATATGTTTTGTTTACCAAACATGCTGAAGCAAGTGGGACAACAAGACGTGATAAATGCTGTAGTCAGTATGCTATCATTAACATATGTGTTGTGGAAGAAAGCAGGTCCAGTTCCAAGTATATTAGTCAAGAAGGGTTATTCAGGATAGATGTTATCATGTAGAGAAGCCCTGCCAGGAGCAGCCTTCCTGCTGCTCAGCCCATCCACCAAATGACTCCCTCACTCACCAACATTCCACTGCCACCTCACACACCAACATTCCATCAACACAGTCACACTGGCTGAACAGCAGGTATAACACATCTCCTTTCTTTAAATAAACAAAGATAACATTGGTCCCATAACATGTACCACTTGCACGTCAAGGTAACGAACGAACGGGAGGTACATGTTGACAAATTAAATACAAAGATGGTAAAAGATACTGCATGCAACTATGAATAACATATTAAATGTGAAGATGGTAAATGTCACAAGAGAATGCAATGTAATACATGTAAGGATGGATCTCATCCCCATCGCCAAAATATGTTGTGGAAGAAAGCAGGACTAGTTACAAGTAGATTAGTCAAGTAGGTTTATTCAGGATAGATGTTAACATGTAGAGAAGCCCCACCAGGAGCAGCCTTCCTGCTGCTCAGCCCATCCACCAATTGACTCTCTCACTCACCAACATTCCACTGCCACCTCACACACCAACATTTCATCAACACATTCACACTGGCTGAGCAGCAGGTATAACAATATGCTCTGGCAGCAACTTATTTCTTAACTTGTCACTACTTTTGTATAGCCTTATAGCCTGCTGCCGAGGGCTATGCTGGTTATTAAAGGCCCTGAAGCAGAGTAATGCAGCTCAGGCCTATAACTGATAAAAGCCTGGAGCTACTCCATTGTCTTTAATGGGGCGCTCAAGGTTCCAATGTGATTACAAGTGACCAATAGAACAAGGAACTATTTAGTTACCCTGTGCTGCACATCAGCAGCTTATTTCAAGTAAACCATAGTCTGGGATGTCTGTGAAATCTTTAATATAGAGGTCTGGGCATGTCAAAGTTGTAGGTAGCTAAATAATAGATGTCCATACTTTGCAAAGAGTGTTGGACGTTTGGTAAATGATCATAGAGTATTTCAGTGCATGGTATCATCTGATTTGGATATGGCTATGTTACCCCAAACCCTCAAAGTCCTGTAGATCATGTACTTTGCCTAGAAAGGCACCACTCCACATTTGAGGTTTCCCTAGTCCGTTTACACCATCATCCCACTGCTTGCAGAGTTTCTTTCCATAGTCTCTACAGCATACTAGTTCTGGGGCAAGATCTATTGTGGACTGTTCCCCATATAGGAAGCATATCAGATTCCCCATCACCTATCTTTGTCACATATTCAGGATTCGACCACTGTCAGATGTGAAGTGTGGTAATATGAGACAATGTCAGCCACATCAGACCACCATCAAAAGAATATTTGAAGCATTTAACCAGTGCCACCTCAGAGGAGCCACCATTCCAGATGAACCCCAACAAAACGGAACTGGGGCTGGCAAAGAAGCTATGAGGAATCTTGCATGGGTATTCTTGAGGATGATACCAATGTCTCAGGAGGGAGACTAAATTGACGATTGGAAGGGAGATAACAATGAGGGATTATTCTGTAGCCTATCTAGGTGAGGAAATAGATTGTGTTGCCTAAATTGGGCACCCCCTGCCATAATATAGATCCTTTAGTATGTGAAACCGCCTGTTGCAATGCTAAGGGCTGAAGCCTACTCAGCATGTACAGTGCCAATACCCAAAGGGATGGACAATTAATTTGGCTAGGCTAAATTAAATGTAAAAACTCCTGAAATATGTCCAATATATTTAGAGACCAATGGCCCGACCATTGAGGATGTAAGAGAAAGACCAGTAACTTGTTTGCATTCAGTAATACTCTGCCTTCAAAGGCGCATCTTTTTGAAGTACACTAATCACTATGACAAATACATCCACTTGAGTTCTCAGAACACATCAAGTTGTCCCATCATACGTTGACGATCTATTCTTCTTATTATAGCTCTCCGCTGCCTTTCATTCACGTTTGCGAAATCACAGTACCGTATACATGCGTACGTGCAATTATTTTCTTTCTTCTGTTTCCATGGGGAGACTGTAGAGCATCACCGCAAATGTATCTGACGAGAATTCACCATGATCTAGCACTCCAGGTCTTTTCTTTCTTTCACGACCAGGCTGTTCTTCTTTATCTAGTATGAGAAAGAATCCCTTGGTGAAAATGAAAGCCCCACAAAATAGAAAAGAATGAATTAGTGGCTGTGCTGTAGCCCATATAGTAGAAGTGAGTATCAATAACAAAGAGTTTTTTTGTACAAAAATTACTTTAAAAACAGTGCATGCTCAATATATTCAAATATACCACAAAATCATCTTCAAATTAAAAACTTCACACAATTAGTTATGAGGATAGGAAAAAAACAAAGGAGAGAACAGAAAGACAGACAATCTTATTTGTCATAACAATACATATCTGGGAATGCGAAATAGAAAAAGCTAGTCCAGGACATGTTTTGCTTATATTGTCTATGGAAATAGCTCTGTCCCTTGATTATGTGCTTTCTTGCGTCGACGCGTTTCGATGGTTGGTTGGAATTTTAGACCATCATTTTCAAGACAGAAATGATGTGTCTCTCCTATTAAAATGGCACTGGATGGATGCCAAATTCATGAAGGTCCTGCAGGTAAACATACTCATATAAGTATTATGCATCTCTTTTCTATCACTTTCATAATACAAATTAAGTTGTTTGAAACGTTAGATCTTGAATTATCCATACAGTTCTTTGCAAACAATGGTAATATCATTATTACACACACAGATATCCATCCACTTTTCAATGACATGGAAAGCCATTTCATAGATTTATATTACCTAATCATATATTCATTGTTAAGTTCCCCATTTTCCTGTTGTTATAGTGATTAATTAATTAAACATTTCTCATATATGGGCTTTCAGCACAATGTATCTCATGTGCCCACATTGTATGAGCTGGTCCTTAAAATTGCATGCTTGGTGGTATCCCCAGTTATCCCTCCCCATGAATAAATTGGGAATGTGGACTGGAAATATTTGGACAACTAGATAATTTACCTTATGCCATAGGCTCTTCTATTTCATATTGCTCAGTGGTTATTCTTATTAAACATAGCATCTGCCCAGTGATTTTCGTTGCCTTTCCTGTAAGGAAGAGGTGTTCTTCTTTATCTGCCTGTGAAATGTCGACCATACACTGAACATGTCAATCGTTCATTTGATGTGATTTTCACGCTATAGTAATATGTTTTGTAATTTGACAGACATTTTTCAACGTGGTCTATGGTTCAATCAGTGTATAAAATGTCACACATTTACGCTTTGTAACTATTAAAATATGCATATATTGGCCCTGAAGGGTCTTGTTTGTCAGACTATGTGTGGGATTAGAAAACTGGCTTTAAACACACGTTGCATGATTCCTTTTTCCTTACAATTAGGGCAATACATCTAATTACTCTAATTTCTGTGACATAATTTAATAGTTCTGTGAACTGCAAGTGGTTTGGACCAAAAGGAACTCTTGCATCCGTTACTATACCATGATATTCCTTTAAATTATTATTTTTCACAACGGATAAATGGCATCTTTTTGGGCTGCGGGACCCTGTAAACATCTGTTATGAGATGACACATCTTCTCTGATATGGACTAGTTGTTCTAAACGCCAGAGAAAAGAGCTTTCCTGAAGCTGTTCACTTAACCATTGTTGACCTACATTTTCACCAACCATTTATATTTTTAAGAGATTATATTGTGAGGCAGAACAAAGCAAATTAGCAGAATTTATGTAGACGTTTGTGTTGCAGTTGGTGAAAATGTTTTTCTCTGAAAGCTGCTTTGTTTAGTGCGTAAACATTATTTTGAAGTTAGATATGATTAAAACGTTTGCTTAAACTGATTATTCGTTAACTGAACGAGTTTGTTTTGGAAACGGTATCATGTGGGGCCCTTGATAGGCTTAGGGGAATAGGATGGCCTTGTGCGCAAATGTTTTTCTGATACCTCGGAAATTGTGGGAGCAGAAATGGGCACATTGATGCTAGGCCTGGCAGTGAGCCAAGAGTTTTCATCACAACTTTGTGGTGTTTTTTTTCTAGGTGTATTTTACAGTTTCTTCTTCACCTTGTAGTACAGTAGTGATCTTTGCCTTCAACGTCTAAATGGATACCAACTAGGCCTGGGTGAAATTTGCATACATTTCCTTTGTGGTAATTTTGCAAAATGTTTTAAATATTTCACAAAATGCAGTTCTGACATTTTGCTCTCTTTTTTGGTGTGTAATGTGTCCTCGTGTGAAATTTGGTAAGAGTATGCATTTTGCTCTTTAAAAAAGTGCAAAATTGCATGAGACACAAATAGCACCTAGTGTTCTTTCTGTTCAATCAATCAATCATGCCATTTGTATAGCGCACTACTCACCCGGGAGGGTCTCAAGGCGCTTGGGGGGAGGGGTATGCTACTGCTCGAACAGCCAGGTCTTGAGTTGTTTCCTGTAGGCGAGATGGTCCTGGGTCAGCCGAAGGTGGATGGGGAGGGAGTTCCAAGTCTTGGCAGCCATGTAAGAGAAGGATCTTCCTCCGGCGGTGGCTCTTCGGATGCGTGGTACGGCTGCGAGGGCGAGGCTGGTGGACCGTAGCTGGCGGATGGGCGTGTAGAAGGTCAGGCGGTCGTTGAGATACTTGGGGCCCAGGTCGTGGAGAGACTTGTGTGCGTGGGTGAGGAGCCGGAACGTGATCCTCTTGTCGACGGAGAGCCAGTGCAGGTTCCTCAGGTGGCTGGAGATGTGGCTGCGTCGGGGGACATCCAGGATGAGTCGGGCGGAGGCGTTCTGGATGCGCTGGAGTCTTTTCTGTAGCTTGGCTGTGGTTCCGGCGTAGCGTGCGTTTCCGTAGTCCAGTCGGCTGGTGACGAGTGCCTGAATTACTATTGATAAGTCTGCTTATTTCAATATGTCAGGTTATCCGCTATAAATAATTGTATCTTCTTGTATGACTTTTTTCCATTTTTTAGAAATTCACGTGGCAACTCCAGAAGAAGGCGCTGGTCGCCGAAACGCGCGTAGAGAAATATTAGGCCACCTATTTTTATTACCTTGACACTGTTTACATTTGTCCCCCCTTTTTTAATTTAACCGTTTTCATATTATGTACAAATTACTGTATTAATAACTCTATGTACAATGCACTATTCATGAAATTTTACTTTGTAACATTTTTTGACTAATTTACATTCAAATTTGTTTCATGTCACTGCTCATTGTGTTTTTAAATTTGAGAATAAAATTCTGCTTTTATAATAATTGACAGCCTGCCCCTCTACATCAATCCTTGTCCCTTTATACTTCAAGTTGCCTAGGCTGTTTTTTGTCAAATGACGAGTGCCTGGGTGACAGTCTTCCTGGTCTCGGTCGGGATCCAGCGGAAGATCTTGCGAAGCATACGCAGGGTGTTGAAGCACGATGAGGAGACGGCGTTGACTTGTCTGGTCATCGAGAGGGAGGGGTCCAGGATGAAGCCCAGGTTGCGTGCGTGGTCGGTTGGCTTGGGTGCGGTGCCCAGGGCTGGGGGCCACCAGGAGTCGTCCCAGGCGGAGGGCGAAGATCCCAGGATGAGGACTTCCGTCTTGTCCGAGTTCAGTTTCAGGCGGCTGTCCTTCATCCACTCGGCGACGTCTTTCATCCCTTCGTGTAGGCAGGTTCTGGCGGTGTCGTGGTCTCTGGTGAGGGAGAGGATCAGCTGGGTGTCGTCGGCGTAAGAGATGATGTTGAGGTTGTACTGGCGTGCGATGGCTGCGAGAGGTTTCATGTAGATGTTGAAGAGGGTGGGGCTGAGTGAAGATCCTTGCGGGACGCCGCAGATGACTTCGGTGGCCTCGGAGCGAAACGGGGGGAGGCGGACTCTTTGTGTTCTACCGGCGAGGAACGAGATGATCCACTCCAGTGCCTTCTCTTGGATACCGATGTTGCTGAGGCGCTGGACTAGGGTGCGGTGGCAGACCATGTCGAACGCAGTGGAGAGGTCCAGGAGGATGAGGGCCACTGTTTCCCCCTTGTCGAGCAGGGTCCGGATGTCGTCGGTGGCTGCGATGAGGGCGGTCTCGGTGCTGTGGTTGGCTCTGAAGCCGGACTGCGAGGGGTCGAGGGATCCGTTCGTCTTGAGGAAGGCGGTCAGCTGTCTGTTGACGATCTTCTCGATGACTTTAGCAGGAAAAGGGAGGAGCGAGATGGGGCGGAAGTTTTTGAGATCGGTGGGGTCCGCTGTAGGTTTCTTCAGGAGGGCGCTGATCTCGGCGTGCTTCCAGCTCTCCGGGAAGACGGCGGTGTTGAAGGAGGCGTTGATGATGTTCCGGAGTTGGGGTGCGATGGTGGAGTCGGCCTTGTTGAAGACGTGGTGTGGGCAGGGGTCGGTCGGTGAGCCGGAGTGGATGGTGTTCATCGTGCGGGCTGTGTCTTCGGTGGTCACCGTGGTCCAGGTGCGCAGGGTGGCGGTGGGGGGCGTTGGTTCGACGGTTGGGTGCGTGGGTGGGGCGCCGAAGCTGTTGTGGATGTCGGCGATCTTGCGGTGGAAGAACGAGGCGAGGGAGTCGCAGAGGTCTTGTGACGGAGTGATGTCGTTGGTGCCGGTGCTGGGGTTGGAGAACTCCTTGACGATAGTGAAGAGCTCCTTGCTGTCGTGGGCGTTGTTGTCCAGTCGTTCCTTCAGGGATTTCTTCTTGGTGGTGCGGATGAGGTGGTGGTGCTTGCGGGTAGCGTGTTTGAGGGCGGTCATGTTGTCGGTGGTCCGGTCGAGGAGCCAGGCTTTCTCGAGGGTGCGGCAGGTCTTCTTGGAGTCCTTGAGGTCGTCGGTGAACCAGGATGCCTTCTTGCTTCTGGGTCTGCTGGGAGGGTTCTTTAGTGGCGCGAGGTCGTCGGCGCAGGCGGTCAGCCACTGTGTGAAGTTGCGGGCTGCTTCGTTTGGGTCCGTTGTGTTGGCGGGTGGGCTCTGGCTGAGGGAGGTGGTGAGCTGGTCTGCAGTGATCTTGCTCCAATTCCTGTGAGGTACCTGTTGCGGGTGGTGGTGGGTCGTGGATCTTTTGAAGCTGAAGTGGACGCAGCTGTGGTCGGTCCAGTGGAGTCCGGTGGCGTGGCTGAAGGTGATGTACTTGCTGGAAGAGAAGACGGGATCAAGCGTGTGGCCGGCGTAGTGGGTGGGGGTGTTGACCAGTTGCTTGAGTCCGAGGTTGGCGAGGTTTTCCAGCAGGGCGGTGGTGTTGCGGTCCTTGTTGTTCTCCAGGTGGAAGTTGAGGTCCCCGAGGAGGATGTAGTCAGTGGAGGGGAGGGCGTGCGGGCTGATGAAGTCTGTGATGTCTTCGCTGAATTGTGTGCGTGGTCCCGGGGGTCTGTAGACGAGGGTGCCTCTGAGGGTCGTCTTAGGGTCGGTGTGAAACTGGAAGTGGAGATGTTCGGCTGCGGCGAAGGAGTCGTTGGCGTCGGTCGTGATGTGGATGGTGTTCCTGTGGACGATGGCGATGCCACCTCCGGTCTGGTTGATGCGGTCCCTCCTGATGATCTTGTACCCGTCCGCGATGGCGATGGCGATGTCGGGTGCAGAGGAGGCGTTCATCCAGGTTTCCGTGAGGAAGGCGACGTCCGGTGATGTAGCGTCGAGGAAGTTCCAGAGTTCCACGGCGTGTCTGTGGACGGAGCGGGTGTTGATCAGGATGCACTTGAGGTGGTTGCTGCTGGTGTTTTTCTTGGCGGGTGCGGGGCAGGTTCGGAGGCAGGTGAACTTGCAGGTGCAGCAGGTGAAGGGTCCGTGGGTGCGTCTCGGGGTGGCTCGGCAGCAGGCGTTAGTATTTTGCCTGTGTCTGCAATAGAATTTTTACTTGAACGACATCTAATTTGCGTGACGTGGCGTAATCTCAGGCATTTTGTGCAACAGGCGTAAATTGAAATGCCGGAAATTATTCAAGATTACGCTGGCGTAAACAAAATTCCACCTGGGGCTAATGCAAACACAGGCATCCACAAAAGCATATTTAGGTATGGCTATGTTAGCATGGTAAACCCAGGCCTGTTGGATAAACCAGGACTGGGCAAGGCTTTCGAGGTTCTGGATGTAGGCGCAACGAGCTGGAACCACATGGCACATACACAGTTATGTGGAGCGCTGGGCAGGTTGAGAATAATAAAGCTGCCAGGCGAGCACACTGTAATGCGCAGTGTTCTGAGCCCTGAGGACCAAGAGTGTCAGTCATGGCTACTGTGTTGACAGTAGCGACAGGAGGTACCAGGCTTTCTCCCTGTGAGCAACATACGAGTGGTAAACAAGACGAGGTGGCTAGGAATAAAGCAGATCAGGCCGGCTGGCACAAAGGAAGCAGCAATGGCCTTGGTGGCAGGTGAGATGAATGTTCCCCAGTTGAGGTACTGAATTTAGGATGAATTACTGTTCTTTTCAGTCATAATACAGTCCGTCATGAATCCCAACAAAGGTGAAAGGACGCACACAAGCAGCCAGTAGAAAGAGGATGAGACTAAAATACTTCTGTAGGCTGAACCAAGATGTGATTGACAATGAATCAAGCCAATGGCTGAAGAGTCCTGAGCCAAAGAAGCCAGTGGCTGAAGGATACTGGTCTGAAGCCACAAAATGTTTAGATCATGTTTTAATTTTGCTAAATTATAAGGCCTAAACATGGGATTTACAGCTCCTTAGAGGTTCACATTGACCAACTCTGCCCCTATGTAGGGGTTGGGTGTGCTGTAGAAGTTATTGCGCGTGGTTATTTTACTGCCAGGACATGGTTGCTGCAGAAGGTAGGCCTCCTTTTGCTGCTTGCCACTGATGCTTGTAGGAGCACTGACCTTGTGATGGGACGCAGGCACTGTTCACCAGCTCTGCTAACCTGCTGAGGAAGCGCAACACTGAAAGATACCATGAGAACCACCAAAAGCAGGGCAGGTGTTATATTTTGTATACGATCTGTGTTTACTGGCGTGGGCTTATCTAGACAGCCGGGTTACAATACAAGGGTTGAAATGCACTATTCCACACGCTTTCATTTTCCAGGATTCAATCTTTGTTTCACCTGCCACAAATGTGAATGAAAGGAAGTGTGCCGGACTCCCTATGCATTATCCTTCGTTTTATCATTGGTTGGTTGCTTGCCAAGCTGGTTCATGCTCATTCTGAGAAATTTTATTTTTCATCAACGTTTGTGCATTTACTTCACGATTTTCTCCTTTGTATCTTTTATGCAAACAAGTTTGTGTCACAGTAGGCCAGAAAATCTGCATTTAGTAGAATGTAGGCAAGTTATTTGTACATGATGGCAAGTAATTAAAATATGTAGATTCTTGAGTGTAGTTCTTACAGTTGTGTTTACTGATTTATTGCATTACGTTGTTTTCCGTCTCCATGAAGTGTAGGATGCGCTCTAGTCTATGAGCGTGAACGCGATGACGCGTCACGCCATAGACAGGAGCGCGAAGGGCGCGCATGCGCAGTAGGCGCCAGTTTGGAGGCGCGAAAGCGGGGATAACGGAGCTGGCGACCGGAGCAGTCGTGTTAGACGCTCGGCGCCCTCTTGCTTGAGATTTACCTATATATATATAATTGAAATAAAGACAAGTAACTCACCACCTGGACTCTGTGCATATGTGGGGAACAGGATAACATTACATTGGCGACGAGGCTGGGACCACGAACACCAGGCACTTCAGGGTCAGGAGCTGACCCCCCAGGACAGCCCCATATTTACAACAGCAGGACACAGCAACAGAAAATCCAGGAATAAATGAGCAGAGGGCGTGGCAGCAGCTGAAACAACCACGGAAATCCACCTGAGCCTGCTCCAACAACCAGGTCAGTGCTGGGCTAGGAAAAGGGAGCATAGCCAGCACCCTGGCAGCCAAGGGCATTGACCCCAAGTCAGAGGAAGGGGCGCAAACGGACGACCCCACACAGACCAGAAGGGATAGCACGCCGGGCAGTCCCAGAGGGCAAGGGAACACGGCAGAGAGTGCGGGAGCATCCGGTGGACTCAGTCAACACAGTGCCCAGGGGGTAGACCCCAGAGGTGAAGCCAGAATGGCAAATCAAGCGTCTGCTCTGATGGCCCCAGTCCCATTCCTGCCTAGACCGGGCGAACCGCAGTTAAAATGGGAGGACTGGAAGGATTATTTTCAAAACTATATAGAGGCACTCGAAGATGAGAATGAAGGGGAATTCACCTCGGAAAGGAAGAAGAGACTACTGCTCCACAACCTGGGCCCGGAAGGGGTGAGAGTGTTCAAGAATCTGGTGCCCAAGGAGAGGGGAGTGAATGAGACAGATGTCTTCAAAAACGCCCTGGATGACCTGGACAGCCACTACCGCCCAGCGGTTTGTGTCTCCATAGACAGGTATAATTTCCAGCAGCGGAAGCAGGAGGCTGGTGAGTCGATTGATGATTACGTGGCGGCGCTCCGACGCCTGGCCATCACGTGCCAGTATGGAGGGCTTCAGGAAGAATATATAAAAGACCAAATTGTTATGCACACCACGTGCAGGTCGGTCCAGGACAAACTGTGGGCGCAGAGCGAGACGTCCCTTAAAGAAGTGGTGGCGATGGTCAAAAAGGCTGAAATGTCACGACGCGGTGCGGAGGCAGCAAAACGGGAGAACGCGCCGAGGCAAATGGTGAACAAGATAGAAGATGCACCCCAGCCTGGGAGAGCCAAGGGAGGATATGGAGATCAGAGGAAGGACTTGAGATGGACAGGGAAGCAGGCAGGCCGCCCTAGTACAGACAACAAGTTTGCGTGTTATAGATGTGGCAGCACGGCACATTCGGCGCAGGATAAACGCTGTCCCGCGTTTCGCGCCAGATGCTCATTTTGCGGCCTGGTCGGCCATTTTGAGAAAGTCTGCCGCAAAAAGGGGAAGAAATCCACGGTCAAGTGCGTCGAAGCGGCAGCAGCCGACGTCAGCGAGGAGGACGATTTGGATGACGACGACTTGGTGTTGTGCATCGAGGACCAGGTACTTGAGGTGACGGGGAAGCGAAGAGACAAGCCTCGCACGGACATGCTGATAGGGGGAGTGAAGGTACACGTGGCCGTCGACTCAGGATCTCCTTGGACCATCGTGCAAAGGTCCATATGGGAGGAAGACTTTGTGCCTGTAGTGGGGCCAGACCTATGGCCACCGGACATCAGACCCATCTCGTACACGGAAAATGCCATTCCTTTGGTGGGGTGTCGAGACTTCAACTTCGAATTTAGAGGGAGGTCAGCCACGTGCACCCTGTATATAGCGGAGAGAGGACCTTCAGTGCTGGGGTGGAGAGATGCAGGCGATCTGGGGATCATACTCAACCCGGGAGGTAAGGAACAGATTCTCTTGACAGACGAGTGGCCCCTCACGAGAGAGGAAGATTGGAAGTCGGCATACCCCAAAGTTTTCGACGGATCAGTGGGAAAACTGGACAAGTTTGTTCACAAAATGGTCCTCAAGGAGGGTGCAGTACCGGTGGTGCATAAAGTCAGGAACATTCCCATATCCACCAGCGGAGCAGTACAACAGGAACTCCGGAGGCTAGAAGAGCAAGGTGTCATAGAGCCGGTGGATAGTGCAGAGTGGCTATCCCCCTTGGTCGTGGTCAAGAAGCCAAATGGGCAGGTACGGCTCTGCGTTGACCTCCGCGAGCTCAACAAAAGTCTCATCGTGGAAAAGTTTCCCCTTCCCAGAATCGAGGAGATGCTCGCCAAGACCAAAGGTGTGACGCACTTTTCCACCATCGATCTCACGTCTGCGTACTACCAGATAGAGCTGCATCCCTCGAGCAAGAAGTACACCGCTTTCATCACTCCATTTGGGTGCTACCAGTTCCGGAGGATGCCCTTTGGCCTGGCATCCGCAGCGGCTGTTTTTCAGAAGCTGATGCACCGCTTGTTCAAGGACATTCCTGGAGTACAATACTTTCAGGATGACATCTTGGTGATGGGCTCGTCAAAAGGTGATCACGACAGGAAGTTGCGGAGCGTGCTGGAAGTGTTGCAGAACAGAGGGCTAACGGCGGAATGGAGTAAGTGCAAGATAGGGACCCATTCGGTGACATACTTGGGGCATGAGATCAGCACGAGCGGAATTTCACCCAAGGAACGAAATGTGACGGCCATAAAGGAGGCGAAGGCACCCAGCTCCAAGGAGGAGGTGAGGTCGTTCCTGGGAATGGCCGAGTATTATAGTAAATTCGTGAGACACTTTGCCACCCGGACATACAGAATGCGACAACTCATCAGAGACAAGACCAAGTTTGAGTGGGACGCAGAGGCGCAAGAGGAGTTTGACACCATCAAGACCTGCATTAGTCAAGCTATTCCGTTGCAAGGGTTCGTTCCATCGGGCCAGACCGTGGTAACCACCGATGCCAGTGACAAGGGCTTGGGGGCGGTCTTGGCTCAAGTGAGAGATGATGGGGCCACTGAGACGATCTGCTTCGCGTCCCGTGCGCTGTCTCCGACGGAGCAACGATACAGCGTAATCGAGAAAGAGATGTTGGCAGTCACCTGGGCCTTAGGTAGATTCAGACAGTTCGTTTGGGGTACGAGATTCAAACTGCAAACGGACCATAAACCCCTCATCAAGGTCTTGACTTCCTCGGGGCATGAGACGGCGACCCCGAGAATAGCCAAAATGACTCTGAAGTTACTCGATTATACCTACGATGTCGAATATCTGCCGGGAACACAGAACAGGGTAGCGGATTATCTCAGCAGGGCTGCCGCGATGGAAGTGGCGCCAGAGGAAGCCCTGGATAAGGAAGAGATGGTGGCAAGCATGGAGGACTATGAGAGTTCGATAAGTGCCCAAGAATGGGAGTCCGCCTATGATGAGGACATGGAAAAAGGGGAGATTAAGAGATACTTAACATCGGGCTGGCCTGACAAAAGGAAGCTCACTGATGGAGTACGAAGGTTCTATGAAATTAGGGAAGAACTGTCCCTGAGTGACTCTGGGGTGTTTATCTATCGGGGCGAAAGAGTTGTGCCGCCGGATTCACTGATACCCAGATTACTACTCTACTACATGAGGGCCACCTAGGTATTGTAAAGACCAAGGCACGCGTCAAGCAGATGTATTGGTGGCCAGGCATGGACGTTCACATTGAAAGGCAAGTGAGGGAGTGTGGCCAATGCCAGGGCGCTGACAAAGTGCTGAGGCCTCTCCGACCGGCCATGGGGAAGTTCGACACGCCACAGGGACCTTGGGAGAATGTGGCAATCGACATATTGGGACCGGTCCTGGACAGCAAAGGTGTGAACAAGTACTTGTGTGTGGTGATGGATAAGTACTCAAAATGGCCTGAGGTGGACATTCAAGAATCCATGGACACTGACACGATTTTGAGATTCCTGACTTCAGTTTTCTTAAGGGAAGGCATTCCCAAAACCATCCTTAGTGACAATGGCCCGCAGTTTGTCTCGGACAAATGGACTAGGTTCATGAGAAGGAATGGTATCGAATCCAGACACACGGCAGTGTATCATCCCGCATGCAATGGCCAGGTGGAGCGGTTCAACCGCGTGCTGATGGGCTCCATACAGGCGGCCATCATGCAGGGAAAGGATTGGGAGGTTGAAGTAATGAGCATGCTGTGGTCTTACAGGATCACCCCCACGGCTGTGGGGTACAGTCCATTTCAAGTGTTGAGAGGACGGCATCCGTTCACACGAGACAATGTTGTGTGGCGGGAAAAGACCATTACCAGTAAATGGTCCCCTGCGGTGGTCCAACACAACTTGGAAAAAGCCCAGAAGATTTATGCTGCGAATTTCGACAAACGTCGGAATGTGAAAGGAACAGAGCTGGAGGAAGGAGAGTGGGTTAGGGTCAAACTCCCTACCCTTCAAAAGAAAGGCGACAGCAAATATAGTCAGCCTCTACAAGTCAAGGAGGTGAGAGGTAGAGCAGCTCTCCTCAGCGATGGCAGAGTGTGGTCCCAAGACCGCATGGCTAGAGTAAACAGGATTGTTGTATGGCCCAAGCTGGAAGAGACAGAGGCACAGAAGGACTTCCACGAGAGCACGCCGCGACTGGAGCAAGCTGATGAAGTGTTGCCCGAGGAAACAGGAGACAACAGTGAGATGGACATTCCCGGCGCAGGGCGCGCAGTCAGAGAGGTCACTCCGGCTGGAGTAACTCAGAGTGGAGATTGGAGAGATGGTGCGAGACCAGGCGGAGACAGAGAGGTGGAAGAGAGCATGCCGGTAAGACACACCCGTAGTGGCCGGGCAGTTACAGTGCCCTCAAGATATAGAGACTATGAAATGGGTGGACATTAATGATAGTTGGCAACCTGGCCGCCAGCCAGAGAACATTGGGACACTTTGTGCTACTTTGTGGTGGTTGAATAGTTAAATGTGTTTACTGTTAAAAAGGGGAGATATGTAGGATGCGCTCTAGTCTATGAGCGTGAACGCGATGACGCGTCACGCCATAGACAGGAGCGCGAAGGGCGCGCATGCGCAGTAGGCGCCAGTTTGGAGGCGCGAAAGCGGGGATAACGGAGCTGGCGACCGGAGCAGTCGTGTTAGACGCTCGGCGCCCTCTTGCTTGAGATTTACCTATATATATATAATTGAAATAAAGACAAGTAACTCACCACCTGGACTCTGTGCATATGTGGGGAACAGGATAACATTACATGAAGTCTCTCGGATCTTCGGTGTCAAAACGTTCGATGCTGTAACAGTCTTGCAGACCAACTTTTTTTCCTTGGAAAGTTATCCATTCGGTGCGCATCCGTATCGCAGAGCTCGGGGGAGAGGGAAAATGCATACTTAAGATGCCAGCAGATCAGTGGAATTTTCCGTTAAAACCACATTTCAAACAGTGGATCTTTGTTTGCATACACCCACGAATAAAAGGGCTGGTTTATTTGTAACCCCAGCCCACACTCCGTTACCCCGTACATGTGTTAGTTGTATATTTTTCATCTCGCACAGACCACGCCCACGTGTTGTTTACCTCATTTGTGGCCGGCTGCTGCCTGTCGTTTACAAATTCACCTCACAGACAGGAGAAGCATCTCCAGATGCCCATAAAGAGGCTCTGGGAAAGTTTGAGAAGGCATTTCGCTGCTCCATGCTATGAGGGCTTTCCAAACAAACACAAGTTTGAGCAGTGCTGGTATGCGCGCCGAATAAAATCACCGATTACCCAGCAGCCCCAGCGCGCCTGCCGCTCCCTTCCATTTAGCACCCCTGCCACCTCTGTTAGGGGCCGAGGCATACAAGTGAAATCCATGTAATAGTTGCTGTTGGGGTAGCTAACTTGCACTATTTGCAGCAAGACTCAATAAGTGTTTTTGTGTGTAATTTGAACCTAGCAAAATAAAGCATTTTCAGCTGAGTTTGGAAATCTGTTTTGGAGTTTGGGAATGTAGTTCTGGGTGTGCGTGCACCTTCTTTTCCCATTTCATTATACTAGTTCATTTATATATATATATATATATATCTTTTTTTCATGATGAATATTTTTAGCCTACTGCAAACAGAGCTCTTCGGTCCATCAGTCTTCCACGCCATCTGTTCACATTCATATTTGTTCTGGCTTATGCATGTGTAGCCAACGGAGTAAAATTTATTTTATTTTATCAACTCTCGTTCACGTTTAGTTCATTATAATTTCTATCCCAGGGGAAATGCATCTCTGTTAAACTCTCTGTTTACTTTTTACCTCATCTCCATTCCTAACTCTTCTTTTTTCCATTTCTTGAATATTTGTGGATATTCTTGTTCTTAAGCATCATTTCTCTCTTCCCTCCAGTTCTCTGCTTCACCCTTCTTGCTAGCTTCCTATGTTTGGGCCTTCCATTACTTTAAACTACTTGCCTCTGACTACATCTAACTCTGCACTACAGTTTCCTAGACCTTCTTTTGAGGTCGTCCCTGACAGTTAACTAATTTCTTGTCTCCCTTTCATACATCCAACGCTACATTTTCTCCTACTCATCCACTACTCTTTTTCTTTAATAAACCTGCACCCTATCCTGCTCACAGCCCGATTGCTGTACATCTTGTCCCTCATCACTATTTACATGGCACCAGCTTCTGATAAATTACCTCACTCTCTACACCCTGTGTATGTTTCTTCCCTACATTATTCTATATCCTCTTCGTCTCTGATATTTTACATTTGAATAATTTCTATAACTTCATACGCGTTTCCGCCAAATGAGCAGACGCATGTCCTCCTTCGCCCTGCATCAGTCTTCCCACTGTCACGCTTCTTTCCTTTTACAACCCAACACCTACACTGCTTAAACTCGCAGTATCCCTTGCCCGCTCTTTCCTTTCGGGTTGCAAAAAAAGCCTTGTTGATATATGTTTCTCTTTGCACTCAGTAGCTTCTCAAGATGAATGAGAAAACTTGTAAAATAACGTACAGTACACTACATCGTGCTCACCGGTACAACCTTTGTGTGATGCCAGAAGTGACCTAAACGGAGTCACACAGAAAGTGTACCTCTTAGAGATGGTCTTAGTTGTATTCCCGCATGTGGACAGTCCACTTGAGTGTGATAGATTTCAGAAAAGAGGTGAAAATTTGAGTCTTTTCATATACTATGTTGATGGCTGCATGCTGGTATATATCTCTGTCTGCTGTCTTGAATGGGCTGTGACAGGTGTACTGTAGGGTCGTTTGTGTTCCATAGTATGGATTTAATCTGGATTGCATGTTGGGGAAGGCTTGTTGGTCAAGGATTTGATGGTTTGAGTTCGGAGCTTATGACATTAGTTAGGGCTTTAATTTTTACATAGTTTGCTGGTAGGTTTGGTTGCACGTAATTTTGTAACACCAGTTTTGTGAAACGTCTAAGAATGGCTCATTTGAGGGTAATTGGACTTTGGTTGAGTAACTAGTCTGTTATGAGCATGATGCTGTGGGAGAGGGCAAGATGTTTCAGTATGCTTTGAGGATTTTGATGGTGTTGATGCAAGCAATAGTATTGTAGTTGCAGTGGCTTTTGATTTGAAGTTGAGCAGTGGTGGATAAAAAGATCTGAGAATCTTGTGATAAGTGACTGTAGTAGAGTTGATTTATTGTTGGATGACATCACATGGTTTTATTTTTGAAATGCCCCCTATGGCCACCACTGAAGCGTTTTGCAAAGAACAACAGACGTCCTACGTCGGTGGACAACGAAGGTTGTGTCTTATTTTAGTATTTGACAGATGGGCATGAAATTTTTTTTTTTATTAAAAGCATATCACCACATATATTTGACACATCCTGACCTAATTGAAAGCGGTTTTGGATTTTAGCAACCGATTATCCGGCTCCCACGGTAGAACATTGCCGAAAAACATACTAAACGGTGGCTCCTCCTGGCAGCTAAATACGGCAGGAACGTAGCCTACATAAAGGCACAGAAGGTGGGAATCAAGTCCCCTATGATATGCAAAAATAAAACCATCTTAAACCAGAGGAAATTGAATTCACCCCTCTAATACTAGAGACAGAGCAACTTGGTATAAAATTACGAGCAAATTGCGACCTACCAACTGTCCGTATTTTAAAGGACTCTCCATTGAACCAACTAGTTCCGTCCACATGGGCAATAAATCCATTTGGAATAACAAGAATCAGTCCTGATGAAGGTGTACTAAAGAAAGCCGAAACGCCGCGTCGACCCTTTGATTCTGTGCTTACATTTATATTTTACCAAAAAATACTGTGATGATCATGTCTATTACTAAATGTTTTTAAAGTGGTTTTTAATATATTGTGTAAAGTGATAAAGTGTAATAAAATTTATATATTGTTACCAAATATATGTGGTGATATGCTTTTAATCACATTTTTTTTTTCATGCTTGTTATAATGTTGCAATTAGATTTGTAATACTGGTTGAAGGCATCTGAAGCAACTACTTAAGAATCTGTCATTTACCTGTGTCTACTCTAGTAACTATAAGTGCGCAATTTTCTGTATATGGATAACTAATGACATAAGTGTGTATTTTTTGCCTTTCCCGTGGAATTCACGCCCTTTGACAAATATTACAGTTAACAATTATTATGCCCATCTGTCAAATACTAAAATAAGACACAACCTTCGTTGTCCACCGACGTAGGATGTCTGTTGTTCTTAGCAAATCGTTTTACCCCACCGTCCCTCATAATTTAGTGTGGGGTCCTCCTTAAATTTTTCCCAACACCACTGAAGCGTTACATAAATGGTGCCCTGTCGATAATTCCATATTATCGTCATTATTCCTTATTACGTACTTTACTGATTTATTACTTACATTATGCAAGAGATATCTTATATAGGAATTATAGAACACGAGAAGGGCTATCCATTTCACATTCTCTTTTGTAAATCAATGTCTTCTGTGGATGTTGACTGTCCACACTGTGATTAGCGCCAGTCACGCAGACATGCATCTGGCCCAATTTACGAAAATGTTTGCAATGTGAAATCTACCACGGTCAAGTGATAATCCTGTATTCTGCCTCGCATAGCGATGCAAATCCAGATATGTAATGGTTGGCACATACCCTTGGATGTCTTGGATGTCTTTTCATATTTAACAGCTGCATCCTTCATGCTTAGGTTCAGGAGAAACCTGCCCTAGTTATCTTCACTTTAAAACTAATAGTACACTAGATGTACCACTTTTATAACTCTCACCTTAGAACAGCCACTGCCACACAATGTTGGCACTGTTATCTGCAAAATGTAGATGATGTTGAAATGTATTAATCATTGCTATTGTTTGAATGTAGAGTTTACACTCTTTCCAGGTGCAAGTTACACCTGTCCACAGCTCAAACTAATTTCATATTTTCCTATACTAATTCACCACTAATCCTTTTTGGATTTCAGAGTAGCGTGCTACTCACCGAAAAGCGCTTCAACACCTCACCAGGTCTAACAAGTGCTATTTAAATGCAAACCCTCCCCTCCCTTTTCTATCCCTCCACTATCCTTTTCAATACACATAACAGACTAACATGTCCACCAATCACATTTATTTCATATTGCACTAAACTCATTTACCACTAATCCTTTTTGGGTTCCGGAGTAGCATGCTACTCGCCCAAAAAGCACTGTGACAACAGCAAATTGTTTTGAGGTTCTGCATAGCCGATGTCCATTCTGAGGTGTGAAACCCTGCCAGGACATCAGCGGCAGCCTCAACAGCTTTGTTTTGGTGTTGGCAGGGCAAAAAATGGGGTGAGAGGGGTTGTATGCTTGGAGACAGTGCATTCAAAAGTTCCTCATGCAGTGCTCGGCACTAAGCCCCGCTCCTTCAAAGCCCTACCCCTCCTCACACAGTAAACAAGTTTCAAAAGTTGGCAGGTCTGTGACTGACAAGCCAAGACCCTGAGAGTGTGTTCTAACCCATGAGTAAAGAGGAAAAGACCACGGAAGCCCACCTTAACACCTTAAGCCATTGACACAGAAAGAACCTTCAGGAATCAGGACCTCTGTCACATGTACAGGTGAACTAGACTAGGGTGGTTGCCCAAATTGGAGCTTTGGCCTTGTGAAAGGGCTCCTAATGAACTAGCCATCACTCCCTAGAATTGGGGCTTGGAATGTCAAAGAACTGAAATAATTAAGACTGGGTAATCGGTCAACAAGCATTGTGAAAACCAATAAGTCTGTCTTGAATTTTGAGCCTTGACTAAAACATTAAAGAAAAGCCTGCTGCAATAAACAAGCATTGGCCAAGTCAATAGGTCGCTTATTTGGCACCCTATTGGCTTTGTGAATGGTTTTTGGTCAAGCTGCACAACATGGCTAAAGAATATTAAAAAATAAAACCTTTGAGGCACCATCTACACAATTGCTTCCTTTATACAATGCATTTCTGAGTAAATTTAACGTGTGATAATTCAGGGAACCCTTAAGATGTAAAGTATCCCGGTATACTCAGGGCAAGATGGCTGCCGACAGGTTGTGGTGAACAGTCGCTCCCAGACCTCTCTCCTCTGTACCCCCCTTGTTGCCCCTTACCTGAGGATGTGTGCTCCCCGTTGATGTTTGAGCGCCTGTTCAAGCGGAGCCTTCGATGTTAGGAGGCTCTGAGGAAAGTCATCTCCAGGGGACTAAAATTTAGAGTCCCACTTCCTAAAGCTGAGTTGGGCTTAAGAATTCTCGGAATCCTTGGAGCTGTTCAGGGGCCGAAGTGCCTCACGATGCCTCCACGACCTCAGCGGTCCGAAAAGGAAAGGGAGGAGGGGAAGCCTCCGCCGGACAGCAATGCCAGTAACCTCAATAAACAACAACCCCAAGACACTCCGAGGAAGGAGGCTACAACAGCGGCTTTGAAAATGGGTGCAACACGGAAAACCGCCATGCCGCCTCCAGTAGTTAAGGGGAAGAAACCAGAAGTCCGTGGCAAAGCGCCGACAAAGGGTGAGCAGTCTGCAGATAAGGCATTGTCAGATTCGCCGGTCACAGAGAAACAGAAGGTGGGGGCACAACCACGAGGTAAGGATGTCGTCCTCCGACAGCCCACTCTGACAGAGGCGTTTACATCGAGAAATGGGCTGAGGCTGGAGGATAGTTTCTCCCGCACGGAAGGCGTCCTCGAGGACGCTGTAGAGGAAGCAGCCTTGGATGCGGCCCCGGACGTTGCTAGGCAACGATCGCGCACAGACTCGGCTCCAGAATCGCATGGAGGCAGAGGAGGTGGCGGCGGCGACGGCAGAAGCGGCAGCATTGGCAGAGAGCTTGTGGATAGCCCAACAAGGACTAGGAGGACTCCTGAAACCCCCGTGACTGCTGGGAACTCGGGTAAGGCTTCCGATATGGGCATTGGGGAAGCACTGACACTGGCAGATAATGGCGGGACTGGCAAGAATGATGACATTGGGACTAGGATACCAGGGAATACGGATATGCTGGATGCCCTTATGCAGGTAGAGGCTGAGCTGAAGGCAGGGGGGTCATGGGGCAGCAATGTTAGCCTGATTAACAAGAAGTTATTGATACCCAATGGCATCGAGGTGGTGGATGGTGCAGAAGGAGGCTCGGCAGAGGGGGATTGATTCTACTCTGTAGATGAGGAAACGGATCTCTCAGCCACAAGCGAGACTGGGACAGAGGGGGAGGATGTTGGCTCATTATCAGATTCTAGTCTATCTGGGAAAGAAAGCACACAGAGGAAAAGATGGACTAAAGGGAAAAAACAGACCTCGGGCGCAGGGTCTCCCACCAGAGGGGGTAAAAAACTTGTATGGGACTACTCGGCCACCTCGCAGACCTATGAGGAGGCTAATCCATCACAGCTACAGGCCCCCTTGGAGGCAATATCTAACACATTGAAGCAGATTCAAGGGGAGGCCAGGGCCGAAAGTCGAAGGGCTAGACATGCCACGAAGAAACTCCACAACACTTTGAAGAAAGTAAATAAGCTGTATGAGGGTATGGCAAACAGAGTTACCGAAGTTGAAGAGAGAACAGGAAGACTGGAGGACGATATGGGTGCTTGGCAGGATTTTAAAGCTAATCAGGAAAAGGTGTCCGAAGATATGCTCTGGAAGATGGAGGAGTTCGAGAACCGCCAACGGCGGAATAACATTCGTCTTTTGGGGGTGGAGGAAGGGACAGAGGGCCAGAACATTTTGAAATTTGTTGTAAATTTGCTTCGTGGGGCTTTTCCGGAATCAGACTGGCAGTGGGAAAAGGAGATACAGCGAGCTCATAGGTTTCCCTTTGTAATCAGGAAAGGGCGGGGAGGAGGTGATCAGACAGGTAAACCACCTCTTCCCAGAGCAATCCTAATATATGTTGGGAATTATCTCCTTAGAGAAGAGATTATGGAAAAAGCAAGGCCAGAGAGCAGACGATCATTTCAGGGTACCTCTTTTTTTGCTAGGCCGGACTTCTGCCACGTCACCGTGGAGAGGAGGTGGAGGCTGAGGCAGCTTATTAAGCCATTTCAAGCATTGGGTTCTGAGGCTTACCTCGTATTTCCAGCAAGATTAAAGGTGGTTACAAGAGGTAACGTAGAAATGTTTTGGTCAGAAATCAAAGCTCAAAAGTTCCTGGAGCAAGTAAAGTCACAGAAAGGAGGTTGAAAAAGTTGAAAAGGCGGCGCTTGATTGGCTGAAGTTTCTAATGATATGAAAATAAGTTGTCAAGCTATGGGTATTTTGTTTAAGGGGGCACTGGGGATTTATAAGGACTCTTGGGGGGGGGGGGTCAGAGAGGGAGGTTAGCGACTTCCACACACTGTAGCAACCACATATAGGTCTAATTGACCTATTTGCCCGTAGGGGGGGGAGGGGGTAGGATCTGGAAGGGTGGGTAGGGAGGGATGTGGGGGGTTAGGGGGTGAAGGGGGGAAGAAACTGTTGACACAAATTGGTTTGCACTGGTTGATTCAGCACAAGAGAGGACAGAGTAGTCTTCAAGCAAAACAGCAAATGCAGTACTCGGTTAAGAAAATACAATATATGCAAACAAGTGATGGTCTTAAATTGAGAAGTGACACGAGGGGTTGGTTATTAACAGGAATGGAAGGGATCTCAGCCCATGGGGAAATGAGTATAAAATCTTAATGTGTTGTAGGAATGCTACCATAAACATTTGTGGTTTAAACAATGTAAATAAAAGACTCAGGGTGGCGGCACTGTTGAAAACTCTCCGATTGGATATAGTATGCTTGCAAGAAACACACATTGAGGTATCAAAAAGCTATCTTCTGGGACAATTGGGATTTGTTCTCCTTGCAAACTCTAAACAAGACTCTAGGAATCGGGGAGTGGCTATACTGGGGAGGATTGGTGATGTTGTCGTGATCAGGAAAAAGGAGGATGAGAGTGGTCGATGGGCGATTTTAGAATTAACCTTTAAAGGGGAGAAATTCACCCTTGCTACGGTTTATGGACCAACGGAGGATGACCCCGAGGTACTTCAGTACTTGGATATGGAACTGGCACACTGGGTAGAGCCAATAGTTATATGCGGGGACTTTAACCTACACGATCCTAAAAGTACATTTTTACAGGGGGGTGGACATTATTCGGGTAGGAAAAGGAGAGTGTATAGAGCACTATCTGATCTTGTTACCCATAATTCCCTGATCGATCCTTGGGTTAAGATTTATCCAAATAGAGACGGTAGCACATTTTATTCTGCCCCCCACAGAGTTTTGGTTAGATTAGACTATTTTTTGGTTTCAGGTCCCTTGCTGAAGGGAGCAAAGATGGAAAAACATCCCCGGGTGGTATCTGATCATAGCCCCTTAGTTTTAACTATTGCGATAGGTCAAGATCAGCGGAAGGAAAGACAATGGACCTTTGAGAGAGCTCTCCTCAAGGATGAGGGATATAGGGAGTATATGGAAGGTTGGATAAGGAGCTTTCTGGATATCAATAGTGGAACAGCTGCTCCAGGGGTGGTATGGGATACGCTCAAGGCCAGTGTTCGCGGGGAAACTATGAGCTATGTACTTTCTGCACAGAAAAGAGAGAAGGCTAGGATAGAGGAAATAAATAAAAAACTGATGGAAGCTGAAGAGGAGTTGACGATAGCTATCTGACAGCGATTGCCACTAGAAACACACTTACTTAGAATTGTTTCTCTTAAAGCTGCAGCTACAGAGCACATATCCAAGAAGGCAGCAGAGAATTACCTAATTAGAAAGGAAGGGGTATATGAGCTTAGCGAAAAGGTAGGACATTTGTTGGCGGTTCGAACTAGACAGAAGCTCGCAGCAACAGATATCTTGGAGATTACAGATACCCAAGGGCATAGGGTGGTAGGAGTTGAGGGAGTGAGGGAAGTCTTTAGGCAGTTTTATGCATCCCTATACCAGGCGGATAGGCTGGGAGGGCTCTCAGAAATTGAGGGGTACCTAAGGGGTGTCACACCGCCGCTCATTACTACGGAATGTAAGGGGGAATTAGATGCGCCCTTTAAGGTGGAGGAATTTCTATGAGCTTTAAATACCTTACCATCAGGTAAAGCTGCCGGTCCTGATCAACTACCGGTGGAATTTTATAAAATATTCCAGGGAGTAATAGGCGCAGATATGTTCAATCTGATGAGGCAAGCACAACTTGGAGAGGCAATCCCTGATTCATTGGGTGGAGCCGATATAGTAGTGATCCTTAAGAAAGGGAAACCGGCAAACCAGCCAGGCTCTTATAGACCAATCACCCTCATGAACGCCGATGTTAAAATTTACTCGAAAATATTGGCCAAGAGACTTACAGGGATAATCGAGAGTTTAGTAATTAGTTCACAACATGGATTTATACCGGGTAAAGGGACAACACAACACACCAGGCAGGTGATTACAATGTTTGACGCAGCAGGTATTCTGGGAGACCCTATGGCGCCACTATTTCTTGACGCCAAGAAGGCATTCGATAGGGTCTCCTGGGAATATCTGTGGGGTACCCTAAGGTGGAGCGGAATAGGTGAAGGGTTTATTAAATCAATGAAAACCTTATATAAAAATTCATCGGCTAGAATAAGGGTTAATAGAGGGCACTCAGCAGCGGTTAAAATAGAAAGAGGAACTAGACAGGGGTGTCCATCATCTCCCCTTCTATTTGCGCTATATTTAGATCCCTTTTTGCGTAAGCTGGAAAGTAACCAAGGGATACCCAGATTGTGCTTGAATGGCTGCGAAGCAAAAACACTGGCTTATGCAGATGATGTAGACATTTTAACATCTAGCCTGGAGGGTGCTATTAAAGAGGTGGAGATAGAGGCTCAGAATTTTGGCCAGGTTTCCGGTTATAGCCTGAACAAATCTAAGACTCAGATAATTTGTAACTAGCATGTCCAAGGGGAAATGGATCCAAGAGTCGTAGTCTCAGCAGTGTATCTGGGAGTGGCAATATCGGCGGATGTCGAAGTTGTTGTACAGAACAATATGGCTCCATTGGTGGCGAGTGTAAAACTAGACTTGGAACGGTTAAATAATCTCCATCTTTCTTTAATGGGGTGCACAAATATAATCAAGATGCTTATTCTACCTAAATTCTTGTACCATTTTAGGGCAATCCCCCTCTTTTTTGAAGCAAAATGGTTCAACATACTGGAAGGGATCCTTAACAGATTTATCTGGGCACAGGGCAAGACCCGCAGGGCATATAGGTTTATGACACTGCCGACAGAAAGAGGTGGATGGGGGGCACCGGATTTCAGATTATATTACTGGGCCGCTGCAATCCAGTATATGCAAGGACTTATAGGAGGAGGGGGGTTAGATCAAAGAACAACAGATTGCTCTTCTAGAATTTACGCTGCCGTGTTGGGGGAGGAAGTGGAAAATTGTTTTTTAAAATGTATAGAGTATGGATACTACAAAAGAACTAGGTTCAAGACGGTTGAGGCAGGCATTAAGGTATGGAGTGCTTTTATGAAAAAACTGGGCATAGGGAGATTTAACCGCTATACAAAGTTGGTTAAAAATAGATCATTTCCGGTAGAGATATTTGGAGATATGACAATGGAAAGGTGGGCGGCGAAGGGAATTGATCAGATTGGAGATGTTAGGAACTCAGAGGGGTTTCTATTATTCTCAGACTTAAGGGACAGGTATGGATTGGATAGACAGGACTTTTTTTAAAATATCTACAGATAAGGAGTTTTCTAGGGAATAAGCACGGGGGGCAGGCGGGGTTTAACACAATTGATATCATTGAGAAAATAAGGCTGGGGGGGACTGTTCGATACGAAGCTTCTATGCCAGTCTCTTGGATACAAAGCAGGATGATATTGATAAACATAGTGAGAAATGGGCAGAGAAACTGGAGGGTGATTTAGGGTGGTTTCAGGACTCATTGGAGTTAGGACAGACACTTTTATGCTCTGCGTCGCTGCAGTCGCAACACTATAAAACCCTCTATTCACTATATTATACCCCGGCTAGGATAGCGAAATGGGGTGGGACTACAGGCACCACCTGCCCGCGGTGCAATTCAGGAGAAGCAGATATAATACATATGTTTGCTCTATGCCCACAGCTTCATACACTCTTAAAGGATATAGAGATCTTCCTTGAGGCCTCTCTGAACATCAGAATATGTCTTAGACCTGTACATATATTGTTAGGAATCATTCCCGAGGAGGGTATCCCACAGCGGGAATTTATTTTTGTGGCCATGGCAGTGTATAGGCTATGCATCGCCAGGGCTTGGTTGGACAAGAATCCCCCAGGATTGCAAATATGGCTGTCTAATCTGCTAGCAGCATATAACTTAGAAAAACCTATCTATGCAAAGAAAGGCTGGAAAAAAAGGCAGCTGGGAATACGAATTTGGGAACCGCTTAGCAATTGGAGAGCGGGGATGGGATAGTTCTTTGTGGATTTGTAGGAAATATCTGTAAATGTAAATAGAATATACCTGGTTTTTAAAAAAAATAATTGTTTTTCTTTTTTCTCCTCCTCTGTGTTTTATGTATATGTCTGAGATGAAGTAATATCATGTCTATGCTTATGTTTGCATTCTTGTTTGCGTTTATCAATTTATGGCTTTGGAATGTAGACTCTCTGTCTCAATCTTTCGTGTGCAGTATGGAAAATGATAAAAAATATATTTTTAAAAAAAGATGTAAAGTATCCCCATGCATCACAGGGCACATGCTTCCTTAGGAAGTGGAACAATGCATCAAACACCGAAAAGCATGAAGTGAGATAGTAATACTCTTTTGGGTGGAGCTAAAGCCCTTTGTACATTTTAAAAGAATTAGTAACAATAGGTCGAAGATTGGTGCGCTGTCAAACCAGTCATACAAATAGCGTGAACAGGCTGCGTTTATTAAGCTAGAAAAACAATGCTGCATTACAGCAAGACTTCAGTGCTGTGGGCTAGACAAGCTCTAACTGTTAAAAATGTTACATTATTCCTCTCCTAATGGAAATGCCACGGGCACATTCCTTTTTTTACTTTTAAATTCCTTCCTCATCTGAAAGTGAAAATCACAAAGGAAGGAGATAAGCCTGGCACTGACTTACCCACCGTTAATCCTGTTTTTTTAAAAAATACAGCTGATGTCGCAAACAAAGGCTGATTGAAATCTCTGTCTGGCCTATGAAATACCCCACAGCCATTTTTCCATTTCAAATATAGAATTTTCTCTAAATTCCTATAATACACTAAGAGCGACTGTGTCTTCTTGGAATAAATCATTATCGTTGCAAGATATCCTTTTTTGAGCATCTTAAATCCACAAATCAAGCCATTTTCTAGTGTGATTCTGATGTATCCAACAAAGGTTTCTGTGAACCGGGCCCATGGGCTTCAAAATGTCCCTCTCTGGTGAATATCTCCTTTGAAACCTACCCCTAATACCCTTGCCTCTATTATATGCTGCGATTTAAGTTAGGCTACAGGATGAACAGAGATCTACAATATATGTTATTTGGGTTCTGTTTGATTTGAGCTAAATGCAGGTCCACAATTTTGTTGGCAGATATTTATGCAAGGTCTAGATGTTGACAGCCCATGTTTGAAGTCTGTTTTTGCTCTTTTTTTATGTCAGTGAGGTAGGCCTGTGAGCATAACATGAAACTTGATGTTTCTGTATTCACAGCCTCATGTGCTTCAACTAAGGCATTACATATACGCACAATCTTATCCTCCACCCCTTGAATTGGACTTAGCACCCACACTCGTTTCCGCACACAAGCAGAGACACTTTTTCGCTCAAAATGTCAGTGAGTCACTTGGGCTCCAGTCACTAAGTTTTTTTCGCAATAAGTGGAATTTGCATGGACAATACGTTGATCCACATTTCGAAATTATCTCGTTTCACACAATCCTGGTCAGTGGACATTTCTACCAACAGTTCTGATTAACACTTCGCAATTGTAGAAAAAAATGAGTGGGAAAAGAAACAGTACACTCCTATAGTTTATTGGTCTATTAGGGGAAGATTTAAAAATCTACTTTTGCTAATTTTCTCCTTGTGGTACCATAGAATATTGTCTGCAATGTTTACAAAGTCACTCACGTGTGCTTAGTGTTTTTTAGGTCTCGCCTCTCAATGCGCATGCGCATTGAGCGAGACTATAGGGGCTTAAACAAGGTTTACCTAGACTGGCGATTTGATGCTGTGCCCGTGCGCTTTTAGGTCAATGCGGAAGCGCATTGACCTAAAATGCGCGTGCACATCATCAAATCGCCATCTGTTCCCCAGCAGCACTCCTCCCACTCCTTTGAAGTGAAGCTTAGCTTCACTTCAAAGGCCCCTGCTGCTTCACACTCGCCCCTCTCCCTGCTCCGCCCCGTGTCGCATTTCTCCTCCCCCTCCCCACAGCAATGCCCTCCGTCAAAGGCTTTCACGGCCGGCCGGCCGTGCTTGAGACCCAACGTCTTTTCTTTGATGTATTTACGGTGCAGTAAAGATAACATTTTATTTGCAGATTTACATGCAAGTGTGTGCAGTGTCTATGTTTTTGCCTGCGTTAAAGACTGTTCATTGATCACACGTGGATGCATTTTTTCACTTTGAGCGCAATAGTTATATCAAATGCCGTAAATGAAACTTGTTAGGACAGAGGCTTAAGAGAAACAAAAACACAATCCCTTTGTGCAAAGAATTAACTAATATTTTGCAGTGTGTGCTTTTTAAGATCACCAGTTAAAGTACAAACGTTACTTTCTGACTCGATTTTATAATACTACTTTGAGAGTTCTTCTGCCTCTCAGCTTATTTATGGCACTGTGGTCCAAGATATTTCGTTGTAAGATCTTCTTTGGGCAGGTTTTGGCAACACGTACTGCTGAATAACACGTGCTTCTCTGACACAAAAGCCACTTTGACTTTACCAAATAAATTGCTCAAGAATTTCCTTACTTTGCGATCTGCTAGGTACATTTTGGCTTGTTTTCTTAGTGTTCCTGTAGTGATATGGCCTGGAAGTCATAAGGCATCTGAGCCGGTTTTCTTGCCCTGTTGGGCGAGCGACGGAACTAAACTGACAGCAGGCTGATGCTTGTCTTGAAATCATGCAAGGTGACATCCGCATCTCCTGGCAACTACAGCCCTCTCTCCTCGCTGCTGCTTTTCACAACCCTTCCCTCCTCCCCACGCTCGCTGCTTATCAGCACAGACAAGACGCACACCTCGCGCTCATTCCAATACACACCCACCCTCCATTACCAGCATCGTTCCCTGCTGACTGGCCACAAGCATCAGTCCCTGGTGTTTCCTGGAATTTGCACAGATTGTTACCCAGCTGCGGCATGTGTACTGTTCAGTCCTTTGTTTATTATAAATAAATACATGCAGTTTTTCTAGGGTGCCAGTTAAGCCAGAATTACATAATACCAAGGCTGCCTTAACGGTGATTCCACCAGGAGCCTCTTTTTTTCCTCCACTCTACATTTCAAATCTCAGTTTTGAAGGTTCTTTTTCACCCCTAATTTCTCCATTATGCCATTGCCTGTAGTTGTTCATAGCATTAGTAAAGTTACATGTTTAGTTTTGTCCTTTTTTACATGTAAAAACTTTTACCATTAAAAATTAAAAACATTAGGTCACTATCCTTTATTTATAACATTTTACACAAAATTGTGAGTTTGCACATCAATACATGTAAAAAAGGACAAAACTAAACATGTAACTTTACTAATGCTAAAAATGTAACATTTGGTAGATTTATAACTATTCACTTTACAAAAAACAAAATTAATACTTTTATAATTTGAAAAAATATAAACAAAAAAAAAGAATTTACATTTGCAACACCAAAAGGTCAAACTTTTCTATTGCGAGACCTATTGCATTTTCAATGCTTGTTTTAGCTGCGATTTCCTTAGATTTTCATGGCATACTTTTTCAGATTCTGTGAGTTACTGAAAATGAACAAGTTTCCTGTGTATTGATTTTTGCAATTTGTGTTACTCGGAGCATTACTGCCTTGAGTACTGTCTGGTTGGAAGATATGTTTTGGATCTGGGTATAGTCAGATGGATTTTTTTTCGTTTGGAGTCCATATCAAGTTAGTCCTCTGACCTTGGCAGAGTCTGTTGCATTGTTGATTTGAAAACGGGGCAGATTGTATTGTTTTCCACGGTTTGCTTGTGTCCGCTCAGCTGCCTTGCTAACTTCATAGCCACAAAGAAGTGTCGACTCGTAGTAGAACTTCAGATTAGATACATTCTCTGGGTGTTATAACAAAAATAAAATACATTTAGTGTCAAAGATGGCAATTTGAAATTTTCCCTAGAGGAACTTTACCTTGTATCCTACTTCACCTTGTTCCATAAGCTGATTTTTTATTTTAGTTTAATGAATGAATGATTTTTTTAATGTGTTTATTGAATTCATTTAAAATTAATGAATGTATTTGAGTTGTTGGCATGTCGCTGAATATTTTTCAGCCAATTCTGAGAGTATATTTGTGGAAAGATTCGTTACACTAATGGATATGATATTGAGTAACAAACTAAGTGTGTTTTACCTCGCTGAAAATGGAATCAATAAAAAAAATAATAATAATTTGAGTGGTCAGTGACAAAAGACAAGGGGGTCATTTTGCCATTCATTGTTGCGGCGCTGGAAAGACAAACATTGTGCGTTATCAAGCATTATGTGAAAAAATATGATTGTCACCGGTTTCATGTGCAGGTTGACCCTCTGCACATACTTTTTGCTTAAATTAACTGCGTGTGTACTAGATCTTCACACCAGGGAGCTATTCCTCATTCGGTTTTGCTCTGCATTAGCAGCTGCGATACCCATATTCATGAATCTTGTGTTTATTTCCTTTTCTCAATCGAAGACACCATGCTTCTGGCTGCATATTTGTTCAAAAATTTGGCTAATTCTAAGATGGTGTCCCTGAGTGGGTGGAAGCTCAAAATCAAGCTTTTATCACAGGGTACTGTCCGCTCGCTACCAAAGTAGTTCGTTTGTGAAGTACACAGTGACTCCATTTTATTGTTGCAGTACATCTGACTCTGGTATTCTAAAGCACTATGAATATATTAATATGTACAAATAAGGTGGTCGTCCACTGCTACGCTAATAGCTCATGTCTTTCCTAAATTAGTCTTTCGTTTCTGTTTATCAAAATGTCCTGTGTTACAAATTTGCCATATGATGGTGTTCAGAATAAGAACCAGCGCCACGCTTATTTTAATTTTAATATCACATTCACTCTGTGTCACAAAGACGGTATGGAGTTGAACCTGTCCTGTACAATGGGTGAATGTCTTCTGCCTGCTCGCCCTGCATGGGTAGAAGAAGCATTAGTTTCTGCTGTGAATACATCTCTGCCCACTGAAACCCAAGCTGTGGGGAGCCCAGCTGTTCCTGCCACTCATGGGTCTCGGCTGGAAGCACCTTCAGATCTTTAGTATCCAGAGACAGGAGAGGTTTACAGCCCAAGCTCTGCATAGTTTCAGATGGGGCACATATTTCAAAGGCATCTAAATTCTGGCCTTTGATGAAGGGCTGAAATGAACTGAAAAGAACTGAAATGAGGCTTCTGTTACCCAGGGGTATCCTGACTTCCTTCTTTCCTAATAAAATATTATGCTAAAGTTCCACAGCTTATTATTGTTCGGTGTTGACAGCTGTTTCTTTGGTCTGTTTAAACGGGTAGAAAGTGATTAGATTCCCCTCTGTGGGTGATTTGTATACCGGCTAAAATGTGTTAATTAGCACTTATGTCATGTTTTGACTGTTGCTTGCACAAAAATACTTTAAGGACCTGAGAACAGGTACTTACAATAGAGCAGTGAGGATGGCACAAGGTACCAGGTACCCCCTAGGTGCAGCGGTGCTGGTATCACAAAATACAGTGACCTAGCAGGAGCCGATTCCCTGCTGCGACAGAGCTTTGTATGGAGTTTAACAAAGCAGGATGCTCTGTAGTGATACAGAAAGTCCCAGAGAGACAGTTTGATACCTTGACATTTGTAATAATACTGTGTTTACTCCCAGAATCCATTGTGATAGTTTAATCCGAAGGAGAAGCTACACAGTGAATGAAGACTGTGATAACACTTGCCATTGAAAGAGTTTGTGTTGTAGAACTCCTGGTGCACAAGCTGACCGCCTCATTGAAATATGACATATGGTTGAGCCATCGATTAACCACACTATGGCGATAAATCATGGGCAGATGACTCAATGGGGCTTAGCAACACTATAAAGTATCATAACACAATTCTGAGGGGCGTGTAGAAACCAGATTTGACTACTACTTTAACTAATGATATCCCTAAAAAGCTCTCCCCAAGGACTATCACAACTGTTTCTTTTGTGAAGCACCAACATTCTACAGATTCACTTCTCCAATGTTAATTTAGTATCCCAAAATCTCAATAGGTTTATTTTCAAACAGTCGTATATACCATATTGTCTCCTTCATAATTTTTCACCTTTCCTGCATTACTAACTTAAAAAAAATGTCTGTTCTGCTGTACTTTTATTTATGTATGCTATCTGACCTATAATGACCAATGGCGTCCAAGCACTGTACACAAATGGGCATGCGTTCAAGGGTGAGATAAGTGAACTTGGATTAAGTTGTGTGTGCAGTATTCTAAATGCAAACGTTTTGGCACCTTTAGAAGCACTCTTCCAACCCTTTAAGTGTGTTCTCACTATTTATCTTCTGTTTCTTTCCTCAGAAGAACATAATGATGTGCAAAAGAAAACGTTTACAAAATGGATAAATGCACGTTTTTCCAAGGTAAGGCTACTATTGCATCTCAAGCTATTGATTCATAGTTAAATGTTGACGATATTTTCAAGGTACGTAGATGCTAAGACATCAGTACTTGCTCAGTAGACTTTTCAAGCCATATGGTTCCCTTTGTACTTTTTTTTAGAAAAAATCTCTATTGTTTATTCTTTTTCAACATTGTTTTTGTATGATGATGGTGATGATGAGTTTCTTTGTAAACTTGATTGTATGGTTAAAGGTACCATACCACATTTATAATGCTTTATCTGCACCGTGTTTCACATTGCCTGAAGCATTGGTGGACTAGACTGTGTGTAAATGTCAGTTGCTGAGAAGCCACAGATGCCCACTCACTTTGTTACTTGGACTTAAGTCCCCAGGATGGTGTGATACTATGTGCATCCTTTCCGTGATGCACTCTGTGACCTCAGAGCAAAATGGCGTAATCAAGGGATGTCGGGGTCTGAATGAGCATATTATAGGTAGAGGGGCCTTTTAGGTGGAAGTGTACAAGGCAGGGCAGCTGTCTGGTTTTTTATCGACATCTTGACTGTCATTCGTAATGTTTCCCACGAATGCTTGCTGCTCGTTGCTTACAATTGGCTTCGTGGTTTGTTACTCACATTTGCTTGCTTTCTATTAGCTGGCTTTATTTGTTTTAGGCTGCCCAGCTTGAGTTTGTCCCTCCTGTGGAGCATCTCCTATTTACCATATCCCTTCACTGCTCACTTTCTGTAAGCAGGCCATTAAATCTTCTTGTTATCGTGTCACATTTACTGTGCACTTAAAGACAGAGGTCAAATGTCAGGCACTGTTGTCTGAGGGAGCTTTTTTTTCTTTTCTTTGACTTCATAGTGAGAGGATGTATGTGACAATTGTGCTGAGTACCCATGTGAGATAATAGGCTGTAGAATGTTATTATTTTTAGCACACAACAAAAAATAAATGTAACTAAACTGTGCAGATATTTTAGAATATATCAGAATTAGGAAAGCACAAATGAAGTACATTCTTGGGTAAATCTGAAGTGTGGTGGAAACAAACATTTTGGTATGATCAAACCAAATCAAAACACTAGGTGATGACAGTTGAACACAATATCGTTGTGGCACTGTATACTTTTATAGGTAAAACTGCATGTCTGTGCAAATGTAACGGTCATTTCAATAAACGATGTTTTTGTCAGTGCGTTACCACACGATGCATACGCCGCTTTACTCTGCACCACTTCATACTGTATACAGTGTATTTCTCTGGCACGTGCAAGTGAGACTGTGTTACTTCAACCTGAGGCCAACTAGTATTGAAGTATAACACATCACAAGTCCCATTTTAGACTCTCTTGCGCTTCACTGGAATAACAAGATCTGCTGCAAATCTGCAGGTCCAGTGATTTTTATCAGGGTATTTTGGCAATTTCCATTTCCAAAGTAGTCTATACTGAAACCAGAACAGCATTTTGGAATCTTCAGTATACTCTTGGTGAGTGCGGGTTTTGTGTTGTTATCTGCACAAGGAGCTTCAAATAAGTGTTGCTACAAAGGACAAAGTCCACTACAATGTTATTACTGACACTCCTTCACATTTCTCTGGTTTATAAAGTCATTTATGGCAGTCCACTGTTTGTCATAGGGTGAGGGTCAGAAAAGTATGATCAAGGCTCAGGTGTTCTTTTGTCTTCATTCACTCCTTATCTTAAAGGTTTGGCTTTTTGATGTGTTTTTGGTGCAACAGAAGAAATTAAACAAATCAGGTGATGAGATTTGACAACACCAGGGAGGGAAGGCCCAACTTGGTCCATTCATGGATATTATTAACAGGTTCAATATATTGAATAATCAGATTATTAAATTTTGCTCTCCCTACCGCAGACAAGGCCGGACTGTGGAACCAAAAGCAGCCCTGGTAAAAATGGTCAAACCAGCCCCGCTGCCTTAGTTCCCTCGTACAGTTTCTCTCTTTCCATCCACCCTCTCTCTTTCTTCTCTGCCTTTTCTCCCTCTTCTCCCTCTCTGGTATCCTTTTCTCTATCTTTCCCTTCCCGTCCCCGCCTCCCTCTCTTTCAGTCTCTCATGAAGCCTCCTTGTGCCTGCTCCAGTTAACCTCAAGGAGCTCGAGAAAGTCATAGAGACACCAGGGGCGACCGCCCCGAGCCTGCCATGAAAAACAGCCTCCAGGGGCTCCAGCCCACCTGGGAAATGTCCAGTGGAATAAAAGGCCAGATTGGCCCTGACAGTTCAGTGTGCTGTTCACTCGAGTTTTTCTGGAAAGGAAGTTGTGCTTCTCAAAAGCACATGCATATATATCGTTTTGCAGCATGAATCTTTTCTGGATTCACATGCTGTGTGTTATTCCGCCAGCTAGTGATTAGTTCCAGAATTCTCCAATATAGTAGTAGTCCTTTTTCAATATCTTGTTTTTGTTGTTGTTGGGTGTCGACATTCCATCATTTGGTGTCCTACCTTGCCTCCTCTGACGTCATATGCCCTCCATGAAAGCTCCCACTTGTGGGTGCCATCTTCAGATTTTTTGTTCTGCCATTGGGTCTTGATGCTTTGATGAGGGCTCTCCAAGTCAGGAAAACATTCAAGCGAAGTTGGTCGAAGAAATTTAGAAGAAGATCGTCGAAGAAAGGTACCGTGGAAGATTCCTACAGTCAAGGGAGTTTTTCTGAAGCTGTTTAGAGATTACCCTGTTCCACGTGATGAAAAAGACTCCATTTCGATGTAGCTCGAAATGCCATCATAAATTTGTGCAGAAAGAGCAACATCCATGTGTGATCTCTGTCTTCTACTCAACCATTGGAATGATGACTGCAAAGCCTTTGTGCAAGTCGAATGACTTTGAAGGCAAGGTAGAAGCAGAGACAGGCACACTACACCATGCAGGGACAAAGGCAAACACCATCCCTAAGAGACCTTGGTCTGTTGAGCGACGAACACATCGCAGAAGGTGCAGAAGGAGAAGCTTCGGACACCATCCCGAGAATCGTCGCGACCGAAGGAGAATCGCTCAAGACCAAAAGAATAAAGACCACAGGTAACACCTAAAAACATTTGTTGTCACTGTCTGAAAAATCAGGCTCAAAAGTATAAAAGGGATCCTCAATGTTGAAATAATCATAGAGCGAATTCCGACCTATTGATAAAGAACCCCACGGATCCCTCAACAGGAACATGGCAGGAGGGAAGTCTCTGAAAAAGATTACTACGTCAAATGATGATAGAAGTCGAGACCTTTTGACAATGGAAAAAAGTAAGAGTTTGGAAGGATCCGAAGAGCTCGTCGATCGACATATCGTCGAAAGATTCCTCTGTGTTAAAAAGAAAATCGACCCTCGACTCCAAAGAACACTCAGTAGAAACGAAGAAGAAGAAGAGGAGACTCGCGGCAGAGATGGCAGCTTTGATTCAAAAGAAGAAGAATTTTTATGCTTCCCATTGAAAATTCCGAATTCCACCAAAAACTTTGCAGCCGAAAGAGCAAGGTGAACAGGAAGTGTAGGAACTGGACCCTGACATGACACCAGAGCCTCAAGAAGAAGGAATCCTTCTATGAGGGGAAAGATCAGAGGATTCTTAATATGCTGAGACATAATGGCATGAATTTAAAACAGATTCCTCTGCAGGAAGGGTTGATTGTTATCCGCTGAAGCCTAATCTTCCGGATAATATTGCTATGTACAGCCAGATCATCAAGAAGGCTCCTGACAAATATGTCTCTCAGCTTGAAGAGGAGAAGAAAGTCATGCTTCCTCCTAGAGAGTCTAATTCCGTCACAAACAAGGAACCAGTTCCACCCAATGCTACCCAGTGTTCTGGAACAAGGGAGGGATGCTTTCCAAGAGCCTGCAATGTCCAGAGCTGTGACACTGAAGGCTGAGAAAAAGTATAAACATTCATCAAAAGACCCTCCATACATAAAGTGAACGGTGCCTGCAGATTCAATCATTACTTCTGTAACAGGAAGAGAGACAATATTCCATCAACATCAGACTCCCTCCCAGACAAGTAAAGTAAGAAAATAGATCTGATGTTCAGGAAATTTGAGAGGAGCGCAGCCAATCAATGGCAAATTGCAAACTCCAGTGCCTTCCTTAGCAGGTATGCGTACCAACATTGGGAATGATGGCGGGACTCATGAGGCACCTATCTGACCAGTACAAAAAATCTGAGTGGCAAGCCTAGCTGAGGAAGAAGAACATTGTGAAGACATGCCTCAAATCGGCGTTAGACGCAGCAGACACCGTAAGTCACCAAATGATGGGGGGGGGGGACAACCTTAAGGCGCCAGTCTTGGCCATGAATCTTAGGATTCAAACCAGAGGTGCAGGCACACATCATAAATACACCTTTCAATGGTGAACCACTTTTTGGAGGCACAGCGGACGAAAGGCTGCAACAGCTCAAGAAAGATAATGAGACAGCAAAATCCATGGGAGCATTGCTATTTAGGGGAAACATGCTTAGTGGTGCTACACCATCACGCAGACCTACAGTAAGAGGTAGTTTCCCTAGTAGCACATCTCATCAGGGCTTCCGGAGTAGCGGCCAATCACCATCACCCTCACAGGACTGGCAATATCAGGTGCAAGGGTGGCAGTACTGTTAGGGGCAATCACGTGGAAGGGGATCACCTCACAGGGGAGGCTCAACCCCCTCTAATAAGTGACTTGGCAAACAGAGGAAATCTCTCACACACACCAGTGGGGGCAGAATAAAAGACTTCCTTCAGAAGTGGAGGAAGATAACTTCAGACAATTGGATGTTAAACGTCATGCTATTTGAAGATTGCAAGGAACTGGCCAAGACACCACCAGGAAGATCCATTCAAATGAGGAAACATCACGTCTACTCAAGGTAGTAGAGGAATTGCTGGAAAAGAGGGCAATAGAAAAGGTGCCGAGAAAAGATCAAGAAAGGAAATTACTCAACTTATTTTCTAATCCCGAAGGTAGATGGATCTCTACACCCTATTCTAAACCTCAGATACATAAACAAGTTAATAAAAACACAATGATTCAAGAGGACAACATTTCATACTACATTTGCAAAAAGCGAATTGCATGGCAACTATAGATCTAAAAGACGCTTACTTAAACATCCCAATGAGTCCAAGACTCAAGAAGAACTTGCGATTTGTAGTGAACAAGACTCACTATCAATTCAGAGTGCAGGCCTTCAGGATAAAATCAGCTCCAAAAATGTTTACTAAATATCTAGCAACAGTTGTGCACACTTGAGAAGACAGGGGATACAGGCTTACTCCTACCTGGACTTCTAGTTAGTAAGAGCAAACTCCTTCAGCAAATGCTAGGCACATATACAAGAGGAGATGAGAACTCTCTAAGCACTGGGATTCTCTAAGTACATCACCAAATCTAGAACAAGAAAAACTGTTCCTAGGAGCAAGAATCAATTTAATAATACAGAAAGTATATCCCAGGAAAAAGAGAATAGTGTAGCTACTTCAAGAAACTTGCCTCTGCCCGAAGGAGTAAGCTCTGACAGTGACAACTGTGGGGAAAATGTTGGGGAAAATGTCCTCATGCTTCCCTTTGATTCCATATGTGGGATTAAATATGAGACCAATTGAGGAACGGCTACAGAGCCAGTGGTCACAAGCGACAAGGAGTTGGGAAGATCTAGTGGTTGCCACGCAGAAACTACAGGAGGTAATTGTGTGGTGGAGCAGATCACATGTAATAAAAATTGCACAACCAACTCCAACAGAAACCATAACTACTGATGCCTCATGTATGGAATGAGAGTTTACATGGGCTCGCTCAATGTCAGAGGTGTGTGAAAGGAACAAGATGTGATCCTGCATATCAATGTCTTGGAACTGAATACAGAGTTCCTAGTCTTCATAGTCTTTCAGAAAGAGCTTTTGGGAAGAACAATCTTAATCCAAACAGACAATACCACTACAATGTTCTACATAAACAAACAGGGAGGAACTCAATTGTTTGCCCTATCGAAGTTAGCCCAAGAAATCTGAAAAGGGGCAGTGCAGAGACAAATAGATCTAACAACAGTTCATCTACAGGGAAAGAAAATGTAGAAGCGGGCAAGAAGCATCAAGCTCCCATGAATGGGAACTCAATCAACCGGTACTCAAACAGATTTTCAGGACATGGGTAAACTCCAGAGGTAGATCTATTCACAACTCCAAGAAATGCAAAATGCCAATACTTTGCATCCAGACAGCCACGCCACCATTCCTTGGTGAATGCTCTGTTGATAAACTGGTTAGGGATATTTGCATGCTCTTTTCTCCCAATACCACTGTTACAGAGAGTGATCAACAAATGCAAAAAGCACAAGATGACACTAATACTAATTGTCCCTTAGTTGGCGAAGCAACCATGGTTTTCAAAACTAATAGAAATGGTGCAGGGTAATATTATGATATTACCAAGACAACAAGACCTGCTGACAATGGAAAGGGGGAGAGTTCTACACCCAGAACCAGAGTATTTCAGTCTGGCAGAATGGCTCCTGAAGACTTAAAATTCGGACATTTAGGCCTACCAGAGAACACAATGGCTGTTCTCAGAGAAGCAAGACGCCCAACAACAAGAAAATGTTACATAGCCAAATGGGAGAAATACTCATTGTTGTGTCAGAAAAAGGGCTTCTTACTTGAAAACACTAAGTACATAACTGTACTAAAATATCTTTCAACCCTACCGGACTGCAAACTAACATATGCATCCTTAAAGGTACATTTGTCAGCAATTGTGGACTACACAAGAGGAAGAAGCTAATTCACAACACCAGTAATTAAATGCTTCTTGGGAGGAGTAAAGAGAATAGCACCACCCAGAAGAGTACCAGTACCCACATGGAATCTAAATGTAGTGCTAACACAACAATGAGGACACTTTCTGAGCGTTTACACAAAGGGTCATTTAAGACACTCACACTAAAAACATCCTTTCTGTTGGCTATAACATCACTTCGTAGGGTGAGTGAAATACAGGCATTCACAATTCAAGAACCATATTTACAAGTCCACAAGGACAGAATAGTCATGAGAACAGATCCACAGTTTTTACCCAAGATACTCTCACACTTCAACATCAATTAAACCATACAAGTTCCACGTTCTTTCCAAAGGCCAAATAATCAGCCGGAGAGAGCGTTATGCATGCTGGATGCAAGATGGACAATTATGTACTATATTGAAAAGAGAAGCAGGAAAACAAAGCAACTATTTGTTTCCCAATGTGGGAAAATCGGTAACTTAGGGCACTATTGCTAAATGGGTATCACAAACAGTTTAACTTTGCCAAACAAATACAGGTATACAACTAAAGTCTGCACCAAAAACACACTCAACAAGAAAAGAAGCAAATATTCCCATACAAGACATCTGTATGACAGCTACTTGATCATCAGTACACACGTTTACAAAACTCTACTGCATAGAAATTCAATTGAGCAAGGAATCAAAAGTGGGAAGAAAAGTGTGAAAACATCTATTTACAAAGCAAAGATCATCTTCATCCAAACCACTGCAAAATTTAAAAAAACGCTACCAAATCAATGCACAGTAAGTGAATCCAGAGAAGATTCACACAGTAAAATGAAATGATTTCTTACATGTAGAAGTAGTTTTGCAACTTGAAGAACGTTGTGGATTCTTAAGCGACCCACACCCCTCCCCTAGAAGATGTGAGAAGAAGACAAAGAAAAGGAAAAAAAAACCAATCTGAAAATGGCGACCATGAGTGGGACCTTCCGGGTAGAGCGTATGATGTCAGAGGAGCCAGGATAGGATACCAAATAGTGGAAGCGTTGATGCCCAACAAAAACAAAAACAAGAAATAGAAAAAGGACTTCTACTATATCGAAGAATTCCGGACTCAATCACTAGATGGCGGAATAATGCACAGTATGTGAATCCAGAAGATTCTTCAAGCTGCAAAACTACTCCTTCAAGTAAGACACATTTTGCTCACCTGAATTCATTAGTAGCCAAATATAGTTTGTCTGAAGATGACATCTGCTCTTGGAAATTAAATCAGTGCTAAAATGCAGTACAACAAGATTGTGCCCAGCTTCAGTTGCTTTAGAGAAGTAACACAAACGTGCTGTAGGTATGAACATTTAGGAATCAATCAAACACAGGTTTTTTGTTCGTGGCTCGGAAAATAAAGCGACTAGTTGAGGGAGAGGTAATGTCAGAATTTGTGGCACTTGTTTGTGCAGAAGTTATAATGTTTTGCCTGTGTATGCCACAGTGTAGCCACGGACCGTGTAGGGCGTGCCACCAGGCGGTGACGTGGGGCGGGGGAGGGGCAGTGTGGGGGGTTGTAAAATGCGGGAAACGGACGATTTCAGGTAAATACCGGGAAAACACGAATTTTGTTGCGTGCGCTGCATCGCCAAATGTGATGCAGCGCTCGCAACAAAATATATATATATTTTTTCTCGGTACTTACCTGAAATCGTCCGTATCCCGCATGGTACAACCCCCCACCCCTCCCCCGCCCCACGTCACCGCCCCGTGGCACGCCCTACACGGGCTGTGGCTGCCACAGTGGACCTAACACTGATGAACATATTTGTCTCTGCTCTCTTAAACAGCTGCTTTGCCAGAGAACGAAGAACCGGGCAGCCAAGTAGGGCCATATGTGCCCAAGTCTCTTTGATACTATCAGTCTCATTCGAAGCATGCTTGTGGCATAGATAGTTTTATCTGCAATATTTTCCTAACTTCAGTCTGCAAAACATCACTGAGATCTCTTATGTTGATATTTCAGTGCTAAATATCATGTAAATAGGATTTCTAAGAGGCAGTATTTGAAGAATATATTTATAGATGTTTCCTGGCAGCAAAGAAAGATTTTTTATTTGGAAAGCTGAATTGCAGTGTTTGTTTATTTTTCCCTACATCAAGTTCCCATGGCTTTGATGCCACATTTAAGAATATTTAATTTGAACAGCTTGTGACCCACGGAGAGATTTTCTGTTATCTTTTCAAACGAGGGATAAAGACAAGACAATGCATTCTTTTACTAAATTCTCACTGTCGAGCTGTGTTACTACAGTAACTTCTGGCACGATTGTTTGCATTTTAATTTTTCAACCAAACATTCCCAACATCTCATTTTCCATCTTGCGCACCCTTCATTGTACTGACATCGCTGAGATTCCCACCTTCCTTTACTTCTCCCACTGTTCCCACCACTTTAAATTCTTCTCCCACTGAAAGGAATATTTTAGTGGGTAGTGGAAAGGGTGAGTAGATGTCAATGTATCTGTGTGCTTTTCAAAAGGCTACTCCTGTGCTACAACGAGGAAAGTAGAAATAGAGTCAAACATGGGAGTACAAGAACAGGGCTAGGGGTTTCTGGAAGGTGAACTGCCACATTTAGTGCCAGAAGATTGTAAAAGGTGTCTGACATTTGTTAAAGTGGCAGAAATGTATTGGCAGGCTTTCCTAATATCAAAGTAATATCAGCACTGTCTCTCATTGGAAAAATGATACACTTGCCTCGCCAGAATGGTCATCCAAAAAGCTCATAGACAGCAGGACAAGACTTCCCCAGCTGGGTCCTCAGACACTGTAGCAAACTCCTGGTTCTGCGATGGGTTTTGAATAGGCAGGAAGAATGGCGCTCAAGCTGGTTAACGGTGGAGTGTAGGAAAAATTGTATGGATACGGTGCTGCCTAGTCAGGGGAAAACCCGGATAACCCCTGCAATTATGTGGGTCCGGACCCATACATAAAATTGAGACCAAGTCCTGGGCATACGTTCAAGATGATGATTCAGAGTGTCAATGCACAAACTATAGTACTTAATGTGAAAAAATTACAAAGGTCGACACCAGTGGATTCTTATTGTAGCAACAAGGGTAGTGGGTTGGGGACGATAGTTGGATCCTAAACCCCATCAGTTATGATTCCGAGGGAAGAACAACAGGCGGGTGCGTCCGTGTTCAGAGGGTCCTGAAAGAAGCCAAAGGCAGGTACGAGGATCTGTCTCGCTTTCCGAATGTGCATTCGGAAAGCGGGACGGATTCTAGTACCTGCCTCCGGCTATACTACCCTGATGTATTAATACCCGTGTTCGACCGGGTTGGAATTATCACCGATCCAGCGATCTGGCATGTTCATTATTACTTCAGTCAGCCCTGAAGAGTCACAAGTTACCACCCAGGTGACGAAACACGTGTCGGCTGGTGTTCTTATTTGACATAGTCCGAAAATTGTATGAATATTATCTACAATAAGAATCCACTGGTGTCGACCTTTGTAATTTTTTTACATTAAGTACTACAGTTTGTGCACTGACACTCTGAATCATCTTGAACGTGTGTCCAGGACTCGGTCTCACTGTAGCAAACTCCTCTGGCATTCTTCATCCCCTACTCTAACTGTGAGCACTTGCAACCAAACACACAATACTCAAGACGTGTGTGGAACCGATCTAGGTAAATAACCGTGCATGCTATTAAGAGCCATGCCTCGCTTGTTTCTGTGTAAAGTGTCCTGCTGCCCTCTGTGGCAAGGGCCAGACTATATGAATTCCCCTAATCCAGATAAATTCGATAACACTATGTTTGACAGCACTACCTTTTTGAGGATTCAATGAACAAAAATTAGCATTTTGTTTAAGATCCAGCTACATTTCACAACAGTAAGAAAAGAAAGTACAAACGATGTGGCAATTCATAAAAGAGAAAGGGATTGCAAGCGAGAAAAATAAGAGCAACAGCAAATCACCAGAGTTTTTATGTAGCTAGCTTAGTGCATTGTTTGTAGTATAAGTGCATGGGTCAAAAAGAAGGCAAAGATTAATGTCTAACGAATATAAAACCGAGCAAAGATGTGCCTCGATCACTCTTCTTGCTCTGTAATCCCTGCTAGAAGTACATGTTAAAATCATGCTTCGGAAATGTTCACTGTAGTGAAAAGTTGGTACCGTGTAAATGTAGTTCAGCGGTTGTCTGTTTATCCACTTTGTTTTCATAATCTCCTAACTACGTAGCTAAAACAAGGTGGGCATTTTACTCCAGATCCTAATGGTAGGAAAAGACTAGGCATTAAAGACCTTTGACATGTTCTGCTTCAAAGCAGCTACCTATCCGCTTCCTGTTGCCGAGTCAACCTCAGTTGAACTCTGCACCTGGTTTAGAGTGAGCATCTCCAAGTGCTATGAGACATCATCCTTGGGTCATAGCAGCTAATCTTGGATCATATTGAGAGGTATGGTCCAGTGCCATCCATTAGTCGTATGTGTGCCACCCTGAAAGTGTATAGAATCTAGACAGTGTCCTATTTCCTCTTCACCCTGACCAAGAGACATCATATGGTACCATCTTATGCAGAGGTTAACAAATTGTTATCACTCAACCTGCATGTGTGGCTCCACAATAATGGCAATCTTGACATCCGACTGTATCAAGTAGTTGCACCGCTAACATTAATTTTACAGAACTGTCTTAGACGGACTCCCACTGTTGCTTAGGAGGTATAGTTTTATTTTGGGTGTTATCTTCCCAAATATAAGAGTGTACCCTTGTTTGACGAAAATTTGGGTGGATAGATAATGAGAGTTAGAAGAATATAAAGACATTTTGATAATGTACTAACTTCATGAATGCAGTTGTGCTACGTAAAGACAGGAGGGTATACAACCATTACTCCATTCTGTCTTCAAAATGTGAATTATAGATATCTCATTGTTTTCTGAAACTTCTCAGACTGATCCCTTCTGATGCTTGGATATGGGAAGGCTTTTGTTACCCACCAAACCTAAGACCACCATTATTTTACATTTAGGAACCAAATATGAGAAGACAACTGATTAGCTCCATTTAATTGGAAGTAGAACATGTACACCATCCCCCATATTAGACTTAAAGAAACTATCAGATGATGGCAGGAGTCTGAATGTACTGTCAACATGCAAGACACAACTGAGTACATTCTGCAGAATGTGATGCTTTTTTCTACCATGCATGGTGCTTTGCCTGTGGGTTCACTGTTAATGCAAATAATTGGGAGAAAATACGACCAACATTTTGGGTATCTCTGTGGAAATCAGTTATTTCATTATAATGGCTACATAATGTGTCGATGACCTGCTAAGGCAGTATTTTTAAAGTGCGCCATGTAGGGAGTGGCTACCTCACACTATTTTGTGGGAGATGGGAAGTGGCATAGAATGGTAACTTCACAAAAAACAGGAGTAACGTTCAAAGGTGTTGCAGTTGTAGAACTTTCTTGAATTGGTGTAATCATTCAAGATTATACAGTCAGGGACCTAGGACTGAGCATTAATATACAGGTAGTCGAACAGGTGCAGGCGGAGTTCATTAGTGTCTCTTCTGAAACTTATGTCGGCTGCCCGTATCAAAGAATGGTGAAATACCCTTTGAGAAGAGACTAGGAGATTATTCACCAGTGGTTGCAAAGGTGGAGCTGACTAAGACATCTGGCATTCCATTTGTGCTCTGTAGACAGAGTACTTGACGCTCTGTTTTGCTTCAGAGGAGAAAGAAAAAATGGTAATGTGCCTTATAGTTGTGCGATCAGAGGAGATGGGTGTTCAGTCTCCTAAGAAACTTAGGAAGACTTCTTCTAGTCCAAGACGTTAATGGAGGTTAGTGAAAAATAAGGAGCCCTATAGATGAGAAATCAGGCTCCCTCATATATCTGTTACATCAGGCTTAGCAGATCATGAGATGGTACCTGGAGGCAAATCTTGCACGATTGGATGGCAGGAACAACTGAAAGATATTTTGAAATGTATCAAAAAGAGCAGCCATTAAGTACCTGTAAGCAAGACAATATATCTTGAAAATATTTGTGTAAAGTTGTTGTTGTGACATTGCAGTAAAAATAAAGTCAAACAAGTGGAATTGTTTTTTGTGATTTCTTGCAGCCTGGAGATAGTTTTTTTATGAGGCTTGTGTAAATGCTGTTGCAGTTTAAGAGCTTGAAGCTCAGTAGGGCGAGTGCCAAGGCATTGTTGTGAGGACATGGGCATATAGTCAGCGGCTGATGTAGCCGATGAAAGTGGGACAGTGTGTCTGTTGCAGTTGCAATGACTTGGGAAGCGAAGGTGAGGTCATTTGTAAATGAGTCCATGCTGTGCAGCTTGCGGATTGGCATCAGAAACCTGGCAAGGTGAATGTTGTAGGATAGGAAGGTTGTCGTGGGGCCCCTAAGCAGAAGCCACATCTACCCACTCTTGAGTCACAAACAGTATTTCTGGATCTAATTCTGGGCATTCTCAGATAGTTTGTTGCTTGCACCATATGCCTCCTTCAGCTTTATGTAGATCTGGGAGTTGTCTGCATATACATGCTAGACATGGGTTTGCCAGTTTGTTCCCTGTATGGGATTTTGGGAGTTAAAGGTGTACAAGAGGGGCTGATCTTTGGGAAATTCTGCATAATTTCCTAATTTCAGAAACAAAGAATCCCACATTGACTTGTTGAGTGTGGTTGTTAAAGAGGAATTGGAACAACAAGATGCTCCACCGCCTGTGTCAGGGTACCTTTCACGCCCAGCCCCTGCCGCGGGTCCTGGACCCTGCGGGAGAGCCACTCGTGGAGCCCTCTGCTATTGCCGAGAGCTTTGCAGCGTACTTTGAGGACCTGTATTCATCCAAAGAATGTCTCGATGCGGAGGTTTGTTTGAAGTTCATTGATGATCTTCCACCTCAGACCGTCTCGGACGAAGTACGAGAGCAATTGGATAGGCCTCTATCGGATGATGAACTGGGTACCGCCCTGGGGGCATTGAATCCTGGCTCCAGGTCTGAATGGGTTCCCCAGTGAGTTTTTTAAACGGTTCTTCGTGCAGTTGGCCCTGCATTTTCGGCCGGTGGTGGAGGAGGCGCGGGAGTGCGGCTTGCTTCCCCCGTACTGGAGACATGCGGAAGTGGTGGTGTTCCACAAACAAGGTAGACCTCCGGAGCAGCATGCATCATATCGCCCCATCTCCTTCCTTAACATTAAAGCAGAGGTGCTGGCCAAGGCGTTGGCCAACCGACTTAAGCCGCACATCACGACTCTGGTACACCCAGATCAGGCTGGGTTTATGCCTCATAGGCGACCCGCCACAACATTAGGCGTGCGCACGTTGCTGTGTCAGCCTGTGGGCGGCTTGGGGAGCCGGCGGCCCTATTGCTGGCTGATATGGACAGGGCTTTTGATTCTTTGAGTTGGGTGTACCTGTTCGCACTGCTGAAGAAACTCAATCTGGCCCTGCGTTTCCTGGCTTATCTGCAGCTGTTGTACACTACTCTAACGGCATGGGTGCGGGTGGGGGGCGATCTCTTGCTCCTTCTCTATCCAGCGGGGCACGCGCCAGGGCTGCCCCCTCTCCCCTTATCTCTTTGCGCTCGCCATGGAGCCGCTGGCGGCCTGGGTACGTATAGATGCTCAACTCCGGGGGTTTAGATGGGCGCCGGGTCTTACAGATAAAATAGCACTATACGCCGACGACGTCTGTTCTTTCTTACAGACTTGGACAGGTCGGACGACGATTGCTGCGCATTCTTCAGATTTTCAGCGAGACTTCTGGATTATATATGAATCCTCGTAAATCCCCATTGTGGGTCCCGGGGGTGGTCAGGGGGTGGGAGAATGGGCATCAGCCCTTCGATTGGCGATGGGGGGATGAAATATTTGGGGGTATTTTTGTCTGATGTCCCGACAGTATCCAGGGACCGCAATCTGATACCAGATCATACTAAGGAGGATCTCAAGGTGTGGTCCCGCATGCCTTTAACGATCTATGGTAGGTCAGCCATCTTCAAGATGGTGGCGCTCCCTTGTCTCCTTTTCTAATTGCAAAATCATCCCTACCAGATTTCACCGTTATGGTTCTGGCAGGTCAACTCGGCGCTGGGAGGGTTCCTGTGGGAGGGGGGCGCGGTTAGGGTGGCCCTGCGCACCTGTTTCCTATCCACATACACGGGAGGTCTAGCTACTTCAGATGTCCTCTCCTACTACCAAGCCGCACACTTGTTGGTCCTCAATGAATGGTGGTACGGGGACAGGAGGGACCCAGCCTATGCGGTTGAGCGGCAGCTCATGGGCAACAAATCCTTACACACACTATTGTGTTCCGCGCCGCTTCGGAAGATTCTGACCCCGGCCACGCAGGTGGTGTTTCATGTTTGGAGGCAGGCCCAGAGTAGGATGGGGTGGTGGAATGTCCTGACTCTGGAGACTCCTCTTTGGGGTAACAGGCGCTTGCCTCACCTGGCAGCCTTGCAGGGTTTTCAGGGATGGGACTCCATAGGCATCTCGGTCCTAGGAGACGTGATGACTGACACAACGCTTAAATCTTTCCAAGATCTACCAGACGAATATGTGATGTCACAGTTTTTCAGATACTTACATTTCCGACACGCGCTGGCGCCTAGTCTGGAGGCCCTGGAATCTCTCCCTGATTTCAGCCCAATTGAAGCTGAGGTCTTTATGGGGGAGCTGCCAGACCGCAAGATTTCGCGCATATACCAGACATTGATCATACATTGTTCCGCAACTTTGCAGCGGCTTAAGACGGCATGGGAGGAGGATGTAGGGGAACTGGAGAAGGAGGACTGAGCGGAGGCATTAGCAAGTCCACGGGGGGCGGCCGCGCGTCTGCGCCTGATTCAATTCAAATATTTACACCGAGTGTATTTTACCAGAGTGCGCTTGTGGAGGGCAGGAAGGATTGTATCCCCCGAGTGTCTTAGATGTGGCTCAGAGTAGGGGGTCTTTTTGCACACAGTCTGGAGTTGTCTCTCGTTACACAGATTTTGGAGAGGGGTGTTCTCCTGCTTGTCAGAAGTGCTTGGATGGGAGCTTCGCCGCACGCCGCGCTTGGCGCTGTTACATGTCATGGAGGGTGTTGGGGGCAATAGATATAAGCGACACCTCCTATTGATAGGTCTCACGTTGGCGAAGAGGGACATTGCCAGGGCTTGGAAGGCGCCCCAGGCTCCGTCACTGGCTGCATTGAGAAATGGGATAGATTTTTGCATGGGACTTGAACAGCCGGTCTTCACTGCCAGGGGGTGTCCCTGTAAACACTATAAGATTTGGAAGAGATGGGCAGACTACCGGGGACTAGATCTAGATCCACCGCTGGAAGGGGATGTTCATTTGACGAATTGATAGGTGTGAGGAAGATGGGCTTTGCTGGGTGGTCGATGGGCTTCATGTGCGGTTCCAGAGAAGTTTTAACTTTCCTATTGGGGCTTGGGCGCAATCGGGGGAAGGATGGAGGGGTTTGTTCTCTTATGGTTTTTCGAATATATAATAGTCAACGTCATTTGCCATTGTACAATTGATGTGTGCAGTAGTCTCTGGGTTTGCGGAGCTATGCAGTATATGTGAACCGTGACAAATTAAACTTGTTTTGAAAAAAAAAAAAAAAAAAGAGAAAATAGTACTAGAAATAGCTGGATTCCCACAGTGGCAGAAAGTGTTACCAAATGATTGATTAACCCATCATGTTCCACAGTGTAAGTTTCTCCTTGAAGTCCATATTGGATGCAAGTGCAGGGACAACCCTAGTTATGAGCACACTGGTGTTCCTCCTATATGAATTAGCCTTGTTTGGATTCTACTTTGTGGCAAAACAAAGGTGGACCACTTTACATTGCAGAGGTTAAGGATAGGGGAACTTGTTTTAATTGTGGTACATTCAATGCAGAATACAGAATTGCGATATAGAAACGTCATGCCCTTCATTAAGATATCTCAGTGTAAAGTATCTTTAATGTTGTATTTTCCTTTTAAGCTCAATTTGATCAACAACATCACCTCACTTTTGTCTCCGGATATTTTTTAAACTCTACATGCCCGAAATCAAAGGCCAAGGGAGGCAGAAAGGAGAAAAGGACAGATGAAGAAGCCTTCAAATTCATTAAAAAAAACGATTGTAACCACCTTAGACCTAAGTAGTCTTTTAAATTTCAGCATACTAGGTTTTTCAAGTTTTCAATTCAATTTTCGTTATGTGCCATACACACAACTTCATTATTTTTCGATTGCTTCTGAAATGAACATTCCTTTGAGATTCTGCTTATGAAATTAAAAAGACTACCTACCACAGACATTCACACTCCATGAAACACTTAATACAACTAAGAGTGCAAGCTTTTTCTTGGAACAGAGTTGCCTAATTTTTTGTTCAGCAAGCCACAATCGGTTTCGCTCTATGTAGTTACTTATTGTCCCTCAGAGTGAGTCCTTTCAGTGCTGCCGACTGCCACCTTGATTATGCCTTGGGTTGAGGGTGAGGGGCAGGGGCGTATCTTTAGGGGCATGTTTGGGGTATTACACCCCCCTAAAACATTTAGCCTTTAAAAAGTAGTTGGGTAAAAGGGCTTTTAGTCGAGTATGATGAAGTGATGGGATTTCAGCTGGGAGTTTTATATGTCCACTCTGACAAAAAAAACACAAACACTCAACTCTGTTCTGAGTGCCTTGAAAAATGCGGTGATTGAAGTCCCCCACCAATCCGCCCTCCTCTCTGTTTCTACTACCCCTTAGGCAACCCTCATGTCCTACTTCTCATATAATGCGTTTTAACAAGCTATCCCAGCGCGACTGTGGCAAAAGCTCACACCCCCTCAATCTTATTGACCAAGCGACACCCTGGTAAGTGATAGTATATCATCATCACATGCCCAGAATGCCTCAAGAACATACTTCAGATTGAAACATTTTAAGATGGCTGCCGCGATTGCATGCGAACTCGTGGAGACCACTTCAATAATTTTTCTTAAAATAAAAAAGAAATTAATTTGAAGATGGGTTCCGTGCATGGAGGTGCATATGCTATGGCCATATTTTCCTGTAAGCAAATAAAAAAAATGGCTGCCGCACTTTTGTGCTCATGCACAACAGCCAACTTGGAATGGTTTTTTCCTTAAAATGAAAGAAAAGTATTAAAAAATGGCCGCTTTTCAGCTTCAGTAGTTCTGCTAGATTGATGTTCAACCCTTCAGTCGTACTACAACATCTTAATTTTCTGCTATACAAATGTGCCTGATTGTCAAAAAATAGCATTACTTTACGCAATTTACAATCTCAATTGATGGTATTGTAATCATATAATTATAACTATTTGTTTGTGGTCCTGCGAAATCTCCAGTAAATAAATAAAAATAGAACAGTACTTCAAATGTATGTATTTTTCATCTTAGTTGTCTGCATATTATGCAAATATGGAGACAAAATTAAAAGGTAAAGATGCATTGCAGAGTTTAACAATAAGTGGACAGTGATAAGACGGGCACAGAAAATGGAGTGGTGCAAAGCAGTTTTGAATGGAGGGACAGATGTTTCCTGTGACTCAAATGGATTAAGGTTATTTATCTATTTATTTATTTTTAATGGTTTTATATAGCGCTGGCTAGACCTGGAGGTATCAGAGCGCTTTACATGAGCATCAGATCATAGTTACAGGTTACATCGTTACAAAGGTTACACAGTTATTAGAGCATGGCAACATAGTTACTTGTAAGGTCGAAGTTAAACAATAAGCACAAATACGTAAGGGGAATAGCAGGCAAGGGGAAAGATTCAGGGGAGAGGTAATGAGGGGGAAAGAGAAGAGGAGGGTGATGGACACAGCATGGAAAGAGGAGGAGGAAGGGCGACGGGGACACAAACCCGTAGATGAGTCAAAGCAACGTCCAAAGTCCAGTAAGCTGTGATCCCAGGGGAAGTGGTATCACTGCTCTATCTCAGTTGTGGCAGGTTCCCTTTACGCAGTGGACTCTCTCAGAGTATGGATACATACTGGATAAGTATTCGATACAACCCTTTTGGACTGTAAAACAGGAATGTTTGGGAGCAGCAAAGAAAACATTCCTATTCCATGAAGGCCCTCGGTGAGCTAGTGAGGAGCACTTTCGAAATGGATGTAGCCTGGAAACAGTCCACAAACCATCAACATTATCTCAGTAGCATGTGTAAGACTTTGATTGGTTTTCAAGATTAGTTTCCAGTGGAGTCTTATGCTGTCCCTTGAGGTATCATTAGACATTTTTTTATTTTATTGCAGATGTTTTTTTTTTAAACTCCGTTGGCACCAGCACAAGGGCTAATGATGCCCATCGTAATTACGAGATATGTGGTAACTCAGCGTATCTTTTTAGTTTCACCCAGACATTTCGGTATCTATCAATCTTCATGTGGATGTCCTGGAGAGTTGCCTATGTCGCTGGTGTTGGTAACTCCAAGAGAAAATGCAATATTGAGCCTCATAGTGGGACACTCGTTTATGTAGGCCCTTTGGAATGGGTTCCTAAAGGGATTGATTTAGCCAAGCTGCAATTACAAGCTACGGTAATGTTTGCCTTGATCACAACATTAATATTTGCATAGTAATCATTATTAGCTTCATTGTACAGACCTTGGTAATTGGAGTATATAAGTTATCCGTATCTATTATGCCGTAGCCATAAAAGATATGTCATATTTTGTGCATGGTTCTGAATGTGAATATAATGAGTGTGTCCTTTCTTTTCCTGCTGTGATATAGTATCCTTATTCAAAATAATGAGCTATTGTTTTGAAAAATGGCATGGGACAAGACAGTAGTAGTCTACAGTATGGACATGAAAGAGTAACAAAAAAGAGGAAGCCGACAAGAGCCCACAACATTACCTGGGATGGAGACCACAGACCGCCGCCAGACTCTGCATCATCAAACAGCAACCAAATAGTGAAAAGCCAGAGATGAATTGGGCAGCAAGTCTGTCCCACATCCCATGGATCTTGGATACACAGTTTTAATAAGTCACAAGAGCAGAATATTAGACTTTCCTTATGAAACCACACTTGTTTTTCCAAGCAATTTGTGTTCACCTAGGAGTAAACCTTGCTGTGAATACGTTAAGAGTTATTTGGAAACCCCTCCTCTGACTTCACTTCTTGTTCCCCTCTTTAGGTCAAGTTGAGGCTTTCTCTAGAGCTTGCAGGGACCAGTGAAGGAGGGCACGATCTGATGTCCACCCTGCCTAGACTGAAGCACTCAGCTGCTCAGCCATGTTATGTTATGTTATGTTATGCACTTTTATTAGGCGCACAGATGCTCCAGCAAAGGAACGTCCTGGCGCCGCGACAAGGTAGCAGCACAACACAACGTGACAACACACAGTAGAATAAAACTAGGGGAACAGGAAGGACATAAGGCTTGATATACTCTGATGGCATGCATAGAACCAATATGCACTCTTCTGAGCTCAACATGACTCCTCCTATTGAGTGGGAGCAGCCAGGCTACCTCTGAACCTGCCACCAGGGCCTGTGAGACTAGAGAGGATACCTGAGAGTTAGTGCAGGATTCCTACGCTGGATTAGTGTCCTAGTACATGACAGTTTGATAAACAAGAGGACATTACACTGCCTGTTGTGCTGACTTCCTCTGCTCACCTCCTGGATGGCGCTGTGCTTTGAGCAAGAGTTCTTAGCAGACTGCATTGTCGCCACCGCTTCATGGCTCCAGAAAATAGGAGCCAGTACAGCATGCAGAAGCGGGACTTTGTGTCCTGATAGAGATTTGATGGGACTGTGGATCCAACTGGAAAAAAGTACATTCTGGACAATTGCTGCCTGAGCTGTCAGTCATCCCATTCGAAGCCATATTTGGGTCACTCCATCCCTCATGAGGCATGACATGTCTAAATTACAAGACATTGTTATCCCTCAGACAAGGGCACATGCAGATAGTGCTGGGTTTGCTGCAGAACAAATGTATTTTCTTAGATGAGGTACTTATAAGGGATAAGACCAGGAAGGTGGCATAGACCAAGAAGCAAACCAGGTTCCTTTGTCAGGCGTTAAATCAGCCGCAGTTACTGCTACTGTTTTTACAGACACATCTGAAATGGAGTGTTAAAAAGTCTTTTTTATCACCTCTTTGATGGTGTCATTGGTATATTGAAAAGTGAAGCCCACTACCGATCTTTTGCCCTCTTTAAATAATGAGATACTTGTGAACAGGAGACCTTTTTAAATGTTAGCAAGCATTTCTGCATAGGTTATGGGCTGCGACTCACATTTTAATGCTGTTCTATCCTGCAGGTACATCATTTTTTTGTAAAATCTGGTTGTTATTTGTTTTTTCTAACGAGGTAATTTCTAATTTCTTTTTATTAGGATTTTATTTAACATATGCATGGACTTTACATTTAGATAGGGTGATCAGAATTTTAAAGCCAGAAACCGGGACATTTTCCAAAAATAGAAGAAGGGCTACAATTTTACTTCAACGCAGCGCACAGAAGGATAGTGCTCCTTAGAAGAGAATTATAGAAGAGGCAGTAGGAATATACATAAAATGCCATTTTTAAAGTCAGTAGGATACCTGTTAATTAAACTGTGTTCTTATAACAGCTGCTAACTATCTCTGCTTTGCAAAACTTAAAAAGACACCTCCCACCATTTTAAGCCTACCCGCTCTAAAAACTGGGACATTAGCGATTAAGTTCCTGAAATCTGCCAGGACAGCTGACGGAAAACCGGGCCTGTCCAGGCAAATCCGGAACGCTTGGTCACCATACATATAGAAGCTCTTTGCAGTGAACGTTTAATTTTCCTTGATCTAGTCAGAATTTGGTTCAAAGTCATACATTTTGCTTCTTCAGGGACATTTTAAAGATGCCTTTTCGATGTCTTAACAACTTTTTAAAATATAATTTTATATAGCGCAAACTCAACCCGAAGGTATGAGAGTGCTTTATATGAGCACCAGTTTCGTTAGAGATGGACACATTAATTTTTTGTGTTAGGCACATGAAGATTAAGTGATTTGCCCAGAATCACAGGGTGTTGAGCATCTTGTGGAGACCAAAACCCGTCTCCCTAGCTTCGAGGTCGACCGCTCTAGCTGTAAGGCCACATCCTCCACCATTAAGTTATAATGGCTTTACTTAATTATAAGGGCTTTTAGCAGTCTTATAAATTCTTAGACATTCAGGTAGTTTAACTCTTAACCGGGAATGCCATATTTTATTTACACATCCTGCTCTTGTGGGTGCTTTGCACATTTTGTATTCAAACTTTTCTACCAATCTTCTTTCACCAAGATATGAAGCTATTTAGTCTGCCCCTGCCTTATTGTGTTTTTTAATTAAAATTTCATTTTTATTATGTCATCTTAGAGTTTTCATCAGTTTTCTAATAATTTTTTATAGGCGTATGGCCTGTTCTCTACCAGTGCAGGAGTTTATATTTTTGTATGATTTGTATGGGCATTTACATTTTGACATATGCTAGAGTTTGTCTCATGTCCTGTTATATTAGAAGTAACATTAATTTGATTATAAAATAAAATAAAGCATTCAGTCTTCGTTTTTACTCTCAAGAAATTTGACCACATTACCCCTGCCCTGCTACCCTACAATGGCTTCCCATTGAACTGCCAGCCAAATCCGAAACCGCCTGCATTACCCATAGGGCGCTGCACTCCTCTTTACCCTCCTATCTAAATGAGAAATTGAAAATATCTGGAGCATTTAGGGATTTCAGAAATGCCCAATCCTTTCTCCTGAAGCCCCCATCTTCAGTCAAGAATGATATATGAGCCAGTATTTCTCTGGTAGTGCCACACAAATCGGGAATTCTCTGCCTCCCTCTCTCTGCTTAACCACCCGCCTATCCACCTTCAAAAAGGACCACAAGCTCCTCCGATTTGACAGACACCTTGGTTAATCTTCTGCGAACATACTTAAGTACTCTCTTCATCAGCATCAGAACTACCTTCGTTATGTGACACCACGATGTAAATAGATGCATTAACTCTGTCCCACCTCTGACTTTCTGCTGTAATTGTCTCATGTGGTAAGTCCTGCACTCATCTTCAGATGTAAAAGTCTGAATCAACCAATGATCCGACAGAGGGCATCTCTAGTTCACACTATGATCATAGATTCTAGTACCAAGGGGTCCATTCAGCCTTTCTTCCTCCTGATGATGATTAAATCATCAACCCCATCGGAGGCAACTACACCTCTTTCTTCTTGTTGGACTTGGAGATGCTCCCCTTTCCACCCATACCTTTGCCTGACCCAGTTTGAATTCCGGCCTTTGTCGTTCCTGATTGCTGAACCCTCTCCGGTCTTTCCTGACTTACTTACTCTTATTTTTTGGCATAAACCTAATGAACTCTTCTCCATGCCTGGTCTTCCTGGCTTGATATGTATCCTTAACCCTTTTCTTCCCCCCCTTTACCTGGTTTACTCATTGATCTTGTTTTCCATGTTTTATCTTGCTCTAAAAACTGAAGCTTTTTTTCTTGTGCTCTATTCAATCGATGTATTTTTCAACATGCAATTGTTTTTCAGCTCTACAATCTAATTGTAATTTTGTAACCGCTGTCTAGATGTTTTAACTTCCTTAGGTAAAGCGCTCTTTTACCCCTGGGTCTAGCCAGCGCTAGCGTTCTGCGGAGTCCGAGAATCATTGGCTGTTGCCCAGTGGAGCTGTCTTATGCAGCTATAGAGGAGTCTGGCTTTGGTTCATCCCTCAGCCGTCCCCTACCCAGCCGGACACCGTACATTGTTTTTAACGGTTCTTCACGGTCTTGTCTGTCTCTTTCTTTTTTGCTCTGACTGCTTTGTCTCCCCTGAAAGACTTTACCCCTTCTGGTCTACCTGACTCTATCAGCATTCCTTCCCCTGTTTACCTTTCCACCTTTTCCTTCCATTCCTCATAAAACCTGTTGTCTTGGATATACCTCGAGCTAATAACCTTTTGTTATTGTGCAATCTCATGTTCTTCTCCTATGCCTATATGTGTAACTGTAACTGATGTCATTTTTGTAACTGATGTTATTTTTGTAACCTGTAACTCACTGATCCTCATGTGAAGCGCTCTGATACCTCCGGGTCTAGCCAGCGCTATATACAAATTTTTTCAAATCAACTGAGGGCCGCTGGGTTGGGTACATAAAACATTTGATTTAGAGAGTGAAGAAACATCTCGAGGCACATGTTGGCTTAATAAATACATGTCATGTTATGTGTCCGCTGTGGGGAGGCACATATTTACTTCACCTGGTGGCCATGCTTACGTGTACCTTTCCAGTGACGTTTAAATATTGCTTGCGTTGATGAAATTCCACTCACAGCAGAAACTTTTGGATTGCCGAGGAAACAGAGAACATTTTTTCTGAGTGTTTGTGTTTGTCATGTGTCATCTTTCTCTAGAATAACCCTGGGCAATGACATCTCATTATAAAATCCGTTTTCATACGTCCGAAATCCTGCTTCAAGGCACCCAGTGTGCGCTACTTTCTTATGGTTATTTTCTAGAAAAACAAACGTCTAACACATTTATTGTTCAGCCTCTTTTATTTCACACATCGCTTGCTTATACGTTTTACTTTAACGAATGACGCAGAAACCTTGAACAGCTGTTATTATTTTTCTTAATTTAAGTAACAACCACTGGTCAGGCAAACACATTTCACTGAAGGGGAAATAAGTATATCGAATGTGCTATCACCTTCACCTCTTTCCTTTTTAATTCCCTGCCTCCCTTCCTTCTTGGGACAAGCCAAAAGTCTAGCTAGCTAACATAATGACCAGCTGAAAAGCAATCTGCATGCAGGTAGAAACCTCGAAACTGCAAGAATTAGTAAGTAGAATACTTCACACAGCTTGAGCTGATTATAGCATTCATTTGCATGGTTAAACAAGCATTGGCAAACCCCAAGAGATTTTGCCTTTGGAAAACCTTTTGGCGCCTGTCAATGTTTTTCAAAAGTTGTTGCACAGCAGCATGGACTGGTGTTCAACATGGCTTAAAGTAAAGAAAAAACGCGTTATGACGCAGTCAATGCTGGCCGCACCAAAGCGCTTTGTTTTTTGGTCATGTTGCACACCAGCCTGAGCTGCTGTGCAGCATCTGTAAAAAAAATTGACTACGCCAGTAGGTCTCGCATAGGCAAAATAATTCGGCTTTGCAAATGCTTGTTAATAAGAGTTTGAGGGGGCGTTTTAAAAAAAATTTGCATATCAAAATGAAAGTTTTTTTTTAATTAAGAAAGTAGTGCTTTTTAAGAAAGTGAATGTCTGAGGTGGCGTGGTGGGTAAAAACAATGGCTGGAATGGAGCCACGAGCAATTGTTTGGCAGTGACTGGGGTGTTCACAAGCATCTGACCCATCACCATTTAATAATTTGTTTCACGTCAATGTAGTTAATGACATTGAGGGTAGAGTTATCCTTGTCGCATCCGTTGCACAATCTGGAAAGTTACGCAACAGTATTTTTTATGACCCATGATGATTACCTTTCCCATTTAATTTTTCATTGGCCACATGTTCTGTAATACAGGTTGGCTGATATAATTAAGGAGACAAAGGGAAGGACTGGGTTACATCCTGAACATTTAGTCAAAGAGGTGTGGCTGTAAGGTCCCCATCATACATCTTCCATTGTGGATTGGTCCAACATATATTAGACAGGTGTCCCACCCTACTCTGACGAAAGAGGTGGAACGAGATTGGGAGGACTACTCCGTCAGCCAGGGGCGAGTCAAGGATGGAACTGAATATATCTGACAGACTTGTTTCCATTCCACAGCGAAGACTCTTGTAGCCTTCGGCGTGAATGAAGCGGATGGTGCTATTAGGGGTTAGTCATGGATGGAGCCAGATGCTAAAATGCTTCTGCACTTTATTGCCGAAGAATGGCCACACTTTAGTTCTAGATCTGCACTCATGTGGCCACCACCAGGTGCATGCAGATGATGGTCTGCGCTCGTCCCTCTTTACAGAAGGAAACGCTCTGATCTGTAGTTGTCCTAGATCTCCTGCGCGGTTGCCGACCTAGAAATATATACTTAAAGGGAATTTGCAATTCTGGTATGCACTAATATGTTCCCTGCCTTTGTTTCAGGTCATTGCACCCCAACAATACTCTTGCAACACATGAGCTTTCGTGTGTATGCTTCCATTGTGTTAGAGCAAAATTATGCGCATTTCCATGAAGGAAAACGCGCTCTCCGATACCCATGGTTCGATGGGCAAGGACTACGGGTGGGATATTCTATTTCGTGTTCCTCCATCTAGGAGGCTAATGAAATCCAATGATCTGCACACTTGTCCTTTTAGCATGACATTTGGCTCTGCACACATGCTACTTTTTTAATTGGCACTGCGTGGAAAGAAAACGCACTTGCACATTCTTGAGGCACAAAACGCTGCAACTGCGTTCTTGTAAATCTTGCGCAGTGTTTGTAAGAGCAGTCAAATATGGAAATAAGCAAGTCTTTCATGAAGCAGCGATTTGTTATTGAAATGTGTTTCTTGCATAATATAGCTGTGCTTACATCTCTGGTTTTAATACTGCATATTGATGTTATTTTGTAGCCAGTATTTTTTCAGTATTTGCTGGCGCTTCGCTTTAACAATCATGATTTACTGTGTTACAAAAGTAATTGTACAAATAGAAGTCATTTTTGTTTCAAAAGTTATTGTACAAATAGAAGTAAGTTTTTACTTTACTACTTGGAGACATTGCTTCGTAAACGATTCATAAATTGTGAATTCCATGTTGAACCAGAAACGTGAATGGGCCTCGTGCAGTGCACATTTTAATATGCTTTGGTCCCTTGCCTTTAGAGTGGGAAGCCTCCAGTAAAGGACATGTTCACAGAGCTGAAGGATGGGCGTCGGCTACTGGACCTGCTGGAGGGACTCACTGGAAGCTCCTTGGTAAGAAACGTGTTAATAAAGCCGCCTCTCACACAACAAAGCAGCCATTGTCAACCCAAACCACGGGGTTGTTTTTCTGCATTCCGCGCTGTGATGTTATGTAATGTCAAGAAATATGTGTTCAATTAATGTCGCACTTGAAGAGAGTCAGATGGTTTCTTCCCTGTTTATTTTTAGGCCTTGCCTACCAGGCTGCTTTAGCTTTATGGTTGAGAAAGACCTCTTGTGGATCATTCCAAAAACATAGTGGTGTTGGAGCACACCCGTTGCTGTAATTGGTTAGCTTTATTGTCGCTCCTATTGCCTTCCTCGTTTTGCCTCTCCCCCCTGCAGCCAAGCTTCTTTGTCATGCCTTTGATTGGCTGACCTGTATGTACCCTTCCACTTTTCACTGGCAGGAAACTACTTTTTTCATTTTCCATAAGCACCCATGAAGGTATGGATATTTTCCCTCGTGTGCTTCACCTCCTGCTAAATACCCACCTCCAGGTGCTATGTGTTGCTCTCTTCCTCAGGTGCTGCATTTCTCCTCCCTTATCCCCCCACTTGACTTTTTTAAAATGTAATATTCCCCAAACCACTCCTCCATTGTACACCCGCTTTTCAGGGTTTCTGTTTATATTTTTTCTATCTACATGTCTTGGAGGGCTTGGTAACTCCCATTTACTGCTAGGTTGCTTGTGTCCGCAAACGTATATTTGAGCAGTTGGAAATATTTTTTTTATTCCACCAAGTGGTACCTGCCATATTGGATCAGAAAATAAAATGGCACCCACACCCTACAGTAGGTGCAGACATGCGTGGTGAAACATTCGCACTCCTACTGAATGATGTTGGCGCTAGTACTTCTTTTTTTTATTTTGTTGGATGCTTTTTCGTTCTTCGGCCCATACAGTTGGAAGGTTTATTTATCTCATCTAGCAAGTGCACACTTTTACCCAACACCAGAAAACTGATTGGGGCATAAAAAGGTAATGACTATCTGTCTGCATGGGAAAGTGAACTTGTGGGTAGTTCTTAAGGGCGAATTCCTAACTGTCTGAAAGCAATGTATGAAAAACTTGGTAATGTCTCCTTATGTATGAAACTCTTGGTATATGGAATAAAGCAGAAGAGGCTTACTCTGGCATACATGGTGGAAACTATTTCTATACACTCACGTATGTATAATCTACGCATAGATTAGGGATCTGTTGTACAGTAGCCCATTCTCCCTTACCTGCCCTCAGGGTTGACGTACCAAGAGTCCTTATACACTTAAAGTAGACAAGGGGAATTGGGTCTACCTTTGAGCTACAGTCGAAGCGCGGGATTACTTCCACGTAGACAAAGCAGATCGGCTCTCCATTTGTAGATCTGGTGAAGAGGCACAAGCTCTCTGCTTCTCTCTTAGAAGCATAGGTAGACACCTCTTTTATGTCAGTTTCTTCAATTTGATGTCTTCCAATGTTTGTTTATGGAAGGTTAGCCTACCTACTATATATCTAGTATTTCCTATTTCTGTAAGTAGTTTTCACCTCCATAATGGAAAGCCTCTTTCTTAGCATGATTGAAGAGGGTTAGGATTGGCAAATCCTGAGCTTTTCAGCCTTTTATATCCTTTACTTTGTCAAAAGCAGAAGGAATTGCCTGGATAAAGTTGTTTGTTTCCTTTGGCGTATAAATAATTATGTATCAAGAAAATGAATATTCAGGGCACGGGCATGGAAAAAAGTAATTTAGAACAGATGGCATTGCTAGTGAATGGGCATGTTTTTCTCGTAAAAAAGTTACAGGTTGTGATTCTATATTGAAGATTGAAACAGGTTTGGAGTCTTCAGAGCATTTCTAAGTGAGGTCTTGTGGGATTTGACAAGTGATCTTGGCTGCAATCTGAGTAGCTCATTTACTGTAACCAGCACCCACCGCTATTTAACATTATATCAGCCTTGTTTCTCATGTTCTACCCTTCCACTTGTTTGTAGCCTCATCGATTTCCTGCTCCTCCCTTTCTTTCCCGCTCCACCCTTTTCTCCTATGTGCCTACATTTCCTCTGCTTTCCCTTTCTCTCCTCCCATTGTTTCCCTTCTTCCCCTATTGCTTCATTTCCCTGCTTGTTGCTTCCTTCCCCTCCTTGTTGCTTCATTCCCCTCCTTGTTGCTTCATTCCCCTCCTTGTTGCTTCATTCCCCTCCTTGTTGCTTCCTTCCCTGATTGTTCCTTCCTTTCCCGGCTTGTTGCTTCCTTTTCTCACTTGTTGCGCCCTTTCCTCGCTTGTTGCTTCCATTCCTCTCCTGTTGCTTCCTTTCTTTTCCTATTGCTTCCTTTCCTCCCCTGTTGCTTCCTTTCCCTGCTTGTTGCTTCCTTTCCCTGCTTGTTGCTTCCTTTACCTGCTTGTTGCTTCCTTTACCTGCTTGTTGCTTCCTTTACCTGCTTGTTGCTTCCTTTCCTCGCTTGTTGCTTCCTTTCCTCCCCTGTTGTGTCCTTTCCTCCCCTGTTTCTTCCTTTCCTCATCTGCTTCTGTTTCTCCCCTGTTGCTTCCTTTCCTTGTTTGTTGCTTCCTTTCCTTGTTTGTTGCTTCCTTTCTTTGTTTGTTGCTTCCTTTCTTTGTTTGTTGCTTCCTTTCTTTGTTTGTTGCTTTCTTTTCTCGCTTGTTGCTTTCTTTCCTTGCTTGTTGCTTCCTATCCTCCCCTGTTGCTTCCTTTCCTCATCTGCTTCCTTTTCTCCTGTTGCTTCATTTCCTCCCCTATTGCTTCCTTTCCTTCCCTGTTGCTCTACCCTCACTTGTTTACTACCTTTCCTTTCCTGTTCCTTCGTTTGTTTCTTTCTTTCGCCTCCCTTTCCTCTTCTACTCTGTTCTCTCCTTCCTTCCTTTCCTGCTCACTTCGCTCTCTTGCTCCTTCCTTTCCGCTATGACTTTTACTTTTATATCATGATCACTCATTACCTGTTTTGCTCCTGCTTTACCTCACTTGCTCTCTCCTTGCCTCCTTAACAACCCGCCACCCGGGTGGCTTAAGTCTGATTACCATATGGCAAATCCAAACACCCCGGCGAAGATGATTATCTCCTCATCCCGTCGCTCTTTTCTCTTCTTTCTTGTTCCCTCTTTTCCTCAACCTTATCTTTCCTGCTCTGTCTGTATTTCAAGGCAGCCTTAGGGTGGCATAGAATGCTGCAGTATATTGTATACTATTTTAATATGTGTATAGCGCTTAGTACGTCTCAGTGTCATAGCCAGTGTTTCAGGGACCCTTGTGCAAGGAAGGACATTTGGCCCTAGCTGCTGTTTCAATGACAATGTATTTCAATAATTAGTGATCAGTCGTCTTAAAATTTCTCGTTTTCACTGCATCTGCTACACCATTGGAAGCTACGCCCTGCTACCCATATGTGGGGTGCTGAAATGTACGTAACAAAATATTATGAGATAATATTCAACACGTTTCAGGGTTACGGTTTTAGCAACATATCTCTGGATGACAAGTTCATTCATAGCCAAAGCTAAATATTATTTCTGAACAGCAGGAAGTCCAGGTAGACATGTATGGATTGAGAAACACCTAGTCAAATGAAAAAAGTCACTAAGACAGATTTTTTGTGCTGAAGAATCGGACTTGGAAAACGTGCATTAAAGTCATAAAGTTTTTTATTTTCACGAAAAAAGATTATTTGATATTTGGAGTAACCTTTTATTAACTTCTCTTTGATGATGGAAAAGATTTTGTTGTTGTTTTTATTATTATCGCTCTGTATATTTCTCTGTGAATTGTAAGTCCATTACTTGTTATTGTGCTGAGAAAAACTAATGTTCTTCTCTTGAGCCTGCCTTCTTGTCTCTTCAGAGGTTAATCATCCTGCGCAGCCCACGTTAGCTTCTTTCATTTTCCCCCAAACTGTTTTACCCCCGCACACATTCTTTTTCTAACTAATTCCATAATATAAGGTTTGATTGTTAAAAAAAATGTTTTTGTAAAGCTCACTTTGACTTCTTTTTTTGTAGCCCAGAGAACGTGGTTCGACGAGAGTGCACGCCCTAAATAATGTAAACAGGGTACTTCAGGTTCTACATCACAACAATGTGAGTGTGCATTATTTCATATGTACTATGTGTAATAAATGGCTGTATGTGAGAAATGTAAACAGTTTTGTTTTTATCATTCCTTTTGTTCTGTTTGTTCCCCAAATTTCTGAGTTTCATGCACATATCCGCATGTAGGTACCAGGTCAAAATTTAGCGGTAGGTAAGTAGCCAGGAAGTCAATTTCTTCAAGAAAGTTCATATGGCCAACATGTCCACTAGTCACAACTCCGCAAGCTAACTGGTAAAAATATCATAAGGTCTGTTGGCGTACGCATGTTGCACATTTAACGTACCTTTTATGTTGAAACTACAAACTTCAAGAAGCGATAAACCAGCAGCAATCATTTTAAAGCTTTTCTCCCAAAATCAGAAACTCCTTATAAATCTCGGTTCAGCTGACCTAACTCACAGTAAGGAAAAAAATCTCCATGATATGTTTATCAGGAGATGTTCTTGTAAATAAGTGGATACACAAATAATTTACCATAATTACTACAGTTTTGCCGACATTACACGTACCTGCTCACCAGATTCTCTTTGACAAGCAGGGGGTACCAGTGAAATTACACTGCTGGTACTTGGAAAACAATTTTTTTTTGGTACAAGTAGCCTTAAGCTTGGTAGACGAGTAAGCTGCTGGAAAATTGTGTTAAGCGTTCCTCATTCTTCCGCAAACACAACTTGGTTCTTTGGAAATATTTGCATGTTTATCAATAAAGTGTATTTGGATTTCCATACCAAGCAGGAAAGCAAACTCCTAAGTTTTTAGGTTTGGGTTTTGACAGTACAGCTGTTAAATAAACCTATTGCTAACAATTTACATAGAGTGGTCTTTTGATCTAATCCTTTCAACCATTGGCTTTCTTCGACCCGCCATTGCCAATTATGCCTTTGCTCAATCCAGTGGAGTATTCTTCTGTTATGTGAAGCTATTGGTTGTCTCTCTGCCTCTCCTTAAGTGCTTGCATTGACCTCCATGTGTGGATACTTTACAGCTATAGACTCTCTGTCCTTTCGTACATGTGTGTCTCCTCCTCGCTAAATGCGTTAACACAATAAACCCAGACATTTTGGCTTTGATAATATTTGTTTTCCTTGGCTCTGTGCTCATATGATACTGCAGAGAAACGTTATCCCTTGGACTTCAGAAGAGCTCTGAGAAGTAAAAGAGATAAAAAGAATAATAATACTATACTACTATGGCATCAGTTACTGGGCTGAAGGAACACTGACTATTTTGACGAAGTGGGTCAAGCGCCTGTTTCACTATGCTGATTCCACTGACGGACACTTACAAAAGGTTCTCTTTAACATGGTGTCCAGCATTGGGTGTGGAATGGAAAAAGTTGAAACACCTAACCAAACAAATAAAGCTAGTCAGGGCTTTTTTGCAAAGTGTGGTTGGAGCAGGCGGGTTGGTGATGGGAGTAAGGAAAAGGCACAGAGTTACCCAGAAGATACAATAGAAGGACCTGAGGTTTTTGATTTGGGGAATGAACAGGCATCAGTTGAGCACAAAAAAAGGTTTAAGCATAGGACAGTAACATTAAAAGCTAGTGGAAAACAGTGGGCAGGAGGGTGGTACCAGTGTGGACCATTGTGTGAAATGGATTGTATGACAGAAGCAAACATGGCTAAGCCACAGGTGCCTCTGTAGCGTTGCAACAACAACAAATGTGTCATAACAACGCATTCCTTTACCATGCATATCTTTACCATGGTAAAGGCATAATTGGTAAAGGATATGCGTGGTAAAACTCCCACCCCAGCCCTCAAGCCCTGAGCCCTAAAACTCAACCCCACGTATTTAAAACTACCCCGTTCCCAGACCTGCCCTTGATCCCTTCTACTGCCCCATCCCTAAAAACTGTCTCCCCCCGCACCGACCCCTAAAACTCGCCACCACGTCCTAAAAACGTCCCTAATCCAGTCCCCTGCCTGAGCCCTAAAACTACCCATCCCTGAAACTGTCCCTTCCCTCCACCCAGGCCTTAAATCTCAGTTCCATTTTCTAAAAACTACCCTGACACCAGCCCCTTACCCTAAGCCCTAAAGACTGACTCCTATTCCTGAAAACTACCCCAACCCCACCATGAGCCCTGCAACCCGGCCCCCTGCTCTAAAAACGACGCCCACTCCTAAAAACTACTCCCGCACCCCCCTAAAGCCTGTTTCCAGCCGCACTTAGAAGACTGCGTTCTGGAGCTTCCGCTTCCGATTCTTCCTGCGCTCGCCCATCCATGCATACAGACAGCGCGCTGCTTTAACCACGCATATGCGTGGTTAAGGCAAGTGTGGTTCCACTTGTGGGGTAGGGGCACGCATGGCTCAGCCCATGTTGTAAAGGCCGTTTCCCTTTGAAATATGTTGAAAAGAGCCAATAAATATAGAAAACGGGAGTCACTGGATGACCCCCAATATTCTATAAATCATGGAAAATGCATGACAGGAAGAGTATAAAAAATGTACACCGACATGGCAGCAGTAATGACAATGCGACCCAACCTCCAAAATTCAGTCAGATGTATTGTTTGAATTTACAACTTTCCAGGAGGATCCCAAAAGCAATACCTGGGAGAATGTCCTGGGAATATTGCTGGTGGAAGGCATAGAGGTGTGCATCAGTGATGTAGTGAAAAAGGGTGCTGTGCTCAGATATTTGTAAAGACTGGCCTTAGAATGCACCAACTGACTTTGAAGTTCTGCAAGTTCAACGTCTTCACAAGCTACTAGCTTTAATATTACATAAAAATTAACAAAGGCAGTGTATACCTTAATTGAAGTGCTTAAGCATCACGATTAACTAATTACAACCACAGAATTTAGAACCCTTTTTCCAAAATGATGAAGATTTTCAAATATTATCTACCTCTAAACCAAGCCTTAGCCTGCACAATTCAAGTCAAGAGCGTGCATAAACACCTTGCCTGCTATGCTGCCCAAGGGGAGCCTTTCTTAACCTTTGCCAAGAAGAGGAATCATCCATCAGGTTTTGTTAGAACACCCACTGTGCCGAACAATACATGTACAGCCCCTCACAGTACTTGACATTTTAGTTTTAATGCAAAAAGAACAATTGATGGACAGAATGCAGAACAGTGTCACACATTCACACCAGTACAGAGATCTGGGCCTAAATCCATCGTTTGTTTGCTCACCATGCCATTCCAGTTTGGACCCAGCCATATGCAAATCAGTCTTGACCCTGCACCCAATGGGAACAGGCCAGCCCGAACTGCCAGGCCAGGTCCTCGCTGGACGGAAACAAGCATCCTAGGACCGGTTTCGAGCTGTCAACCCTCCTCAGCCAGGATGGCTTGACTCCAGTGGCATGGAGAGAACAATGGATTTAACCCAGATCTCTTGACTGGGGGTGAATGTATGATTTATTCAGCATTCCGTCCATCATTTGTTTGCATAGCATTTTAGTTTTATGTGCAGAATCTGCTGGCCAAATGGTTGCAAGGATAGATTGGTTCTTAATCACTTGCAGACTGAAGGATCAGTGCTTAATTTGAGCCGGTGGTTTCCAGTGCTTAGCACCAGCACTTAATTGTCAACACCGGGAATCACGACAGCCAGCCACATGGTGGTGCTGTTTTCCAATTTTGTGATGAACACAAGAGCAGTTTTTTAATTAATTCTATATACATTAAAGGGACTAATATCTGCCACCCAAAGCTATAAAAATAGCCTGGGTGGCAGGAATTACTCATTTTCAATGTATAAAAAGTCTGAATTGTCAGTAGTAGCTCAGTGGGTGGTGCAAGCTGCTGTGGTCTCCTCACAAGGGCCGGGGACTTCTTTATTTATAAATGATGTACTGTGAAGGATGGCGAAGGATGGCAGAGTTACTGCTCCTGGTGACATTTCCCTGCTGTTCACATAGATATCAACTGTGCTCCTTCTTGCATCCAATTATGTTGTGTAGAGGCTCAGCCTGCCACGATTCTTCATAACGGTTGTCTCCCAGTCGTCTCGGGTCTCCACTGCATGATTCCAAGGCTTCCTTGCTTGTGATGATAATGCATTGATGATGGCATTGCATTGAATCCATTTTCCAGGGTAGATGAAGAAATCTAAAACTATAGCTTCAGGACCACATGCTAAAAAGGCTAACATAAGAGCTTCAGCTCTTCAGGCATTACAATAGCATTGCCTGGATTCAATTCACGGCTACACCGAGAACATGAGAATGCAGGGTAACAAGAGACAAGGATTGACTTTTGCGGAAAAAAATAATTCTTCAGTTGCTGATCTGAGCTGAACCAGCAAATAAAAAATAAAAAAAAGTGTCTGCATCATTTTGTAGGTGTGTGCATGTTTGGTGCTCATTCCTACAAAGATGCAATAGTCTTTTTTCCTCTTAAGCATGGCTAAAGATATTGGCAAAGGCTGTAGGTATCTAAGGCGAGAAATATTGACTTTGCCAATGCTTGTTCCTTATGAAATCAGGTATGCCCTATAGCTGTAAGATGCAGGCTATTACAGAACGATTTTATATATCTAAACCAGAGAAGAGTTGTATGTCACACTCTATAAAAGAACCCTATTTTTGTCTTGCTGCAGAACAGTAACCGAATCTATATAGAATGGACATTCGGTGAATCTGGGTAACTGTTTTTTGTGCCTAGTTTATTATGTTGAGACCGATTTGGGGTGACAAATGGTAAACAGGCAAGAACTTAAAAAATGAAACCTAATCTTATCAAGAACAAGACTGTTCAGATTAACCTGGCCCATCCTCTTCTCTACAAACAGATTTCTAGCAAAAGAGTTTGCCATATAAAGCGCTAAAGCCACAGAAACGGCACAGGCCTCCAAATTATTGTATAATGTTTTGAAACACCCTGTTGAGAGGCTAAGTCCTTCTTAAATTTTTTGCACAGGACGAGCCCATTTTTCTAAAGTTAAAAAACAGATTCATTCATGTCATATAGACGTTATTTAACCTGTAAAATCACTTTCATTATACAGGACTGTTAATGATTCACACAGCATTGTGTCAGTATATGGTTATAGCCAATTGCAGTTTTTTGCTTGTTAGCTGTCACAATTGTGTTTAATGACTAGATGTCTTTAAATTCATTCTTCCGACGTTTCCGATGAAAACTGAAGAGATGGGGTTCCCAGCAGTTTCAATTTCTGATATTTATTTTGCTAAGTCCTAGCAATTTGTTTGCAAGGCCATGACACATGTTATGATATCTATTATTTCATGATCTCCCACTTGATGAATTCAGCATCCCCTATGCATGCTTGATCTCTGCTTCTGGAAGTTCTGTGAAGGGGACAGTTATTGAATCCTTCTCGGTGAGGGAGGTCCATTTTTGCTAATCTCATTGAGGCCGAGCTGAACTTTCACTATCTCAGTTATCCATGTTCATTGAACAACCTGTTTGTCTGGAACAGTTGATACTCTGTAGGAACCTGAGGGCATCTCAAAGTCTTGTTCCTCATTTGCTTTAAATATGTCAGATTACATTTGGGGGTGAGTTGTGCATCGTGTTTTGTATTAATATGGAAATGTAGTTGCTTTGTGTAGATGCGGTTACAACACGTTCGAAAGTGGAGAGGTTTGCTCTATTAATCGGTTTTGACAAGATAATTTGGAACTTGTCTAGATGGATCTGAAAGTGCATGTTTGATTTGGCAATGCCAATTATTACCCACATAAAATATGAAGAGCTTACATACAGGGATCTACCTTCCTACACTCTGTACGTGGAGAGTGATTTGCATAGTTGAGATACAGTACTAAATAAATAAACTGAGGAACAGATAAGTTCACCACTGAAGCGGGTGCACTGTACTGATCATAAGTTTTTATTATTCATTATCCCACCCTTCTGATGTAGATACATTCAGGACCATTAGGCTGAGCTCCATTCAAATCTGTAAACCTTAATTGCATTCAGTGGCTGTATTAAACGACGTAGCCACCATTGCTGCAAATTTACATGCCGAGGTTATGGTTTCATTAGGGATCCACCGGTCGCATGCTATATGCTGTAGTGAGTGGAAGAAATATTTGAAACAACTCAACGACAGATCAGCGGAAGGGGAGGGCTGGAAAAAATCCCCAGAATAGAATTTATTTATTTTCATCAAATCACAACGTCTTTGATAAACCCAGACCTAAAAAAAAAGTGTGTTAAAATGTATGAACCAAAACATTCCCAAACATTTTCATTAGGGAGCAGATGTTAAAATTGACAAAAATGGATTACACTGTCCTTCCATTAGGACCTGTGTGTTAGCGTACATCCTGCTCTCTTGTATGCCATTTTTTCTCCGCAGATGATGCTGTGCAGTGGAGGTGATTATCCATGCATCCACCATCTTTCCCCCTATGTCCTGCCTTTGAGTTTCAGGGTGTTATATTGTAGTTGGTGGACTAGTTCTAACATCTGATTCTCCACTTATTTATTTTCAATATCTATTTAACTGCATTTTGCTAAGTTAGCAGAGTCCATGATGCTTGTGAAAGGTAGATGTATTTGTGTCTGATTACTACAATTGTGGCTTAGTGGCTAAGGGTCTTATTTAGACCATGGCAGAGGGTCCTCCGCTGTGTCTGGAGCTGGAGGACTTTTTGCAGTACTTAGAAATCCACACCAGTCTGCCAGGGATCTCTGTGCTGTGGTGCAACCACCACAATAATGAGTTCGTCAAAGCATTGTCAATTTTGCAAGCAGGTACCATGTAAACTGCTCCTGCTCAGTAAACTTTATGTTCAGAGGATACAAACATCATAAGTAGAGTCCATTTTCCCTGAACAAAAACGAAATGTTCTCAATGTGCAAGGACTTTTGTCCCTGCGTGTGGGATCCTTATAACATTTTTCCTGCCTGTTTCAAACATGCTTCCAATCAGTGTGGAATTACCGAATAGCCAAAGTAGGCACCGGCCAATGTGCCCCACTCCTCTAAGAGGCCCACGACAATGGACCAAAATAAGATTGATTTGTGAAAGAAAATTACAATCAAGCTTTCTTAAATGTTCTTTCCAAAAGATAGAAAAAATATTGAATCAACTCAAAGAAACGAAAACTTTACATTAAAGACTGTAGAGAAAATACTGTAGTAATGGAATGTACCAATTAACAACTTAAAATACATAAACCAGAGACATCAGATTCACATAACAGTTTGCCTCTTAAAAGCAACAGTATGTAGAAAAATCAGTTGGATTGGGTATTAGGAGATAATTTGTGAGGGGGCCCCCGAAATTTCCACTGCTTTGGGGCCTTTACTGCTTCCAATGTTGGCCACCTAGACAGAAATTAATAATGGTAATCCTTTGGGGAGGGACCACATGATTACGTGTTTCCATCAGCCTAGCCAGCGGTGACTCTTCTGATGGTAACCTAGTGATGGTCGTAATGGTAAATAGAGTGCAGGACCTGCAGGTTTGTCAGGCCTGGAGAACTGCTGGTTTCCAGTGTTTCTCCTGCTCCAAATCTAAAGGAAGTCCCTTAGTTTCTTGTGTTGATTGGAGGACAAGATTAACCCTAGGATCCCCCCTTGACTAAAGTGAATAATAACATCTCTTCCACCTCCTGAATTGGCATATCTGCCAACTGTGGTAACTGACACAAAAGAGCATAATGTTATTGTAAAGCACTGTATAAAATATTATATGTACAACTTATAGAGATATATCACAGGCATTGCTACCTGTATAATCTGATAGTAAATGCACACTTCTCCTTATTTCATTATTCTTGATACCCAAATGTCATTATCCTAGCACTAGCTTGCTCTTTGATTCTGTCTGTAAGTGCAGTGATGAAATTGTGACCACTTACTGACTAATTGTGTCGTTTTGTTTACCTTCTTGTGCTCCAGGTGGAGTTGGTGAACATTGGAGGGACCGATATTGTGGATGGGAACCAAAAGCTTACCATGGGGCTCATATGGAGTATCATCCTCCACTGGCAGGTACCGCACCTTCAGTACTTTTGATGTTGACACTGATGTTTGTGAATACAGCGGCTCCTCCCACCGCACCCTTTCATTGTTGTAAATATTGAAAACAATGCTGAATACCTTGAATTTATTTGACACTAGGCGTATGCTTGTGGCTGAACATGCCTCATTAAGCACCTGCCAGGAATTAAGAAAAGGTTTTCTGGAATGCATGTACGTATTAATTACAGCGGCTTTATCTACGACGAATGCGGAGAAATATACAGTACTAAATCCCACTCAAGGCGTGGGAAGCGGGTGTACCATGGTGCGGTTTGCACTGTATGTTTGTCAATCCCCAGAAACAGGTTTATTAGATGTCTTGTACTGTGATAGAGCCTACCACAGAAACACTTCAAAACAATACAACATGTCATTTAGAAGGCAATATCATTAACTTTTCAGAAATGATGCAAGATTTGTCAGTGCTTCTGTCAAAATAGAATTGTGCTATCTGGAGTGCTCCTCATACACAAACAAAGGCCTTAGACTGCTGCCTTGTCTAACCTTATAGAAGCTCTTGCCCTAGTAGCATTTAAAAACATACAAAGCTGAGCACCATTCAAATAACAAAACCGTGAGTAATTGGCCAAAAATAAACCATTGTTAGCCTTTAAACTATTTCTGCCAATCTTTATATAAATATCTGAGATCATTCACTTGGCCACAGTTCATAAGGATTGTGATCTCATTGGTGAACCTTGTTTTAAGACCTTTTTCTGCTACCAAAGATCATATCATGGCGCTTAGTCGCAGGCAGCCTGTGCCCCTAGAACCAAAGTGTCCTGGAGGAACTTAACCTGGAACATCATGCTTGTAAACTATTGATTTCTTGCCAGATTTATTTTAAGACCTGAATTCTATCCAAGCAAAGTTTTTGTCTTCGTTGGGAAAATTCAAACTCCAAAATAAGAAAGATTGTGAGAAAGTGGTGGAATTTGTTAGCTGTTGTTTTTCTCAACAGGATGTACAAGGAAAGCAATTCCCTCTGAGAATTGCAAATATTTTTCAACTAGAGGAATATTTTTGCATGTTTCCTAACACGTCTCTATGTTCTTGCCAGCTGCCCTGTTTTACATTCTGCTTGCACAAAGTGCATTCATAATTTTACTACGTCCTTGTATAGTGAAGATTATGTCGACTAATTATAAGAAGACCAGCCAACAGAAGCAATAATAATTATTAGATTTTATTTTAAGGGAAGGTTCCCTTCATTGATTCTTGCGAATTTTGTGGCACTAGTATTCTAATAAAGCAAACTACAGAAGATAATTTTTTTTTTTTTTTTTTCAAAAGCCAGTGATAGGATAATTAAATGGTTTATTTTGTATTATTGTAATTTTAAACTTTGAAGAGGGTGGGCTTGTCATTATTGCTTGTTTTCTCCCTGGTGGTTACACGTTTAGGGCTATCTCTAATGCTTTACAATTCCTTCTTTAATTTTTATCTGTCTGCATGCAGGCCCATCTGAATTGTGGATATTCTGGATACATCTGTCTGTGCTTAATTTCAGGTGAAAGATGTCATGAAGGCCATCATGTCGAATTTGCAACAGAATAACAGTGAGAAGATTCTTCTGAGCTGGGTTCGACAGTCAACGCGGCCCTATAGCCAGGTCAATGTTTTAAACTTCACTACAAGCTGGACGGATGGACTTGCCTTTAATGCTCTGATCCACAGGCACAAGTAAGCGAGAAACAAGTCATCCGTAAATGTCCTTGTGTTCATGACTACGTCTTAGCTTTCTCCAGTACCGTTGCCATACAAACTGCGCACTGTGCCTATTTAGCGATTGTATAGTTCAAAGCATACATTTATTCGTTATATATTGTGTTATACAATAAAAGTGTAAAAGATTGAGTGGAAAGGGGAGCAGTAAATATTATAGGTCACTCTATCGAGGTACAATTTTAATAATTTTTTGAATTTTTACATGAAATGCAACTCGTGCACAAAGACCTCGTCTGCAGCACTACCATTTTATTCCTAGATTTACCCAAAACATGAAACTAAGGCGGTAGATTTAAAAGACTTGCTTAGATACAATAATATAATCTCGTTTGGGTAACAGCAACATGATGATTGTTCAAGCAAAAATAGGGTTCGAGGCATGTGGGCTGCTGAATTCATATCTGTGCATAGATCGCCGCCTAGTGTTGGGTCCGGATGATTGCACACTGTTGTCCTGGAAGAGTCTTCGAAGTATCACGAGATAGGTGGCTCCTCCCTCGGACTACAGTGCGCATGGGCATCCTCTCCATCCTCAGATTGTTTTTTTCCGCCATTGGGTTCGGATGTACTTTCCATAACTCCAAGTTCGGAATCGAAATATACTTTTCAAAAAGGCCAAAAGGCCTTCGGATTCGTCGGTATTGTTTCACTCGGTACCGATAAGCTTTCTTCACCATTTGCTTGCACTCCGGTCGTCGAATCGGGCCGTTAGGCCTTCTCGACGACACGTGGACCGACGGCCGATGGACCAGTGCAACTCAAAGTTCCCGCACACAGATAAGCATCCCGTGTGCAACAAATGTTTATCTCCAGATCATCATGAAGATAATTGCCTAGCTTGTGCCCTGTTCCGGTCCAAAAAGACAATCCGGAACCGGCGGGCAGCAAGGCAAGAAATGCAGAGGACGGCACCGGAGCCCGAGAATATCTTCGACGATGAGGAAGAACTAGTTGGCGCCGAAGACTCGGATCGAGAGGAAGATCAATACTCCGAGCACGACTCTGAATACTATATCGACGAGGAAGAACAAATCGTCGATGTCGAAGAATACGATCAAGACATCGTAGCTGTCGAAGACAACTCCGATGACAGCGAGAGGCGAACCGTGAGTACACCGCCCCATACAGACACTACACCAATATCAGAGACTCAGGTCGAGGCATCGCCAACAGGCCTTAGCCAAGATCAAAATACTGGTTCTATAGCCCCGCCATACCGCCCGGCTAAGAACATATAAAAAGATCCTTCTGAGACACGTAATCCAAGGCCGGTTCAATCGAAAACGAAACTCATCGACACGACAGTCTTCGGACCGAACGTCTTCGAACGGAAGGTGATAAAGCAAAAGGGCGCCGAAGGCGACCGTTACATATAAACCTTCGAAGCCAAAGGCCGTCGAATCGACCAAATCGAGTTCGACTGTCGAAAAAGGAAAGATGCCTGTCGACGACGGCAAACAAGCTACACCCAAGGCGGTCGTCGAACCGAAAGCGAAACCTAAGGTACACCAAACAAAGGCGGTCGAGCCGAAGCCCATCGACCTGAAGAAGGGCATCGAGCCAAAGCCGCAGGCTCCAAGGACACCTCTACAGCCTAAAGAAGTTATCGAACTGACGAAACCACTCGGTCCGAAACAAGTGGTGAAACCTGTAAAAGACGTCGGACCGACAAAACCTGTCGGAAAACCGCAAAAACCAATTCAGGCACCAAAAGCGGTCGAACCGATTAAAGGCATCAAACCGAAGTAGGTCAAACCAAAAACTACGACGCCAAGGCAAAAAACTGTGGAAGAGGAGATCATCCATCCAGACCCCTCCACAGAAGATCAGTCCAAGCTGACCCAAACACTGGGAAAGTGACTGTGTATACAAAAAAGAAAAGACCAGTGCCAGCCGAAGACCTTTCTAGAATTCCACTAAAAAAGAAGAGAGACTGTGCAACCTCTCCTATTCTTTTCCAACCTATCTCTCCAGCTATGCCTACTACTCCATATGCCCCATACTCACCTGCACGCTCTGACTACAACCCACATGAAAATCAGGACGCAGATGTGGGTTTTGGATATCCACAAAACCGATATGTAGACCCCAATTCACAGCCATGGGGGGGGGGGGCTGAGCCAGACTCTGAGGGGGCTCTACCCATTACAGACCGTACTGTATACCCAGCAAAACCATCACCCACAGAAGACACAGTGGCTTTTAACTCTTTACTAGATAGAACAGCAAGCTACCATAAGGTAGACATGCATTCAGATGCTGTAGAAGAAGACTTTCTATTTGATACACTGGCAACATCAGAAAGAAGTGTCAAAACAATCCCCATGTTAAAGGGTGTCCTAAAGCACGCAAATGACATATTTAAAGACACTGCTAGGGCACGTGTCATCAACCCTGGAATAGAGAAGAAGTATAGGGCAGCACCAGTAGACCCTACTTACATCAGGGGACAACTGCCTTTAGACTCATTGATGGTATCCAACGCACGAAAGCGTGCTAATTCACAAACTACAGGAGAGTCTCCTCCTCCTCATAAGGAGTCCAAGATTTTAGAAGCATCAGGCAAGAGAGTAGCTGCTCAAGCAGCAAACTCATGGAGAATAGCCAATACTCAAGCCTTGCTGGCTAGATATGACAGGGCGCACTATGACAGTCTAGAAGAACTTCTCCAACACTTACCTGAACCTTTCAAAGACCAGGCAGATGAACCTATACAGGAGGGAAAGCTCATCACCAATGCCTCCATTAAATGTGCTCTAGACGCGGCAGACACAGCTGCCAGATCTATCAACACAAGCGTACTGCTTAGGAGACACGCATGGCTGCGCATATCTGGATTAAAAAAAGAAGTCCAGGCTACAATTCTTAACCAGCCTATAAACCCAGATTTTTTGTTTGGTCCAGCAGTTGACTCAATTCTGGACAAAATGAAAAAGGACCCGAAGACTGCAAAGTCCATGGGAGCTCTTCAGTCCCAACAACACAGAGGCTCCTTTCGTCAATCCAACTATAGAGGAGGAGCGCGTGGAAACACATCGCAGCAATCCTCCACATACAAGACTAATACACAATCCACATACAACAAACACGCAAATCGTGGTGGATACAGAGGAAATAATAACAAAGGCAGAGGTTGTGGAGGCAATACTAATAGATCCTCCACTAATACCAAACAGTGACTTTTTGGCACTACCCCCAGACCATACAACACCGGTCGGGGGAAGAGTACAACAGTTCCTACCAGTCTGGCTAAACATCACTACAGACAAATGGGTCAGGCAAATTATCCAACATGGCTATTGCCTAGAACTAACAACAACACCACCCAACATACCACCCGTACACCGTCCAATGTCACAGGAACATATAACGTTATTGAAGCAAGAGGTCATCAGTATGCTGCAAAAGGGGGCCATAGAACCAGTCCCATTCAAACATCAAGGAACAGGAGTATACTCTCTATACTTCCTCATTCCCAAAAAGGACGGGTCTCTCAGACCAATATTGGACCTCAGGCCCCTCAACCACTACATTCTATCAGAGCACTTTCACATGCTCACTCTGCAACAAGTCTTACCACTGCTGCGGCAGGGAGACTTCCTAGCAACTCTGGACCTCAAAGACGCATACTTTCATATACCAATACACCCTGCTCACAGAAAGTATCTCAGGTTTACAATTCAAGGACAACACTTCCAGTTCAAAGTCCTACCATTCGGTGTAACAACAGCTCCACGGGTGTTCACAAAATGCCTAGCGACAGTGGCGGCGCATCTCAGGAGACAACACATTCATGTGTACCCATATCTGGACGATTGGCTAATATAAGCGCCATCGGCCCAGCAATGTGCCAGCCACATGTCAAAGACCATTCATCTCCTGCACAGTCTAGGTTTCTCGCTGAACTACCCAAAGTCACACCTACAACCCTCCTTTGTACAACAGTACCTGGGAGCAACAGTAGATACATTAGCAGCAAAGGCATATCCAAACTCAGCACGGATCAACGGAATGCAAACGTTAATCCAAAGGGTTAAACCACAACACTCATTGCCAGCCCGAGTGTTTAAGCAACTAATAAGCATGATGGCCTCATGTATTTTCATAGTCCCTCATACCAGACTACACATGCGTCCGCTACAGGAGTGCCTGGCAAGGCAGTGGAACCAGGCTCAGGGACAATTAAAGGACCTAGTGTTGGTGACCAGTCTGGCACACAACTCCCTGCATTGATGGAATCCACAAAACCTTTTCAAAGGGCGACTGTTCCAGGAGCCTGTCCCACAAATAGTGATAACAGCGGACGCATCCCTGCTAGGCTGGGGAGCCCATGTCCTGCATTACACAGTCCAGGGAATATGGACTACGCAACAGAAAAAGATGCACATCAACCTACTAGAGTTGATGGCGGTCTTCCTAGCCCTAAAAGCGTTCAAGAAACACTTATGCAACAAAACCGTGTTGATCCGGACGGACAACATGACAGCTATGTATTACATTCAAAAACAGCGAGGAACACACTCCCCACAGCTATCGCACCTAGCTCATAGTGTGTGGAAATGGGCCATTCAGAGGAACAAGTTTCTCATGGCAGAACACCTCCCAGGCAAGGAAAATCAAATAGCCGACCTGCTCAGCAGGCACAGTCAACAGATGCACGAATGGGAGATTCACCCCAATGTGCTCCAACCATTCTTCCGGCAGTGTGGACAGCCGGAAATAGATCTGTTTGCCACAAGCGAAAACGCAAAATGCCAGTACTTTGCCGCCAGGTTCCCACATCCACAGTCGCAAGACAATGCGGTATGGATGAACTGGTCAGGCAAATTTGCGTACGCTTTTCCCCCAGCTCCATTAATACCGCTAGTGGCACGCAAAATGCGCCAACATTCGCTAACGCTAATCCTAGTTGCTCCCTCATGGGCGAGGCAACCGTGGTACACAACGTTCCTAGAACTGTCAGTGGTGCCTCATCAAAGACTGCGACTCACACCCAGTCTTCTAACTCAGAGCCATGGCGAAATCCAACACCCAGACCCGCAACAGCTGAACCTAGCGATCTGGCTCCTGAAATCCTAGCGTTTGGATACCTCAACTTGCCTCCAGACTGCAGGAATATTATCAAAGAGGCAAGAAGACCCACTACCAGAGCATTTTATGCAGCTAAGTGGAAACGTTTCGTCATTTACTGCAGTAACAACGACATAAACCCATTAGATGCTTCTACACAAAACATCATTTGCTATCTCTTGCACCTCCAACGTTGCAATTTAGCCTACTCATCCATCCGAATACATTTAGCTGCGTTAGCAGCATATCTCCAGAACAGGCAACACCTTTCACTGTTTACAGTGCCAGCAATTAAAGCATTTATGGAGGGACTCAAAACGAGTAATTCCCCCAAAACACCCACCTTCACCAGTCTGGAATCTAAACATCGTTTTAACCAGACTTATGGGACCACCTTTTGAACCACTACACTCATGCGAACTGCAATTTCTTACTTGGAAGGTTGCTTTCCTTATTGCCATAACTTCACTTCGAAGAGTTAGTGAGCTACAAGCCCTAACTATTCAAGAGCCATTCATTCAAGTACATGCAAATAGAGTAGTTCTCAGAACAAACCCTAAATTCATGCCAAAAGTGGTATCCCATTTTCATATCAATCAAACAATAGAACTGCCAGTGTTCTTTCAAAATCCACAGACAGTAGCTGAAAGGGCCTTGCCTAGTCTAGATGTAAAAAGAGCTCTGCTATACTATATAGATAGAACTAAGGCATTTCGAAAGACAAAACAGTTGTTTGTTGCTTTCTCACCACAACACAAAGGCAACCCTATTTCAAAGTCAAGTATAGCCACATGGATCGTTAAGTGCATTCAGATATGTTATTTAAAGGCAAAATGCACCTTAACAGTTCCCCCTAGGGCGCATTCCACACGCAAACTAGGGGCATCCATGGCTTTCCTAGGAAATGTTCCGTTACACGAAATTTGTAGAGCAGCCTTATGGTCAACCATACATACATTTACCAAACACTATTGTGTAGATGTACATTCCAAACAGCAAGCTGCTGTAGGACAGGCTGTTCTCAAAACTCTGTTTCAGACTGCTGCAGCTGACACAGGCAGCCACCGCTAGGGGAGATACTGCTATACATTCTATGCACAGATATGAATTCAGCAGCCCACATGCCTCGAACGGAATATGCTACTTACCAGTGTGCATCTGTTCTTGGCATGTAGGGCTGCTGACATTCATATCGCCCACCCACCTCCCCGGTGCCTGTCGCAGCTGTAGCATTCACTCTTTGCATGGACATCTCTTACTGTACTTTACTCCATCTCTGCCACAATGGCGAAAAACAATCTGAGGATGGAGAGGATGCCCATGCGCACTGCAGTCCGAGGGAGGAGCCACCTATCTCGTGATACTTCGAAGACTCTTCCAGGACAACAATGTGCAATAATCCGGACCCAACACTAGGCGGCGATCTATGCACAGATATGAATGTCAGCAGCCCTACATGCCAAGAACAGATGCATACTGGTAAGTAGCATATTCCTTATTGTTCCTTTTTATAGCTGACAATATACCAACTGAATGGTGCAGTCGCAATGCCATCAGACACGTGATCTTTTTTTACTTGCAGGCACAATGAAGCAGATTCAGACTAGGGCTCTGAGCAGTTTCTTGAAATTGTGTAAGAAGAGTAGTGTCCGATTCTGGGTTTAAAAACGTCCTGCTCGGATAAGTATTTTGAAGGATATGACCCATAATGAGACTGATGCCATGCCGGTGAAGCAGGTGGGTAACCTTGCAAGGCCTAGAGGCGGCCTGTATATGTCAGGTGCCAACACACGGAGAAGGTAAATCGTGGAGATAGCCGTGTTCCCCATCTGGGGCCTTATTATACATGTAGCGCATTTTCTTTCGTTGTGCCGGGTGCACCCTTAAAAAGGTGTGCCCGGCGCAATGAAGGAAAATGCACCATATTATGATGAATGCGCGTCCGCCAGGACAGCCGCGAACGCGCCCTTTGCGTCCACCAGGCACTTGCATAATACGGCCCTAGATCATTTCCTCAATCAATTGAATCTTTGGGATCCAACATAGCAAGAAGACTTAATAACTAGATGCGGCTATTTACAGGTCCGGTATAGTAGAAATCAAAAAAAGGTGATAAAGAGCAAAAAAGTGATGGATGGAAGGAAATAGTAGACTAGACTCAGTCTTAATTACTGGGAGTTATTCCTTCTCTTTGTTTTTCAAAATGAAGCGTGAAAGACAGGCGTCATGGCCTGTCTGAAAGCTGTGGATGGATTCGAACCCTGGACTTTACTTTTTAGAACAATGCTAGCTTTACATTTACAAATGGCACTTCCTTTCATCAAACACGTTTTTGCTTTCTATCACCTTTTTTGATTTAGAAATATTGTTGTCAGGAAAAAAGGACTCACTTTGTACTCCAATTCCTTTCTAATACAGTAAGGTTTTTATTTTTATTTTTGCCTACCTCCTCTTACCCTTTGTTCCTTCTTATTTCATTATGAGCATTCAGATTATATAGTTTCCGTTTGTTAAACACATTTGCTGTAATTCTCTTCTGTGGTGGAATGGAGTAAGTATCAAATACTTTACAGCCAAGCAATGCGTGACTCCTCAGCATAAGAAATGTTTGCCATTGTTCATAGTCTTGCAATGGTCTCGTTTGTGCCGAATAGTCAAAAAAGTTTGTTTCAAAAGAGTACCCTCCCCAGGAAGGCTACTGCCTTTTTCAGATTTGATTTGTGGGCCTGCCTAGTGAATTATTTGGGCTGCTATCTCGCATTACAATGGTAGTTCGGTTTTTAGGTCTCGTGGCGTTGAACAGCGCGAAGCGCTGTCTCGCCAGAGATCTATTGTTACTGAGTCTGCTTCCCAGGAGACCGCACCTGGCCGCGCGCATTTTCTCTCCGAGGAGGCGATTTGAGCGGGCCACGCGCTTGCGAACGCGCTTGCTATGGCCAGCTTCTGTCTCATGGGAAGCGCCAACACCACACACGCATACACATACCCAGAGACATACACACACACGAGCGCCCATGCACACCCACACCCACACATACAAAGAACCCCCCCGCCAACGCATACACACACGCGCGCACACACACACACACACAAGTGCACCGTGCGCCCCCGGCCCCCGCCCACTTACCTCCACTCCGGACTTCAGCTGCCACCGCGGGGCTCTCCCTCGGGCATGGGAGCCCCGCGTCTCCAGCCCTGCTTCTCTCCATGGCACTCCGTGGGCGTGTGCGCGGGGTTCCGAAGACGGAAGTCCAGCCCCACGGAAAGTTTCGGTTTCGCTCACGCCTTCATTTTGAATTGGAACACAAAACTCCGTGCATGAAACATCAGGCAGCAGTAACACAGTTACAGCTCCTTTCCCTGCGCTGCTGTCTGTTCTCTTCATGTGAACAATGGTCCCGGAGCGAGTTTTTGCTGAGCAACAGGCATTGTAAGTACGTTTGATTACAATCCGGCTCGTGTCTATTAATGTTGTGGGGATGGGGGTTGGTTTTGAGTCGGACCCTCGTGTTATTGTTTTTTTATTGTGTCTCGAGGAAACATACACATATAGCTCTCTCAGAGGCCCCTCTGCGTGATGTTGAATTGCTCTTCCCTCTGAAAAAAAATATTTATTTTTCTTATTAATGGAAATGTTTCTTGTTTGTTTTGTTATTGAGTTGGCATAGCAATGTAAGATGTGGGTTATGTGCGTTGCATTGAATTTTGTGTTGTGTTACTGCCGCGCTACACATGTTAGACTCCTAGTCACTCCTATCAATGTCTTCAAGTGGCAAAAGATGGTCCCAAGGTGTTATATGGCCTTTAAAAACAGATCCTAACCCTTAGGAACAAAGTGCAACCAGCAGATGTTGTCCTTGTTGTAATCACCAGCCTTATGTGAACTGCCACCATGCTGTAGTCCTGGCACATGTTAACTTGAAAGTCCTTCCTGCTGTTCATCTTGCCTGTTGGGAAGTAAGAGCTTTTGACAGTACTGGGGGCAGACTATTCACCTACCAAGTGGCTAAGATCTATAATTATCTCCTTCCGACATCTCGCGATCTCTCTCATCCCACACAGTTTAAAAATCCACCAATTGGCCGTCATAGGTTAATAGAATCAGCCAGAGACTTCTTTCAACTTCCATTGCTCTACGCAGATGTTGTCTCTCACGGACCACTGTTTCCTAAAACATGTGTTAAAAATATAATTTGGAGCCACTGAAAGATCGAAGACACTTTTAGATTTTACGAAACAGGTTTAATAGTACCACAGTGTGTGCTATTTCTCATCTAAGTAAAGCGACTGGTGTTCCTATTTGCTAAAGTAATGGAACCTAACTTATGAATTTCAAGAAGGGTAAAAGGTTGAGTTGCACCTGGAATGCTGTGACTTATAGATCATATATCTAATGTCGGAGGGGAATGCTTACCTCCCTTAAGTGTTATATTAAAAATTATTATGTCCAAATTATGTCTTTTTTTTGGATAGCCAGAAAATGTGATTCTATATATTTTTCTTAAATCGTGTTTATTTTTCTATTATTAGGCCACACTCCAAAAATTAAGTTCTAATGAAATACATATCTGCAGACTATGGCGAAGAAAATAGGATGGAGAATTGATGATAAAGAGGAAACCAGGGTTTTCAAAAACTATTGCCCTTGTAGTCAGCCCCGTGCGTGAGTTGCATCATCAAAGCTGTGTGAATAACAGCTGTGAGCCCGTGCCTGAGGTGCATCATCAGAGCTGTGTGAATAATAACTGCGTCAGCCCCGTGCGTAAGGTGCATCATCAGAGCTGTGTGAATAACAACTGTGAGCCCGTGCAGAAGGTGCATCATTAGAGCTGTGTGCATCATAACAGCTGTGAGCCCGTGCCTGAGGTGCATCATCAGAGCTGTGTAAATAATAACTGCGTCAGTCCCGTGCGTGAGGTGCATCATCAGAGCTGTGTGATTAATAACAGCTGTGAGCCCATGCCTGAGGTGCATCATCAGAGCTGTGTGAATAATAACAGCTGTGAGCCCGTGCGTGAGGTGCATCATCCGAGCTGTGTGAATAATAACTGTGTCAGCCCCGTGCGTGAGGTGCATCATCTACATTGCTCAGGTCACCCAAATTCCTGCACTCTCTACCACACTGCTTTCAAGAACAGCATACTCTTGCACACACTGTCACTGCTCACCAATTCAAAGTTTGCTAAACATTTTATGCAACGCATTGTCATACACAATGCCAATAACTCAATTTTTAATGCTGCGAGACCTATTGCATTGTAAATGCTTGTTAATTTGTCTATGCGAGATAGATTAGTAAATAAAATAACAAGTAAAGCAAAAGTGCATTTTAAAAAAATATAAGAAAACAACACGGATGAGCTGGTTGTGGGTGTTGGGGATAAAGCAACATTGTTGGTGGGGCAAGTGGCAAAATGAGGGATGTAACATAGGGAGAAGGGAGAAACATTAGCCAAAAGGCATTATCAAGCACAGGGGCACATGGGCATGACACAGCAGCAGAAATGTATGTGGTGAGAGAAGCACATGGATGAGAGATAGCAATGTGGGAGAGCACACAAGAGTCCGATGTAAAGTAGAGTCCACATTTGTAAAGCGCACAATCACCCGTAAGGGTCTCTAGGCGCTGGGGGCCGTCGGGAAGATTAAGCGAGCTATTGCCCAGAGTCACATGGTGCTAGGCTAATCTGCCGCCGGAGCCGGGGATCGAACCGTGATCCCCAGATTCCAGCGTCAGTCGCCCTGGCCGCGGCGCCACACCTCTCCCCTTGTAAAACCCATGCAGTCCCATAGAGTGCTTAAACAAAAACTAAAAAGTAGTTCTCCAAAAATGAGCAGGTAAATCATAGGAACCAGCCAGTTGGAGAGAGATGGTAAAAAGGTGTGCTTTGTGGGAGGGAAAACACAAGATTGACTAGCTGGAACTCAAAAAGACCTTGAATAAGAAGTAGGCACATTGGTTTGGCAGTAAAGCCAACCAGTGGTAAACAATGGATGGGCTGCAAGATCCTGTATGTTCTGAGGAAGCTACAATATGTCTTAAAATAAATAAGGGTGATATAATTAAGCAAGAAATGTGAGCAGAAAGATGGGATAGCACTGAGAGACTTAGGCTTAATACCCTAAAATATCAACAACCTCTGCTCTTTAGCATGTGGGTTCCTAGAGTCCCACACCTTGATTCACCTTGTTCGGGAGCTGTCCTTGACACGGTAGGGAAAAAAACAGAAATAAACTTGTTGCCTTACATCACTTTCATTTTGCCTGTTTTTATATTGATGCAAAATGCCTAAAATCTTGTCGATTTCTTATACCAACTTTTTTAATATTGATTTTCTGTACTAACGTCTTTGCTAGACAAGATAGGCTTTTTGTTAATTTTCTAATAGTGTTTCAAAACTGCAACATTTTGAGGATGAATTTGTGCAATTCAGTCTCTAAGCAGGACCATGACGTTGCTGCATTTAGGTTTGAAAGACGGTTTGGATGATATGCAGGGATTCCCGTATGCTTTTTTTGTTTGTTCACCGATTGGGTTTGGATTAGATGGGATAGCAGGCATTCTGCCAAAAAGAACAGCATTTCCTCTGTTTTCGTTGTTGGATATAGTGGAAATCCTACGACCGCGACATTGCATGCTCTTCTCACGTTGTCTAAAATCTCAGTTATAAATTCAGGCACCGTTGTCTTGTCAGGAACATCAACAAGTCCTGAAGCTCTGTCTCCGCAATATCTGTCCAACCCATTAGCTTTCTACTGCTCGGTCTTCACTGTCACACTCCTCCTCTTCATTATTTTCTAGTGTCTCTCTTCTTCTATACTTATTTTCATTTTCATCCAACTTTTTCACGTCCAAAGCTGCCAGCAACTCCTTTTGTCCACTGATTAATGCAATGACTCAGCAGTCCAATGGTTAATTTGTATATAAAAAATATTTAAGTGCCCGGGCAGCTTGCATCAGCCCATTTCGTCTGTTACCACAGCCTGAAACAGAACCAACTGCTGACCATGGAAGCGAGGAGAGGATGTGATGTCTTTGCTGACTTTGCAGCTGGGGAACCAGGTTCAAGTCTCTGCATTGGCTCAACAACCTGTGATTCTGGGCAAATCATTTAACTTCCCGTGCTTGCCGTAAATGAATGGGTCCTTAACTGGTGCTGATGAAAAGCACTGGGGAAAATGATTAAGTGCTGGTGCAGAGCACCGGAAACCACTGGTTCAAATTAGGCACTGCAGCAGTCAAATCCTTGCCACTTTCCTTTGTCGGCCCTTTCTTTGTGTGCGCTTTGAACCTATAGTCCTGTTTCTTCCACATGGGTTGCCTTTTTGTCATTGTGTGTCTGCTACGTGCACTCCATTGTAGCCAGTTTTAGAGAGCTCCATCCCCTTGCCTGCTTCTCCTTTGTTCACAATGGCCAGGCCCACATTGACTTCTGGTCCCTTTGTTAGCCCAGCTTAATGCAGGATTCACCTGCAGCTGCCAGGAGCCCTCTCTACTAACTCCAAGCACTTTTTGGCTCATCGACACCCAGAGGCTTGCTGCTCAACCCTCTCCATGGTTGTGCCTGAGGACAAAGAGCTTCCTCCATCCATCATCTGTAATGTTACTCACTGATTCAGCTTCAGAGAGGTTTCCTGCCGTGATCAGACTTCAACCACAGCATCACAGTGTGATAAGACCGCCCCATGGCATCTCACTATTGGTTGCTGACCTGCATCAAATCGGGCTCTGAGCCCTCTAGCGGTGCCTTAATACGGATAAGTAGGCAGTAGTGCCCATTATAGTTTCCATCTGGACCCCTTCCATTTTTGATTTCTACAGACATGAGACTTGAGTGGATTTTGCAAACAGGATAGCAATGAATAGGCCTTGTTTTTCCCCTCCATAGTGAAGACACTAATTCCTGGGACTCCCATTGAGTGAGATGCAAATAGAGGACTTTTTAGGATTTCTGTTGCGAAAATTCGTTCTCTATTCTGCAGCGCCGAAAAAACAGTCCTTTCTGTGAGAGTTGGCATCTATCCTTTCCTTAACTATTAAGGGATATAGTCTACCATATCATGATTTCAGGGAGGTGCAATTCAGCTTCTATTATGGGATTGTTTTCTTCCCTGTGTGTGAGGCCCATCCCAAGGTATTCCGCACTATAAGTCGTGCAATGTATTTATCAACTTCATATTTCCAACTCACATAAAAAGCACCCTACAAACAAGCTAGGGTTTCACATTTTTTCTTTATTTGAGACGCTTTCAATTGTCACAGTTGTACATTTCTCATGATACTGCTATCAGTGTTGGGATATCTTAATTTATCAGACCCATAACTATTATCCTTGGTGCAATGACGTATGCCTGGGTAATTTATCAAGTCAGGCCATTATTGAGTACTTTCGGGCCCGACACCCAACAAACCTCTCTTTTCTTGCCCAACGTGTTATGCCTTTGACGTTTTCCGTTGCTAGAAGATGTGAAATTGCTTTTGTCACGGTTATTAGTAGCTTCTGGGTGATTTTCTCATTATGGTAATTCTATCAGTACTTACCACTAGCACTCACTAAAGCCAAGGTTGAGGTGCACCCTAAATCTTGACCTCAAAATATCATTAGGGTAAAATAGCGAGGGGAAACTATTGGGGGAAAAAATATTGACCAGTAAATTAGTCTAGATTTTCTACTCTTTTAACTCCACATATATGTCCTTATGTGGTACATATATCTTCAAGCGCTGGGACACTTCTTCGGAAGCAGCTGCACAGTCTACTGACTAGTATTGTATTGTACTATAATCAAAGGGCATACATTTAGTGTTATAAATAGTAAATCTATAATTATGTATATGCAATCCCTTTCAATGTTTTGTACTTGATATTCTTGTACCATGATATTCTGGGAGTCGATATGCAACAGTACAATCACCTATGTGTGGGTCGTACCGATATCTCTAAATTTCTAACGCTTGTTGGTTACTTCCAACTTTTGCTCTCTGATGACAGGTAGTATGTTATTACTATGTTATTTCTTATTACATATTTCCTCATGCATGCACAATTTTCTCATTTCATGCAGTGTCTGTATTTTCCGTTTACAGTGGAAATCATTATCGATTGTAATTATCTAATGTCACAGTGTGGATTGATTTTGTTTGCCCTATGCAAAGGGAACTGTGCCAAGTGTGCCAATTATTAGGAGATGCCCTTGAATTTTCTCTTTTTTCCCCTCTACATCATTTAATTCTCTGTAGCCTACTCAATCACTTGTCAAGGTTTGTGTTAAATCTTTACCTAGAATATGAAGCACTAAGAATTACTTTTTTTTATTAACGTGTTATTTGTGCTTGCATGTTGTCATTTGTAAAGTGGTTCTTTTATTTTTGCTTGCAAATTGGAAATATTGTGGCCGTCCATCCTTCATAATATGTTGGATCACCTATCATTAGGTTTCTTTGCTATGAATAGAGGATAGGGACGTCCCTTTAGGCAGACTGACCTTAAAATGCACGGTTTGCATTTTTTAAAGCTATTTAGTGTCAATTTCTCTTCCGATTACAATCAGAAATAAAATACCTACTTAAACCAGAATATCCATCTTTCCACCCACACACTCTGCTATAATTTCTGATGGGAGGAAACACCCTAAACCTCCTCTAAGTTACATATTAATGGAGCAGACATTGGTCAGCGTTGGGCTTTATGGAACAGCTTAAAGGTTATATGTTTGCAAACTCTACTTAAAAGGTTTCCCTAACTAGGTCTTTTGTCATTGTTTTTTTTTTTTTTGATATACTGAAAATAGTCACTTCTATATCTTCTTTAATGCTTCATTATATCTTATAAAGGGTCAATTCTGTGTAAAATTAACTATTTAAAATATCGATTCACAACATAAAATGAGGACAGCAAAGCCGGGGGAAACACATCGTCAAATGAATATAGCATTCAGTTTCCCAAAAAGTATGTTTGTTACATGAATTATCAGTGTCATAGCTGTACATGGAATCCCAGACTTTATAGTTGTTAGCGAGTGAGACCAAAGGGTCTTCATACTTACTATTAAAGGCAAAGGAGTACTTGTGGTTGTAAACAGAGTTGTAAATTAATGTTGGGTGTTTTTGAAAGAAAATGTGCATCATAGCATTAGGACATATTTTCTCTTGTATGGTTCTGATGTTAACAAGTCAAATGCTTTCCTTTTAAAAAAATGATACACAATATGGACCGTATATGCAAATATCTCACCTTTTTTCCCTTTTTAGACCTGAACTGTTCAGCTGGGAAAAGGTGATCAAGATGTCTCCAACTGAGAGACTGGAACACGCTTTCACCATTGCCAAACAACATTTGGGGATAGAAAAACTGCTGGATCCTGAAGGTACTTATGTGTCACTTTTATGTACTGTTCAGCTGTTCTCACGTAAGTCAGTAGTCTGGGGACGAGCCATTCCCAGGAACTCCTTTCTCAACGGTTTGAGTTTCTGTACAACTGTATTGTTTCCTGAAGAATTTCTAGGTTCCCTCTAATTTCACTTCTGGGCCAACCCTAGCATCACATCCATTGGAATATTAGCTATAATGGATGTGGAGCTGGTGGCATTTTGGTCTGTTAATTCCCTTGGAGTTGTTTGGTCATTCTTTTTTGCTGTGGACAGTGTGGATAAGTAGGGATGACTTTCCTCACACCATGTTATAATTTTTTTCCAGTCTCCCTTCTTTTTTTCTTTCTTTAACTTTTGGTTCAGCCTTTGTTTTTCTTTGAGGACTCTTATTCCGGTTCTCCAAGTATTGATTCACCAAGAGACCAGCAGGGCCAGCTAGATAATTATGCACTTATGAGTCTTAAATCATTGCTTGGGCCTCTCACGTGAAGGTGAGGAGACTGATTTTAGTGAGGTGCATAGGACCTTTACCTATATCTCTCGGAGAGAAATCTAACTGCCCTCTCTGGATAAAATACACTCATCTCTCAGCCCTCTCATCGTATGGTGTGTTTGGTGGTTCACTGCACTGTGGCAAGTCATTCCAAATTCCTTGTCCTTGGAGAAACTTCTGGGACATCTTCTTTGATCCTTTGTCTGGTTCGTAGCAGAAAAACCCTTCTAGACAAGCCTTGTTAGAAGCCAGGACTGACCTAAATAAATCTGCTTACATACCTGCCTAGTGATGGCTTATAGCTGCAGAGGGTGTCTGACATGTATTGTGGCTCAGTTCACATTCATGTCTGTTGCTAAGGTTCTGGTAAGGCCTGTAAATTACTATAATCCCACTCAAGAAGTCTCTGCTTTGTCCTCGGAAAATACACTTTTATGGGTGATTTTATGTCCTTCCTCTCAGTCATTAAAACTTAAGGTGAAAGCCTTAAACCATGCTCCCGTTTTGGTTGTTTTATTTGGAGAACCTGGTACTGCAGTTTGATTATCCCTGTCTTCCTGCCAGCCCATTCAATATTAGCTCAATACCCCAACTGAGCCAGTGGACGGTATTTTTCTGGACTTTTGGAGAATATCTGCTGCATCAGCAAAGAGGTAGCACCACTGGGCCATTTACCTTGAACTTAATTTTTCCTGGCACTACACATCAGAGTAATTTACTTGGTCCTCCAATGGATCTTAAACTGTGCCGACAGGGGTAGGATATAGAGGATCCAATCCAGTTATCCAATGAGGACCAGGAATTGGGCAACTAACTAGATTCATGTATATGACTCTCAATAATTCACTATACAGGTACAGGATTATTATTGCTAGACCAAGTCTCTTGAAGAAGTCAGTTGGCTAGAACCATACAAACAAGTAATTCTTTTAAAGCTTTAAAACATGTTAACATTAGGACCTGTTGACTAGCGACCTCTCTATGAGAATTCCCATCCCTCATTAATACTGTTGGAATGCACACTCAATCATTGGAGACAAGTCATACAGAAACAGGATTTATGAATGGTTAGAATGTATCAGTAATTTAAGGAGGTAAATAAATCAAACTCAGGCATTTGAATTTAAGAGTATAGAGTAATCAAATTTCTTGTTCTCAGGCCATCAATTACCAACGTTCTAGAGGGAGAGTTCAGGAAGGGACATGGATCATGTCAGGTCAGAGATTCTCTCCCACGAGGGAAAGAAGTCCAGGAATAGCGCACACAGGGTATGCACCAGCCAAGAGTCTGCAAGTCCGAAAGCTGTCTCTCAGTCCAATAGGAAGCAATCCGCATCGGAAAGGTGGCAAAGTGCCGAAACGAGTTGCAAAAAAGAAAGAGAGTGTGATGATGTATCCGATCAATAATCCAACGCATAATATAATTTCCCAGTCCCGAAGTTACACCTCCTGGTTCACCTCCGATCAGGCCACTCAGTCCATTGGTCAGTTCATATAGGATGATTATCATGCAGCATAAAGAAGACACATTTTATAGCAAAAAGATAGAGATGATCATGTCAGCTGTTGAAATATTCAAAATGTATAATTATAAACAATAGGCTTTCAACAGAGGCCCATGAGTGAGTTGAAAAGGATAATTTCTCACAGTAGATGTACCCCAAGTAGCACATTAGTTGCAAGTAGTCCTGGTATGTGCATGGAAACTCTTTTTATGAAACATAGTTTCATCTCACATTGCAAATTTATGAGGCTTGCTTTCTCATCAGAACAGAATCGAGCAAGAGAAAGGAAATGCAGGTCCAAATTGAATTTTAGTTCATGAAATACACAATGTAAATTAAGGGACATACATATTTCATTCTAAAGTTTCTAAACCTTATATAAATCTATGTCACGTATAACGTTTTTTAATTCCATTGCAATTTGAGCAGGTAATTTTAGCTCATTACTACATTTCAAAGATACCAACGTATACAAATATTTCAAAATGTGAAGTAACTAAATCGTTTTTAGTAATTCTCATTAGCACATGTATGAAGATCATTCTCTGAAAGTTTCAGTGAAATTGGATTTAGCATTATTGTGCAGTGCCATTTCTTTTTCTCGGTTGGTGCACAGTTACCATGAGAAAGAACAACTCTTCAATAATTGTTCATAAACTCATTATAATTTACATTTAGTCCTGTTAATTCTTCACTGTTAGAAATGGGGTAAGGTGGCGCAGAGCGGGCGGGCCAAACTCCAGAGGACATGTGTAAAGCATCCACGCAGTACACACAGGCGACACACGAGGCACACGCCAAAAAAAGAGATGCGACACAAATTTGTGTAAGAATAATTTTTGTATTGTGTCAAACATACCATAGTAATCACAGTAGTCACTATACTGCACCACCTGGCGCCAGGGCAATATGTACAAGGGGATTATTTACATGGTAGGGCCAATCGGGCCGCTGCCAGAACCATTGCGAAGGGACAAAGGATAAATGAAAAAGGTAGGTCTATCAGTCTCAATCCTGCAATAAAGACATAAAGCATTATCATTTGTTATAAGGTAGGAACCTGAAGCATCCTAACATGGCATCCGGCAGGAACATCTGCAATAGACATAACAACAGTGGGCATGACCCTCAAACATCAGGGTGATACCACTAGGCCACATCACATCAGGTAGTACCTTGGGCCTAATCCTAGGAGCATAGGGCACATTCATCTGCAATGTAAGCATTAGGGGAGAGGCATTGGGCAGGATCACAGCATCCCCGGGGGCGTGAGACACATAGTGCAGCCCCTCAGCAAGCAGGCATAATCATGTGGGCATCCTCTTAAGGAGACAGGAAAACATTAGTATAACCGCACTTGACGCAGACCCTGCTTTGGCACAGTATCAGCCATGCAACCCTTTGGAAAAAGGCATTGGATATCCTTGTGAGCCTAAATGTGCTCCACGCAACATCAGCAGAACCTGCGAGCACAGAGACCTAAACCATGATCCTGGGGGCATCAACCGTAGGGAAAAAAGTTCAGCACATTAGTGTAGGACCCCATCCCAATAGGTACAAATCACATTATGCATGACATTAGGCATAATCATCACTGTAGGCACAACCATATTCCGGTGAGGGGCACAAACCAGGAATCTAAATCAACCTGGGCCTACACATGTCAGCCTAGGAGCTTATGATGCACAACAATCTTCAGTGTAGGGGCATCTACCTATTTGCATAAATCCTGGGGGATAAAACATGATTGACCAGTGTCAGACTAAATACCCCAACTTAGAGGCATGTCCAGCCTCAACTCATCAGGCTCTCGGGGCAGGCTCCAGACGTCAGCTCCTAAGCCCCCCTCCTCTGGGGTGTGGAAATACAGAGTGCCCCCCAACTTTACAATAATGTTGGGGCACTGGCTGCGCCGCTGTGCAGTCTCGATGGGGTCTCTAAACTCATGAAGTCCCAATCACGGTGCAGCTGCCACTGTCAGACAGGGCCAGCTGTGTACAGTAACTCAGGCCAGCATGAAAAACATGGGAGTCCCTCTTCTGAGGCTCTCAAATTACCAAGGCCCCACTCAGTGCAGTTCCACTTGAGCCCCCACAACAACACACTGGTCCCGGGGGCGGGCACCGACCCTGTGCCCCGACACCCCCAACCACGGGCGGACTGAGCCTCACTCACCGGGACTCTTCTTCTTTCTGCTGCCGGCTGGACGACAGGCGCGGGGCTTCCCTTTCCCACAAGGGCGACCCGCCAGCAGCAGCACCTTCCGGGCGGCTCTCCTCCTCATCCGGATCTGGAGCAGAACGGGGGGCTCTCGCTCTCCTGGAGCCCCCGTCGGCGATGTCCGGGCGGCTCCGGGTCTTCTGGCTGCCTTCAGGCCCAGCAGCCAATCCGTGCGTGGCTCTCGCGGGGGCGCGGCAGCCTCCGCCACTGGCTGCGCAGCTTCCAAGGGGGCCGGGCACAGGAACCAATGAGGTGGTGGCTTCCGGTGGGCGCGGCCGCAGAAACCAATGGGGCCGCGCCTACCACCAGACGCGGCCGATGACGTCGGTCTTGAGGAACGCTCCAGGGCATACTGCGGCCTTTCCTCTACCGCGTCGGCCCTCCCAGGCTTCGGGGACCGCGGCGGGGATCTTCAGTGGCGCCTCTTCTTCTCCCAGTGCAGCGAGGCCTGAGCAGCTTCCCTCACGTCTCCTGGGCCGCGGCGGTGATCGGGGGACTCCTCCGTGCGACGGCCTGACGCCAGGGACAATACTGGGTAGGCTTCCGTTTACATTGGCAAGGGACCCGCGGGGTGGGCACCTGCTGGGTTTCAAATTAGGCCGGAGCGCGGGGTAGGCACCCGCTGAGCTCTATAAGCACTGCATCGCGGGGTGGGCACCCGCGCGGCAACATTTTCATAAGCGGGGTAGGAACCCGCTATAATCGCCAGACAGCAGAGCGTCCTCACACGGGGTTGGCACCCGCTTTCATTTAAATCGGCACCAGGGCACGAACACGCGGGGTAGGCACCCGCTATTCTCCTGAACACAGGGGGGGGTCCCACACACTGGGATTCCTTCCCAGCCCAGCGCTGCACACACCAGCTTCTCTCTTCCCCTGTGTAGTACCCCCAAAGCGATTTCCTGGTGCAGGGGGCAGGCAGTGGGTACAGGTACTGCAGCTAGGGAAATATAGTGCTTCTCTTCCCCTGGCACTCCCCAGGTAGCACTCCTCACCTCCTGGGAGTACAGTCCAGCCCACTATAGCACTCCTATTCCTTTGGGGCCAGGTAGCAGAGCAGCAAGCACTACTGGGCAAGGTCAGCAGTCAGTGGGCACTCATCAGGACTACGCGGTAGGTCCTAGAAACCATCCTCATCTGTAACGTGGCACTCCTCCTGTTACAGCAGCCTTGACTCCGGCAGTGGGGCTCTCACTAGCCCTGTGGACAGCAGAGGGGTTACAGTTGGGTGCAGTTGGGTGCAGGGTCCAGCACACAGGCCCATGTGGCTGTACCCCCTGGCAGCAGGTCCCCACACCTTCACGTCCACGCTATGACTGAGCACATGGTGGCACAGCCCCCTTATTTATACGCCCCTCACCCCACCTAACAGACAGTGACAGAACCTTCTAGAAGCGTCTGGGGAAACTGGTTCTAACTGGCTCTAACTGGCTCAGGGGCAGGAGTAGAGCACCACACACATTTTAAAAGGGATATTTCACCAAGGTGCATTCTTGCAATGGGGGAATTACAGGTGCGCACACCATTGCGTCACATTTGACATGACATCTCGCACAACACATGGCCTATATATTTCTCTACCATTGGGGAGACATCCTCAAACAGGGGGGGAAAAGCGAAGAATTTCGGGAAAAAGGGCCAAGTCCAACATTCACATATATCAGTATTCAAAGAAGACTGGGTAATGAAAATTCCACAACATTTGAGTTATCCCTTTCACATTTCTATTCCACGTTAAGAGTACACCATGAAAATGTTGTAAACACAAACCTATGTTATTCAAACAAGCATTTTCATCTAGTCTGCACACTTCTGCATGCTTTTATGATGCGGTAAACTTAATTTCTTTATGATCTATCTCTCAATATTCTTCAACGTATAGTAAGCACCAATTGTGCATGCTTTTTGTTTTCTTTCAAAATGTGGCAAAATCGGTTTTATGTGTCAAGCAGGGATTCAGTAGTTTATCTACTTCAAGAAAGGACAGAAACATACCCTGCACGTAGGAGGCTCAAGAATATGTTAGCAATGATAACTGGAACCAAACAAAAGACACCTGTTTGGTAAGGGTGTTGCAGACCTGAGGTTCAAGTGTTGTCAACCAGTATTGTCCTGACCTGATTTGTACCACCCCTAAACAGGATTACGTTTTATTGTACTATGGACCTTGAATCAGCTTCCTATTGACGGAGGCGTCTTGCTCTGAATTTGGAACCATTTTAACTGTTTTTTTGGTGTTCCGACATAAAAGTGCAAGCAGATCCTATCTCTCAATTCTAGTTTTGCTGTTGCTTCTGAGAACCAGAAGGGCCCTTCTATGCTGCCCTTGCAACTGCCACCTGTAATCCTTGACCCTGACTAGCTATTCACAAGAAAGGTACCTCAACTATGTGCCATCTCTGCTGTATATACTGTGGGCCTGGCCCATTCCCATCAAAGATCCCCTGTTGCTACTTTAGAGATAAGTTGGGGGAATATCTGGTTGCATAACCCCCTGCCTCGCTCACACCAGGTCACTGATCATAGGAGAGCTCAGTTTTCCTACCGAACACAGTAACTTTGTCTTTGGACTTTACTTTTGGAAGGAATCACACTTCACTTTTGTGTTTTGTGCTTCATTGAAATTGTTGGCACATTTTCCGCTGTCTGGGCTCATACCCACTAAGTTGTCCTCCACTGCTAGTGTCACAGCTAACAAACTGTCATAAGGTACACTCTATGAAGCATAGGTCACCTGATTGTTTCATAGCGTTCTCTCTTGAATGTTTGTTGCATTGACTGGCGACTATTAACAATAACAAAGCAAGACTGAGATTCAAAGGTTTCCAGAGACAGACGAGAACTCACAATCCTTCCTGTGCCATTGACTATGAAGTTGTGTCAACTTTTACACTGGCAACAGAAAGTGTGCGATAGAACCTTCAGGTTTGTTGTGAAGCATTGAAGGCTCAACCTATCTGCTTTTACAGAATCATGTGCACAAAGTGTTCAATGGATGTCCGTTTAAAGTCCACATGTGTCTGAGGCAACAGTGTGAAACTACGGTATTCGCTCGCCTTGGAGCCACAGAATACCTGTGATCCTAAGAAACCGTCTAATGTTGTTGCTGATTGGTAATTGGACTATGAGTGCCCTTTTCGTTATAAGTGAAAATAAAATCTAAAACTTGTCCTACTGTTTCATTGTGAACCTGCATCACCATTCGTTGGTGATCCAACCAGTGATTTTTGGAAGAACAAAGAGATTCTAATGTTCTCTGAACCAGAGTACAATTGATGGATTTGTAATGTTGGGAGGATGCGAACCTCTCAGAAAAAAAGGGCAAAGGTTCAGAAACTCTCTTTTTTTCTGTAATTGTGAGCTTGTAGTGTGGTAGTAGGTGACCCAGAGCAAACGTTCCTAACCTTATTTTCCTTTACCCTTCCTTGGTAGATGTTGCTGTTCCCCTGCCTGACAAGAAGTCCATCATTATGTACTTGACCTCCCTGTTTGAGGTTCTTCCTCAGGAAGTGACAATGGAGGATATCCGGGAGGTGGAGACTCTTCCAAGACGGTTCAAGGTTGAGTGCGAGGAGGAAGGATTTAACAAGGCAAAGGTATGCTTCCTTGATGTGTCTGTAGCTGTCATTTTCTGCTGCCAATCAATGAACTTTACTGCATTAACAGCCGTCCAGAGTGTGAGTGGGGGGTAATAATCGTGATTTGATCTTTTCGTTACAATGTTGGGGTTACCTTTTCATTCTCAAAGCGTGCGGTAACATACAATTATCTTACTCGCATTCAAATTTCCAATTCAACCTCAAACACTACGAACAAGAATGGAAACCTAGTTTTACAGCTTTAAATGGAATGAGACAAAGTTGCACTTATTGAAAGCTATGTGCATGTCCCTGGGCGCATGCCCTTTCCCATGGCCCAGTGTGTTACCATTAGTGTCTTTTTGCTTTATAACCATAGTTGAGGCTTGAGCCCGCTCCTCATAGCTTGTGATTTTTGACAATAACTTATTCAAAAACAGTTTCTTCATGCGTAAAACATTCTGCAGGCATTCTGAAGATGTAATTGTGGATCATCATTAGAACAAAATAGCAATCTCTCTATTGCAGTTTCCTTCCACCATTTCCCCATACTTCCTCTTTGCATTCCAATAGTGCTTCATTTGTAAAACAAATACATACAAAAATTTGTGCTGGGACCCAATTCTTTTTTATTAGAAGCCAGCTGCTGGTGCTACTGAATACATTGAGTACTGAACACTAGGACTGTCCATTCTTGAATCCATTTCTTTCTAACACCAAGCTACACTTCTGGACTCTTGGTCTTACCCTTGCAAGTTCTTTTCCATTACTGCTTTCTCCTTTGCCACTGTTTCCGTCTTGTTTTTTCTTGCTTCATTTTCTACCTGTCTGTCTACTGGTCTGGTTCAAAGTTTGGTAATGAAAGGTAAGTTCTGGTCCCTAAAAAAAGATTTATAGTCCATTCCCTGCAACCACCAGCAGAAGTTAAGCACTGCATTTATTTCTGTGTTAGTAAACGTTTGATTTTTGAGTGTCATCGAGCTGATTTTTCTCTCATTTTATGTTGCATTTTGACCACGTCCTCTCTCTGTTTCAAGTTACATTTTGGTGTCTTTTGTCTGGCCAAGCACTTCGATTTCACTTTGCAGCAATGCAAATGTTGCCTATTGATAACAAATGATGTTTTGTACTTCTGTTTTTATCTTGCCGCAAGATTTATGCTTCCTTTTTACATTCAGTGTCTTCCAGCTGATGATGATGATGCAAGGGCGGAGACTCCCAGCACAGTGACTGACGTTGAAATGGACTTGGACAGCTACCAGGTCGCCCTGGAAGAGGTCCTCACATGGTTACTGATGGCTGAGGACACACTGCACGAACAAGACGTGGTGTCCAACGATGTTGAAGAAGTCAAAGAGCAGTTTGCTACACATGAAGTGAGTAAAGTTTTGAAGCACCAGCAGAAAGGCCAATGATGCAACTGGTCTTTTCAGTGAATCTTCTTTTGGTGTATATGCAAGGTGGAAAAATGCAAGTTTTTTATAGACTGTTGCCGAAAGAAAACTCGTTGGCTAGCCCTTATGTATTAGTGATTTTCCAGAGACAGTCCTGCAACTTCACTATATTTTATTATCGAAACATTTATATACATATTTGTCAGTATGATTACTTTAAAGCCAATAGATCTCACATAGGCGAAACCTATTGGCTTTACCAATGCTTGTTAATATGTGCAGCTAAGAGCTGAAGTGAACTTATTGTTTTTTGCGACCAACGACGGAGCATTTAAATTTTAGGAAAGCGATGAAGACATTGCTGTTTAGAAAGCCTGCTACAAATAACAAGCATTTACAATGCAACGGTTTCGCCTTTGCAAAAGTTAAAGCTATTGGCATTGTAAATGACAAAATTTTTATTTATGTGTTGGTTTTGAAAACAGATAAATAAATGGCATTGTCATTTACAATGTCAATAGCTTAATCTCTCGCAAATGCCACACACACACACACACCCACAGAACGCCAGGCGAAACCTAAAAAACATTTTTAGAAACAAACGTTCACAAAAACAACAACTCTATGCCTCATCATAAAAGGCGACAGTAGGCTTTGTTGACTGTCATGCACACGTTTAAAAACCGGTAACATGTCAACTTATAGGTGTTGTGGTGACACGTTCACGGTTGGGGGGCAGGTATAGTTGTGCACGTGGGGAGCGCAGCAGAAAAATAGGACATACTGACATATGCACATTCGTGACAGTGGCATGTACACATGTAGGATCAGGTGACCAGCACGGATACAGCAGTGTGGCTGACAGGTACATGCAAAGAGACTGTGCCCTACTCTTATGCAAAGACACTAGACTCTGAGGTGTAAATATTTAGGAGCCAGTGGCGTGTGATCTGGTAGCACGGGTGGTGAAAGAAGAAATACGAGGCATTTCCATGCGCACAGGAGATGCAGGTACACGCAGATGTAAAGAATATGTTGATGAATCGGCATGTAAATAGCTGGCAGAGAACAGTACACATAAAGGAGAGGCGGCCTGCACATATATGCACGTGCCCGTTCAGTAGACCTAGGTGAAGGGAGGCTGCATGCAGACATGTGGGGATCTGTGAGACAATGACGTGTGCACACACAGGTCAGAGAGTGCCAGCACTCACAAAGGAGACAGTGACATGTGTCCACTTATGCCTCTGGGAGATGGTTACCTATGCACACGAAACAAAGATAAATGAGCATCTATAAGAAGGAAACGTATACCTGTGGCAGGTGCACACTTATGACATACGATTCACCAGCATGCACAGACATAGTAGTAAAGGAAGTAGTGGAGTGCCGTGTGCATGCATAGGAACATCTGAAACAGTGACATGAACAGGAAATGGTCAGGGGCGTGGCTATGGATGGTGCAGCAGGTGCAGTGGCACCGAGGCACGTAGGTGTTATGGGTCCACCGCTCCCCAATTATACTAGTTTTTAATACCAGACCAAGGAAGAAGGGATACATTTACTTTTTGTATTATGGGTCATATCAACGCTCTGCGCGACAAAGCGGGTACATATGTAGGACAGTAGCGTATGAACATACAGAAATATAAAAGACGGTACACGTGCGCTCAGGAGTAAGTAACATGTCCACATACAGGAGACACTGATATGCGCATGTAAGTGGGAAGTGTGCTCATATAGCGGTTCGCGTAAAGGTGAGGTATACATAGAAGGATATAAGAGGTGCACACATGAGAGCATAGGAAGTGTTGACATGCACATACAGGAGTGTAGAAGTTAATGACGTGTACATTTGGGAGTATAGGGCGTGGTGAAGAGAGCACAGAGAAATACAGTAATCAGGAGCATGTATATACGTAGGAGGCAGTGGTATGTGAACGTGTACGCATGAAAAAAGCGGTCCGACGTGCAAAAAGTAGAAAGGCTCGCGCACACAATACGAGTATGAGAAAAGCGACGTGCACATATCGGGAAACAGACAGGAGCACACACGACAGTCGTGAGCAAATGAATCTTTTGGGGGTGTTTCAGACGGAATGTAGCGCTCAGCTCCTGGAGGGGGACAGGCTTTGGCACAGACAAAGCACAGGTCCCTCGCATGTGCACACACACAAACACGTCCTTCTAGTGTTTACAGTGCAATGAAATCCATTCACACACATTGCAGGCCAAGTATAAAGTCATAAGAAGTTTTTATGTTTGTCAAATCGTTCTCCTTCATAACTACTCATCAATCCATCTATCCATTCACCCGTCCCTGCTTTTATCTCCCCATCTATCTCTCTCTTAAGCCCGAAGTGAACGTACTCACCGTGAGACCGCGGCGGGAGGGAGGAGGCACGGACAGTGGGCGGGCGGGTGGTAGGGAGAAGGCACGGACAACGGGAGGGAGGGCGGGGAATAAACAAAGGTTGGACAGCATCGAACACGGACAGTGGGCGGGCGGGAGGGAGGAGGCACGGACAGTGGGCGGGCGGGAGGGAGAACTTCGAGAAGGCAGGGACAACGGGACGGCGAGAGGGAGGGTGTGGGGGCGGGACTTAAAAAAAGACCCAGAAACGCCCCTGAATCGCGTTTTCACGACGAAAGCGTGATTGACAGCCAATCTCTTCCAATGGCTAGCCTCCATTTATGGAGCTAGCCAATGGAAGACAGAGGCGGGACCAAAGCCCCATATGTAGGACATAAGATTTCGCTCTGGGCGGAGCAACTGCTACGCAGTTACTACGGCCAGGGCGAAACCTAAAAACATGCTTGGAGTTCAATAGCAGGACTTCTGCATCAGGACACCCTCTGCGTATCATGTGCACTTTCGACATAGTAACATTTTTTGTTAACTGCAAGGGCTTCAACAAAGTATGTCCCTAGAATGTTGTCTTCTTAGGTACTGCCTCAACCCCAGTACATTGGTATTGCTCCATAACCCATGGGCCACATATGAACTTGCTTGAAGAAATTTTTTGTCAATTCCAGGGATTTATGATGGAGTTGACAGCACATCAGAGTAGCGTGGGAAGTGTGCTGCAGGCTGGAAACCAACTTATTGCTCAGGGCAATCTCTCTGATGAAGAAGAGATCGAAATCCAGGAGCAGATGACTTTGCTGAATTCACGATGGGAGAATCTCCGAGTGGACAGCATGGATAGGCAATCTCGGTGAGTAGGTCTATAATGCTAACTTTTTTGTGATACAGAGCCCTGTTGAATGACCCAAGTGAAAAATTCATATTATATATATGCTAGTTATAATATTCTAATACATCTATGGAAATAAGTTAATTGACAATTTTAAAGATTTTATTGCCTACTTTCACCTTAAAGATATTTATTTAAAAGTGAAGGATTCAAAAACAACCCCAAATGCAACCACTGCAACTGTTTGGTTAGAGGGACCGTTGTTTACTACATGATGTGTAGGTGAACTGCATATGTGTAGGAAAATGAGATTTGTTTTCACCATGATTTTATAATGTTTCCATAGATTTGTAGAGCATTTGTTCTCCTTGGACAAACATTGCAAATCTAAATATAATGCACCACGTTTGTTTACTCAAGACCCAAATTGACCTTTCGATAGCATTTGAGCATAAACTTCTGATGTATAAGCCTCCAACCAACTCTGATATTAGTGGGAAGGTTCCAGTGGTTTGCCTCCTTTTTGTAAGACCTGTCTCACCTAGTCAAGCTCGCCTTCTCCTACTTGTCCAAAGCGATCACCTATGGTGTCCCACAAGGATTCTCTTTTGCTTCTACCCTCTTCAATATCTACATGGCCACGGATGCAAACTTGCTTGAGAGCTTAAACATAGGCTGCCACACAAATGCTGGTGACAACCAAATGCAGTTTAAAGTCTCCAGTAAACTGGACAGTCATCCGCAAATTAATGTAAAGGCTTGTAAACGTTCAAAACTGGATGCTTTACAATGGTCTCTGCCTTAACAATTCTTTGACTGATATACTTAGGTAAGGCACTAGAAAAGCTTTCTTTGTGCCATTTGACTTTTGTTGAAATCACTAAAACTGTTCAAAACTAAATGCTGTTCTAGATGCGAACACTAAAGGCATTCCTTGAGTGACTCATGTAATGAAGTTTCTTTTATCTCACAGTGTTCTTTTAGGTATCCAGTCATTGTACGTACCCTAGTGGGATTGCTCTAGTGCGGTCCATGGTAATCTCCAAAACCGACTACTGCAACACAATATGTAGATGTCTTCCTGTGACTCCTATAGACTAAGCTTTTTAAAAATGCTAAATTTCCCTGCATAACTTATCATTGACCAGAAGCATAAACCCATCTCACTCCTGCACAGTTGTCCCTGCATTGACTTTCAACCAACCCAACAATTGAGCGCAAGAATGTGTGCATAATTTACAAGGCCAATCATGGTCAAATAGTTCCTGCTTTACCAAATTACTGCCTCCAGAGCGGCTGACATTTGAACATTTTTGCTCCAAAATCCTTCTCTGCTTACTCACCTCATTTGACCCTCCTTATCAAAGATCATTGCTTTTAAATTCAGGCAATTCCCAAATAAATATCCATTCCAACAATCTTTCAGTTTACACCTTAGCTGTCATTGCCTATAATTTTGCTTTTACCCACTCCCGTGAACCTTCTCCTTGAAAGTGACCTGACGTGGTCATTAGGCTCTACTTGAGTTTACAAAAGAAAATTATAAATAATAAATTTACATTCATTGGCATTCATTCGCCGCAGATGTATATGATCCATTTGAAGTGTTAACTCCCTTAGTAATCCGTTCTCCTCACTGCATCAAAAGTGGCTGAACAGATGGGCACCAAATTTGACATCAAGATATAACTGTACCAAGGAAAGGCTGGCAAAATTGGAACACATGTTACTGTGGCTCCCATTATACAGTAGTGTTGTTTGTGACTAAGCCACAACTTGTTGACCTTTACTTGGTAAAAATTCAAGCAGGCATATGGAGGCAAGGGCTGCACCCCCAATCCACTGGGGCGATGAGGGAATACTCCAAAATCACGTTTTTAAAATAATACAAACCAATTTAATTGCAGGTTTTTGTAGACCTCTATTTGACGCCAGAGTCTTTCAAAATAACATATCCAGTGCAGAAAGGAGCAAAATGGCCAGATAAATGGTTACTAGAAGGCATGACAAAGGTTGCAATCTGCTCCCCGCGCCTGCTAGGCATGGTGTAGTATGGTGCCCAACAAACAGGCTCTGACAGCTGGGGAACTGGACACGGAGAAAATGGTTGCATTGTGCTCCTAAAAACCTAAATGTATTCCCAGAATTTGCATCAGTGCATGGGGTGACAGGATGTGGCCTATGGCTATATCCTATTCCCAGAGTGTGCTGAACGTACCAAAAGCACATACTCAGCAGGGAATCTCCCAAGGGCCATCTGGGCACATTTGAATACTGTGCCCAGCCGACAATGCACCAAGGGGACAAACTATATTGCATTTAAAACAAAATAAATCATAGAGAAAAACATGATTAAAGCAAGGTTATGTTTCTTTACTCTCATCACAAAGCAGCATTTTATATATGCTGATAAATCACCCTGAATTACTTTAGTTCAAGGGACTTTGAGGTCCCACTGAAATCTGTCAGTTATTCTGCTTCACATAACCATAATTCTCACCCTTATTCACTAACATCCCACAAAGATCAGCTAACATCATTGCTGACCTTATTGGTGATATCACTTATCACATCACCGCTGACATTATTAATGACATCACTGAAGTAGATCATTGGGCCTGTACATCAGGGCCCTCTGGCTTGACATTTAACTGTGGTGGGCAGACTCAATGCGAATACCTGGCCCCTGTGAGCTTACTAACACTTTGCAGGAGTATTGAAACATACGCAGCAGGCACTAGAAGTAGAGCTATCTGGTTGCACCAAGCAATCTTCGGTTGCATAGGACTGGGCACAAGGCACAGTTAAATTGCACACGCTGTGCCTTGTGTCCAAAGGACATTTCTGTGGGCTGTGCGTAGAAGATAAAGGACTGCTTGCTTTGACAATGGCCTACGCTACGTGAATCAATTTGTAAACTTAATTTAAATGTTGAATTGTGTTGTAACAACGTTGTTGGAGTAAACAGCTTTGCTCTTAAGCCTTCCCTGTTTACTGTAGTCCCAATCTCTGAAAGACCGTCGCAAAATTGAAACATTGGTTGACTGGTTTATTTTGCTTTCATTGAATTTCAATTGAAGCACATCCCCCAACCTTTTCAAACACTAGTTCTGTAGTGGGATTCAGCTCCTATTGATTTGGACTTTTTCCCCACATATTGATTTGACTTTTTCCCCCGACATAGGATGGGGATTTCCTAAGTAACTAATGTCCTGGAAGAAATGTCTCCAGTCTATGCAGGTCCAGAGCCATAGCCCTTTCAAGGTTAACATGAATGGCTGGTAGGAGAGATTGTTCCTGTAGGAAGCACACCTTCCTAATTCTCAAAACAATTTGGTCTGAAATATACTTTTTACATATTTTAGGTTATGGAGCCAGGATTGGGATCCATTTTGTTACACATCACAAGAGCATTGTTAGAATAGGCAAGACAAGAATGAGAAATAGTGGTATGCAGAAAGGATGCGCTACTATTTTAAATGCTATAGCCTTTGTGTACGTGACCCTGGAGGCGCAGTCTGAGGAGCACTCACTGTTTTTCTTTTCTGCTAGACTGCACGAGGTGTTGATGGAGCTGCAGAAGAAGCAGCTGGAGCAGCTGTCTGATTGGCTGACCCTCACAGAAGAACGAATCCAGAAGATGGAAACGCAGTCCTTTGCAGAAGATTTAGAGTCCTTTAAGAAGCAGATTGAAGAGCACAAAGTAAGCTTTCTGTAGTGAGAAGATGTAGAATACACGCTGCATTCTTACTTTTTTAAAGATGACCTGCCACATCGCAATCCTCATATTAAAAAGATCACAGCCCTTTTGCCATTTGAAGATGTCCTTGCCATATAGTTTACAGTCTAGATCATGGGTGTACAAATATAGCCTCAATCAGAATTGTTTATGGTTATTTGGGCACATGAAAAAGCACACTACATTTTACACTTGAAGTATAGACACAGTCTGTTTTTTGTACCACAGAACTCTTTATTCAGATTGCTATAACCTGAACTTCAATGCTTATGTGTCAGACTCCACATGTGTTTCTTTTCTCTTACATTCTGTATGTTCACTGGTGGCCTCACAGTGTTCTTGGTACTCAAAACAAACCCACTTCATTCCCAACCAAGCAAAACTCCCTACATTCTCTGCAAATAGACTATCTTCATGTAGTGAATCAAGACATTGGCATGTCCGAGGATGGGAGGTTCAAGGAGAAATGTAGTTGGAAAGGGATTTAGAGAAGAAATACATCCCCCATAGTTTCTTTGTGAGGGTGGGTACTTCTGGAATTTCCCAACAGACAGCATAATTGAGTATGACCTTTTTATGATCCACCTACCTCCATTCTTGTGATCCCCCAACAACACCACCTTGTCTGGTCTAATATGAATCCTACATCATATGTTGGCAGGATGCTGGATCGGGGTGTAACAGGTTGATTTAGAACTTGTGTCCCCCTGCAGATCGGACTGGTACCATAGGATTCTAAACATGGGTTTGAGGACCTGAAATTGATGAACGACTGCGAGACAAAGATGTCTGCCTTGTGTCAATGACTGACACCCCAATATATTGTTGATATTTTGTCAGTGACACAGGACCTACCCTGTAATAGGATAAGAAGTAGTATAGTTGGAACAGTCTCTATAGTATTTATCGGCATTTTTGTTTTCCTTACTGTACCAGGTATTTCTCTTTGCCTCGTTGAAATAACACTAGTTTAGACCAGGGTGACAGAAATCATGAATTTATGACATAGGAGAAGAAGGTGGAGCCTGTGAATCAGAGGAAAAACACACTTCTAAAGTCTGCATGAGATAGCTTTCTGTCTGGAGGACACAACACAAGAAAGGGCCAATTTATTACATATTTTATCCCCATAGTCTGCATGCATCTTACGTTTGCTCATCACCTGATTGCGGTAGGCAAGATTGGTTCTTTTAAGCCTCAGACAATTGTCCTTATGTCTTGCTCTCGTAAAGTTAATATAGCCAGCCTTCTGGTTGGGGTTCTCAATACATGTTGATGTAACTGTATCAACTTTCTTCCCAAAATTATTTGCCAACTAATTTTTAAGCCATAGCACCTGGCCTTTTGTATAGCAATGTATGATTGCCAGTTATTTGGTTAACAGCCTGTTCTTTGAATACCACCATACCTAATTACTGCTCAGCCGTTGCAGCCATACCTTATTGGGAGAAAAAAATGATTTTAGTGGCACAAGCTCAAAACGTTATCTGTATCAATCAGATATCCAGCATTTCTTAAAATTCTCTCAGCTGATCTGTTGCCAACTACGAATTAAAAAAAGACTTTCGTTCTTATTCACTGAGACCTAATCTGCGGCACCAGTATGAATTTTTGCTCAGAGGTTTCCTTTAGTAGGCAAGCATTGTTCAAACTGACTTGTGCAGCCCAACCAGGTTATGTTCGCACTATATAAAACTTTATATTAAATGAATTCTGCTGCGTCCTTCTGTTGCTCTTGGTCTGTCGGTTGGGAGGCCCAGGTCAACATAAAATGTTCTATCTTGTGAATTAAATGCATTAGTCATGACAATAGATGACTTATTTGATGCCCTTTTTCCATTCACCAGTCGAAGTATAACACAAATATGATGATGATGACACAAACAATTTCATGAATAAGTTGTAAAGTGATGAACAGAGTTTCAAGTGTTGGCTTTATTAGCAGTTCATCTAGGCATTGTTTAAAGGACAATATAATTCCAAAGGCAGCAGATAAAATGGCTCTGACTTGTAGATAGGAACACCGCACGGATTCCGCCATCCTGCCCTCACGTGGTGTTCAAGAGGGCCCGGTGGGAACCAGCCTTTTCACCAGTACAGCTTACAACACTCTCCAACACCTTGCAGTTGTTGCTTCACATCACACACCAGTCCAGACGCCCATATTACCATTCTGATGCATCATGTTCCTTGTAGTTTCTTCTGTCTCCAGACCTTACTGAAATCATGTCCTAGAGGTGGAGCTCTGTTCAGCATCAGGGTTACTGCATGTATACTGATTCTCACATATATGCATTCTAAACATTGCTTTCTCTCAACTCCAATATGTATTTAGTTCCTGGTTTTCCTGTTTCCTTTCTTGTGCATTCTAGCTTTCCTGGTCTATTCCTTTCCAAGTATAAGTGTAGTCATCCTTTCATTGGTGGTTATAATTCCCAGGATCTGGTTGATTGCTCACGCTGCTCTGTATCCCTGCACTTGTGCCCTTCACCAGTCTTTTTCTGCTGAGGCTCTGCTTGAGCTGCCTGTGTTGTTCAAACTTTTTGACTTGCTCCTTGAGTCTATGTGCCTTGGGTTTGCTTATTATTGGTTTCCCATTTCCTGTTTTGCTGTTTTGACTTAACTAGTTCTTAGTTCGACAACCTTCAGAAACTCACCCTGTTTTGTATAATATACTGTTATAGTGAATGCCTTTAAAAAAGCAACCCTGTGCCACATTTGCAGATCTGCTTCTTTACAGGTACATCATGCTCTAATATTCGTTTTTAGGAAGCTTACTAGCTTACGTTTTTGGGACCAACGTAATTTAACGTTTAGTGATTGACGTGAATGTATGACAGGTATTCATATCAAATTATAAAAGTGTATTGTATTTTATATGAGTGGACAGATCATATGTTTATATTTTCTTCCCCAGTTTCATGAGTAAATATTTACATAATATTGTGTTCCACTGACTGCATCCACTGTGCTGCTGTGACAGAACTGAGGTCACAGGCAGGTCCAGTTGAAACCAAGCCAGGCTGAACCAGGGTAGGCGGGGGGCACCGGACAGTACTGACATTATTGCAGGCTATGTAGGCCTGCCCGGAGTCAGACTGGTATCAGGACTGGACGCCAGAGAGAGGAGAGAGGAGGGAGTAAGTGGCTACCTGCTGCCTCAGTATGTGCTCTCGGCCGGGCTGGCCGTAATGGGTACCAGGCTTTTTCCCTGTGGGCCGGAAGGGTGGGGACCGGTTTTGGTGTTATGGGGGACCGGTTTTTTACTGGGGGCCGGTTTTGCAGCCCCATCTAACAAAAGCAGCAGCAGTGTTTCCCACCAGCACCCCATTCCCACCCTCCACCAGGCTGGTCTGACTTAATTGCCATGGCTGGTTGGCGTTCTAAGTCCTGCCCCGTGTGTGGTTTTGCTGTCAGGTGCTAGAACATTAGTCTATTTTAAGTGTGCACCAGCTCCCTACTGGTGCAGACACATGTCACATGACTGGGGGAGGCCGGTAGATGCTGGGAACTCCTCAACAACATCCTTCTTGTGAAACAAGTTTGTGGGGGCTGCGTCACTCAGAGAGGAGCTAATGATTATGATTCCCGTAATCCCCAAGTTTGAAATCCATTTCACGCTGGATAGCCTGTTTATGATTTAATGTGTGACGATAGATCATCGCCTGTAGGCATTTATGAAATATACAACTAGACAGCTAAACAAACAGCCTCGTCCAGGCAGTCACCTAGCAACGAGTCACCACTCCTCAACTTGGACCCAGCTCTTAATTGCCAGGGATAACAACTTAGAAAACCTTCACCAAGTCTGTTGCCTGCATGACTAGTCACAGTACTGGGAACTAGTATATTATGCTTGACAAGTACCAGCACTGAATTGGGTTAGTCTAACCCCTGATGCGTGGTACTAGGCAGGGCTGGGCTTGGTGCCTCTTACACTGAGACTCACTCAGTCATTTTTTTCTTCCATAAGAGCTGCTGACTCTCTTTCGAGACACTGTGGGATATATCCTATCTTTACAAAAGTGGTATGCAGTTCCTAATGTTAAAAAGCATTGTTCAGTGTGTCATTCTACTGGCTCCACGTATTGGTAAGGAGTCTCAGAAGTGGGGAGAAGAATCCTCTAATTTCGGAAAAAGACCCTCCCACCCAGCCAGCTAGGTGTCTTGCTTCATCATCCATCTGCTCCTTATAGGGTCGGCGCTGCAATATCCGATCGGCACCCGAGATGGGGCCTTTCTTGGCGGAGATCTTTTTTCCTTATGCCGGTGGGTGAGGTGCGTGTGAGGGCCCTATATCAGTGTAGGTGAAAGTGGTGTGTAGGGAAATAAAGTAAAATAGGGGAGGTGGTCCACTCAAGATCGTTTTAATGAACGTGGCCCCTGCCCTAAATAAAAGTAAAACAAGTCAAGTATCTTCACTCTAAGGATGCGAAGTTTATGCGCTTGAAAGAAAGGTCAACATGTTTCTTGCCCGTTTAACTTTTTAGATGGAAATTCATCAGGACCAAATCGGATCTACCTACACTTTTTGGTGGTGGTCAGCAATGAAGTAAAGTGAACAAGTGACCACCATTACACCACCCTAAAAAGTGGTACCTTGTCTATCACAAAAACACAACCTGCAAAGAAAAAAACAGAACAACAACATTAACGTTACATGTCACGGTATTCTGGTTAGCAATGGAGGCAAGTGCATCAAACAGTGTTAATGATGCAGCTCGAGCATGCTAAATGAAAGTGACTTATGGCATGCGTGGTGTGAGCACTCAATGTCATTTGAGACAATAAGATCTATTTAAAAACAAAAATACAGCAGCTAAGGAGAGCATACATCGTAAAAAAACCTCACCCCATTAGTGTCAAGATTGCACGGCATCAGTACCTGCTGGTGTAGACACTAATGTGTAGTGTCCTGGTTAGTAAGGAGAGACATAAAAACAATGTAAAGATAGTAAAATACAGCAGGTCCCAGGTGCAATATCCTGGGGGCAAAGGAAGCAAAACAATGGACACCGGCACCCAGAATGACTGCCAAGTGTGCGCCTCTCTCATCCCCCTCTAGTTCAGTCGGTGGTGCGCAGGGTGGCCACGGCCCGGAGGGCCTGGCAGGAGCATTGGGGCCTCCTAGACACCTGGCGTACGCTCCATCCCAACGATAGGGACTACTCGTTCTACTCCACACCTCATGATCTCCACGTCTGCCTCGACACCTTTCTCTGTACTGCTGGGGCCCGGGAACTAGTGCGCAGTAGCGAATACTTGGCGAGGACTATCTCAGACCACAACCCTTGCTTACTCACAGTCCTCTGGTCTCGACAGCGGCAACCGATTCCCACATGGCGGCTGAATCCGTTGATGCTGGAAGACCCGGTATTCCGCACGGAATTGCAGGAATGCATTGAGCGTTATTTTCGGGAAAACGCGGGCACCACAACTACTAGAGCGATCGAATGGGATGCCTTCAAGGTGTTGGTGCGAGGCGCGTGCCTCTCCTCTTCGGCTGGGGTACGTAGGACGCTGCTGGCGGACGTGGAGCGGGAGGAGGACTCGCTTCGGCGGGTGGAGAAGGCTAACCACATGGCGGGGATCGATAGGGAGGAAGTATTGGCGGCAAGGGAACAAGTAGCCGTGCAAGTGGAAAGGCTTCGCTGCCATGACTACCGGGAATACATGGTCCGGGCCCACGCCGAGAGGGACCGAGCCGGATCGCTGCTGGCGTGGCTAGCAAACCCTCACTCTGGGAACGCGCCGATTCTGTCCCTAGCCACACCTACCGGGGCGCTGGTTTACTCCCAACGGGAAATTAATGACCAGTTCCTAGCTTATTACTCGGAGTTGTATCGATGTAGGCTGTCTTTGCTCCCGACGGGATTGGATGCCTTCTTAGATGAGGCCCAGCTGCCGCAGCTGGAACCGGAGCAGGGGAACACCCTGGGTGCTGCTATTACGCAGGGGGAGATTAGAGCAGCGATTAAACACATGGCTCGGAAGAAGACGCCAGGGGGTGATGGTCTCCCAGTGGAGTTCTATGCTGCATTCCTGGACCTTCTGACGCCACGGTTGTTACAAGTCTATGGTGAGGCGTGGGAACTGGGCAGGCTGCCGGAGTCGGCGAGGGAGGCGATTATTGTGCCGTTGTTGAAGAAGGGCGGCCAACCCGCGGCGAGAACGGCATACCGTCCACTCTCGATGCTCACTGTGGACTATAAAGTGCTGAGCAGGATTCTGGCTGCGCGACTGTCGGCCCATATGTGCTCCCTCGTTCACCCGGACCAGGCGGGCTTCATCCCCACGCGGAATACCTCTGCGTGTATACGGCGCTTGATACGGGTCATGGACGTTGAGGGGGAGGGTCCTCCGACTGCGGCTGTCCTTTCGGTAGATATCGAAAAGGCGTTCGTGGAATGGCTGTATCTGTTCGGTGTGTTGCGTCGGTTCGGGTTGGGGGACGGCTTCGTCCGTTGGACGCAGCTGTTGTATGCTTCCGCTACTGCCAGGGTTCGCACGGGCCGTACGATATCTGCGGCATGTGCGGTGACGAGGGGTACTAGGCAGGGCTGCTCCCTGTCCCCACTTCTATTCGCCTTGGCGATTGAACCACTGGCGGCACGGGCGCGTCAGGGGCGGCACTATGAGGGGGTGCTGTTGCGTGGTGTCCGACACCACATCTCTCTGTATGCCGACGACCTCCTGTTGTACCTGGCGGATGTGACGACCTCGGTGCGGGGAGCGCGGGCCTTGCTCCGAGAGTTTGGCGAACTATCGGCCTACGTGTTAATTGGTCCAACACCTGCCTGTTCCCCCTGACCCCTCGGTGTGCACAGCCCACAGAACTTGGGGAGCTGCGCTGGGAACCGGAGTGTATGCCGTACCTCGGGATTCACATTTATCATACCCATTCGTCCCTGTATGAGGGAAATATGGGCAGGGCGCTGAGAGGCGTCAGGGGCAGTATTGGATTCTGGCGTACCCTCCCCTTGTCTGTGGCCGGACGAATAGCCTTACTGAAGATGGTGGTCCTCCCGCGCTTGCTCTATTTTTTCTGTACACTACCGGTGCGGATCCCGCTCTCCTTCTTTCGGACTTTAAGGTCGATGGTGATAGGATTCATATGGGGCTCTGGCAGGAGGCGCGTAGCTCTCTCCACCCTACTTCGATCGCGGGAGGAGGGTGGCCTAGCTGTGCCGGATTTTGAATGGTACTACCTGGCGTTGCAGCTGCAGTGGCTCACCCAGGCTGTGGCGCGGGAGTTTAGGGGCCCGGACGGCCCGCAAGACAGAATTGTGCAGCGCCATGTCCTGTCCTTCATATTGCTTCAGCAGGGACTTCGTCTGGACCAGCTGTCTCTGGAGGAACGCACCCTCCGCCTCTGCTGGCTTCGTAGTCAGAAACGGGCAGGTATCCACGCTCCGTATGCGCCGGAGATCCCCTTAGGCATGTGTACAGTCTTACCGCACGGCGGGGACTGGTCAGGGCTAGCCGCTTGGGAAGACTGTGGGCTCCACATGGTGGGAGACTTGTACAGGGATGGTGTCTTGCTGTCGTTTTCCGACCTGCAGGAGGCATTTGATTTGCCGAGAGGCGACTTCTTACTCCATGCGGCTTTGGTCTCTGCGATCCAGAGACGCTGGAGGAAGGGTCGGGCGGAGCCACCTACGTCTTTGGGCTGCCAATACGTTGTGATGGCAGCTGGCACCTTTAAGGCTATTACTTGTTTGTATAGGAGATTGGCGCTAGATGCCCCCCCCACTGGATAGGCTGCGGGAACGCTGGGAGACGGACCTAGGCCGACAGATACCGGAGACGACTTGGCCCCAGCTTGTGCGCCGGGCCTGGAAGGGCACGCGCAACGTTCGGTTCCAATTGGTCCAATACTTCACACTCCATAGAGCGTATTGGACGCCGGCCAAGATCCAGCGGGTTTTTGGTGGGGCGCGATCGGTGTGTCCCCGTTGTAACTCAGAGGGTGCTGACTTTGGACACATGTTTTGGGCCTGCGCGGGGCTTGGTTCGTATTGGGCTGATGTTGTGACCTGTCTGAATGAGATTACAGGACGCCACGTTGAAACTGGCATGGGAGTTTGCCTCCTACTCTGGTTCCCGCACACTCCAACCACGAAGGTTACCAGTAAATTTTTTGACCTGGGGCTGATCCTGGCCAAGAGGGAGCTCACCCTACACTGGAAATCTAGGGGGGGGTCCCAGCTTCCTGAGATGGCGGGGGTGTTTTCAGCAATGGGCATCTGGTGAAGGGACTCTCCGCTTACAGTTGGCCAACCGCGCAGCTAATGATAAAGCACTAGAAACAGCCAGGGCATGGTGCACGCTAGTAGCAGAATTACAGTCAATGTCAGAGGTCGCGGAGGATAGTGAGGCGGAGGCTCACGCGAGCCAAGAGGAGGAGATGGCAGCGGGGAGGGCGGGGACGCCTGCGGGGGAAATAGCACGCTAGGACTACACACCCGCTGGCAGTTGAGGATATGGATCATCGAACCGAGGGTAGTGGAGATGGGATGGAGTTGCATGCACGGACCTGCGTAGCGTTTAGACCTCGCCTAGGCGTGGGAGTTACTGTCCAAGATCTAGGAGGAGACACCTGCCGTTTCATGTTGAGTTATGTTGCACTGCAGGAACAATGTACGAAGCACACTGACATGGGGGGGTGGGGGTAGAGGGGGTGGGGGAAGTGGGAAGGATAGGATATGGTTTTGTGGGGTGTAATAATGGAACTATTGATCTGTAACATGCAAACAGGGAACCCACAGTCAGTTGTTTGTTTGATGATGTGAAAACTCAATAAAATTTTGTTTAAAAAAAAAAAAAAAGTGTGCGCCTCTCTCTGCAGCTATGCTAATGCTCCAAAGGATGACACACCAATCGTATCAACTGTCCAGAGACTGGGTGACGCAGAAGAGTAGAGTAGAATTGTCCCTATTGTCAGTAGTCACAAAATGTCCACTGCTTTGGCAGCAAAAGGAAGGATTAGAAAGCCTGGGAAATAAAAACAAATGTGGCTTAGTTTACCAAAGAATCATGATATTCCTCATTGGTATTTTATTGGTTGTGTTATTCGTAGTGATTCTGATTATATTGAAAGACTTTTGATAGTTATAATGTGCAATAAACCTTTCGTAAAGTTATTTCTCAAGTGAAGCAAATATATGATGCTGATTGTGAACAGAAATGATGCAACACATTTTAGCCCAGATTTGTTTTTAAGTACGTTGTGACCTCCAAGCTAATGACGTATTGATTTGATGTAATGTTATGGCATCTGTTCCTTTCTTCTAAGCACTGTTCTGAATTGGTGCTCCTTTCATGCATAATAATTGTGTCTTTGTTCTGAAACAGAGACTGCAGAGTGATCTTGAAATGGAGCAGGTGAAAGTGAACTCCCTGACTCACATGGTGGTGATTGTTGATGAAACCAGTGGAGAGAGTGCAACGGCCGCTCTTGAACACCAGCTTCAGGTTAGTGTGTTCTGAAAGTGGTCTGAAATCAAGGACCTCTTTCTGATTATTTTTTTTGGGTGAAGCACTTGCCTTAGTTTCGTATGACTCGAAGACCATTTCAGAAAGTGGTCATGCTATCATTCACTTTCCTGAAAAGTCTCTACTAAATACGTACAGACATGTCTCCCGCAGGGAGGTAGGACATTACAAATGTGCAAATTTGGAGTGGTGTGGCTCACTGGTTAGAGGCGGCAGACCCGGAAGCAGAGGACGGCCCGGGACCAGGGTTCTATTCCCGACGCGGCAGGGTCAAGGACCAGGGTCAGCGGACTCGATAATTCTCGCCTCGGTGCCTACTCTAACCAGGGATCACACTCAGCAACTCTGGGCATTAGCTTGCCTCATCTCCACAACGGCCCCCCACATACGCCGGGGATGCCTGGTTTCACCTTGGAGATACCCAGTAGGGACCATCTCACAGGGAAAGCCGGGACGGGTTCCCCAGCGGTCTACAGCGCAGAGATACTCCTTCGGGAGTCGATTCTAGCGCTTTAGAAACCCACAATTAATTAATTAATTAATTTCATCTTGGTACATTTCAGGGAAATACCATTTCAGAGTAACTTTCTTGTTGAAAAGCATTTCATTTTAAAGAAGTCATGTCGCTTTTACAGTAGCCTAATAGCTATCCATTTAGCATTAGCATTCACCTTGCAGATCTCTCCTAGCAATACCAGGTGCCCGGGGAGGGCACACCGTCACCCTGGGAAGAGGCAGATGCCATCTTAGCTCTTGATGGAGGACCACCTTCCCCTAAGCAGAGCTGTAGCCCCTTATAGAGCCATGACCCTTGTATTAGCTATTGGGGGCAGTGTTACCCCAGAGTAGTGATATTTTACTGTCAGCAGTTTCCCTTGTTTTTTTTCATTTTTTTCTTGTTTCTTAATGTTTCATTGAAAAATAGATTGCCTAGCACAAATCTGTTGTGCCAGTGTGATCTTTGAAACACATTTGTTTTATTTTTATTTTTATAGTGAACCTCCAATGCAACAAGAGCATAATTAAGACGTTTATGTAAGGAATTCACAAAAACACTGTACAAATGTTTTAGCAAAGCCAATAGATCCCTCCTTTATAATGTGAGTGCTAAGTAATTGGATCTGCATGCAGGTGCATTGTTGAAAATAAAGTAAAAGAAAAACAAATCACAATACTCCAGGAAAAACAAATATATATGTATCATAGGGTTTCTCAAACTGAACATTACATTCAATATTTTCAGCCATTATACATGGTGTGGTTTATTTGTCAAATTTGACATAGAAAAGTATGTTGCACATCATCCTGATTAAATAAAAGTACTAGTTGCAGGTGCTTAAAAGAACATAACAGTTGTCAAAGGCCATGATCAATGCAGCATCAGAATTTAAAGCAAATGTTTGCTTTTTACCTTCCTCGCGACGTGAAGCTGGAACAAATGCTCTGGCCATATGGTGCCCTTGAGCACCCTGGGAATCAGTTTTACAAATTTCAGAAGAAGAGATATAACCTTTAGGGGCACACTAAATACACCTTCTACCTCAAAAGGCAGGTTGAGTACTGCAGCCTGTCCCTCCCCAGCCTCATAAACGCCGCCTTTGTATGCCAATACATGGGTTTTTATGTGACCTACGGAAGGTCGTAAACGAAAGAAAACAAACCTGAAAAAATCTGCTCTACAGTCAACTCTCACAAAATTCTGCTGTTGCAGTGCTTTTATGGGTGAGCTGGGAGGACTGGTGAGTTGCACAGAAGGTGGGGAAAGCAACACATGGGGAGAAAGGAAGAAAAAGCATGCACTCCTTTGGCAAGCTCAATGAAACATCAGTGTAGGTTCCTGATCGATGTGAACCAGGGAATGATACAGTCATCCAATGAGAAATATGCTAAAGAGGCTATGCAAGAAGAGGAAGAAATCATTGAATGAGAAGCAAACAAATAAGACCGAGAAGAAAGCCAACAAATGATAAGGAATGGAGTCACTTAAAACGCACTCTTGAGTATTGTTTTCCCAATAGGTTTTCAACAAGTGTCTGTCGGCGAGCCCTAAAAAGATTGATATCTGTTGCTTACAAGAGTATGCTTCCCCAATGTAAATGTTGACCAGATGGCTAATAACAATAGTTATTTTATGTGTGTGTGATGTTGACATCGCACTGCATTTGGATATAACTAGGTTTCGCTGTGCATATGTTTAATTCAATGTTGTGGGTACCTGTTAATGTGCCTGTCCTGTAATTTGCAGAGACTTGGTGAGCGCTGGGCTGCAGTTTGCCGCTGGACAGAAGACCGCTGGAATAAATTGCAAGAAACTCACATTCTTTGGCAGCAGCTGTTAGAGGAACAAGTAAGAAACATTGCAAAATTCTTAGTCTCTTTTAAAAAAATGTTAACATTTGTAATTGGTAGCCACTTGCAGCAATCCAAACTGCTTATTGAAGGGTAGCTTCTGGTAGTCAGATTCCAAATCTCTGGTAACATGATGCTAGAATGATCTACTTTGTCTTCCCGCATAGCAGCATGCAAGGGCTGATGGGTGTCATTGTTCACAGTCAATCTCAGGACAAGTGTTGTCCTAGAGCATTTTTTTATTGCAACATGATATGTTCTCACTAACATCAAGCCTAGAGTTTATTCAAGGTACTCATTGTAAAGATAAAGTTTTTTTCTGAGTGGCTTTGACTCCATGACAGAACCTTCACCGGACATTAATAGGTATTTTTTTTTATCGTGACTCGATTGGCCATGCAGGACACAGCCAGAGCGATGGTATTTCAGGAGACTTGGGAACCCTTTAGGGCATGGTGGATGAAGGAATCCTTGGTCCATCCACCCTGACAGATGACGCAAAGAATCTGCATACATTTTATTTATAGCAAATGCATGATATGCTCTTGGTAGCGTTGTAGCAACCGGAACTATTGGAATATTTCATGAGTTTCTTTTAGTAATACCCTGTAAAGCCTATCACCTTTTTCAGTCAGAATTTTCTGATGTAATATAAGTGCCTGCTTAAAATGTTATTTTTGTAATGTGTGTACTTGGGGGAGATATGCTCAGTGCAATACTTGGCTGATATTAAAGCATATCCAGAACTGCTTTTACCAGTTTTCCGAATGTAACTTCTGATGCCAGGCCATCATGAAACAATATAAACAGTATCTATTGCCCTAAGAATCTGGCTAAGTTCTACCATCTCTAACTGTCCTTAGTCACACTCTCTTCTTAGATTCATTATTGGATTCCATTTCCCAGTATATATTAATCCAGCCGGGCAACATGTTACATTATTTCCGGTACCCTTTCTGCCCCCTATAGAAATATAGTTGTCTGCCATTATTTCATTCCCATGACTGCCCGATATGTATGATGAAGGAGCTGGACTGGTCATAGCGGGCATCAGACTTTTCCCTGGGAGGCTGGCAGGGTGAGGGCCGGCTTTGCAGTGGTTGGGGCTGGTTTTGTTAGTGGGGGCCGGTTTTGCAGCAGTGCAGCAATTTTGCCCCCCCCACCTTCATGGGGCTGGTCTGATATAATTGCCAGTGCAATAGTTTTTAGAATTTTGCTTGTAGTGCTGATGAAATCCATGCATTGTTTCTAAAGAGCTTTAGAGATGCTTTTTACAAAGCGGTAATACTTTAGTGCTGTTACCCCTCTGGCCCTCCTCCTCACCCTGTTTTGTGATATAGCAAAGTTTATTTCTGCATTAGATAGATGGCCTTTATGTCAAGTGTGTCAGACATGGTGTGCAGATGTAGAGGTTACTGCTTGGAGCACATAATTCCCTGCATATCAGTTCCTAATCTACTGCATAAGGATTCACAATATTATTTTTAAATTCACCTTTTCTGTCCACATGGTTACATGATTAATAAGACTGTTTGTTTTTCTGCATTGTTTTTCATGCATCGTATGCAACCTGTGATGTCATCAGCTAAGCACCAATGTAATCTCCTTTTTCAAATGGGGTACTACCATATTTATTTGTTTTTGAAAATTTACTTCACTTATATCGGCATCAGTATACCAAAATTGGAGCAAGAAATTAAAATAGCCTGCAAGCCATTGCTTCTGTTTTAAGAGGATAGTTTTCATTTCTGGAGCTGAAAAAAATATATACACAGACCTTTTTTTAACTTTTGTCAAAAATAGGACATTACTCACCAGTGCCCTGAGAATTCCTAAAACAATGTTATACTTCAAAATATTTTAAGATCAGGCTGTGTAAACAGTTTGGAGTGGAAAATCTGATAAATGTTTTTCTAAGGTTTACTTTAAATACACTATCCTGAGAGTTTCCAGTATAAACATAAAAGCTCCTTTGCACGCATAATGTGTATTTTTATATTTTTAAAGTCCCATTTAAAAGTTGTATTACGTGGGAAAAGGGGGTCACATTCCGTGGTACAGGGTGAAAACATACCCTCACTGAATTCCTTTTTACTATCTTGTTGCAGTGCTTGTTCAAAGCTTGGCTAACTGAGAAGGAAGACTCGCTGAACAAAGTCCAGAAAGCAAACTTTAAAGACCAGAACGAGCTGAGCGTAAACGTTCGAAGACTTGCGGTTAGTATTTGCTTGAACTCCATGCTTCTGCGTAGGGTGAGGAGTAATATCTGCTGTGGAACATCCTTTCTGACACTTTACAAAACCTTAGGGGTTATCACCGCTGGCAAGGATAGGTGCTGTAGAAAATGTTAGTGGTTCTATGACTACGTAGTCCAATGCCTTTTACTTACTTTCTTATACCCTTACTTGGTCCAACTGGCCTCTAGCTTTCCAACTTTAAGTTGATGATAAATTCATGAGTATATGATAACATACATTTTCTATGTTGTTTAGGGGCCTTGAGTGCATTCTTTAAGCAAATCCATCATTTTTGTCTGAACTTGAAACTAAGGGCCTGATATAGAGTTTTACAGAAGGGTTACTCCATCACAGACTTGATGGATGTCCTGTCTTCCTTATTACACATGCCATAGATTATAATGCATATGTAATAAGGTAGAAGGATAACTGTCACATCTAAATCAGGCTCCATTAGTGTCAGGAGGGTCATGTGGATGAGCAAAGGCAATGCTTTCCCAAATGAAATTCTTTCTCATCCCTTGAATGTTAGGGAATCACAAATTAAAATAAAATTTTAATGCCAAAAAACATAGTATTGTAGTCACTGAAGACGTTAGTTTATAGATGTGTATTGGCAAACATACAGAGGTAGATGTTTAGATGTAGAACATCAGAAACAACTATTGTTTGTGTAAAGGCAATTTAGTTTATTGGTAGTAGGAATTAGAATGAAAGAGAAAGTTGTATTGCACATCTCCATAACATAAAAAAGAAATGTTAGCAGGTTGAGAAGTGAACAGAAACCATATAAACACACTATAGTAATTTGTGGAGGTATATTAGGTTTGCAAATAAATGCACAAAGCATCAACTGTTAATCAAATGGATGCTGTAGTGAAAAAAAACAGAACATAAAGTCAGTACATCAGGCTTCTGAAGTTACTGCCAACTACTTCGCACATAAACAATGCCCCGTTCCAAATCACCTCCACACCTTCCAAGCACACACGTGCACACACACACTGAGACACCATCCTCATCAACTGAACACATTCCACACACTATTACATTCATCAACCCAACATATATGTATCCAAGACACTTTAGGTGCCATCTCTGTGCGACACCTCCCACTAGACTGTTCAGTTGGCACTGTCCCCAAATGTGCTGATGTTTGTTGTTATTTCTACATAGTTCAGTACTTAAGATATGTGTTGCTGTGCTTGTTTCAATATTCAAGTGATGGTATTATGAACTTCAAGACGGCAAGGTAAGCTGAGTTACAATGGTAAAAGTAAAATGCAAATCCATTTTGTAGTTTTCCAGAAAATTAGCACTAGATCACAATCATTTTATCAGCATACATTTGGAAATTAAGAAGACAAAACCAATAAAGTCAAACTGAACATAAAAGCCTGTTATGGAAAACCACAGTACAATAAGCTAAAAAGCAAAAAACATAAATATACTTGTTTACTTCAATATTCTAATCAATTGTATCCTGTTTTGCTCACTTCAGTATATCACACTACTGCAAATACGCAAAATACTAACACTATTTAACTCTGTTCAGAGCACCCTCTAAGATATAACCAGCCATAGTATAGTTTTAGCTCTGTGCAATGTGTCTGATAAACCGTATCCGATTGATTTGTTGCACGGGATCCCCTGTGATCCTGAGCTCACATTGTATGCAGGGGTGAAATACATCTCTGATATGCTTTTGTATCAGTAAATCAGATATTAGAGTGGGTGCCGAGCAGATGGTATTGTACTATAATAAAGGAGTGATCGCTCCCCTGCATGTTACGTGCCTGATGTTTGACAGTGATGCTCAAGTAACCGGCATGGCTGATGCGCCCTTCCTTTTGCATGTTGTAATGTGTATTATTTTATGAATAATACAAATAAAATGTTTAAAAACAATCCATGATATGGTGCAGACCGTGACCCTAAGAATCATTCTTGCTACTTTGTTCAAACATAACACAAGCGACTCTTATCCCACTATGATCCAGCTAGTTCTGGCCATCAGACATGTGATAGATTCTAACTATTCCTGACCAGATATCCATCTTTGTGATACATGCTTACAATATTTTTGTTAGGATTGTGAGGAGTATATTGCTAAACAATACAATATGGAATTGAAAAAGATGTCCAACCCCAGACAGCAGAAATACTGAAAGAAAACGATGCAACTTCCAAGAGTTTCAACATGCTGCTTCTTCTGTGTTTATTCTGTATTTATTGTTCGTATGAGGTTGTAACTCATGTTGGTCCCATATGAGGCATGGCTCGTGGGCAACTAAACCTTTCGTAAAATACAGCATTCCAAAATTGGATATAACCTATTGGAAAAGTTACAACATCTCATTATATGAGCCAATACAGCTAAATTACTTTTTAAAACCCTCAGTTCCGTTTCACTGGCACAATGTGAAATGTTTTTTATCATTCTGTTCATCTTTAAAAAAAAAGCATAAACTGCTTAATTTACTATATCTGGTTTGGTTTTACAAACTTGCTTTCAGGCAAACTGACTAAAAGGCTCTAAGAATTATTCAGGACCAGTCATGCATGGTCTTAAAAAAAGTTGAAGGAAATATTGAGGATCACAGAGCAGTCTGCCCTTCGGAATCCCTTATTCATACTAGAAAATAGTAGCTTTTGACAATTTAAAGAATATATGTTGAAAGGAAAGCAAATGGAATGATATTCTTGTTTATTAGACAAAAGTAAGATAGAGATTTCACCGAGTAAATTCGGAAACTAGACAGTTTACTTTCTTCTTTCTAGAAAGAGTCCCAGCTATACCTGCGGGATACAGAACGTCAGCTAGGTACATTTGCGACATACATATCACCTCATGGTTTGCTTAGAGTCAGTTCACCATCATATTTATTGCTAATGTTGTGTACCACCTACCTTGGCACTCGAGTTCCCTCTGGTCTTATTAAATGGCAAGGGTCTTCTGAATGTTTTCTGGGGATCTTATATCTTCATGTGTTAAAAATGGTTGGATTGCTGGCTGCACATTGTACATATGTAGGATGTTCCACATTCCTCCCCATCAGATGTTTATCTGTATCCTCCACACATCCTGTTTCTGTCTGTCATCACCTTGTGGTTTGTGTTTGCAAAGGTCTTTTAATATTCTGGTGCTTACAGTATGCCAACACACTCAAAAAGCAGACTTAATGTGACAAATCGAAGTACATGTCGACTTTGTGTGTATTTAAAAGCAGGTTTTACCTTATTTTATTGTGCTTAAATAGCAAAAGGGAACATCCAATTTGATTTAATATTGGTCCAACTCACAATTGACTCTGCAGCTTGATGTTAATTAATTCAGTCATTTGTAAAACATCGTCACGTCCCTATATTTGGTCATCTACATTTGATGTGCTCATGACACCAAGGTGAAGTAGTGTTTACATTTTCTGCATCAAAAAACCCATTTTGATGTAATATTACATTTCTTACCTTATGAAGTGATGTACCCATCAACAATACGAAGATGCTCCTTTTGTCCTTACTGAATTCCACTGTACATTGGTATACCCTCATAAAGCACCATCCTCATTTTATCAGTGAATAAACCTTTAAAATGGTTGATGTTTTCCTTGTAACGTTATTTCTATTCTGTCATGTGGAGCATCCCAGATGTTGGAAGCCACTACACATCTCTTAGTCTCTTTCTCCCAATGCATCTTTCCATCTTGTGAGTTAAGATCATCTTAATTGCTTTCCGATCAGATTTTGAAAGAAGACATGGGAAGGAAACGTCAAACCTTAGACCAGCTACGTGAGCTTGGGCAAGATGTGGCTCAACTTTTGAACAATAACAATGCCTCGAGGAAGATAAACAGTAACATGGAGGAACTCACCCAGAGGTGGGATAGCTTGGTGCAGAAGCTGGAAGACTGCTCGAGTAAGGTAATGAGCTAAGGATTTGTTTACCTCCTAAGATCAAGACTTCAAAGTCAAAGTGCTCTTTAACTCTTTCCAGTTTATTAAACACATACTTTTTAAGGTGCATTGAGACTCTTTGGGAAAGCGGTCTAGGGACTTTGGGGAAGAAATAGGCAGTGTTCTCGAAACCACTCCTTGTTTCTTGCTCAACTTTTCCCACACATAAACCATTTTATTAGAGAAAAGCAACAGTTCCTTTAAGGGACATGGGCTGCTTTAAAAGGAAACACAGTTTTCAGTTTGTAAATCCAAGCACAATGGTGATGGTCTGCTGTTCCTTGCAGAATACATCCCTTTGTTTTAGCCAATCTTAGTGGGTCACAAATAGCAACCTATTTTATTAATATTCATTATGTAGGTCATTCTGACACCTCCTGTGACTGGAGATTTTGCGATGCAGCCTGTTAGTGCATTGATCACTTTGCAAAATTAGATACAGGTCCCAAAATGTCAGTGAGTAATTTATGACCCTTTTTTACGACCTGTCTCTTAGTATGTCTGACACTAAATGATGGAAAGTTTAATAGTGGATGGTTTTAGGAGAATCTAAGAAAGTATATTTTGAGACTGGAATTCAGATGTGTGGGAGTTTGAATTCTCAACCAATTAAAGTGGGATTTAACTATGTTTGTTTAAGAACTTCCTCACATAGTTTGGCAGTTCCACCATCATCCACAAAATGCCTCATAATGAATAGCTCTTTATTTTGTGATGTATTACAGTATTGCTGAAGGCAGTCTGCATTTTCTCAGAGTGAGATGAGTGCTGTAGAAGAAATGTTCAAGCTTTAAGCTCAGCTCTCCTGGCCTGGTAGCAGCCAAAAAGCATGCATCTTTCATAGACAAATGAATCATTTTTCTCTTCACTGAGGAGAAAAGTCCGGTTCCCTGAATGAGGCATTCCAGCTGCACCCTGAAAGAGAACACTGCACAGAAAAAGTGTTGAATCCCTAGAACAACCCTGTAATATCCTGAAAGATGCCCCACTGTCACAATTGATCACAACTTGGGTGATATGCTGAAGCAATGACTAATGTAATGTCACAGCCTGGAAACAAAGAGAAGCATTGTGACCAGGGTTAAAGCTCTGGAGATGATCCTGTGGTAGTGAATGTGGAGCTTGCTGCTTTATTTGCAGTTTTATTACAGATGGTTTAAGAAAGAGAGAGCTGGAACGACAAACCAGATGTTCAAACATGGTGGGAGTATCGGGTGTGCAGAATGTTAAAGACTTTGTGCTGAAATACTTTCCGAGAGCCCCTATGGATTTCAAGACAATGTGACATTTTTGGCTTCAAGATGGTGGGTGGTTTTTCTTACTTAATCACTGCTCTGAGTGACAAAAGGAATAGTGATTGGATAAATGGATAGAAATTAGAAAGGTTCATTTCCCATTAATTGGAATCTGCCCAGATGTGAAAAGAAGGCAACCATCTGCTTCACTGAGAATTCTTTAAAATGTTTTGTCTTTTATTTTGTTGCATGCAACTAGTTTATTCTCTTGGTACGTGGATGCTATGGTAATGGCAGGCTGCCTGCTCTACAGCAGTTTCCCTATAACATTGCCAGAGTTACTGTGAAGGGAGATTATCTGGTGAAGAAAGGACTAGTTCATATAGATGAAGGTCTGTCCTGCTTTGGCAATGGCATGGTTTACTATATGGTAGCTGTCAATGGCACTCTACACCTTGAAATTGACCCTGGAAGAGGAGCCCAGAGGGCCTTCTAAGATTTCAAATTCGAGTTATCTGTGTAATTTTTCTTGACTGCTTTTCAAAAACATTTTTCTTCACATCACATTTCAGGCTACGCAGGCAGTTTCAAAAATGGGGGTGTCTCAGGTTTCGCAAAAAGTCATCATTGAAACTGTCACCATGACAGAGCATGGGATAATGAAATCGACCAAACAGGAATTACCCCCTCCGCCTCCACCAAAAAAACGACAAACTCATCTGGATGTGGAAGCAAAGAAAAAGTAAGACAGCATAGATTATTCAGATTGTTGATTTTCATAAATTACATTTTCGAGTTCATTGGAAATTTCGATTTTTGACTGTTAGCAATGAAACTCGTGTTCATATAGGATTTCATGATTGTAAAAGCATATGAAACAAATGCATGTTAGAACACACAAATGTTGACTGCTTCATTAAAGACAAGAAGTGGTGCAGGGCCAATAATAGCTAGTACATGCCGACAACATTACAATGTTTTAGTTGGTTTTTTCTCTCTTTTTAATTTAGAACATTTTGCCTGCAGGGTGTGGAATGCTCCTATAGCATCATAGACTTTAAAGTCACTCGCCTGTGAGGTTGGCCTACAGGTTAGGCTGAGGGCCTTTAATAATTGGTGTAGTCCTTGGCATATAGGTATAATACTATAGTGTGTGTATATGGTTGAGGTGTATGGCTGAAAATATACACTGATTGGTCAGACAGCATCATGTGACCCAGTAAGCTTTACTGTTTGCAATTTGACCCAGTCTTTAGACTTGTCAAAGACATCCATATCAGGATCCTGGCCACTCTGAAGTCAGACCAAAAACTCCTGTTTGGGTTGGCAATCTAATTGTAATAACTGGTCCATATATAGAGCACTCCATATCAAAATCTTATATTTACATTTTGTCCAAAATTCACCGCTTTTTTACATGTGTGACCACGTTGATTTGGTGAATGTGTATGTAAGCACTTCCCCAAAGTGTTTGCTCAATGTTATATATTCTGCAACATCTAATTTAGTCTTTAACATACTGTAAATATGTTATTTTATGAAAGTGTCAGTGCTAGAAGTCTAGCATGAGAAAATCGTTTCTGTGCCATAAACCACATATTGCTGACTGTATCTAGTCCGGGCCACAATTAACCCTGGTTTCCTGTGTCCAAGAACCATCTTTATCTATCTGTGGTCACTGGGAGGCTTTTTTGCAGTTTCAAAATTAGGGTCAGAATGCCCCTCTGGTCTCCCAGGCTGGCCTAAACCCGTTTTTATATATGGAATCTGGGTTTTTTGCACCCATGTCTAGGTGTGCTGCTGCATGCAGAATGACTTTAAATAGAGCAATTGAGAATTTTTATAAAACCTCTGTAGAGATAAGTGAATGAGTGGTTTGAGTTTCTTCAAGAAATGTATTTAGCAAACAAAGGAAGCTCAATTTGTATATTTCACTATGAGTTCTGTTATTATTATGGGTTACTGATATAGCTCAGAGATTTGGCTTGGTGAGCTATTGATGGGGTAATACCAAGGGGCATAACTACTTCTTTGAACTGATTATTAAAGTAGTTTGCTTTTGTGGCTATGGGAGGGTATTATGTAAATATGTCGATTATTTTCAGAACTTGGGGTGCTTCCATAGTTTTCATATTTCTTCATGATTCCCGTTTTTTTATTCTTGAAATTCTTTACAGCTTTTAGAACTGGTATGTAGCTCTCTAGTTAGTGGAGGTCTATATGAAATGGATATTTTGGAGTTGACAGAATTTATTTGTACTGTTCGGGGTAGCTTGTTCAGATCTTAGTGAGAGCTGTTGGGGGTTTCTGATGTTAAAATGAGTAATCAAAGGTCTTGTAGCATCTTTTTGAAGTTGCCTTCAGATTTTCTTAGCTTTGGTATGGCCTGCTTTCTAAAAGATATGAGGTGTGGAATGGTATGGCAAAGTGGTCAGACCAGTTAAGTTCCTAAGTAATATAATTTGAGATAGTTTTGGAAAGAGAGATAAGTAGCTCAAGGATGGTATCTTTCTAATCTTGAGGAAAATAATTAGATTGAATAAGATCTTGGTGGGTGTTATTCCCTGAAGGTTTTTTGGAGTAGTTTATTTCTAATATTCAATAGGATTCTAAAAGCCCCTAAATAGTTGCTGGTGGAATAGTGGGTTTAGCATTAAGAGTTCATTGGAGTTCTCAGCAAGGATGGAAGTACTATATTGATGTGGATCCACTTGACATTAGCATCTTGTGGTCTGAGTGTAGTAAAAAAATAATTTGAAAGAATAAAAAATGCAGAGGTGTCTGTCTGCAGCTCAAACTATTTATGTGTATGACTTGGGATGCCAAATTCATTTTATGACGCTCTCTTGCTAAATGAGTGATTAATCTTTAAGTGTAAGAGTAGTGTCAAACGTTGATGGTGAGGTACATATGACCCAAGTCTCAGATGAAGAGTACATCTAGGTCATGTGAGGTAAGGGCTGCATTTTCAAGGACATGCACTTGATGATCGTGCATTGATGAGAGTGCATTTTAGGTCTCAGATCGCGGAAGATAATGGGTCTTGTTTACCACTGATTTGGATCCGGTTTTCCATGTGACTACCTTACCATGTTTGTGCTCTGTTTGCTTGATCTTGGATATATTCTGGGATTGGGTGACTGACAGTATTTGACCAAATGCTTTGTGAGTGGTGACTATAAAAATGAAAACGAATTAATAGACTATGTGCGAGGTTAAGGAAATGCAACATATATCTTTTGTTTTTTACTTGATTGGGCATATAGATATGGATAAATATATAAGTATAGCAGCTGCTGAGTTAGGATTTGTTATCTTAACAGGATGTTTTATGTTGGTAAGGAGGATAAATGTATGTAGTTTTGAGGGTTGTTGCAGAAAAATTGGATACTGACTATTGTGATATTGGGATAGGGCCAGATAATCTCACAGTGATCACCTTAGTGACGGTTTTAGAACTAGGTATCCATATTAAGAAAAATGGCTTATGCAGAGATGGAATATATAGCAATAGTATCCTTCTAACAGGGCTACCTTGTTTGTTGTTTGCGAGAGAGAGTGAATAACAGTGGGTGAGAGAAAATGGATGAAGGACTAAGATTTTTGGGCTTAAAAGACAAAAAGAAGCAGTGACACAGATGTTTTTTTGTAAAAGCGCCCCATGCCGCGGTTTCAGTTAAATAGCGGCTGCACCCCTCTTTTTTAAGACACGACTCGTCTAAAGAAAGGTGTGCAGCCGCCATTAAAGTGAAAGTGCAGCATGGGGAAGTTTAGAAAAAATACAGTTTTTAAATAGTAAAAAAAAAAACATGCAGCCGCTTTGGGCGCTGCAAATAAACCACAGGCACTGCTGCCACTTTATGAGCGTACTCCACCACTGTATGAGTGTGCCGTGCTATGAAAAATATTAATTTAAGCGTTGCAGGAGAGCGTGTCCTGCCTGCGACAGCAGGTAGGAGATATCCATTTAAGCAAATAGTGCTCAGAGACTGTATTTAAAGCCTACCGAGTAACAACACATGTAACAGGGGGTGTCCTCTTGGGAGGTTACAAAATGAGACAAGGCGGTACTAAGGAGGGACTACTAAGCCTATTGACCAATGAAAATCCACAGTTTGCAGAGTACAGTGACACAAGCCAATACAAAAAATATGGGCCAAGGGTGAGCGGAGCTTCAAGTCCATACCTAAATGCAGCATGCCTCACAGAGCAGCACATCCCCTGCACAGCCCAGGCTCAACCTAATAAGAAAGCATGCAGCCACTGAGGTGTGGTTGTTGTTTCCTTGCATTCAAAAATGTAAAATATTTAAAACACTCACTAATGTGGCTGTGTTATTTAGTGACATATTTTCTTTTAATAACTAGCCTTTCCACTGTACTGCTCACTTCATTATTATTATTTCTGAAAGAGACAAGAATAAACCGCCACCCAATAAAGCATTCAAATCGCAGGCTACTACAATTTTACAGTGACACTTTAAAACTTTATTACAGCAACTTTAAAAGGTGGGCGGCCATTCAGTGCAGGCAAAATAAAGTGATGGTATTCCAAGTTGAAATAAAAAAAAAAAAACACCTTGATCCAGAGAAATAGATCTATTTTTTTAGGTGGTTGTGAAAAATGTACATAGGCTTTGTGCTGTCACTCAAAGTGAAGGCAGCAAATGGGTAAAGTGGGCTGACCTATTGGCCCATGCTGTATTCTGTGATGGGCACAAGCAAAATGTGAATAATAAATTGTACAGGCCAGAGGATCAATCATGCTGACCAAATGGCCTTCTATGCATGTGTGTTATTTATGAGAGAAAAAAAGAATGGTTTTGCGAGACAGCAAAAGCTGTCTGGGTGGTCAGACCTAAAGAAAAAAAAAGATATATATATATATATATATATATACATATCTCAAAACAAAACCCTTTCAGGCATAGAGTGACGCATAAATTATGCAAAAACGAAGGAGAGAACTCTGGGTAGTTCTCAAGTTTAGGTGGAAAGCAGCCCCTGTAGAGCACTCTCAACACGAGCGACACTCTAGATCTGCTCACCTCAAATGTCTGTTTTTCTATCAAAGTTTTTAAGCATAGGATTAGCACAGTGCTATCCACGCCGAGATAGAAAATGACAAAGTCTTTTGCAATTTATACAGCAAAGTCTTTAAGCATAGGACTAGTATAGTGCTGTCCTTGCCGAGCTGTAAAATTACAAAAGCCATTTATCACTTCAGGCACAATATTACAGCTTTGAATTAGTAAAATACCAACTCAAGCCAACCTGAAATGAGTAAAAGCAACCCCTGACACAGTGTTTCGCTCTAATTAGAGCTCTTCAGAGAGGTATAGCTTTGTCCAGACACAAGGGAGCACCCAGTATTAAGTCAAAACAAAACCCTTTCAGGCATAGAGTGACGCATAAATTATGCAAAAACAAAGGGGAGAACTCTGGGTAGTTCTCAAGTTTAGGTGGAAAGCAGCCCCTGTTAGAGCACTCTCAACACCAGCGACACTCTAGGTCTGCTCACCTCAAATGTCTGTTTTTCTATCAAAGTTTTTAAGCATAGGATTAGCACAGTGCTATCCACGCCGAGATAGACGTGTGAAAACAGCTAGGATGGGTGGACGGGCGTTCTCCCACCTGGCGGCAAACAGCTGGAATGAGTTGCCTATGGAACTTAGATTAACAGACTGTTACTTGTCCTTTAGGAAGCAATTAAAAACATTTATTTTCCCTAAAACCTGATTAAATTATAATCATGACTCTGTTATCAGTCAACCACTCATTACTGTCATGATAGCGCCGTGATATCCTAATTAGGATGATTGTTTGCGCTTTATAAGTACCATTGACATATATATATATATATATATATATTGCACCAGCACTTTTTGGGTCGACTCTTTGTTGCTTTGGATTTGGCAGGTCTCTGCCTTTTGAGTAGCAAGCTTCGTGAATATATATATATATATATATATTCATTCAGCCATTGCAGTTCACTTGACAGCCGAGTTCCTGCACCCTAGAGAATCTTTCGTGGCGTGGCGTTCAGAGGGTAGCTTTACTGAGGGGGCTTGCACTCTGTTAACAGCCTGGAAAACCATGGATTCCTCATGTTGTAATCTGACCCTTTTCACCAGGTTTGATGCTGACAGCGCAGAGCTCTTGAAATGGATTTTGACCTCCAAAGCTGCCATTCAGGCCTCAGGGATCAAAGAGTACACGAAGAAAAGAGAGACTTCAACCCTTAAGCAAACACTAAAGGTATGTAAAGGGAGAGGGCTGAAGTAAGCTATTGAAAATGGGTATTTTTGCCACACAGCTGCACGATTTCAGAGATATTCAGAAAAAATGCATCGCTTGATAAGTTCTGTTTTGAGCACACATATGTAATCTGAAAAGCAACCTTTTCTAACTGATCAGTTAATGGCTTAATGAGTTTCTTCATGGTGCTGACCTCTTTCATCGCATCAGAACAAAGCTCTTTGATTTACTTTTACTTTCATGTGGAATGTAATACATCCCAGAGCATCAGGGTGAACTTTTATCAGATGTGTTCTACATTACTTAAATATCTGTTGTTCTTTCTTCTCCTTTGTCTGGCATGCACACATTGTCAGTGAGTGTGTCAAGTAGTGTTGAAGCCACACGTTTTCCATACCAATGTGGCTCAAGGTTATGGCGTTTTTACTTGCCCATTAAAGATTTGAGCACTGAGAGGAAGTTTAAAGTCTGCCTATGCCAGTTTCAGGAGTGTAGCTACAATTGGTACAGCAGGTGCAGTGACACCGGGGCCCAGAGTCCTGAGGGTGCCCATTGAACCCTTATGAATGCTATATTATACTACCTCAACTGCAGTCAACTTGGCCATTTCCCTTGTGTGCACCAGAGCCCATGGCATCCTTTTTACGCTAATGGCCAACTTGTGGACATAAGAACGAACGCAAAGCTACTTTGTCAGCTAGTGGGTCCCAAGACGGTATTCTTAGCACTGAAAGCATCTCACGTTCATAATACGGGAAATCTTGTGCAGTAACACTTAGACAACAATACGCATCACATGAGCTGGAACTCAAACTAGAGGTGTTGCACACAATTTCCTAACAATGGGGCACATAGATCTGTTCACAACACACACAAATGCACAATGCCTAAAATTTGCATCCAGGTACCCACATCACCACTTCCTGGGAAATGCCCTATTGATAGACTGGTCAAAGACCTTTCCATATACCTTTCTACCAATACCTCTAATATCAATACTCATTGACAAGTGCAAAAATACAAAAATGGCATTGATACTCACAGCTCTAAGTGGGCCAAAAAGACATCATCTGAGACTTGGTGAAAATGGCACAATCAGGGGAATGAGATTGCCAGTCTCACAGGACTTGTTAACGATACAAGCAGGGTAAGTCTGTCACCCTGAACCAGAGAACCTCAGCTTAGAAGCATGCCTCCCTAGGACATACAGTTCAGTCACCTGTGCCTAACTTAGAGATACATGGAGGTGCTAAGGAAAGTTAGGAAGTTGACAAAAATTACATTGCTGAGTAGAACAGATGTATCAGTTGGTATAGGAAAAGCGATCTAACACATCACACAGCCGGGGATAGCAATATAATTCGATACCTACTTAACACCTTCAGCGCGGCGCGAATTTTCGCGCTGTGCTGAAGGTTCTAAAAACCGGGCGTGGCCGTGACGGAACGGTTCCGTCATAAGCACAGCCCAACCGGCGCTCGTGACGGAACCGTTCCGTCACAAGCATCGAAGGGGTTAATGAGAAACTCTTGCACTTATCCTTAAAGATACACCCTGCAGCCATAGTGGTATAGATCAGTTGTACCACCAGTCATTAAGAGGGTCCTGGAAGGAGTTAAAAGAATTGCACCATGGAGGTCATCTTCCACCACTATGTAGAACTTTAACATAATTTTGAGAAAACTCAGTAGAACCCCCCTTTGGGCCAATGCACACAGCACAACCAAAATTCCTAACATTAAAACATCATTTTTTGTGCCATTACATTGTTATGCAGGGTTAGCGAATTACATGCACTCAAATACAGAAAACATACCCACCAGGATAGGGTAGTCATGACAAGCCAACATATTTGCCTAAATTGATATCTTACTTGCATGTACCCAGCTACCAGCCAAAGATGCATGCAGAAAAAGCACTATGAGTACTGGACATTATAAGAAGAGTGGTGTACTATTTAATTTTTTTAAAGTGTAGAAAAGGAAACCAATTCTTTATTTCAGTTGCACTTGCAAACATATAGAAGCCAATCACAAAGGGTACCACAACAAGGTGGATAGTACGGACCGTCACGATAAGCAATCGTGCCACTAGAAGACTGGCCAAGAGCACACTCCACTAGTAAAAGAAGGACTGCTCTAGAATTCAAAACCCATGCACCTGTGAACGTTGTCTGCATGACAGCAATGTGGTCATGTAGCTACACTTTCACAATAAATTCCTGCTTAGGCATTCAGGTAAAAAAGGAAGCACAAAAAACTCCTGGATATAGCCTGTATTGACGAAGTGCCTTAACCTAACATTGCCTAGGGGGTCACTTCCTCATCAAAGATGTCTGGGGCGGATACTGTTATCTAAATTACCCCACTATGTGTATGTTATCTGATGGGGTTACCTGCAACTAATTAATATGACTTGTGGGGTTTGGGGGGGTTTGATTGCTGCCGCCCAGCTAACAATTCTGATGATCAATGTATTTCTGTGTCATGGACTTCAATATTATATCATTGCTACGTATGGTTTTATTTTTGTTTTTCCTTTCAATAAAAATGTTTATTTAAAAAAAAGGAAGCACAAGTAGAATAGTAGGTCTTTAACAACCTGTTCGCTAACACACACTCACTTCAGTCAAGCCATCCCGGGTGGGGGAACTACTGCTACACATAATCAGTGAACAGTACTTGAATACAGAAAAGCTTCACACTGCAGAACATAATGATTACTTACCTGTAGAAGTAGTTTTGCAGCTTAAAGGCATTTTTGCATTCATATCTAACTCTCCTGCCTCCCCTAGAGCAGCTGTAAGTTTTCAAATAGGGTGGAATAAGCAAACAAAACATAACATTTGCAAAGCCCTAAAACAATACAGGCCACCAAAAGGGGAAAGAGGAATGTGAAAATGGTGACCACGCACTGGTGCTTTGGAAAATGTCTCTGACGTCATATGGGAAGGAGTATGCCCTCCTACTGGTTGTAGCCCAAGAATAGGGGGAAAAAAGAAAAATGTCCAGACCCAGCCAGTAGATGGTGGAATAATGCATGTGTGAACCCAGAAATGTCTTTAAAATGCAAAACCCCTCCTACAAGTAAGTAACCATTAATTTTAGTATGCCTTGTAGAATTCCCAAGTCAGACAATCTGATCCTAGACCCTTGGGAAATGGCCAGTCACCAATTGTCCTTACTATTTATTCTGAAAAAAAGCAGTAGGCATACTTGTTCTTTCTTAGTCTCAGCTAGAATGCCAGCATCCCGATATCTGTTATATTGCGGGTCAAAAAACGGTAATTTAGGTTCCAAGTCGCAGGATCTTAAGAACCCAATTTTCCTTTAAAATACACAATCTTCTTATGTACGCCTTGAAAGCACTATCAAGTCTACCATACTCCAATATTACACATTAGCTTCAAAGACAAGCTTAATGAATTTGCTAATTTCATGCTGAAAAACTGGGTGAAAAGGGGAAGAATTTCTAAAACTCTAGTATCTCCAGTGTTAAGCCTCATGATGTATTCACATCTGAACCAGTAGGGGACAGGTGTTCGGTGCTCACCTTCATTTCATCTGCTACTCATAGGCTAACCATCATCCACACTCAGTGTAGTTGGCATGATACCCACTGCATAATAAAAGGTAAATCCATGCGAGTCCTCATGTAGTCTCCTCCATACATCATCTAGGGCCATTGCCTCTTGCAGTCATATCAGTGCCATGGCAGCATATGACAGAGGTCTTAGATTTGTAGTAAACCTGGCACACATAAAGTCTGTAATGGTATTAATGTGCCTTGTGCAGATTACTTGTGAGCCATGAAACATTCAGTTAATAGCAAGGTCAGCAAAAAAATCAGCTTTGTAAACATTTGGCCAATATATGTTTACCAATGTCGAACTATACTCTTCAGTACTTCCATGTACAATCACATATCTGTCAGTTTGAGCATGTACTTCTGTTCCAGTTGAAAGCTCGCTTTCATGATTCAGAGTGACTACTCCTGGGGTGTAGTTAGTGAGTGACACAAAGTATCTACGGTAACCCCATATCTTGGCATAAGCAGTAATAATAATAATAATAATAATAAATAATAATAATCCACATTTGTAAAGCGCACAATCACCCGTTAGGGTCTCTAGGCGCTGGGGGCCGTCGGGAAGATTAAGCAAGCTATTGCCCAGAGTCACATGGTGCTGGGCTAACCTGCCGCCGGAGCCGGGATCGAACCGTGATCCCCAGATTCCAGCGTCAGTCGCCCTGGCCGCGGCGCCACACCCTCCTATAACAAGCGACTTTCCAGCAGCATGGCATTTGTTATTTTTTGGCCCTCCAGGTATGCTACTACCATCCTGGCTTTCATAGGTTGTTTTAACCACCTTACATTTCAGGTAAAAGCTGCAGCTATGTCCCTGATTCAGAGGAACATCTGTCAACCAGTCTTGGTGCCATCAAGCCAATGGACAGATATTGATGCTAGATGTGTCCCAAGGTTCTTGCTGTATCTATCCCCACAAGAGAGGCTGTATGTTTTTTTAATTTGTCTCTACAAGCGTGCACACTGTAGCGGTCAAGGCAGCACTAGTGCGCCTGATCCCTCCGAGCACCCAATTGAGGTCGGTGCTCCTACAGACGGAGTACGTGCTGTAGCGGTCAATGCAGCACGATTGCGCCTGATCTCTCCGAGCACCTAGCTAAGGTCGGTGCCCTTAGAGACGGAGTGAATAGCTGTACTGGAGCTTTCAGTGATTTTGTTATCTCCGAGCACTTGTTATCTCCGAGCACAGTGGCCAGAAGTAATCATTTCGATATTGTTTTGCGCAATGGAGGTTCTGCCCCGTACTGCGTCTTCACTTGAATGCATGGATGTGATTTATGACTTCTGACTCCTGAGGGTTTTTGAAGGTGGAATGAATACATGATGTCCCCTCATTTCCTCCATTTGTCTTTGAATGACAAACAGCGTTTTGAGGCGCTCAACCACAATTACACGGCAGCACACACTATTTTTAGTCCTGATGAAGACCCCATACTGATGATGAACAATTTCACGTTTCTATTGAGGGGTCGAAACGTCAACTTATATGACAAATCAAACGTCTTAGTCCATCTAAACCAAGAAATAGTGGAATCAAGCTTCTACGTTTAATATAGGACTGTCCCATATGAATTTGACGTTGATGGAATCAATAATATTTATATGTGATCATTGTGTGTTTATCCTACTGTTGTGTGATTTTTGTATGTAACACTTTATGCACTGTATTTGTATTTTTTTTTGTATTGATCTTGAAAATAATTTTATGTGTGTTTACATTTTATGCCTTCAATATACATGAATTTCCTGATTTGTTCTTTCGTAGTTATTTAGATAAATTGGGAGAATCTAGTTTCTTATTTCTTCATTGAATGAACATCCCCCGGCTGGTGGGTTTGATTAAAAACTATTAGTATATTTTTTTCTCTGAACACAGGTAGCAGAGCCATTGTTCGTATACTGTAACTATCCCCATGTTCTGTACAATAGTGGGTAACCCCATTGATATTCATGGTATCTACATAGCCAGTAGCTTACAAATTGCATCAAAATGCCCCACCCTTCTGTTCTCTTCCCTCCTCCCACACTGATCACCTCACAGCCGTCAGTGTGGCAGAACTCCCTCAGTGTAACTCAGTCAACCCAATAAGTAATTAAAAAGGTGGATTTAAAAAGCATGGCATACACTTTGTCTACAATAGCTGCACATACTCACTGTAGCTCCCTGGAGACACAGAGATTCCTCTTCAAGCAAATCAACTTTGAGACATACCTTGTAGGCATCCTCTAAAGCAACCAGGATTATTGTGACAGGCTGCAGATGCAATGGTGATTGGCATTGTAAGCGATAACAAAACAGGCTATAACCAGTTTCAGTCTGTCTTGTGTAACCCACCCTGAAGAACTTGTTTCCTCAAACCTTCCCACACAAAGAGGGCCCTGGTTCCTGCTATTCATCTCAGCACTCTTGTTAGGTTGTTAGGTAAATGTGTATCACCCTTGCTCTCAACTTTAGCTTGGATACTTGCTACTCCACGTATTCCATAGAATGCTTTGCTGAATTGAAGAGTTGCATCTAACACTTGAATTCAACATGAATATTGTTGTGAAGAGAATAGCACACCTGTTTTTTTGTGTCTGAAATATTCCTAACATTGGGAAATGTTTTCTGTGCCTCTTGGTCAGTTGACATGAAGTCTTGATAGATTCTCACAACAGAACAGTTATATCCCAGTCCTCCACCTTCTCCTGCTAGTATCAGAATCCAGTCTCTGTCCCTTAACTTGAGAAGCTTGACTATGATCAGTGTTAGACCTGACACCTTTGGCGTGGTTCTTCCCCCATCTTTTTGCCTCTGACTCATGTGTTTTGATGCTGTGCTGGATTTTGTTTTTGCTGGTTTAGAATGCTTAGGACACTCTGCCACTGCTGATCAGTGTCAGAGTGTAAGTGCTCCCTCTGTAAATTGTGATATTGATTGAATATACCTGATTGGCATATTTGTATCACCACGAAGTCCCTAGTAAAGTGCACTGTGTGTGCCAGGGCTGGTGATGACAGATGCTACTAGTGGGCCTGCAGCGCAGATTGCGCCACCCACATGAGTAGCTTTAAAATGGTGACTCAGGCCTGCCAGCGCAGGGCCTGTGTGCAGTCAGAGACTGCCTGTCCCCCTGGCCAGTGTCTCCACTGGCTGGGCCTAACCCTTCCCTGTCTGTGCACATCAGTCACCCCTATGGAAGGCTCAAGGTACCCCCCTGGGCAGGGTGCAGTGTATGGATAAGGTAGAGCATGTACTAGTACAGGTCACATGCTCTGGTAGTGGGCTGCAGCCATTTTACGTGCTCACTGCTGTAAGGCTATCTTGCTCCATAGAGTAACATGGAGGAGGCTGGGCCCATGTGATACCAGCCTATCTTCCCATAGGAACAAGATGGGACATAAGTGAGAGATATCCCTGAACTCAGAATTTAATGACACATCTTTTAGTGAAGGGTGTTTTTAAATCCTGTAATGGAGAATAGCACTTTTAGAAAGTGGCTGTTCTCTTGTCTAAACCTTTCTGTGTGCCTGGGTTTGTGGAATGCCTGTCTGGCCTGGGTGTGACAGGGGGGCTGCAGAGCCCCCGGAGGAGAGGGTCGGAGCCAGCCCGGGGATGAAAGGGCACATCTGCTGCCCGGGAGGTGGGAGGAAGAAAGGCCTGATAAGTGCTGGGCTGTGCCTGCCTGGCCCCCCCATGCTAGCTCCCTCCTGCCGGCCAACTGACACCTCTGGCCCTGAAGCTGACAGGAAGAAGAAAACCAGAGACACCTCAGTGCTCCGCAACCCCCAGAACTGGTTTAGACTGGACTCAGGGCTGCTTGCACAAAGACTTCAAAGGACTTCAAAGACTTTGAGGGGTATAAGGAAAGGACCCCTGACTACAGAAGATTAGATTCTGAATTTCTACAATCAAGGAGGAACCTCTGCTGGAAGGAGGACTGCTGGGGAACTAAAGGAAGATTGCCTTGCTGTGTGCTCTAAGGGCTGACCTGTTCTGCTGTCTAACTGGAAGCTGAGGAGGAGAAAGGGTCTTTGCTGTGTGCTGTGACCCTACCTGCTTGAAACTGCCAAGAATTTGCTGTGTGCTGTGTCTACAATCTTGAATCTCTAAGGGCCTGAGAAGAGCTGGCCCCCTGTCTGCAACCCAGGAACATAAAGGTTGCCCAAGGAAACAAGACTCTGCTGTGCCCCCTGAAGCTGCTGTGTGGCAAGGAGATCGCGAAATTGCTGTGTGCAGGGAAACTCGGGGACTGCTGGACTAAGTCCTGCTGATTGCCCCGTGTAGCGCGCTGGCTGCTCTCTGTTCTGCTTGAGAGCGCCGCGCTGACTGCTAACTGCTGTATCTCGAGATCGACGTGTTCATCGACACGTGCTTGTGGGGGCCAGAGGGTTCTAAGCGCTCCAGCGTGGCGCGGGCTAATTCCACTTGACCCGCCTCAGCATCGCCGCGGGCCCGGGCCCTGAAATCACCCCCGAGGGTCTGCTCTCAGCCACGAAGGGGCCGCTCTGTGGTTGGCTGCCGCCGTAGGCTGAGTGAGAAACGCCGCGACCGGATTGGTCGATTTCCCCAGAGCAGGCGGTGACGTCACGGGAGGCTCGGCAGAAGCGCCGCGACCGGATTGGCTGATTCCCCCTGAGTGACGGTGTCGTCACGGGAGGCTCGGCTGAAGTGCCGCGACAGGATTGGTTCCCGTCGTCAAGGACCTCGTCTGCCTGCGTAATCACAGCCGGGACCGGGGAAGACTGACCCGACCTCGCCGAGGGAATTGCAAGAGTGCTCGAGCCCCCGGCCTGCTGTCTCTGCTCCTCGCCGCCCCCGAGAGACTGGGAGCGGGCGGAGAACCTGCTGAGACCGGCCGGGCCCGAGCGCGAGTGAGCGCTGGCAAGGGAGGCTTGCCTGAGGCAGAAAGAAGTGCCGGGGGAGGGAAAAGGAGTCCCCCAGCCTTCGGGTGAGACGCGCTGCCGCGCTTGGCATTCCTGGCATTAGGGGCAGATCGGCTTGGCTATTTTAAGCGCTGACATTGTTTTCCTGGCTCGTTTTGAGAGCAAATTAATTATAAATCAGTGGCACTATTTTTGTTTTACTGCTGATTAAGGAGACTTGAGACATTTGTTTTCCATGAGAACTTCCTGAAACTACGTACCACCATTAAGATTAAGTGCATCATTTTTATAACCAAGTGATTATCGTGCAACTGCCTTATTTACATTGCTGAAACTAGATAAAGTTATATATTTTTATAAAATATACTTACCTGTGTGGTCTCAGTTTGTGGTGGATTGGGGATTACTGTTGTGTTAAGTGCAAATGTTATCCACATTGCCTCTGTTTAGCCTAGACTGCTCGCGCCATGCTACCTAGAGGGTGAGCAGGGGTTATCTCAGAGGGTTATTCTTTCACCCTGACTAGAAGCAAGGGTCCCTACTTGGTCTAAGGTACTTACCTCTGCCAACTAGAGACCCCCGGTTCTAACTAAGCGTGAGGATTTTGAACTAATAATTGCACTTGACCTGCAGTGATTTCTTGTACATCACTAGTCTAGTTTAGCAGAACAGGTTGCGCAAGATTTTTTCTTTTTGGTGAAACCTTTTTAGTTGAAAAGGTTAGGAAGCACCATGTCTCGGAAAGCGCCAAGCGTGAATGGAGAAGTGGAAGTGGAATTTGAAATCCAGGAGTTGTTAACCTATAACAAGGAGCAACTGAGAAAAGTCTGCAAACAGCTTGAATGCCCATTAAGGGGCGGCGCAAACAAGGAAGAGCTACGGACAGCTCTGAGGGCCTGGTGGGAGGCCAAACATGGTGTTCCAGAAGTCACTACTGGAGAGGGAGGCACACAGGAGAATGCGTTTGTGTCCAGTGAATTGCCAGTGGCGAGGCCAGCGTCTAGGCCCGGCAGCAACCACTCCGGTAGGAGTATTTCTCCAGAGGAAGTGAAGGAGAATCGGAGAGCTAGGGCCCATGAGATTGAGCTTTTTAAGCTCAAAGCGCAAGCAGAGGCGGAGGAGAGAAGAACCGCTCTCGCTTTGGAGGAGAGGAAACTCCAATTGGCTCATGAGTTGAGCATGAAGGAGTTGGACATCAAATTTAAAGAGAGGGTGTCCAGTTCTAATGGTGGCAGCGCACAACCGGTACAGGCGGGTAAGGTATACATACCAAAGGATCTGGTACAGAATTATCAGAGGGGTGAGGATATTTATGCGTGGTTCAGAGCGTATGAACTTGCCTTAAAGATGAATGAAGTGCCTGAGAAGAATTGGGGGGCAGGATTGTGGAAGCATTTTGAGGCCTCTGGGAGGGATGTTTTGGCACCCTTAGAAGCAGAGGATGCTTTATCCTACCACGCAATGAAGGAGGCTTTGTGCCTCAGGTATGGGCTCACTGCAGAACAGTACCGCCAGAAGTTTAGGAACTTCAAGAAGCTTGATTCAAGTACTTGGGTGGAGTGTGTGAGTATGTACACGCGTGCACTAGAAGGTTGGATAAAGGGCAGCAAAGTTACTGATTATGTGGGGTTGTGTCACTTGATTAGTAGGGAGCACTTAAGTAGCTTATGTGTTCCAGAGCTGCGCCAGCATCTTTTGGATAGCAAGTTAACTGATCCCAGTGAGCTTGCTAAAGAGGCGGACCGCTGGACTAGCACCAGGGTCCACAAGGGGGTGGTAAGTACCCCAGCCAAAGGTGGACAGGGTCCCCAGCAGGAGAGTGGGGGGGACACGGGTAATCAAAAGGAGTCTTCTAAAGGGCCCCAAAGTAGTTCCCAGGAGAAGGTGTCTCAACCCCCCCAGCCTAAGAAGTCCTGGCCCCCTAAGGGCACGCAGGACAGAAGGGCCCCACTTACTTGCTATTCATGTAGGGAGGTGGGGCACATTGCCCCCAAATGTCCAAAGAAGAAATCAGCACCCACTGGTGCTCCAGCTCCAGCTCCGGCGTTAGCCAGTGTAGCTTTGGGAGGGGATTTGATTTCTAGGGGGGAGAAGGGGTTAGCGTTGATGACCCTTGTCTCTCTAGGAGACCAAGAGATGGCCCCAGAAACCTTGCTGCCCCAAAACACTAAGAAATACGGGCAGAAGGTGACCATCAATGGACAGGAGGTGGAGGCTCTGAGAGACACAGGGGCCAGCGTGACATCTGTCAGGTGTCGGTGGGTGACTGAAGAGCAAATTGTTCCCAAGGTACTCCGGCCTGTGGTGTCATCTGACAGTTCAGTGCGCTACTGCAAGTTGGCAAAGGTTCCATTTGAATGGGGAGGAGTCTCCGGTATTTTGGAAATTGTTGTAAGTGATGCCTTGCCTGTAGATTGTCTATTAGGTAATGACCTGGAGAGCTCCCCATGGAAAGAGGTGGAGCACCGGACTCACTTGGAGATGTTGGGTTTGCCTGCGTGGATCTGTGTGTCCACCCGGGCAATGACAGCCAGAAAGGGCGGTCTAGCAGAGCTGGAGCCTGGAACAATGGCCCAGGGACCTGCCAAGCGAGGAAGGGGTAGAGGGCGCGGGAAACCGGCCCCCACTGTTCCCACGGTTCAGGAGGAAGCAGACCCAGAGGGGGATGCCCTGGAACCTACAGGGGAGCAGGTGGCCGAACTAGGGGAATTGCCTGAGCTGTCCCAGTGGCAGCAAGAGGGTGGTCCCTCCAGGGAGGAATTCTGCCAGGCTCAGAAGGAGTGCCCTTCTCTCATTGGTGTGCGGCAGCAGGCTGCCGACCAGGCCGCAGGCCTGGGGTCCAAGGAGCATTTGATCTACTGGGAGGATGACTTACTTTATAGTGAGCCTAAGTTCGCTGAGCCCGGTGCAGCCCGTGTGCTGGTGGTACCGGAGCGCTTCAGGAACTTCCTACTGGGTCTGGCTCATGACGTGCCTCTCGCAGGACATCTGGGGCAAGACAAGACCTATCACCGGCTTGTCACCCATTTCTACTGGCCCCAGATGAAGACGCACGTCTCTGCCTTTTGTAAATCTTGCCAGACTTGTCAGGCCAGTGGCAAGAGCGGAGGGAAGCGCGCGGCCGCCCTCCAACCCTTTCCCGTGGTGGGCACCCCTTTTGAGCGGGTGGGCATTGACATCGTGGGGCCCCTGGATCCCAAGACAGCCCTAGGCAACAGGTTTATCCTGGTCTTGGTGGACCATGCCACTCGGTACCCGGACGCCATCCCGCTCAGGACAGTCACCGCCCCAGTGGTGGGCCGTGCCCTGATGGGGATCTTTTCCCGTGTGGGATTTCCCAGGGAGGTCGTCTCAGACAGAGGGACAAACTACATTTCTAGGTATATGAAGTCCCTGTGGAGTGAGTGTGGGGTGACATACAAATTCACCACTCCTTACCACCCTCAAGGAAATGGGTTGGTTGAGAGATTCAACCGCACATTGAAGGGCATGATTATGGGCCTGGAAGAGCCCATGAGGCGGAAATGGGACGTCTTGTTACCATGCCTGCTGTTTGCCTACAGGGAGGTGCCTCAGAAATCCTTAGGGTTCAGTCCCTTTGAGTTGCTGTATGGCCACCCTGTCAGAGGGCCTCTTACTCTGGTGAAGGAGGGGTGGGAGAAATCCCGTGGGAAAACCCCTCAGGATGTGTTCAGCTATGTGCTGGCCATTCGCAACCAGACCAAGCGCTTCAGGAAGCTCGCTCAAGAGAACCTGGAGGCTAGCCAGGAGGAAATGAAGAGGTGGTATGACCAGAACACTTCTCTGGTTGAGTTCCACCCTGGTCAGAAAGTGTGGGTAATGGCGCCAGTGGAGCCTTGTGCGCTCCGTGACAAGTGGTCTGGGCCATACGAGGTGGTGGAGCGCAAGAGCGAGGTTAGCTATTTGGTGAACCTGAAGACTCCCAGGCAGCCCCTGAGAGTGCTACATGTGAACCGCCTCAAACCCCACTTTGAGAGGACTGAAGTAACTATGCTCATGGCTACAGATGTTGGAGGGGAGGAGGATAGTGATCCTCTCCCTGACCTCCTGACAGTCAAGGAGCAAGATGGGTCAGTGGATGGTGTGGTCCTCTCCCCCACCCTGACACCAGAGCAGCAGGAGGACTGTCGCCAAGTCTTGGGTCAGTTCGCCCCCCTGTTCTCCCTGACCGCAGGTGTCACCAAGTGGTGCGTCCACGATGTGGACACTGGGGACAGTCTGCCTGTGAAACAGAAGTTTTACAGAGTGGCTGACAAGGTCAAAGCCAGCATCAAGGAAGAAGTTTCCAAGATGTTGACGCTAGGGGTTATTGAGCCCTCCAGCAGCCCCTGGGCTAACCCAGTGGTCTTAGTGCCTAAGAAAGCTGCTACCCCCGGTGGCACCCCGGAACTTCGGTTCTGCGTGGACTACCGTGGGCTCAATGCGGTCACCAAGACTGACGCGCACCCCATCCCCAGAGCTGATGAGCTGGTGGATCGGTTGGGAGCTGCCCAGTACCTGAGTACTTTTGATTTGACTTCAGGGTACTGGCAGATTGCCCTAACTGACGGGGCAAAGGAGAGGTCAGCATTTTCCACACCAGAGGGGCACTTCCAGTATCGTGTCATGCCCTTTGGGTTGAAAAATGCTCCCGCCACATTTCAGAGATTGGTCAACCAGGTGCTGGCGGGGCTGGAGCAATTAAGCGTAGCCTACCTGGATGACATTGCTGTGTTCAGCTCCACTTGGGAGGAACACCTGCAACACCTCACTGAAGTGTTGAAGGCTCTGCAGAAAGCAGGCCTCACTATCAAGGCCAGTAAATGCCAGATAGGGCAGGGATCGGTGGTGTACTTGGGACACCAGGTAGGGAGCGGCCAGGTGGCGCCCCTACAGGCAAAGATTGATACCATTCTGGCTTGGGAGCCCCCCAAGACCCAGACTGAGGTGAGAGCCTTTTTAGGTCTCACCGGGTATTACAGACGGTTTGTCAAAGGTTATGGCACCATTGTAGCCCCTTTGACAGAGCTGACATCTAGAAATCAGCCCAGGAAAGTGAATTGGACGGAGGCCTGTCAAACTGCTTTTGACACCCTCAAAACTGCCATGTGCACAGCACCGGTGCTTAAGGCACCTGACTTTTCCAGTGAGTTCATTGTGCAAACTGACGCTTCAGAGCAAGGCGTGGGAGCAGTGCTCTCACAGATCAATGAGGGGGGAGGAGACCAACCAGTGGCTTTCATTAGCAGGAGGCTAATCCCCAGGGAACAGAAATGGAGTGCCATTGAAAGAGAAGCTTTCGCTGTGGTCTGGGCTCTGAAGAAGCTGAGGCCCTGCCTGTTTGGGACTCACTTCCGTGTTCAGACCGACCACAGGCCCCTCAGATGGTTAATGCAGATGAGGGGTGAGAATCCAAAATTGTTGAGGTGGTCCATTTCCCTACAGGGGATGGACTTTACGGTGGAGCACCGCCCTGGTACAGAACACGCCAATGCTGACGGTCTGTCCAGATTCTTCCGCCTTAGTGATGAGGACTCCCAAGAGGTTGGGTAGTTCTCCCCACTTTCAGCTGGAGGGGACACGTGTTAGACCTGACACCTTTGGCGTGGTTCTTCCCCCATCTTTTTGCCTCTGACTCATGTGTTTTGATGCTGTGCTGGATTTCGTTTTTGCTGGTTTAGAATGCTTAGGACACTCTGCCACTGCAGATCAGTGTCAGAGTGTAAGTGCTCCCTCTGTAAATTGTGATATTGATTGAATATACCTGATTGGCATATTTGTATCACCACGAAGTCCCTAGTAAAGTGCACTGTGTGTGCCAGGGCTGGTGATGACAGATGCTACTAGTGGGCCTGCAGCGCAGATTGCGCCACCCACATGAGTAGCTTTAAAATGGTGACTCAGGCCTGCCAGCGCAGGGCCTGTGTGCAGTCAGAGACTGCCTGTCCCCCTGGCCAGTGTCTCCACTGGCTGGGCCTAACCCTTCCCTGTCTGTGCACATCAGTCACCCCTATGGAAGGCTCAAGGTACCCCCCTGGGCAGGGTGCAGTGTATGGATAAGGTAGAGCATGTACTAGTACAGGTCACATGCTCTGGTAGTGGGCTGCAGCCATTTTATGTGCTCACTGCTGTAAGGCTATCTTGCTCCATAGAGTAACATGGAGGAGGCTGGGCCCATGTGATACCAGCCTATCTTCCCATAGGAACAAGATGGGACATAAGTGAGAGATATCCCTGAACTCAGAATTTAATGACACATCTTTTAGTGAAGGGTGTTTTTAAATCCTGTAATGGAGAATAGCACTTTTAGAAAGTGGCTGTTCTCTTGTCTAAACCTTTCTGTGTGCCTGGGTTTGTGGAATGCCTGTCTGGCCTGGGTGTGACAGGGGGGCTGCAGAGCCCCCGGAGGAGAGGGTCGGAGCCAGCCCGGGGATGAAAGGGCACATCTGCTGCCCGGGAGGTGGGAGGAAGAAAGGCCTGATAAGTGCTGGGCTGTGCCTGCCTGGCCCCCCCATGCTAGCTCCCTCCTGTCGGCCAACTGACACCTCTGGCCCTGAAGCTGACAGGAAGAAGAAAACCAGAGACACCTCAGTGCTCCGCAACCCCCAGAACTGGTTTAGACTGGACTCAGGGCTGCTTGCACAAAGACTTCAAAGGACTTCAAAGACTTTGAGGGGTATAAGGAAAGGACCCCTGACTACAGAAGATTAGATTCTGAATTTCTACAATCAAAGAGGAACCTCTTCTGGAAGGAGGACTGCCGGGGAACTAAAGGAAGATTGCCTTGCTGTGTGCTCTAAGGGCTGACCTGTTCTGCTGTCTAACTGGAAGCTGAGGAGGAGAAAGGGTCTTTGCTGTGTGCTGTGACCCTACCTGCTTGAAACTGCCAAGACTTTGCTGTGTGCTGTGTCTACAATCTTGAATCTCCAAGGGCCTGAGAAGAGCTGACCCCCTGTCTGCAACCCAGGAACATAAAGGTTGCCCAAGGAAACAAGACTCTGCTGTGCCCCCTGAAGCTGCTGTGTGGCAAGGAGATCGCGAAATTGCTGTGTGCAAGAAAACTCGGGGACTGCTGGACTAAGCCCTGCTGATTGCCCCGTGTAGCGCGCTGGCTGCTCTCTGTTCTGCTTGAGAGCGCCGCGCTGACTGCTAACTGCTGTATCTCGAGATCGACGTGTTCATCGACACGTGCTTGTGGGGGCCAGAGGGTTCTGAGGCGCTCCAGCGTGGCGCGGGCTAATTCCGCTTGACCCGCCTCAGCATCGCCGCGGGCCCGGGCCCTGAAATCACCCCCGAGGGTCTGCTTGCAGCCACGAAGGGGCCGCGCTGTGGTTGGCTGCCGCCGTAGGCTGAGTGAGAAACGCCGCGACCGGATTGGTCGATTTCCCCAGAGCAGGCGGTGACGTCACGGGAGGCTCGGCAGAAGCGCCGCGGCCGGATTGGCTGATTCCCCCTGAGTGACGGTGTCGTCACGGGAGGCTCGGCAGAAAGAAGTGCCGGGGGAGGGAAAAGGAGTCCCCCCAGCCTTCGGGTGAGACGCGCTCCCGCGCTTGGCATTCCTGGCATTAGGGGCAGATCGGCTTGGCTATTTTAAGCGCTGACATTGTTTTCCTGGCTCGTTTTGAGAGCAAATTAATTATAAATCAGTGGCACTATTTTTTTTTTACTGCTGATTAAGGAGACTTGAGACATTTGTTTTACATGAGAACTTCCTGAAACTACGTACCACCATTAAGATTAAGTGCATCATTTTTATAACCAAGTGATTATCGTGCAACTGCCTTATTTACATTGCTGAAACTAGATAAAGTTATATATTTTTATAAAATATACTTACCTGTGTGGTCTCAGTTTGTGGTGGATTGGGGGTTACTGTTGTGTTAAGTGCAAATGTTATCCACATTGCCTCTGTTTAGCCTAGACTGCTCGCACCATGCTACCTAGAGGGTGAGCAGGGGTTATCTCAGAGGGTTATTCCTTCACCCTGACTAGAAGCAAGGGTCCCTACTTGGTCTAAGGTACTTACCTCTGCCAACTAGAGACCCCCGGTTCTAACAATCAGCCTAGGTGGGTGCTCTGGGTGAGATGTTCAGCAAAGATTGGTTGGCCATTCCCACCACAAACCGAACTGAAAGGACCGTATCAGCAACGTTTTCAATATTACCTGACCATCTGCTTTCTTCAATGCCCAGAATCTGAATGTTAGTCTTCTGAGAGAATCCCTCCTGGGTCTCCCCAATAGCCTGCAGTGGCAGCATTTCCATCCTCAAGGTGTGTTATTTGTTTGGAAGCCTGTCCCAGACAGTCACCACGTTTATCCAGTCTGGACTGCATCTGTTTGACCTTAGAGTTTAATGCATTTAATCCAGTGTCTAAACCAGCTAATCCTTTCTTGAGGTCGGTGAAAATAATTTTAACATTGAAAACATCCAACTGAGTTGTTCAGACCACCACTCTGCATGCCTTGGCCAGTTGTCTTAGCTGCCTGATGCATTTCACGCTTACCCTGAAATGACAATTAGGTCTTCTATTTATCAGAGTTAACCATCTTGGTAGTAGTGCTGGACATTTTGGCTCTCGCAGTACAGTCCTACAAACCACAGTAGGTTGATAGGGCTTGTCAGTTCCTGACCTTTAAACCCACTGATCCTTTCACACCCAGTCTGCAAAATACAAGTGGCACACGGCCCCGCAATCTGTTAGCATTGACCAGAAAGAGTAAAGGTGATAATACAGAGTAGGTATACTGCGGAATGTGAGGCAGAGGTTGCAGTAGGATATACTCAGGCAGCAGTAGACAGTCACAAGTGCTCATGCTGTTAAGTATTCATCAATGAGAGACGCCATCTCTTTAAGGTCTGTGCTACTACAAGTAGGCACCGAATTTCTTTGGCCAGATCGTTGTGAAACATTTCCTTCATTTCCAGCCTCCAGGCTGTATGAGCTGGTTTGCTAGCTGGCACATAGTTCCAATGTCTCCGTGTCCTGAGCGCCACCAGACTACAGCTCTAGGGGAGCCATTTTTTATCTGGCACTCTGGTGATCTGCAGGTGAGCATTTTGTTTGTACCAATGGGCCACTGTCTTTGCCACAGCATCCCCTACCAGAGTGGACGCCATGCTTAGCATTACTGGTCAGCCCACGTTTGCACCACAGGAAGTACTTCAAACTGCACCTAGCCAACTAATCTCGTACACAATCAAGATTCCTGCTCATGTTGCAGCCTCCGCTTTCCAGTCTTTAGGCATGACACCTGCAGGCTATGGAGTCACCCAGCAAAGAACTCCACAAAAGCTGACAAGACTCCATCCTTGGACCATCTCCACTCATGCTGTGTATCCCTAGGTCAGTGAGTCTCGCAAAGTGCTCAGGCAGATGTCCTGATTTCAGGCTCCAATAGTGCACAGTGTGTCCAGGGCCCTCTGGATGCTACAGAAAGATAAAACTTTCAGGAAAGTTGCAAGATATTACGTTTTATTTCATATAGTTTGCTACAGAGCTCATATTACAGGTACCTCCTTGGCGCGTGGCTCTCTGGTTCCCCCATTTTCTCTAATTTTCAAATATTAAGATATGGGACTAGGTTTGAGGCAGAGCCAATTTGTTTCATATCTTGTTGCACAAATCGGAAAATCATGCAAAACCAGTTTGTTGATATTTTAAAGAAAGGGTTATTCATGGACAATGGCTTATTTGTTAAACCATCTATCACGCGTCACTTAATTTAAAAGTAATAAAGACCGAATTATACATTTCAGGAAGAGGTTCACATATATATTTTGGTTTTTTCCTCAGCGCAGAACCCTTCCTGTATAATCTAGGGCAAACTTAATTTGCAAACCTAATCACAGAAGTAATACATTGATTTTGCTCAGCTTTTTGCACCAGAGCACAATTTCTGTAATATGGTCTTAGGACTTTGTACAGCAATATGCCTAAAATGATCTTTGTCTGAAAAAACACAGCACCGTTTTTGCTTCCTCTGCTTCTGGTCTCTCTGCACATCGAATTGATGAGAATTATAGAAGGCTTGTTTATTGGAGCTAATCTGCATGCATTTTATCAGCATTGAAGATGATCTGCAATTTGGGATTCAGGTGATGAGCTGGTCCTTTGGATCATTATCTGCATTTGCTTTCTTTTAGGAAGTTGTTGTCTAATCCAGTGATTCTTAACTTATGACTTTAGTATACCCCCACGTAATCATTATGGGAACCCGAGGACCCCCACTGAGACCTTATTTGAAGGCGGGGACCCTGCACAAGATTTTTTAATGATTTAAATGGCAAAATGATGCATAAAATACAGAACTTATTAAACGAACACACAAATAATTACATATTTTATTTAATTCACAAATTTTAAAAATCTACATTTTAATTTTAAGGAGAAGGTTGGAGGTTTTCTGAGTTCTACTGAGGCCTCATTTAGGGTTACACCATATTCTCTTAGAAGCATTTGCACTGCTCCCACAAATCAATCTGAGGATACCAGCTTCGTTTTAGCCTCCAATTTCAAATTCCTTCACATTTACAAAACTTTGAAATGTTTTTACTTTTGCTTCTTTATGTTCACTTTATTAATCTGTTAATATTATTTACTTTTCTTGTCTGTCTCGAAGCCTCTTAAAAGGTTATACAGACCTCCAGGGGTCCTTGGACCAGAGGTTAAGAACCACTGGGCTAAACGATTTGTAATTTAGTAGAATGTTCCCCAAGTGAGCCCATGTAAAAGAAAAACTACCAAGTCACAAGGGGAGGGACCTTCAGATTCCGAAAATAAGCAGAGTCAAGAAACAAATTAGTAATGCCAGACCAGGTGACTGAAGGGCAATGCCACACTTCAAATCCAAGAAGCTGATAACGCATAGTTTATACACCAGACGTAATATGTAGGCCTGAGTTAAATATTCTGCAGAAAAAGGCAAAATCTGCTCACATATCAATTTCATGTGTGAAGCTGACTCCCCATGAGTTTCGGAAAACTGTTCCACATTGACATAATTTAACTGATTTGAAGGTGGTTTTTTTTTTTTTTTTGTGATGGCTCAAATTCACAAGGAAATGCTGACAAAGTTTTGTGTTGCATGGCTTACTTCCAGCATCCGTTTCCCTCTGTTTTGCAAAACATGGAAGTAGAATGCCACAAACCATAGCGAAATATGTTCAGTAAAAAAATAATTGTGAGAAGGGGCTGAATGGTGACGGGCGCTAACTGCATATTATATAGACCCCGCTTCTAGATGCAATAACTTGAGGAGCACCTCCTTGTGAGGTCACTATATGTCTGTGTTTAAATTGCCCTTAATATTTGAGTTAGTCTGTTTTTAGTACTTATGAATACCATCCCATGCATAGACGCGTTCCCTGCTGCCCAGTTCCAGCTGTTTGAAGAGCAGACAGCTCGGATTCATATTAAGGATATGTACAAATGCCATCAGATAATCTCCAGTTTGGCAATAGTGAAGTACATTTTGGAGACCAACTCACTGTTTTTGACATGAAAGTGCATGAGAAATCAAAACTACTTCCTTCTGGTTTTAAACAATAAGCCTTTAGATCAAAAAATGAACAGAATGTCTCCTTAGCTGTAATTACTTCTTATTTGTATTCAGCCAGAATTCCACATTAACTCTATTAAAGTCACTCTGCTTCTGATTCAGGATATTGTGTCTACCAAACGGAATGAACCGCCTGTCGCACAATGTTAGGAAAACACTTTATTTAATATAACATTTCATTTGCTAAATTTACAGTGAAATCGGATTCTGGTTCAAGAACACATCACAGTATGTTACAAAACGTGCTTGAAATAAGAAAGTAAATATTGATAAAGGATATCAGAGAGGAGGCAATAGGAAAATGTGAGCATATGTCCTCTCTACGCAGTTGGAGAACCAAGTCACATCTAATGCATGGCCCAAGATTTCATATAGTGTGAAAAATGCTTATTTTTTGTGGATTTTTTTTTTATTTAGGAGTTTTATAAAGTGCCACAAACCACCAAATGTAGCCTCAGTTCACCTTGGATCAGGTACAGTAGATAGGATGTGCATCATTAGAAATAAGTTTAATGCACAGACTTGGTGATATTGACGAATCAAGCCCATCCTCCCTAGTAGAGTGGAAAATCCATTGAGACAAGAGTGTCTTTAAAATGGCCAATCTCTTTGGATGACCCTGTGCTGTTAACTCTTGGAGAGCAGACTTGCTTCTTTGGTCACAGTGGCTTCTGTGACATGGGCTTCTGTCTGTTGTGCCATGTGGTAGGGTGGGTGCAGTTGCTGCCTCTGGTTCTCTGTTAATTCCCACAGTTGGTAGAGGAGCATTGACAATGGCCTAGTTGGAAGTGAGCCAATGCCAAGCATGACTGGTGGGCTTCAGTAGCCTGGTAGAGGATGTGAATTCTGCTGGACTAATGTGAATGGAGGGGTCCTGATACATGGGAGGGCCTGGCCCTGAGCCCCAGATCACTTCATCCCAATATTCGGGCTACAAATACAGTACTGGTGCCCCTGGCTAGGGCTGGCAAACCTCCAAAGACTTTGATCCCTAGGAAACAATGTCGCTATCTGTAAATGAGACAAGCAACAGACTAAACACCTCCTTTCAGGCCTGGCATGCGATGTCCACCTAAGAAGAGCAAGTGTGAGTCAGGAGGTGCCCACCATCATACCAAACCCAGGATGCCTCTGGCATTAAAGGTATGCTTGCTGATTTAAAATCTAGCATTGAGGGCATTGACACTAAATCTGACACTTTCACATGTAGAGTTGAATACCAGGACATACAAGGCGACAGGATTGAGCAGATGAAACAGATGATTTCTGAGATTGAGGCGGATGGTGTTGGCACTGCAGGCGTTTCCATAGTTGGGTTCCAAATGCTGCAGATCCAGGCAAAAGTTGAAAACTTGGAGGGACGCACTAGCAGAAGTAACATCCATAATCTGTGAATCAAATAAATAACTATTAATGCAGACATGCAGCTGTATCTATGGGTTAAAAAATTGACCTTGTCCATGGAACTGGGATATGCCGGATAGAACTAAAATGTAGCCTAAATACTACTCAAAAGAGCAGATGGACTAGCATACAAAAACAGGAAGAACTATCTGTAGTTGTTGGGTGGATTTCCTATATTCAGCATCTGTCAGTTGTTTCTTTCAGGAATCTTTCATAACTTTTTATTAGTTAGGCAAAATATGCTAATTCAATTACAGTGGCGCCTCCTTGATCTGAGTCAGATTCATATCTGTTGATCGACTCTTGAACAACACAGAAGTGCACCACAGAACTACAGCTTTGCAGAATACCTCTTTATACCCACACGTGTATAATTGTGTTCAGAGTGTCAGAATTTGGATCTCTACTGTATTGATGTCCAAATTCGTTTTCTGATAACTAGATATGTGTCAGATATTCAGGATATCCAGATAAAATGCATATGCATACCAAGCATTAAAATAGAATTAATTTAAATAATCAGTTTGATCCTGAATACCTGGCCTGCACCTGGCCCTGCTTGATCATTGTTGGACACCCGAGCTACAAAATTACATTTTGATTTCAGAGAGGTCTAAGAAAATTCTTATGTACAGTGCTAAAAGTCATATTTTAATGTCTTAGAAAATACAGAATTTTCAAAACAAAAGCACTATTAGGTTTGAATGCATGTATGATTTTTTAATCAAGCTGTTTTCAACTTGTTTGTGATTGCTTCAGAGCATGCTCAATATTACATTTCCGATAGTTGGACAAAAGGAAGTGGTATCTAGGAGGAAATTAAGACGAGGAAAGAGGAAGGCAATCATTGTCCTTCACAGTAGACAAATGGTTTTGAAACATGAAGGCCCTGAAATAGATTGATATTCAATGTCTTCAGGTTGGTTGAGAGTTCCAGATGTTTTTGCCAAACAAAGTTATAATTCTTCTGCCTGTGTTTGAAGTTATTATTTTTAGGGAGGATGAGAAGCTTTGCCTGAATGGATTGGAGGGTCACAATTGGTACGGACTGATTGGTGGATGATTAACAGCATGTTTTGTTAGATGTATTTATATAAGTTAGAAGCCAGAGTGGACAACCAGGAGTTAGCTGGATATGTTAACAAGATTAGAGATTGAAAACTTGTATTACCACTTGATTTTGGAATCAGCAGTTTCTTTAATAGAACCTGACTGGAACTGGACATAAATAGTGTTGTTGTCAAAGAAGTACAAGACCATGGTCCTATTTAATGATGCCCATTGTTTGGGCAGGAATGTTGAGAGCAGGGCATAGGTGTGCATGTTAAAGATCTTGGTTACTTAATTGATTTGGCTGGTTAAAAAAACCTTTTGTTTGAAGACAATGCTAAATTCCTATCAGTTTTGGATAAGAAGGAGGTCTCAGAGTAACAGTGCAAAAGTATAACATTCGAGAAGATTGGCAAGGTCCCTCCACAAGGGTTTCAGTCTTTACCCTGTTTTAATAAAGCAAATGACTAAAGGACTGGAACTGATGAATAAACATTTCCTGGATTTATTCTCCTACTTCACAACTAGAGAATCAACTGCAAAACTCTGTACGGTATTGTAACTGTATACGATGATTGTTGAGAGAAGGATTATCTAGAGTCTCGATTTGAGCCTTGAGGGATACCAGAATTTAGAAGGGGGGGCAGAAACATTAAATCTTTCCTTGTTAAGAGAGCCAGGACAGGAAAGAAGTAATCCTTTACAGTGCGTTTTCTGTATACCAGCACAGAATTTGTTGCTTCTGGTGGTAGAGAAGGCTAGCGAGAGGCCAGGATTGGTGGGCAGCCTTTGTCTTGTTGTGACATAGACACTCATTAGCTTCCTGTAGAGCTGTCTTTGTTTCTGACGTGTGCATAAGGTACTGTGACTGCAGTTCAGAAGATTGCAGGGCTCAACTTGGAGCTGGAATTCTGATTCTGTTTTGGAGAGGAAGACGAGGTAGACTATTGGTCTGAATTTGGAGGGCTCTGCATCTAACCATTTGGCTTTTTTGAAGGGTGTTATTTCATGTTACACAGATTGTGATATTCTCCCTCCCCTCATAAGAAGTGTCTGTGTAGTCAGAGTTTTTATTAAGATGTCTTTAGGTCATGGATACAGTTCGGAGGATAAGTGACTTCCGTTTAAGATGGCCTGTGTGATATCAGACAGTTCAATAGGTGATACGGTCACAAAGGAATTGGAGTTTGGATTATTTTGTGGGATCAGTTGTGGCAGGGCATGTTTAGGAGGTTTAGAACAATCCCCAAATGCCCTTAATATTTTCTTTTTAAGTGATATATTCTTAAACGTTTGACTACAAGATTTCAGGATGGAGATTTACCCTTGATCTAGAATTTGAGGATGGCTGGTTTGTGCAATATCTTGAAGGAATTATCCATGTCCAATTTGATGCTCTATTAAATAGAAACATGCATCCATGTTGGTAACTCTTTTATAATTCCTTATCAACGTACACATGAATGATCTTTGTACTCTGAAATGAAAGAGGAGAAAAATGTGTCTAGTGGAACGATTGTTTAAAAAAAGGATGTTAACAATGTATAGTAATGTAATTGCATATACAGCTTGCCCCCTAAAGTGCTCTTGATTGAAATACTGTATTGTCATTACGAGGAATGAGCATGTGTGACTGCATATTTGTGAAATTAAATTGGTTTAAAATAATTTACTGTGACCATAATAAGGGGTGCGATAGATTTTAACTGGATAAGGTGGTTGTATTGCCTTTTTTATTATATAAACAGGGCATTATTTATTCACTGTTTCAGGAGACCATGAAAGAACTGAGTGAGAGAAACCAAAGTTTGGATCAAGTAAACCAAAATGGGCAGTTGTTGCTGGAGCAAATTAGAAAAGGTGAGCTCCCATTTCCTACTAATTTGTGCGTTCGTTTTGGATAAGTTGTTGGACACAGTTAGACTTTGTTAACTTTATTCGATTTTGCATTCAAATGATAAATGTATGCAAAATAAAAGTACTATCCAAAAAAGAGGGTACAGCTCTATATAAAAACATGGAAAACTACAGCGCATAGATGTTATGGCACAGCATCTTAGAGAAAAGTGCAAATTCTCAGTCATATGGTAACAAGCTAAGGCACAGCCAGGAAAAACAAAGATGACAACTCAACAATAGAGGGAAACCTTAAAATAATTCAATTGCAATGTAAAATACCAGATAAAAAGCATGAGAGAAAAAAGCACATATCAGGCAACTGTAAGAGTTCTAGAAACAAAGGTGCAGGACTTGACTGTCTAAAATTCAAAGGTAAAAGCATTGGGCGGATGAGCTATTGGGTAAACTGTTGAATTTTGAACAAATCAAAACTAAGTGCAAGGTATTGGGTCTAGGGGTGTTATCACGAGGACAGACTTGAAGCCGCACAGTTTTTAATCCAGCCTACTTTTGCAAGCATCAGCTGGTGAAACATATTTAACCTAAAATAGGTCCGCAGTAACTAGATAGCCCCATGTTGAAGTATGGTTCCACCTTTCACACTATCTTGACCATAAGGAAGTGGTGCATCGAGCTGTTATCAAAGCAATGGCCTCTCGTTCCGCTGTCACCTTGTCGTGAAAGGCCTTCTTCACCGAGGCAATCAGGATTTGAGAAAATCTCCTTTCTACCCATCTCGATAAAATTTCTCTTGATGATTGACAGTCAGGGAAAACGTTTCATATGATCCAGAGTCTTACAGTCGTGACTGTGATCTGTTAAGATTTATCTCTTCATTCAGCCAGAAGGATAACCATAAAAGCAAGGGCTGAAGGCAGATGAGATCAAAGATGTGCCCCACTCCCAAGTCTTCATGCACTATCTCACTGGCGATACTCTGGGGGGCATTTAAGAGACTTCTGTAAAAGCTATTTTCAGAAACCTGTAAAGGGGCAGCAGACACATAATCCCAAATGTCACACCCAAAGCTGGCATCGGAAATGCATTTGGCCTTATAGACTTTAAGAGTCGATTCAATATAGATTCGGCACAGTTGATTGAGTCAGTATCCATGTGGATGAAGGGCCCTATTTCACTTGTTGTCTTACAAATATTAAATTACAGTTAAATGCTCTTTGGGGACCTTTTCTTCTGCAAATGTATTTGTTGTTGTAGAGGTGCAATAATTGAGAATTTGCAAGACATGTAAATTGTAGAAAACCCTGAAAAGTTGTATTTTTGTTGTGTGAAAATCTGCTTTGCCATTTGTGTGCTGTTGCCTTATTATTTACCTAATTTTCAACACAAACCCCAGGGCATCAAAAAAACAAAGTGATGGATGGATTGCTTGAACTAATCTCAGCCTGTGGTGATTGCATGAGGCTGCATCCCAATCCATCATTATTTGCCTACCATGCCACCTCAGTTTGGACCAGCCATATGCAAATCATCCTTGACCATGATCCAATAGCAACTGTCCAGCCCAAACTGCCGGGCCCTCCCTGAACCAGAACACAAGCTAGTGCCTCTATGAGTACGGGACCCACATCTGGGCATATCCGTTACTCTCGCTGGAGTAAACTTTAGAATCACAAGAGGTCATACACCTGAAGTGAGAACACATCTAACCTTGTTATAGTAGAGCGTATGACATTTTTCTTTGCTTCTGGTGAAGATTTCAGCTTCTCTTCCTCGTTCTACACTTTGAGGCAGTGGACTAGTTAAAGTTGAGGTACGTCTTCAAACATTCATATGGGCAAAACAACTTTGCCTATCTTTTTGAAAATACGAGCTCATTAGATGAAATGGAGAACCATGTGGCTTTCTGTTGAGAGGTAACAACCTGAGTGCCTGACAGTGATAGCAGGGACCTATTTTGTGATACTCAGTTACATTTCAGATTTTTGGTGTAGCTGTAGTTAATGTGTACTAGATATAGGGTAAAGGAAAGTACATGTATTGCATGCCATAGGTCACAGTCTCATCAACTCAGATCCTGACATTATGTGGGACCTTTTTTGGGCATTGATTTGTCCCTGCCTCCTTTGTGGCAGTCATTGGGCAATTGCTGCAAGTCATCTGGAAAGTTCTTGTGTTTTGCTTTCCTCTGCCCCTTAATGATTAGGTTGTTTATCTGTACCCTTAAGAACAAGTTGAGGATGTCCATGATTCTGCAGACTTGTGTCTCTGTAGGGTTTGGCCCTGTGATTTTGTCTCGTCAATTTGTGTTGGTGGATGCTAGCTTGCTCACCAAACCTGCAGGAGATGGCCACCTCCCGAATGGAGGCCACTGCCGCCAGCCACTCTTCGTCGTCCATCTCCGCTACATCGTGGTCCCATTTTGCCCTCCGGTGGATCAGGGGGTCAGCCATGGTATTAAATAGCTTTTTTATAAATAAGTGATATGGCCTTCTCCGGAAGGTCGCCAGCCAAGACTCTATCTTTTAGTGGGGAGGACTCTGGGAGTACGCTTTCCTTGGGAAGAATCGCGCGCAAGGCGTGTCTAACTTGGAGGTACCTGAAATGCTGAGATTAGGCTAATTCCTATTCCTGCTGCAGCCGAGAAAAAGGGACCTCCTCGCCTGACTATCACAAGTCACCCACCCTAGATATGCAGATGAGGTCCCAACGTTCGAAGCCCTTCGAGCGAATCAGCCTGCCAGTTGTTCACTGTGCCAAAGTGGTGTGGCCTGTGTGAGCTTTCCCTCCTATCCCAGGCTTTTAGTAGCCACTTTCCACACCTGTGCTGCATGTCCAGTTGGAGTAGGCTTCAATGACCCCATGTACTGAGCCCCTTCAAAGCTGCCACCCGGGAGGAGGCATCTATCGATCTGAAAGGCCGGGTCACCCTGCGGCCTGTACATACACTGGTTGATTGCAGGTGCGATGCCCAGTAATACTTCCTTATGTCTTGAAGTCCGATGCCCCCATCAAAATACCCCAGCCTGAGTTTGTGTGTGGTGATACGAGGTGGCTAACCCTCCCACAGCAAGTCGCGTATGACACTGTTGAGTACTTTAAAGTACAAAAATGTAATGGGGTACGGAGTATTTTGCAGCGCATGTAAAAATCTGGGTAGGGACATCATTTTAAACAGGGCTGCACGTCCCAGGAGGGACAACAGGAGTGATTTCCAATGTTGGACATTTGATTTGAGTCGCAATTGAGGCGGCAAGAGATTACTATCGTAGAATCCTGATTAATCTTTAGAGACCCAGATCCCCAGATACTTGAAGCCATCAGTGGCTTCTTCCAATTGATAGCCCAGAGGGAATGGAGGCCTCTTACCATAGAGGACGTATAATACTGATTTAGTCCAATTCATCGAATACCAGCAAATCTACCGAACACCCGAAAGATGTCCAGGACCACAGTGAGGGAAGCAGCCGGGGAGGCCAGATAGAGCAAGATATCATCCGCATATAGCGATAAGCGCTCTTCCCATCGACACGTCCATTTGAGGCCCCTAATGGTGGGGTCGTGCGGACCCGCATTGCCAGAGGCTCGGAAGATATGCATCATTGACACTGTTAAGGCACATAGATGCTTTTTTGTAAAAATGATTATAACATGCTGAAATTCCTTCTTAGGGTTTCTGCTTAAAATTAACCCTGAAAAAGGAAAGATGCCTTTGTTATATCCAGACTTTTCCAAGAATGTTTCACAGAATCAAATTTCTCTGCTGATTCTTCTGGCGACAGGTAACTTTAAGAAATCAAACAATCCAACATGATCTAGGATCATTTTGCAGTCAGAACTTCAGGAGCAAGCTATCAGCTTTTAACTTTTCATACAAAGATCTGTTCTTGCCAGAGACTACCTTCTTTACATAAGCTGTGGCTGATGGAAGTCAACAAACCTTTCATTGGAGGTTTTCCAGTAACCTTCCTCTTGCATGCCAGTGATGTCACTTGCATCTGTATAGCATCATTTACTTGCATTTTCACATAGAAATGAACTTTGAAGCCTACAAGTTTACTAGTCAAAGAGTCATTTGGATTTATGGTGATCCAGCTCTCAGGTGTTCATGGCTTTGCCTCTGCAACTAAGCTATTGATTTTCAAATACATAAACAAATAGGGTGTGTTCTCCATTGTACTCTTGTTCATGTGCTGCTGAGAAAACATGTTTGCTGTTGTTCAGTCCTCAGGCCTCTATAACAGCAGGTGTGATATTGCTAATAAAGAAGTCATTTGTTGGTTACACGTGAAAGGCCATGCTTGATGGCTGGAGGATGCTCTCGGTGTCTTGAAGTCACTACGAGACTCAGCTGTAGCCAGATACTGTTTACTTTCATGGTGCATTTGAATAATATGGCATGGCTTAGTTGTTCTATTCTGTATGTTTTGTTAGTTTGGTGTTTTAGTTCATGGATAACACAATCCTTTCTGAACTTTGTTCTGATTTGCTTCTTTTAATATAGTACTCAGAATTATTTGCCTTAAAAGAATATTTTTCTATGGCTGTGTTCTTCTTAACTTCAAAAGTCGTTTTTTTGTTTAATTTTCTGTCACCAATGAAATACCAATAAACCTGAATGAGAGAAAGCTCCAGACTGCGGGGTTTGCAACATCCTTTATCCAGAGAGTTCTGTAGTTGACTATAATAACATTTATATTTATTGTTTTCAGTTGCCATGGTAATGAACTACAGTGGAGGTTCAGTGGACTTCTGAGCATTATCTGTTTGGAGACATTTCAGAAAAGGAAGATGTATTTTAGAAGTATAATTGAATACATGAAAGCTTCTTTTGTTGATTTTTTTGTGGCTTTGTAAAAGGTTTTAGAGCTGCTGGGACTGTGCAATGTACTTTAATTGTTCTTGCATTCTAGCCTTTCACAACATAGATCTTCTTCAATGTGGGGGTCTCGGTGACATCTTAGAAGATGAGATTGAAACTTGAGTTGCTTACAAATTCAGTTGGATTTCTTAGGTGACAAACAGCCCTTCTTAATAGTTACAGACCTTTAATTTTGTTTTATGTGTACCTTCTAATGTATTCCTCCTGCACTAACACTGTGATCCCATGGACCAGACTTAGAAAGGATAGGAGTCATTGAGGACATTTACAAAATACGCCCTTTTACCCCTCTCCCTAGCCCTAACCTTTCTTCCTCGCCAGCACCACACTCAAATATACAAAATAAATGCCCTTGTCCTGCCACCCACATCCACCTGCCTCCGCAGCTAGTTCCTCTTCTTCTCAAATGTCTTAATTCTTTTAACCTGGCCCACATAAACTCCTCACACATAGGTCTACTATATCTGTCCCTCTGACTCCCCTGATAAGTTTACTGCAAGGGAGCAGTGCGGGCATTATGCAAGGCAATGGTTCAGCTGTAGTACTGACCCACGTGGGGTAGGTGAGATGGCAGACTGCTGCTTCATAGTACACTCATCAGTCAACCTGAGGGTTGCAGGGAGAGATGGGGTGAGTAACACGGTCTGCCTCGCTAGCACCATCCTTGGGTTTCTTGAAGACCCGAGTTGTGCCACAAATCAGTGTCTGTCTATCTCCCCAGGAGAGCTGGGGAAGGCAGAGGAAATGACAGCTTCCTTGTGCTGCTGTGTAACAACAATGAAACACCACTTGAGCTGACATTATTGGGATTTGATTCCCATTTTATCATAAAAGTTTTCAATAAATGTTATGCTCAGTGGTTCCTTCATGAATGCCTGGATTAATAGACCATGCTTCTCTAAGTATATGTGTATGGGTAATTACAGAGCCAATGTAGGTAGAAAACAATTGCGTAGTGTATTGAGAGTGTGGGTTGGGATTATTTTACGTGAGAGAGGCAAGTGTAGTTTGCTTAGTTACTGGTCGGAGGGCTAATCTTCATGAAGCAACTGGGTAGATGAATTAGCAATAATTCGTTGGCATTCCTTCAGTTGGCAAGACATTTGCTCATGCTGACGTGGAGTCACCGATATAGGAAGCTTGAGATCTGGTCTACTTCTTCTAGGTCTGATGTTTTGAGAGGCTGTCTGGACAGCTTTATTTTGCATGTCACATTGTTCGGCGTGTTGAAGGTCACCACATTGAATGTGACGAAGCGGACCTCGAACGTTAAGGGAAAACTGGGTTCTGCCGTCTTCCACCATCCATTGATGACCTTGTAACTGCACCTTCCTACATACGCTGTATTTTTAAATATAGGGCCTTATTGATCATATACTTAAGTATCTGTCAGCCGGACTAAAAGTTTGAAAAACCTGGATGTGGTTGTGTGAGCAGTGTCTTTGGAAGTTATTGGTGCCCTTCAGAAAGAACTGGGAAATGAACATTAGCTGTTGTATTGTCTGCAAGGTTGGAAGTGAATATGATCTGTTCAAATGCAGTCAGATTTTTCTGTGTAAGAGTGGTGAATGTCGTGCCAAGCAGTGAATGTTTTTTACATTTTTCATCACATAGACTGAGTTTTCATCAAAGTTACAAAGGTATTGATTTACAAATCCCGGGGCTTTATTTTTTATATTTATTAAAATAGTTAATATTGATCAAACAGAACCCAAAGGTAGTAGCCAGCTTTACAGTTAGATAGTTTCATAAAAGGATCACAAAAGCATCATCTCATAAAACAACAATGTAAATAAATGAACTGCCTATCTGTAGATACCTCAAGCTCCATTTCCACTTCCCAAACATGAAGTGAAATACTATAGCATGGCTGTGTGTGGATAGTTCAAACCTATTCACCCTAAGCGAACGTTTGGACCAAAGGAAAGGAAGGTTTGATTGCATGTTACTTTAATATTTAGATAAGTTTGGAGAAGCAAGGATTGAGTGCCAGACTAACTTCATTATGTTATTAATTGATCATCATTAAACGTCTAACTACTAATATTGGTTTCCCGAGTAGTGTGCTACTTGCTGAAAAAGCACTTCAATGCCTTGTCGGGGATCGTAAGTGCTTGATAAATACATTTACAATTATAATCATTAACCACTCTCCCTAAAATTGCACTTTTGTATTCTTTCTAAGAAGAATGTTAACCATAGCAATGAACCATAAGCCTTTTTGATACTAAATCAATAATGTGGGATGGTATTTTGCCTCAGCTAATGTGATATCTGTGTGGCCAAGAGCATATGGGCACTTAAAGTGGCAACCTATCTAATGTTTTTGCTCCTTGCAGTAGGTCACAGAATTATATATTTCTTTGTTTATAAGTCAATAAATAGTGCAACACCAACACATGTCCTTATTTATTCAGGGTCTTACATAAGTGTGACTGACCTCCTCTGTGATTCAGAGAACATGAGGAACATGCTCTGAGGAAACATTCAGGGGCGCACTGCAAAGATGGAGAAGGCATGGAAGGAAAATAGCAACAAAAGCATGGATTAGTTGTGCAGGAAGACTTAGCATATGACATTAGACTGTGGTGCTTTTCAGTGCTAGCGCTGAACATAGAGTGGTATTGTACATATTATTGTACATACCTGTTTACTAAGCAATGGACATGATGTCCTCCTGTTGCTCTATTTTAAACATCACACCCACTTATCTTTAGTCCCAAATCTCTGACTCCTTCTTCCGTCTTAATGATTCCTTTACCTATTTCCAAATCCTTACTATATCAACAATCCTACTCCATTTTTTTCAAACAATTTTTTTATTATCATTCATCAACTTATGGAATTTTGCCAACAGAGCATCTCCTAAAATTTATCATAACTATGGTAGGAGATACTGGGCTACGACTTTGTGCCATACACGGCAGCTGTACAAGATGATCCCTTGAGCCTCGGAGTAAGGCCCCTGTCATTTTCACTCTGTATTGCAAATTTTATGAGACTGTCTGTGGGCAAAATAGTATGAGGTTTGAACGCAGGTTTCGTGGTTTAGTGGGTTTTTCGACTCCACGGAGTTCAGGCTGTTAACCCCTTCACTGCTGGCAGGATTCCCCTGCTGTGCTGGGGAGAGGCGCGCACAGCGCCCAGGTGCTCATGACGAGCTCAGCTCGTCATGAGCCACGGTTCTCGTGTGCTCATGGCGAGCTGAGCTTGTCACGGCCACGCCCATTTCAATAGAACGCTCAGCACAGCTGGGGAATTATCCCTGCGTGTGAGCGTTCTAACGGCCGTGACGAGCTCAGCTCGTCATGAGCACACGCGAACTGTGGCTGAGTTCGTCATGAGCATGGGAGGGGTTAAAATGGAACATATTGACTGAAGTATATTTACAGATTACCACAAGGAATTACAGTTATTTGTTTTTGAACTTGGCTCTTTGCACCTTTTGAGGTTTTGGAGAACCAGTGAATTGAGAATATTGCCCTGAGAAAGCCTTTGTAAGGCTAAACGTGTTGGCTGCGTTTTTGTATTGTGGATGAAAAGCCTAAATAAAGAAAAAAACTAACATTTTGACAAGGACCTATGAGTTGTGATTTGCATTGATCTTTAAAATTCACTCAGATGTGTTCTTTGCCTCTCTTTGTGTTACAAATATTTTTTATGTATAGTAAATAAGCAGTTGGACATTAGAGGTTGGCAATGTGGGTATAATGATACAGTGATTACTCCAGGTTGTTCGGCATTTGGTTCCTTTGCTGCTTTTGTTTATTCACTATTTCGGTTGTTGTCTTCTGCCGATGCTTCTGCTCTTCCTTTCAAGATAGGGCTATCCCTGATTGCCCTGTCGCAGTACTTCTGTAGCCTGTTATGTGCATCGGACAGTCTTCTGGAATATGGTTAGCTCATTGCCCCTCTAAGCAAAGCTCCAACCTTCATGGCATTGTCCCCGACAGTGTTTCACTATTCTTGCCACTGCATTTTATTAAATAGTAAGGAACCTCTCTACCACAGCCGCAGATGTGAGCTCTGTTAATGTTAGACTGGAATGAGAGGAACCATCAGACATTTCTGGATTGGATATGGAGGTAAATATAAGGGCCAGGCAATCACCAAGCTAACAGTAGCACAGGCCATATCTTGTATTGCCACATGTTAGATAACAGCCAAAAAGCCACTTGCTTAATGCCTGCCATGTTATTAGTTCACAAGTGTGTTTTAGGTCATATAACTTAGAGAGTGCTGATAAAGGAGATCTGTATTGCAGGAGCATGTTCATCGCTATAAACCTTTTACGAGCACTGCTGTCTCAGACGGGTGTGGGGTCTGAGTCTTTCAGAATCTGATAAACTGACAAGAAGGATTCTGGCTTCTTCGCCTCCTCTGATTTATGAAGTGCGTCGAGGAGATCTTTAAAGACGTTTATAAGCTCCAAGCAGATACCATCCAGGGTGACAAGCAACGACACACAGTTTAAGATGTTATTTCTCATTACTCATCTGTCTACTTGTAGATGTTCAATTAACAGCCCTACCACTTTTGGGGTTTATATTTTTGATGTTCCTTTTTAATCCTTCAAAAATAGTACATTTAGGGAATTTTGGGAAGGGCACACTGGAGATTAGGTTATATTCACTGTATAACCATTTCACTGTAGCCTGCACATCTGGTATGAACTGGAACTGAGTATTTGTTGCCCTTGTGTTGCATCAAAGTGTTTACCAGTTCCCCCATTTGTTTGGTTCTGGGCAATACATATTTTAAATAATTATGAGTTTGTTGTTTAAAAATGTCATTCAAAACCTGCTACTATTATGTTACAGCTTTTTTTGCTGCTTTCCTTTTTTTATTGAGTGAGTTACCTTACTAGTGGGGCTTCCTGATGGGGAAATTTGTTCAAATTGTGCTTAATTTGTTAATTTTCAATTTCTCGCCTTTGCAGAGAGCTTGCCTACCGAAGAAGTGGAGGCTGCGCTGGATAAGTTATCTGCAGGATGGAAAGACTCTGTTCGGCACACAGAAGAACAGCTTAAAAAAGTGCAATACCAAGATGTGATAAATGACTTCTTCAGTGACTTAGAGGAAGTTGAAAAGGCTGTGAAAGAGGAGGAGACACGGTTAATGAATGCTCCTTCCTCAGTGCCTCAGCGTGATGCGTTAAAAGCATTAAAGGAGTCGTCTCAGGTATGGACTTTCCATTACTTTAGGATTTGTGGGGCAGAAAAGCTCTTCTCAGTGACAAAAAGACCTTTGAAATCTGTCCTGAAATGTTTTTGCACAGAAAGACCTTGTGTGTACCAGTGACACCCAAGAAGCCTATATATAAATTAAATTCCTCATGTTGTTCCAATTTAATTTTGGAAATATCATTGAATGGTGCTCTTGTTTAATGGTAAGCTGCTTGACTGGTCGAGAAGCCCTTATCAGAGTTGTACTTGTCAACAGTCCATAATGAATTTGATGGAAACATGATGCTGTGATATATTATTACATATAGGATCTTTGTATAAAGTACAATTATTTTAGCATTAAAAAGGTGGTATCCTTTGCAGTGGCTGCTTTTCTGACTCCTACGTTATGAAGACAAGCAAAATGTTGACTGGAACCCCCACATGACAGTACAGCTAATCTTTGATCTGATCCTGGGGAAGCCTCTGCCTCTTATAATGCCCTTTACCTCTTCCTCTCCAACATTTAGTTGGATAAATGAATGCCTGAATCAGTGCAAACCTAAAAGAAAAATATGAATTTCTTAAATTATGTCTTGCCCCTGTTCAATATAAAAGAAGTGGGAGTCTAGCTGATTTATGCCTTCTTAAATACACCAAGGTTCTAAATTAACACCTGCATTTAAATGCTTTATTCAGTCTTTTCAAAATCCTGGTGATAGTTAAAGCATTTATTGCTAGCGCTTTGAACGCAGTAATAACTTCTGAATCACACAGCGGTTTTGCTTACTATGTGGCTAATGTTCTCACCAGCGACTGATGACAGAGAAGACAGGGAGATATGTTGACTCGGTCACCCAGGACTGAAGACATGGTTGCAGTTTCTAGCTCTTAATAGTGCTGCTTAAGTCCTATATCCACAAACAACAGTTGATGGACAGAATGCAGAACAATGTTATACATTCATCCCAGTACCAGAGATCTGGGCCTAAAACCATCATTCTTTTGCTCACCATGCCATTCCAGTTTGAACCCAGCCATATGCAAATCAGTCTTGACCCTGTGCCTCATGGGAACAGCCCAGTCCAAACTGCCAAGCCAGGTCCTCCCTGCGCTGGAAAAAAGCATTCTAGGACCGTTTTCCGGGTTTCACTATTCTTAAGGCAGGATAGCTTGATTCCAGTGGCATGGAGAGCACGAGACCCACGTCCCTCATCAAACGTTTAAAAGGCCTTAGACAAAATCTAAAAAGATGACGATGGTACTGCACACCCCAGCAGTTTTATTGCAACTGTTTGTGGGTCTGTTTGTATCCATCTAAAACTGGATTGTCTCTTTTTTAACGGTACATTGTCTGCTGAGTTAGGGCCGCATGGCTCCCATCTGTGGAGGACATTCCTCTCTCAATACAGGGGCTATAGAAACTGGCGCAGGGAGCATTCCACTTTCAATGAACTCTATCTATTTAAATCCAATGGTGCAGTGACTGTTAAGGGTTGTCACTCCTTGAGCAAACATTAGTTAAGACTAGCATAAGAGTTAGTCAAGTCACACACTGTTCACACGGTATGGAACGACATTTGAAAACAGACCTTCATTTATTGTTTGAGGATGTACAAGTACTCCTGAATCATTGGAGAGTTTAGGCGGAAACAGTAATGGAGAGAGAAACAGTATAGTCCACACACTTCACGTACTTCTTTGTCCCAAAGATGGATAGACCTGTAAGATAACTATAGGGCATGTGACAACTAAATGGATATTGGAGCACAGCAGAGTCCTGTATGTTAGTGCATCAAAATTTCATTCAGTTCTTTCAACTGCCAGTTTACATGATTCCTACTTCCACATACTACCGCACAAGTCATTCTTATGCTTTCTGATAAGTAGGCACAATTATCAGATCACATTTGTACCGTTTGGCACAAAATATGCTGCTCAGAGGTTTACCTGCTGTTTTGTGGTGGTCACTACTAATGTAGAAGTCTTACATGCCTATGCTTACTTAAAAATATATAATCAGTGCTTTGCAACAAAATGAGGCAAAATGAACTGGACAATCCAAGTATTTTTTAAGTTGAAAATCAAGATGAATTCGAAATATTCCATCCTACCTTCCAGTCACCAGAAGTTGTTCTTGGAAATGAATATAGGCACCGTACTCTTGTGGCTCATGCTACTCTGCAAGAGGTAATGAAGGTTTGCGAAACAATCACCCTGGACCACACATCGCCCCGATCTCAGACGACGCACAGTGAGAACAGTGATGAAAATATTAAGTATGATGCCATCATTGATTCAGTTGGTGTCTTGTGTCTCTCCCATGTGATGCCACTACAAGAACGGCACAGATTTGAGCCTGTGGAACAGGAGGATCTAGTTGATGATGAAAAGATTAATGAGATTAGAGTCTTGGGCTGTCAAGAACCTGCGGCTGGACCATTTTCAGACCTCACCCTTAAAATGAATGTAATTAAAAGTCCCCCACAGTCACATGGTGATAAGCTCATATTAGGACCACAACAGTTTAAGGAAAACAAAATGGGGCATTCACAACTTCAATCTACCTATCATTGTTCTAGAACTGAAAACAGAAGCTCTATCCTTTGACACTTTTCAAGGTTCCACACTATAACAGTAGTTGTGTTCTGCAAAACAACATACCAATCTTATGTTTTTTCCTCAAACAAAGGGCAACACTGTCATTCATTTTCACACATTAAATAAAAGATGCAGCAGGAGACATTACAAATATACCTAAAACAGTCAGAAAAGCATAAGCCAGATGTAACCAGTGAGCTAGCAGTTCAGACAGTAAACAAAGCTTTTATTTTTGGATTATATTTGACAAGCTTTGGGAAACTTCACTTGCAGGTTTTAAATGGATTAAATAAACTTGAAAATGCAAAGATCGTGTATCAAGGCTCCGGAAGGTGCAGTTCACGTGGAATGCTCTGTTGGTTATCTGTAATAGGAAACATAGGTGTGTTTTGTCACTAATTCTACTGATTTTGCTGCTGTCGGCAAATTCAGCCAAATTATGATGATACTCACTGATGTCAGTCAGACAGATATGGTATCCACATTTGATGAAATGTGAGCACCTCCATTTCAAAAGCTTCTGATACATCCAGTTTCACTGACAGCGTCGTATTGAACAATGCCTTAAGTGTAGGTATCTTTCGTAGCCCTATGAGAGACAACAGGCGTACGTCTACATTGGAAGCTCCTGTGTTTAGGGCTTTCTCATAAACCCTTAAGGAAATATTTCCCAAGGGGAATCTAGTGATTGGAGCGAAATGTAATTTAGCACATGCGAAACTGACGTTACCATCATTTCAGCCAATCAATAAAAATCCTATTAGGAATTTGACTTTAAAAGTGCCCTTCTTATTATCAAATTGTTCTTCTTACGTGAATCACTGAATTTCAGGATCTTGCAGTTTAAGACTGCTTTATGTAAATTCATAAACACCAGGGTGATTCTCAGAATTCATTTAAAATTATTTCCAGAATGCACTTTCACTGTTCCAAGTCACCTAGACTACCGAGCTAACGACAGTCTTGGAAGTCAGGAAGGGGGTAGCAAACTCCACGGCTATCCTTTGAAGCTCAGGAAGGCTGAGTACAACCCCCAGGATATCCTACTTTCGAGAGGAACACCCTGACCCACGCCCAAGGCCCACAAGCCCCAATGTGTGGACTACACAAAACTCCACAGGAAAGCCATTCACAGACATGTGACCTTGGAAACTGGCAGAAAATCACATTTGGTTTTGACAAGAAAAATTCTACAAGTGGCATTTTCAAAATAGTAACCTAAAATCCGACTTTACCATTAAAGAGAATTTTAAATTACAATTAATTTGAGTGTTAAAAGCATTTCTCTATCGTGTTCTAAACTGAATTTATCAATTTTTAAGTGAAATAAGGTAACCCAGTGTTAGTTTTGGGTGAGAAAGCCTTACAGGTATGAAAAATGACCTGCCAGGACATGTATAACCTAAGTGCACATGTCCTACTGTTTAAGTACTGTGCACCCTGGCATATGAAAACTTCACTATGCGTCAGATAGATTCCTTCCTCCATCTCGTTGATTTGATTATGATAATGTTGTCTCTGAGTCACTACCTTCATATTGAGAGACATTTCTTAGCTTCTTTCAGGTCCCAATTTTCACATAAGATATTGGATGAGCAGTAATGTACTGCTTAGAGTGCGAATGTTCTGAAATCTACAATTTTTGGCTTGTAATTTAACTGCAAAGCCATCAGAGAGGCTGGCATTGCCACATGGATAATAAGCTTCATTCAAAAAGGTAACAAGCTAGGTAATATACACCTCACTATTACACCACTAACACACTATACCAGAAACCAAGTTACAACCTTAGCTTCCTTAAAGAACGTACCTCTAAAAGACGTATGGAAGGAGGCCACATGAGCCCTGTCCATAATTTTGCCTCCGATACTCTGTGAATACCCAGGTAATAGAAGAGTCAGATAAAGTACTGATAATACATTACTAATAATGACGAGGCTTCTACAAGTTCACTCCTGCCCCGACTGTGATAAAAGGAACACCTCTGAATCAATTGGAAGACAGCATGAGAATCCATAGTAAGGTGCATTGTATACAAGAAAAATGTTACGAAATTGTAAAAGTAGTTAGTAGCTTTTACCTGCTCTAGAAGGTGTGGTGTGGTATGGCGCAGCAACCAGAGCGGCTGACTCTTGAGCGCGGGGCTCACGGTTCGATTCCTGGCAGCAGCTCAGCATCATGTGACTCTGGGTAATAGCTTACTTAATCTCCCGACGGGCCCCAGTGCTTGGATACCCATAGGGTGATAAGTCGCGCTTTACAAATGTGGAGTTGCAGAATGTCTATATTCACTTGGGTCCTGTCCTATCTCCCTGTGTGATAGTCATAGGAATCATATATATTGACATCGTTCATTGTTACTACATCAAGTTAAGGCAAAGAAGACACGTTGTCAAAAGAAATACTTTCTGAAGAGAATTTGAAGGTAAAGAGTAGTGAGGGTCACTTGAGACATGCTTATGGCCAACCCCATCGTTGTTCAATATCACTAATCAAGTCCCTCTTCTGAGCTCACCCTATAGATTGTTGAATCATGCAGCAGCATGTGAATGTTGAGTATGTAGAAATGGCTATACTATTGCTATCTGTAAGGAATATCTGTGTTGTTTTTCATGTCTACTCTTCTTATTTATATGTCCAATAGCAAGGATTCACCAAGAAAGTTTGTACCGTTCGGTGCAATCATTTCAGAATTTAGTGGATTGCAGCTCTATTGTTTTTCGTCAATACCTACTGTGTTTTGCAAAATACATATGTTAATGTATTCTTCTGTGTTTCTTTACAGCAGAATCTCTCTCACCTAGAAAGTCTGTCACCAAAACTCGAACAGTTGCGTTCCAGGGCTTCTGTTCTAGGCTCTGAGCCTGATGCCCCTGCTTTTATTCAAGATAGCATGGACAGCCTTAATGCTTATTATAGCACTATCCTTCAGAAAGGGAAGGACCGATGTCTGCAACTCCAGAAAGGTGAACTAACTTATTTTATTTTTTGTAGCTTTAAAAACTTGATATAGTAATGTTTTTCTGCTCACTTTTATTGAGTTGGATTTATAAGAATTCTGCAAGGTTACACTCTGCTCTTTCACTGCTTAGGTGATTGCTCAGCCAAGACCTTTTTCAAAATGTTTATTAAATCACTCAAACACCTGCAACTTTTTGTTTTGTTGTAAATCCATACAGACAACGTATTTTGTGTTTGAAATCATTCAGGGATATTTATTGGAACAATCCCCATAGCTTATTCGATCTCTAGGAGATATTTTGCACTTGTTTAACAAAATTGCTTATTTTTCAAGCGCACCAACATAAAACTAAAAGACTAAAGACATTTTGTCTTGCTCTTAATAACTTGAATCTGATAATCCTACATATGTGTGGATTTTCCTAGTGTTTCTGCTCTGTTTAGGTAATTGGGTAATAACTGGTTATGGTGCACTGTACATTTGATGATGATAGTAACCCCATGAATTTGGCAAAGTTTAAAATAAGGTTTTTCCCAATTTTGTAAAGACTCCAAAATCGATTGCTTGAAGACACAACCCTTTTATCCTTTTAGGATGACTATGAGGGCATGTAGGTCATGGCTATTTTTATTGGTTTTTTCAGTCTAGCCTAGGTTGCGCTTGCACTGTCTCTTCGAGACATGCTGTATTCAGGATATGGGCATAAAGCCCTGCCCACTTCCGCCCATCTTTTTAAATGGCTCCTGTCCCTGTCCTTTGTAAATGGTGGCTTCTCATTGGGCAATATACTTAGTAGTCCCTCCTTAGTATTGCCTTGTCTCTTCTTGTAACTTCCCATGAGGACATCCCCTGTTACATGTGTTGTTGCTCCCTAGGTTTTAATTACAGATGCAATTCACTATTTTCTTAAAAGGCCTCAGGCAGGACACACGCTTGGCCCTAAACTAGCCTGGCAGTGGTTACTTCACTCAATAGAACATCTCGCATATATATGAGACTGTTTATAAATTTCCCTTCCTCAGCTCCACACAGAGTACAACCCAATCCGAAATTGATGTAATAATTATTTCGGCACATTTCAAAGCTACTAATTCTATATATAGACATAGCTATTTGAATATGCTAGTAATCTTGCAAGCAATGCATTATGGGTAGGGTGGATTTACCATATCTTCTGCAGGGTGCAGTACCATATGTGACCAAAAGAGGTCGATTTTTAGCCACATATGTTACTGCACCCTGCAACATGGCTAGTTAAAAAACATTGCCATATATAATGCCAATAACTCTAACTTTGTAGACATGCAGTGCTGGTGCCTTGCTCATTTGGAACCTCCAGGAGCAGCTTGCGGTACTGCACCTAAACATGCAGTGCTGGTGCCTTGCTCAATAGGGACCTCTAGGAGTAGCTTGCGGTACTGCACCAAGACATGCAGTGCTGGTGCCTTGCTCACTAGTACCTCTAGGAGCAGCTGGTACTGCACCGAGAAATGCAGTGCTGGTGCCTTGCTCAATAGGGACCTCTAGGAGCAGCTTGCGGTACTGCACCAAGACATGCAGTGCTGGTGCCTTGCTCACTATTACCTCTAGGAGCAGCTGGTACTGCACCGAGACATGCAGTGCTGGTGCCTTGCTCAATAGGGACCTCTAGGAGCAGCTTGCGGTACTGCACTAAGACATGCAGTGCTGGTGCCTTGCTCACTAGGGACCTCTATGAGCAGCTTGTGGTACTGCACCTAGACATGCAGTGCTGGTGCCTTGCTCACTAGTACCTCTAGGAGCAGCTGGTACTGCACCGAGACATAGAGTGCTTGCACCTTGCTCACGAGGGACCTCTAGGAGCAGCTTGCGGTACTGCACCTAGGCATGCAGTGCTGGTACCTTGCTCACTAGGGACTTCTAGGAGCAGCTTGTGGTACTGCACCAAGACATACAGTGCTGGTGCCATGCTCACTTGGGACCTCTAGGAGCAGCTTGCGGTACTGCACCTAAACATGCAGTGCTGGTGCCTTGCTCAATAGGGACCTCTAGGAGTAGCTTGCGGTACTGCACCAAGACATGCAGTGCTGGTGCCTTGCTCACTAGTACCTCTAGGAGCAGCTGGTACTGCACCGAGAAATGCAGTGCTGGTGCCTTGCTCAATAGGGACCTCTAGGAGCAGCTTGCGGTACTGCACCAAGACATGCAGTGCTGGTGCCTTGCTCACTATTACCTCTAGGAGCAGCTGGTACTGCACCGAGACATGCAGTGCTGGTGCCTTGCTCAATAGGGACCTCTAGGAGCAGCTTGCGGTACTGCACTAAGACATGCAGTGCTGGTGCCTTGCTCACTAGGGACCTCTATGAGCAGCTTGTGGTACTGCACCTAGACATGCAGTGCTGGTGCCTTGCTCACTAGTACCTCTAGGAGCAGCTGGTACTGCACCGAGACATAGAGTGCTTGCACCTTGCTCACGAGGGACCTCTAGGAGCAGCTTGCGGTACTGCACCTAGGCATGCAGTGCTGGTACCTTGCTCACTAGGGACTTCTAGGAGCAGCTAGCGGTTCTGCACCGAGACATGCAGTGCTGGTGCCTTGCTCACTTGGGACCTCTAGGAGCAGCTTGCGGTACTGCACTGAAACATACAATGCTGTTTCCTGGCTCACTACGCAAACATTTGCAGTGTACTAGGTCTCGCATTACTGAAAGTATGAGTTATTGGCATTTCATTATTATTTACAATGCCAATACATCAGACTTTCAGTAATGCGAAACCTATTGCATTGCAAATGCTTGTTCTTCATTGTGGCAGTTTAGAAAAGGATGGAATTTCCCTTCCCACTCTTTCAGAGAAAGCAGACATTCTGGAAGTGATTAGATATGCTGCTTTGTTAAGGTCTCCTGAGAGTCAACATTAGAGATAAGTAGATTTTACATGTATTTAGCTATTGATGTCTGCAGTCATTCTTTAGCTCTTTACGAATTGTTTAAATTAAATCTCATCAAACTGTCAGTTTGTGGGTATTTAAAGTGGGGACTGATTTCAACTCAGGGATCGTAAACAAAACATAAGTATTCTGTGTTTTTAAACTTTTCACACCATATGGTGCATGTTGACCTGTGATAGTGTCCTTGTATCTGATCAGCTACCTTGGAGAACGGGCAGGATATCCTGCACATTTGACTAATTATGACATTTCCCTTAACTTTCCTTGGTGCTAGAGCATGACACCTGTGTTTTCTTATGTCTCCTCACTGTGGTGATGCTTGGCAGGTATAGATTTCCATTGGTTTCTGATGTTGATCGGTTCTAGTGGATCTGTTGAAGGCAGCCAATAACAGAGACTGTTCCAAAATTTCATTTTAGGGTCGCTGTCTTTAGTTACAGATGCCAAATCATTGGCTATTGTGGATGCATCTCAAAAATGGATATCTGTGCCACATCCACAGCTTAGGAACTCTATCAGTGGGTGGCAGAACTGACTGCAATTGACTACATAAAGTGAGATAGTGTGCAGATTTTCAGTTATTTCTTTCTTTCTTCATTGTGCAGGACAATGTCTCCTCAATAAATGTTGATCTATAACTGCACTCCCTTGGTCTCCTGCATGTGTAGTCATAATATAAATATATTTGGAATGGGTTGGTTGGCTCCACTGGTGCTCAACCAGATGACGGGCAGACACTTAATTTCAGAACAGAAATTTAAGATGAAATGCTAATTTTGAGACACATGTCCCTTGATTGCTTACATTTACCCCTGCACCATAAGATTGGAGACAGTGCTGAATATACTGTGCTGTGTTATTTGTTTTCCACACAAATGAGTAAATTGTGCATTTTGCTTAGGCCACCCTTCTACAGGTATATATTAGATGGGCAGTTGGTCTCAGGCATTTTGCCTTCTTTGACTTACCTACAGCAGTATATCAATCATTTATTGTGTCCATAAGACATCTAACTATTGCCGTGCTACCTCCTAACATTCTTTGAGTCACTATGTAGGTTCCAGCCTAATTACGTTTTGGAGGTTAATCACAGGGTTAGAGGAAAATTTAATAAAACCCCGTATCTTCTGATTCGGCACACTTCAAGGAATCTCCCATTGTACCTGTAGTTTTTGGACTTGGTTTCACCTTCTCATGCGTAATGTGCCCTTCATTCCCTGTGTGCCGTATGTCCTCTCTCATTATGGGGGCCTTAGTTCCTTTCTCACCGAGTTTTTTCTTACATTTCTTCCCTCTTACTCCATGATATTTTTGTCATTGCTCCTATATGTGCACCTTTATCCCCTTTCTAGAGCCCTGCGTGGTTTCACCACTACTTTCATCCATATAGTGCACTTGAACACTCTCACGTCGGAGTTGCACCCCACTGCACTCTGCCATCCCGCTTGTGCCTCGGTTCACTCTCACATCTGACTAGAAATGTGTTATCCTCCCTCATTTGTGCTATGGTCCAGTTCCTTCTCTATCCCCTTGGCTATTGATGAACTTAACTCATCCAGCATATGCCCTAGCCTTCTCTCGCATCAGTCTTGTACCTTGCTCCCAGCCCTATTTTTTCTGTCTTAAGTCACCCTCTGTATACTCTTGTCACCTCTCACTCATCTTATGATAGTCCTCTCTCTCTGAACCTTGTATCTCATTTTCATTTCTCTCAAATCACATGGATCTTGGCCTCTTCTCATCCGTTGGTTAGCCTGTTGCCTCTCTCTTTGCCTCAGTTTCCCTATCACAGTACTCGTCTATGCTGTTTTATGAATTTTGTGCCATGTTTCTCTTGGTCGTTCACCCTGTCGTTGATTAGGTGCCCCTATCCCCTGCCTGTGTCTTTAAAAGTCCAAAACTGCCCAATTTGCAAACCTGGGCCACTTTTTTAGCTATCTGATTTGCTAGCTCCGGGCATTTTTATGTTAGTGCCTGGGCCGTTTTGCTATCCCAGACCAATAGTGTAGCATTCTTATTTTTATTTTCAAAGATCATTTTCCAGAGAACAGCCAAGTGACATTTTAGCTTATGAAGGTTAATGAAGACTCAGAGCACATGATCTGCACGTCTCCCATTTTCAGAGAAAGGAGGTAGCATTCTTCTGTTGTACAATCAGCATTCAATGATGTACTCTTGTCTCTCTTAACATCTGGATGCTTGAGACAATGCTTGCATGGCATGTGGTCCCAGTTCTAGAAATAATCTTTTATTTTAAACAAATAAATAAATAAATAAGATAATTGCCCTTGGACTAGATAAGTCATTGTCGCCACAGTAGACTCGGTTGATGTGAAGCATTGAGCAGCTTTTCAGCAATAGTTCTCGATAGACTCATTTGAGGAAATAAGATTAAATGCGCCAATAGCCCCTCAGGTCATGTCCACCTTGGCATTTTAGAGAATGCTACATCGAATCAACCTTAGCAGCAAATGGGTGTAGGCGGTTTGTCATCGGACACTTCCCAGAAGCTACTCCGGCGACATTGAAAGACGCAGAAAACTTCTGACCATATCCTTCTCTATGACCCCTCCCAGTCACTGTACAGTGTGTGGTTCCCAGCACTGGACCTTGTGGGCATCATCTCTCAGAAACCCCTTATGAGTCCGGCACTGTCACTTGAGGGTTAGGGCGGCTTCCGTCTTCGAGACCCTGAGCTCCCGCTCCGCAAGGACACATGGTAAGGTAAGAGACATATTTTCATGTAGCTCTCGTAGGGATTTCCTGTACATCCCCCTGCAGAGCCAGGAGCTGGAAATGCCAAGGTCAGCAATGATAAAAACAAGCTATTTTAATTACACTTCAAGTCACCCAATCAATAAGTCAGGCTGAATAGATTGACCTGGGCTCGCCCAGCTCACGCAGCATACAAAACTCCAGTTTATAATAATAGCAAAGCCCATTTCGATAAATATGAATCAATGCCAAAACCTATAGGTCGGACTTTTTGATAGGAGGTTTTTTTGTTGAGCACAAAAACATTTTCTTGTTAGTTTCATCAGAAAATTGTGCGAGGAGAACATTGCTAAGAATAAGAAGTGTAAAGAGGCATATGGTGCATTTGCTTAAAATTTTATTTTTGTGAAAAGACCTGTTTAGTGAGAAGGGTTGACCTTATTTTTCTTTAAACAATTTGTTCAGTCGGGTGTAAATGCCTGTGCTCAAGATGGCTGCCTGTCCTCAAGATGGCTGCCTGTGCTCCGCCATGTCTGTACTGAGTGCTTCATGGATGGGTTGGGGCTTTTGTGTGGGCAGAGATAGGATGGACTTGGTGCGTGCATATAGGTGGAGCTTTGTACTTTGCAGATGAGCTGGTTGCTGTGCTGATCAGCGAGTGTCGCCGATGAGGTGGTTTCTGGTGCATATGCCTTGAATCCTATGTAGCAGCTTTGAAGTCTGCTCTGCAGCTGCCATTCAGGGTTTTGTGCAGTTGTGCTTTGCCTATGCAGACTGCTTGGACATGGATTCCGATGCCTGACTATTACATTGGATACATTTCATCACAGTTTCTTTGTCATGGTGTCCATTGTACAAGTAGACACGTGAGACATTCTACATAAAGTGTACATTTTCTGATCCTGGCTTTATTCAGATCTACTGTTCATTAGTGCTTCCTGAGTGCAAATTAATCTGAAACTATAAGATTACTGTACACCAGAGCCGAGGCATTTTGGACAAAATGGCATACTTAAAAATGTGTTCCATTATTATAGTGCATTTTTAAACGGGAAATGAGGAGACACCCCCAGAGCCAAATTTTCAATTGAGCAGACAGAGTGATTTTCTCACAGATAGTGTTTCATGCAGACTGAGCTTATTATAGAGCACATTTGATGGTGTGTGCAATATTATTCACATTATATTTTTACCAGACAAAGGTAAAAAGTTTAAAGTGGAGCAAAATCACACCTTTTGATTAATGCAGGTTATTCCCAATTCTGTCTCTTTTCAATCAGTTTCCATTTTGCCCCTGCAATTTGAAAATAAATGATATCTCTAGGAAGGTTGCTCAGAAGATGTTGTTACCAAGCGTACTAAAATGAAAGTCATTCCCTCGAATAGGGAACAGAAGGATGTACCAGGAATTAAATAAATGACTTGTCAGAGTAAATCTGTTTGTGCAGGAGTATCGGATTAAATTTCGTGTCAGATAGCAATCAAGAAATAGACATGTTAAGCAATATAAACAAGTAGGTGTTCCATACAATTTTGGAAAGGTGCATAGCTAAGCAAGTAAAAAGAAAGCAATTATGTCGGCTATTTACACAATATAATTGAAAACTTTGATTTATAATGTTAATTCAGGGTTGTTCAATGTACAGATTTGTCAAGCCGACACAATGGATGCGTCAACGTTTTGATTCCCAAGATATCGTTCGTCCACAGGGTCTTCAACAGGACAATAATATGGTTGCATCCTGTTAGTGAACAACTAATGCTTCAAAGGGTATGGCCCAAATCCATATGTGTCAGATAAGTGAGTTCAATCATGAGGATTCTTTATTGACACTAAATATGCCTTTCAAGAAACATATATATTTCACTAGTCTCACTGAGTCCCCGGCCCAAACGGCAGCAGGGCATGGTCAGCGTGAGTGGCAAAGCAATACCAAGTCCACAACTTCCTGCGACAAAGAAGACACACACTCCTGACTGTAAGCCAAAGGATTACTAGGGAGGCACAGGCAAACCCGACACGTTTCGGTGATCAAGTCGCCTTGGTCATGGTTGGCTAAGTGCCACCCCTCAGCACTTGTTATAGGTTCATGTGAAACATACACAGTGATAAACCGTGAAAAAGAGCTAAACGTAAAGTTACACATTCACTAGCCTAAAGTAGCGGTTTGTTGCAGGGTATAGTACTCATAATACTTAATCAAGGGGAGTACACATTGTTGCAATGAATGAAATAACATTGGAAAATATACAATAGGATATTGGGGATCTCTAGAGTTTGCCTATGCCTGTGTACCGGATCTGCTGTAGCATATCCTGTGCACCTAGTAAACCTTTGGCATACAGTCTGGAGTGTGTGTCTTCTTGGCTGCATGAAGTTGTGTACTTGATATATATTTGTGTGTGTATATATAAAGCAGAATAACTCATTTTGATTAGAAGCCAACTCTTCTGCAAATGTATGGAAAATCTATACATAAAAACAAAGTTCCACAGAAAACCTAAATAAATTACCGGTTGTGATCCACTAGTAAAACCATAGCTTTAGACAACAGCACCAGAATATGAATTGTCTGTGCTGTTAGAGACTCCGCTCCTTTCTCACAAACCCACTATTCATACCTATGTGAACAGTCTTGCCGGTATTGGAATTCCATACATTTTTCAGCTTACATTCTTAGCAACCCACCTGCTGTGTCTCTCTATTAGGCACCACAGTAAGCAATATTAGGACTAGCAAATCACACACGACCTCATGTCAATCCAGCACTTGGGTGGGAGAGTGACGTTTTTACTTAGCTTGCTGAATTCCTCAGGCTACTTTCTAATCCAATTGTGGTTTGTTTGCACCATTTGGGTGTCTAGGTGATTGCCATGCTCCCCCATGTGCAGTTTAAGAACAACATCTCTTCATTGCTGATTTATTTTCTGTTTTGCCTTTGTTTGATTTACAGTGCAGTAAACATGTGAGGCTCCCCTGCTTGTTTAAACTTTGTAAACCTTTGCTTTGTCTTTGAAATTAAATAGATATGGAAGTCATGCCTAGCCAGGCTTACTTGGATAAACTTAAGACTGTGAAACAAACTTTGTCGGAGCTGGAGAGTCATGTCCAATCCACACTAAATGGAGTATGTGACCCGCATACAACAGAGAAGGCACTGCAGCAAGCAAAGGTAGGAGCTATGTCTATTTCTATCTAATACACGATCAGCCAATTGAACTGTAGTCTTTTTACTGGCTCTTGTGGAGGTCCACCCGGTAGCAAGGCCTACACCCTGTTCAGAAGACTGTACCCTGCCTTTACAGATGCATAAAGTAGCCAGACTGGATTGGGCCGCCAAGTTCATTACCATCATCCCTTGCCCCACCTATAACATTCTAACATCTGACTGCCTATTTTGCATTTTTTTCTTCTGTTCATTTAGGGTTGAAACCTGTTTTTCAATAAAGATTTATTTCATTTTAACTGGGCCTGAGACTTACATCCTGAGACTTTATATCCTACTCTATTTTTGAGGTTCTACACATTTGTGCATTTGGTCATTTTGCGGTGTTATGCCCACTTTAGCTTATTTGTATAGCCTCCGGGCAGATTCAGCTGGCGATACACATCTCTCTTACTGAGCTCTTAGGGCCTGAAATCCGTTCATGGTATTCCATATAATTAATGTGTCATTATCAGCTGGGGCAAGAGGGTTTGTTTCAAACTTCTGTTATGAATCCCTTGGAGCAGATGTGTAAAATAAGTCCTATTTGAGAAGGGACTGGGTTCTGCATCCTAAATAATTGGAGACATCAATTATACAAGATAGAAAAGAGACATTTCCAGTTTAGGCACTGTATCAGGTTGTTTGGTGAGCCCTTAACAGTCTATTTCTAGGAGAACAGTCCTGTCCTAACAATGGGGTTTGCCTAACTCAATCAGTAGGTATCTAGGCTACCTCACATAAATATCATAATGATACCTCTGTTGCATGGACAGCCTAAGGTGCCCTTTCAGTACCATCAACACGGAAGGGGGAAGGGGATGTAGGTTTGAGGTCACAAAGAAGTTCCATTATACTTTTCGTGTTGTAAGTCATGGTATAATGTTTTCAAATATCCAGAAATTACTTGTTCAATATCTTCATCACCCTTGTCTTCCTGCCGTCTTATTTCTCAGCCAACCCTATCCACGTCGACTACCCATTTCCCCTAACTGGCCATACAGTTTTACCTATCTTGTTCCAATCTCACTTTGTCTCTGTGGCACACCAGTGTAAGGATAATGTTGCCACCTTTGTTGTGACCCTCCCATACTCTTCCTCCAGTTACTCAAGAACGTCTTTTAGAATCATCAGGGGTAAAAGTTTCTGCCGTCTTTGGTGAGAATATTGATTTAGAGGCCTCTAATCTTTTTGCTCAAGTGCCTGCTATTGTAAATAACTTTGGACTCAGCTCAGCCCTGTGTAGCTGTTTTGTAAGATTTCCAAAATGTAACATGTGAGTGCACCCAACCGTCTTTCTTCTGAATGAATTGGGTTGTCGCTGTTGTCTTTCATCAAACGGTTCCTCAAATCCCTTCCATTCAGGCTTTGCATCCCACAGGTATCCCTATGGCGTGCACCCCAGTTACGAGTATAGGAAAGTGGTCAGAGATCCCGCTTGAAAAGAATTCTACACTCTGGGCAGACAAATTGAGGGAACAAGGGGTGAAGATAGAATCAGTTCAATACAAACACACTTTCTACCCTCAAATGTTTGGACTGCTGTCTGTCCAACACTGTATTTCGTGTGGCAAATATATCTCAAGCCAATTTCAAGACACAAACAAAGACAGTCCCAGCCTACTATGGTCCTGGCCACTCGACCAGTCATTTCCAATAATAATAACGTTTATGAAGTTAACCCCAAAAATGATGTCTAAGTTGTCCATCAACAAATACTCCGTTTCGCCATCACTTTGCAGTGGAGCATTAGAGAAGCATAAGCACAAATCATTGAAAAATCTAGGTAACCCCATATTATAGTGGGACCCACATAACAATCACTTTGGTGCAACCATCCTTTGGGCACCTAAAACAGATTTGTTTTTCTGGTGTAAATTGCGAGTTTTTCTGATCCTCTGAACATCCATCATGGGTCAAAAGCAAATATTTTTTATACCCACAATTTAGTACCCATTACCCAGAAGAACTGACTGAAATAGCTTTAGGTCAGGTTGGGAGACAATTCTTGTCCGGAATCGGGAGACAGTTTTGCCTTGCAGCCCATTCACAATCCAATATAAAGCCCTCCAAGCCACCTGTATTGCACAGACTCTGTCACCCCATCTCTTTTTCACCAAGCAAGCCATCCACAACACATTCTCAACCCCAGACAACTTCACACAACCTTGCTAGAGGGTACTGCATTCAACAAAACAATCCTCACTCATCATTCCCTTTAACTCTTAACTACCCACCTATCCAGTGGACAAAGTGCCTGTTGACCCAATATTGCATCTGCAAATTGTAAATTAAAATAAGTTAGAAGCAAGCAAAAGAGGAAGACCCACAAAACAATTGCTTCTGCCACCCTCTCCATAGCAAATATTCTCACCAATAATTCCACCTCCCTGCAGCAACAAGAAGGAACTTCTGCTCATAATTTTTCACCATGATTATCATCCTTGTCCTCGGTTCCCTGGGAATGGCACAAGTCACCAGCTGCAACTACGGCTCCTCCCCAACCATGAGTATTGCTCATAGCAGTCAATGTGTCATTTTGCATACCCTGGATGGAAGCGATCATCATCTCCAAGGCAAATATGTCTTTTTGCCTTTAGGTTTCCTCCTTATCATTGCAGCAGGCAAACTACTCATGCAGTCCAAACGCTTCCTGGGAGTCTTCAAATGCCTCATTGTATGCTCTAGAATGATGTGCAACCACACCAATTTCTCTGACATGCCCACAAAGTGGAAATGTTTGCTCTGAGACATTTACTGCATATTCCTCAACCTTGAATAACATGATTAGAGTTACCCCGGGGAATTGGCATCCCCACAACCTCCGTTAACTCCTTCACCTAGCCCACCATCTCAGACCTTTATGTGAAACCCCCTCCACATCCCATGTTAACTTTATGTTAAAGCATCACTCACATCTCTCACAATAGCCAAAACATCTTTCAGCAAACTTTTGGGATCTTGTAAAGCAAGGTGCTGTGTGAACCTCTCTATTACATGTCCCTACTCCAATTCACATAATTTGGGAGAGGGGTGCAGATGAATGTGGTAGGGGTCTTTTTAAGTTGATTGCTTGAAGTGTGTGTGGCCAAAATACAGTTGCAGTGATCCTGGTTCATGTAGACCCTTATTCAGAGGGTTTCAACAACAATCACTTGCAATTGACTGAAGAGCAGGGGAATAAAATAATCAAAATTGAGGGTGGTTCCACTTCATGACTGTACTAGCTGGAGATGCCATGATTTAGGCAGGGAGACAAAGCCTTTAGGCATCACAACAGGCATTTCTGCCCTGCTGAGGTTGGTGCCTTTCATCATTTCCCATATGCAAACTGTCAGTGAGTTATTTCAGAGGCACCCATACACTTGTATGTCCTCAGATTTGAACCTTAGCTTATCTACAGCATCACTTCATAAGACACTAACTCCTTCTCTTGATCTCTTGCAGTATTCAGATAGGCCAAGAGTAGGGATGCTTTTTTGCTGCCAGCACCATGGCCTCCCTGTGGAGTACCCTTCCCTCATGGATTTGGTGCCCTGCACATGAAAGTGGAGCTGATGGGAGGTATCTGATAAACCACCAGGGGGCTGCTACCCTCTGTGAATTTCCAGCACTTTTCACCATCCAGCAGGTCCCACCACTAGTAAAGGACCTCGCCCCATGACTCGCAGTACTGGTTCATCCATTGTCACCAGTGCAGCCTCTCATCCATTGGGGCCTTATCAAGCAGTGGTTCAATCATTCTGTGGCCCATTATACCAGGTAGGGTACCACTGCTGAGGCAAAGGCCCAGCAGTGCGGTGGATGGAGTGGGCCAGAAGCTGGGAAACTGACTCTCGTGGCAAATGCTCCTTCACCATGCACCATTATTTTAGACTGAGTTCTCAGAGTACCACAAGTAAAAAGCAGGAGCTTGGCTTCCAAGTGTTTCCTTGTGCATATAGGGTAATTGTGGCTGCAGAAACACGATGCAGCAAAAGTATAACATTGAGGATAAACACGGATGAGTAGGACGTCCCTGAGCCCTCGTCCATTGAGGAGCTAGTCCAAGACAAACCTGCCTACTCCAACATTAGCAAAAATGATGATGTCCTACTAGAAATCTGTTATAGAAATCGAAGTTGGTCTTCATAAGTATTATCTAGCAAATTTTCTGGTATCGGTGGGGGGTGTGGACAAATCTTTCTGATAGTCTGAAGCTGGAACCTGGTGGCTGAAGTGGTAGAGATAATGGATTGCAGCTTTATGGAAAAGTTGAACAGCATGCTGTGTTTCTTGCATGTAAAAGAGAAATTATTTGTCTGGGTAGAAGGAGATGAAGGAGATGAGGGTGATGCTTGTAGGTTCTGAGTTTGCTGGTAAATGAATGATAGCAGCCTTGGACAAACTGAGCATAAAGGACTGCAGTACAATAAAGTGTTGAATAAACATAAGTCAATGACTTATTTTGGGTTAAATATCAGTCGTTAGGAATGTCTGTATTGTTGAGATCTAGATGATAAGAGAGCAGGCAGAGAAAATTCAGTTTTAGACAAGGTGCGGTATTGAAGGAGCAGAGGTAATTGAGGACAATCCGAGGAAGGAGAAATTAATTGTGCTTGAAAAGGTAAGAAGCAAATCTTTGAAAAGCTATATGAGCCACAGTCTTGAGAGGAAGACAAGCAAGATTTGTCTTGTTGGCAATGTTGAATGTTGCAAACACATTCTTGAGAATACTTTTTAAGATTGTTAGCTGAGATAAGGGAGGTGGTTAGCCTAGGAGAAGGATCTCCATGAATTTTTGGCTTACATATTCTCGTGTTTCCCCTCAGGCCTTCTCTCAAACCCTAGAAAATCTGAAGCCCTCCATTGATAAACTTACCTTGGAAACAGCAGCTTTTGACCGGCAAGCATCTGGCGATACTGGGAAAACATGCACACAGTCATTGGAAGAGTTACAAGAGCAGTGGAAGAAGCTAAACAGCAAGCTTTCTGAAGATGTTAATCGGCTAGAGGATATTTTGTCCAAACTAAAAAAGTTTGAGGTAAATAAATCTTTCTGCACACATTGTGAGATGGGGTTTGTAACTAATGGTATAAAACATAATATGTTTTTTGTCATGCCAGGGTGCAGTAGTTCTCTAACTGTAGGTAGGGCATGTAAGCAAAGATCCCTCTTACCAACTTCCTGTGCATCTAATTTTTCCTCACTTACACCCTCGCAGTTAGTCAGGAGCCATCCGATACTTCAGACAAATTTCATTTGTGCTAAACTTTTTATTGCCCAATTTTGTTCCAGTGTTAAATTATACATGCCCACTTTACTCTTAGCTGAATCTATCATCCTTATTTTGTTGCCCATATTTTATTTAGGAAAAACTCAGTCCGCGTTTTGCAGTGCATAGCATAATTCAATCTTACTCTGCTATTTAAAAATGTTCTTTCTGCAGGCAAAAGCCTTAAGGAACCCTTCTTATGGGTTTTGTATTTTTTAATATGCTCTTGGGAAAAGCTGGAGAGAAAGTTAGGAATATCTATTCTACTATTCTTTTTATTATGAAACAAAACCTGGCAAAACTAGAAACACTTGTAAAATATTTCTTGTGAAGTAATTTACGTATAATATTTTTCCATGTGCATCAAGGCAACTTGCATTGCATGTACCTGCCATGCACTTTCCACATAGGCCTTCATAGTCCCTCCCAGACGAAACAAACTGCATCAGGAAAGATGGGGCCCCGTCTCCTTTTATGAAGCAAAGGACAATGTACTGAAATTGTTGGGTTTGTAGAGACTCTTGTATATGGGGTTGTGTATAGCAGTGTTTTAATGTGATAGTAATTATGTTTTTATTTACTACAGGACATTAAAAGATCTTTCCTATAACTGGATCCATAACAAATAGTTCAGGGAACTCAAATTGAAACACTTGTGAGCACACTCTGCCTTAAGCACAGATGACAGGCATGTGTCATTAATGGCTGTGATGCTAAAAGATAGTAGAAGTAGTGTGGGTTACGCTGACCTGGGGTAAGCCCTCAATGGGCAGAATGTCTGAAACTGCCCAATTGTGTACATGAGATCTTAGCATGAATAATGATTCACAAATAAATAAAGGATATTGTCCGGTGGCTCATATTGAGTAAGTGCCTGACCGTGGCAGTTGCGGAATGAACGCCTCCCACATTGCGTGAGCTCTTAGCACCTTTATAGCAATCTTGGCAATCTCTGAAGCATAACACTTTTCTGGAACATAAAGTCATATATCAAATAATCTAGAGATTAGTGGTTGTCTGTTTTATGAAAATTAACATTTTATATTGATTTCTACTACAGACGTCAGTCTAACTCAGTACCACTGGGATTTCTATGCCATGCTAATACTATTCTGTGTTAACCAGGGGGCCAAACAAAGGTCCAGGAGAGCCAAATCCTTGCAGATTTTCTTGATCTCTTCATTGTACATTGTGCCAAACTATATGGAACCTGTATTCATAGCCAGTGGCTATCCTGAAAGTTTCCTATGCATCTAGTAGCTTCTACACCCATGTTGAACACCTTTCCTCCGGTAGACACTTCTATGGTATGTTCATAGGCTCCATTGTCTTTTTGGCTCGGTCTTTGACAAGCGCTTGTCACCACCCAGAAATTATGAAGATCGGTATATGGATGATTTATTCTCCCTTTATGATGATGACTGATTCAGGGTTGGCTTCACCTCCTGAGCCATCAGCGGAAGAGAGTTCTTCCTTTGCTGTGAAAATTCTGCAAGTAGCTGAGGTTCTAGACCTAACACTTCCTTCAGTTGAAGACAAGAAAAATATCCTTACAGACGTTTTGCAACCTGATCAAGCTGCATCTGAGCCCTTGCTTCCTTTCAATGAAGCACTTACTGTCACCTTAATGGTCACTTGGTCCAAGGCCTGTTCTTGCTCGCTGATGAGTAGGAAGGTTCTCAGCCTGGCGACCCTGATTTCGTTACATAGCATTCCACTGCAGAGAGTTCGGTAGTTCACGCTTGTGCAAGCAAGTTAAGCACCAATTAGTTACCTACAACCCTCCCTCAAGCTCCCTCCCTGCCTCCTGAAGAGTGAGCCGAAGAGGACTGAGGCATTTGGAAAACAAATGTTCTCTTTGGATAATGTAGCATTGAAGTTAGCTAATGCTGTTGGTATATTGTTTATTTGTTTATTTGGCCAGTATATGCACACCCTCTGTAACATGGCCAGTGAGCTCTTGCCTTTGGTCCTGGATGAACCTAGGGCCTCCTTGGCTCAGATTATTCAAGATGGTCAATATGATGCAAAACAATTTCATTCATGCTGGCCTTCTACTGATACTCTGGGGCAAGTGGATGGCACTAATGTGGTGCCTCATCTCGATGTGTATATGCGATCCAAAGGTTTCTCATGAGACGTAGAGGCCTCTCTTATGTATATGCCTTTCAATAGGTCATGTCTGTGGATGATACCTTTTGATGGCTTATGTCTGTTGGGTGAAAAAGCTCATTCTGCCTTTGGCTACTTTAAGGAGTAGGGCCACAGCACAAACTCTCTGAACCTTTCTACCCATGTCAACTAATTTACTCAATAGTTCAGGAAATCTTGAGGCTCCTCCAGGGGGTTGGCATGCATGCAACATCAGTCTCCTCAACCCTCTCTGCAGTCAACTCAGTCAATCCATCACCAGGAACCTATATCTGGCAGGCAACGGACAGGTTACCAAGAGTGTCAGTCCTCCCTGTCCACCTTCCCGACAGCAGCAGCATCCAAGAAGCTTTAGCTTGCCATTAGTGGCACACACCTACTCTGTCGTATGCAGAAATCAGCACTTTCTTCGAGGGTGGTGATTCATCATATCTGACAGATGGGTCCTTCAAATTGTTCGGCATGGCTATTCCCTGCCATTTCTTTCTCCCCTGCCGCATCTTACTCCCATACCAAAGCGGCTCTTAGAAGAGCACCTGTCCATACTAATGAAAGAGATGTGAGCTTTACTCCTGAAAGAACCCACCAAGAGGGTTACAGGCTTCGGAACAGGGTCTTACTTCCGCTATTTCATTGCGGGAAAGAAGTTTGGAGGGTTACGGCCTATCTTAGATCTTTGTCCTCTGAATGCCTTCATGTCAAAGGACAAATTTAGAATGGTCACACTTTCCCAGGTTCTGTTTGCCCTTGGGACTGCATCTCATCTGCGGTGGTGCCTGCTTGACTGCAGTTGGACAAATGGCACGCCCATCTCCCTTCCCCACCTAGAGCTGACGGTGGTGATGGATGTGTCACTGCTAGATTGGGGAGGTCATCTGTGGAAGGTAGAGATCAGAAGACTCTGGTCTTCGGCACAAACCTGACTCCATATCAGTCTTTTGAAGTTGCAGGACATTCGTCTGGCGCTGAAAGCCTTTCTGCATCAAGGAGAGGCTGGAAAACGTTGCCACAAAACCACTGCATTGTGGTAGTGCAAGAAGAGGGGTGGAATGGGGTTCCTGGTTCTGTGGCAAACGGCTATGCACCTCCTGTCGGGGCATATACCTCATCGTGAACAACCTGGTGTGATCCTTGAATGCCAGCGCAGATGAGCCTATCTGGTGGTGCCAGGCAGATCATGAATGCAGGCTGCGTCTTGAAGTGGCACAGAGCACCTTCCAACAGAGGGGGGGCTCGCTAGCTAAAAGTGTTCAGTACTGCTGAGAATCCACAATTTGCATACATTTGTGCAGTGTAGTTCTCTTGAAAACGTTCACTAGAAGAGTCATTCCAGCTTGAATGGAGCTTGGGACTTCTGTGCACCTTCCCACCTCTGCATCTCCTGCCCCAAAATTCTGAAGAAAGACCGGACACAAGTCTTCCTAGTGGCTTTGGATTGGGCCAGGAGAGCAATGTTACCCAGGCGTGGGTGTCTGTCCCCCGATCAGGCTGCCACTTCGAGAGGATCTTCTGTTTCAGCAGCAGGGCAGGGTTTGCCCCTGAAGTTGTGCAATGCACATGTGTGGAAATTTACCAGTAGTGGTTTACTGTGTTTCATGTACCACCTGAGAATGAGGATGTCGCGCTTGCTGCCCAGCGGCCAACTATGAAGTCCATTTATGCCTGACGCGGAATCAAAAAAAAAATGTTTGGCCTGGTGTTATGCCTGTAAGACAGACCTTTTACTAGCCAAACTGTCAGATTTTTATTGTTTGTTTTTTCTTTGGTCCTGCAAGGCATTGTAGCGGGCACTGTTAAAGGTGATTTGTTTGGTCTTTTGGTATCTTAGCGTTTGCTGGACAAATGGAACAACATTTAATTTGCAAGATAGTAGTTCCAGCTTGGTCGTTTTGTATTTTTTTCACCTTAAAAATGACCAGTTATGAGTTATTTTCATCTTCTGTTATGCAATGAAACAACCCACTGAATTCTAATGAGCTCAGACTGGGGGACTGTTTTGTATGTCATAGTATAACTTTATTTGACTCGCTTGTAAAAAAAATTATTAACACCGTTTTCCATTTTACCTAAAATATTGTTACTACTTTTGAGACACGGTTTGCCCTACCTTCAGATATTAGTTGACCATATTTTTTGCCTGGGCCAAACAGTTACACAACTTCAAACAGGTTAGTTGTTTTGCCAAGTTTCTCCTTCCTGTTTAGTAGCATGTCCGAGGGATGCACTAAGCCATTGTTTTTCAGCAATTGGCCATGACGACCAGATACTTGCCAGATTTGTACTACTGCAACATGAATATATTTCCATACATACAGAAATCATTTCCATGGCTAGTGGATATATATCCAATCTGGCATGATTCCTGCCCTAGTGAGTGATGGTTGTGGCTCCCCTGCATTGAGTTGTAGGTATCTATTCCTGTAGGATGGCACTTCTCACACAATTAATATTTGTAATTTCTCTGTTTGGTTTAGGCTGACTGCAGAGTCGCTCAAAGATGGTTGGATGATGCACACAACTTTGTAACAAAAGAGCAGGACGTATCCTCTGGGGAATCAGAAGGCCTTCAGCCAAAACTGGACAAGTGCACGGTATTTATTCTGAATGTGGTTACCTGTGACAAGAAGTCGCAATGGCCTGAAACTTTTACTTCATTTGTCATTGACAGTTTGTACACTTACCTATTAACTCTACTTTGCATTTTAACTTAATATTGCTTCTGTTTCTTGAAAATCTCAATACTCATTTATTTGTGCTTTAGTGCCTTGTCCAATTACTTTGCTCTTTTAAAATATATATAGATATTTTAGAATTTATTGGACTGAATGACCTGAAGAAATAGAAAGGGTGAACAGGTATATATTGTTATATATTACGGTTATGGAGCACAAGTAAAGACTACCAAGGACGCAGGAGAGCTGTATATAGTTGTCTAAATCCTAATTTGGGGTCTTTGATGTATAGACAATAATAAACTATAAGGAGAGTGGGTCACGCGGAGTACCCTAAACTATGTACGCCATGCTTTATAGAAGTTGATACTATGATCTGTCGTGTCTATTGGCTTTTCACCTTTGTTAACCACCCCCCCCCCCCCCCAAAAAAAAAGATGAGGGTTGTAATGGAACCAGAGCTGTGTATTTTTTGTTTGGAGTCAATTAAGTAACAGTAAACAACTGAAAGTTTGAGGGGGCTTACATGATGGGACATGAAAGGTGTAGGGTTGGAGAAGAAATTAGAGTCAAAAGGTTAAACATTAAACTATTCTCTGAGAACACAAGACAAATTCTCCCATACGTAAAAGAGCTAGAACAGTCTTGGAGCAGCTAGTGGCCAGGTATGTGGGGAATAGGACTAAAATCTGATGCAACGAAGGCCCTTAGCATTGGTTGACTTCATAGTTGCTTTCTGTAATTAAAAGTTGCTGGGATTAATTCAAGCACACCACCCATCACTTTGTTTACTTCAATGCAGCGCTTAAAGTGTGACGGGTATGCTCAGATGTGGGTCCTGTGCTTACTGTACCTCTGGAACCAAGCTGCACCCAACTCTAGAGACCCAAATACACTGAAACACACCGAAAGTGGTATAGGGTTGCTTGTGCTCTAGTTCAAAATGGACCTGGCTTGGTAATTCGGGCTGGACGGTTCCAGTTGGGGCAGGACCAAGGTCGATTAGCATATTCTAATTTGAGTGGTATTTTGGGAATAATAATGATGGACTGAGGCCTGCCTAATCACCAGTAGCTGAAATTAATTCAAGCATTCCACCCATAACTTTATTTGTTTGCTTTAAATTTACAGTTCTAGTAGCAATTCATGCTATGGCAGTGGAATCTGACTTTTCGAGAGGTGGATATTACTAGATTTGATGTAGGCCTATCCAATAGGGATGTGGGCCTTACTAAAGAATGAATGAGGAGAGTTGTTTTGAGGTCACCGTCTTAACAATGATTGTTCATATGGTAGGGAAGAATGGCTTGCAGTGTATTTTTCATGGACTAATGTGTATTTAAACTCCAGATCTTAGCATTCTCTGAACCAGGAACCCCTGCAAAATTACAGATAAGTGACCTGAATATCAATGAAGTGGCAGTCCTAATAGGATATTAATTTGGTCCTTCAGTGCTTAACCCCTTGCATGAGTCAGACTGCCCCCGGCCGTCTGACGTCACAGTGGGTGTGTGCGGAGGACGGCCGGGGGCTGTCAGATCTCCACCCACTCATTAATTCCCCAACACTGCTGCGGAATTTGCGCCGCAGTCAAGGGGTTAATTTGAGCCAGTGGTATCTGGTTCTCAGCACCGACACTTAATCATCAACACCGGCGCTTATAAAGCGAGCTCGACCCAAAGGTGCGCTTTTCATGAGTACCAGTTATGGACACATTATTTTTTTCATTTTTTGTAGGCCTGGGGAGATTAAGTGATTTGCCCAGAATCCCATGATGTTAAGAATACGTGGAGACTCTAAACTGGTTACCCAGCTCTGAAGTCTGCAGCTCTGGCCCTTATGCCATATCCTCTACCAACTTGTGAGGTTTTGGTTAGCTCTGTTATAGGCAGCACTAATAAGAGCAATGGTCTGGTGAAATCTGCCTCCCGACAAGAGCTCTGGCATTTATTTTTTCTCGAATTAACCACTTGGTCCTTCTCTGTAGGCGATCTCCCTACAATTGCTTTATTTTAATGTGATGAGATGCACTTGATCATGCGTTTTCTCACCACACTGTATCAACAGAAACTTGTGAATGGAATGGAAGATGTGGAGTCGTCTCTGAAGGCTCTGAAAGAGGTTGAGGCCACGCTACGGAGCCAGCCCCTCACAACTGTGCACAAGTGGGTGCAGCCGAGGCTGAACGATCTGCAGACACGGTGGGAGGATCTGAGTAAACAGGTGAGTGGTGAGATTCTTTTACATTATCTTCATTCGTGAGGCAAGTGAGGTAAAGTAATAATGGTCAATAATAATGCTCCATTAAATGAGTTGCATCAGTGGCATATTTCACTATTTTCATTTAACACGCTTTTTCATGGTAGTGTATAAAATGATGAAAGCCTTGCTATCTTGATTTAATAATGGATCTTGTATTGGAATCTGGCCTTTTTATTTTTTGTTTGGGGACCAATAGATCGAGTCAATGTAGATCGATGGCTGTGGTCTACTTCAGGTGATATAATGAACAATGTTCTTAACCTTTTCCATGCTAATGACAAGGTGAACTCGTCATGAGGCACACTGGAGCTGTGCTCATGACAAGGTCAACTCTTCATGTATAATGGGAAACATAAATCTCCAGCACAGGAGGGGAAAAGCCTTAGCAGCCAAGGTGTTAAAAGGAGCCGATTAAGCAAGCCAGGAATCCTTTGGGGGCGGTTCATGGTTAAATGCTTGAGGACCTACCTGTAAATAGTTCCGTTTATTGATAAACAGGTCAGCAGAGCGGCTTCTTCTATCGCTGAGCTAATCACTATTTCATTGAATTTATCTATAACATTATAGAGGGCTGAAGACTAACTCTACGTATCTACAGTAGTTTAACCTAGAGAGATTTAGTATATTTCAGCAGTAGTTCTGCCAGACGTCTTAACCTTTTTTTGCAGTACCATCACCACCATGGCCATATACATATCCGAAGTGATATTGAACCCGCAATATGCGCATAACCGTTGTTGCATGGAGCGGAGTGGGGAACTACAGTGCTCTTACAGTTGGTGCAGTCCTCTTCAGTGGGTAGAAAATGCAGTCTAAGAATTGTTGTGTAACTTATGAGTGAATTTAGGTTTTCTAATTTGTCTCTTTACATCATGCACCTTGTTCCTCCAATCTGCCATTGTGGCCTTTAATTGTGTATTGAACTTTATGTACACAGTGTGACAGCTGAGTGTACTGCAAGATATCTACAGTGGTATACCTCTTTCCATGTTCAGTTAAGAATTGATAGTGCAGGTTAAATTGCAAGGAGATGTATACTAAGGCAATAGTCTTAAGTGCTGCCTCAAGATGTGGCATAAGTATGTGTGGACACATCCAGTCATATTCTGATACTTTGTTAGCAATAAGACAGAATCGCGTAAGCTCGGTTCTCAACAAATAATGCTCCCTCTGGAAAAGTATAGCCTCATTTTTCCCTTCTGAAAATTTATCAGGGTTCTTGTTTCTTGGAAATTATATTGCCCATCGTTAAACAACTGGTTTAATCCAAGTGGAGGTTGCAGTGAGTAAAAAAGTAGCTGAAAGATTGTGATGTCAGTCAAATCTTTCATGCAGTCGAGTGCTGTTGATTAGAATGGGGCCTCCCCTCATAGGCAGTGAGGCACAATGGAAATTGACGAGTTCTTTGGAACTCAAAATAAGATCATTGATGCGTTTCAACATATCCTCACACATTACTAAATGTAATGCGCACTAGCACCGTTCTCTCCATACTGCGGGTCCTATGTCTGTCCTTTGTTTTTATGTTTCTAGATTTGTAGTTCTAACAATATGGTGAGGCTGCAGAAATGTAGTAGGTGGCCTCTCTCACTCATTCTCTGGCAGCTTTAAACTGTTTGCACAATAATCAATTGTGATATCAAATTTAGCAATGATTATTAGATTGGGTTTTGTACCATTATGGTGCTGGATTATCTGCCCACTACACCTGCCCGGTAACTAACACTGGTATGCTGCCTGGACCAAAAAAAAGTCCTCACTGTATGACTATACACACCTGCAAATTCTGGTCACAAACTTTAGAAGCACAAGTGCACATAGTTATACAGGCAAATAAGGTAAATACATTTCTCGTAACATTGTGTTGAAAACTCTTGATTGCCATCTCAGTGCTCTGAATGCCAACAACAAATGTGCTGTCTCCTCCTAGATGTTGCAAGAGAAGAGTACGTTGGCCGAAAGTCAAGAAAGAGCTTGCAACTTGAAGAAGGATCTGTCGGAAATGCAAGAGTGGATGACACAGGCCGAGGAGGACTATCTGGAAAAGGACTTCGAGTACAAGTCTCCAGAAGAACTGGAGAGTGCAGTGGAAGAGATGAGAGTAAGATATATTTGTTTCTAGAGTACATCTGATTTTTTTACACTCAACTGGATTGAAAATCACTCTACATATTTTACTCCTCTAAATATTTTACTCATTTCTGTTGAAAGCATTAAAATAAAATAGTGATTAGAGAATTATATCGTTTTCTGTGCTGTGAATGCACAGAGTAGATTACTCTTTGGTGGGAACAGAATGAAAGTCCTTTGTTATAATTTGTCTGCTCTTCTGGCTGCTAACCTCAATCTCTTTTCCTTGTGATAGCATTGGGCAGGGCAGTTCCTTGAAGATGGGAAATTACAACAAACAATTCTAAAATTATATATTGCTTCTTTAGTTAATATTTGTGTGTGAGCGCATATAGAATATCCAGGACATCTGCACTTGCACAAAATGATTCACAGAGAATAAAACATGACACGTGTCATAAAACTAAAAATATCCAGGGAACAGACCACTGTTAAATGTGACCGCTTTGCTGCATGCCTTCATGCACCTGCTTAACTGCATGAGACCAGAAAATTATTTACAGTGGAATTTTTATTAGCAGGAAAATGGAGCCTGGTGATGGAACACATGGTTCCTGTTTGTACTTCCTGTGAATGATTTCTCTTTTAGGAAGGTTTCAGAATTGCAGGTATATGGATATGGAGGCGGGTAAATGGATATCGAGGCAGCAATGCCGTTTCAGTATTGAGCGTCTAGTAAGCAGCCCTCTGCCTTTTGGAACTGAGAGAAGATCCGCCATTTTTGATCTTAGCGTTTGAGCAAGGCCATTTAAAGAAAGAATAGACCTGAATGTGAAATCAGTCCTGTGAGCTCCATTAAGCTCCTTAATTCTGACACGTTGACATTGGGACCTAGTGAATTATTCAGATGTTCTGAAGAGATGTGTTCTCTTTCCTTAATACTAAAAATCAGTGTAGCTGCAGTAGTTTGGCTGGCTGACAACTTCCAGTGAAGCTAGTTAGGAGCTAGAGTTGGCGTAACCCAACTGGGGAAGTATGGTTGCTACTAGTTGTATTACTGCCTCCAGGCAGTCCAACCAGGCACTTCCCAGCTCTACAAGCCATAGTTGAGTGTAAGATGCAGTTTCAGACTTACTTATGACTGGTAAAGCCATATATTGCCCTCCCTTCCAACCTGTTAGCCGTGTGAACATTCCTCAAGTTAACACCTGGACGAATTTCCACGAAAAAAGACAGTAGGTCTTTGTGCCCAAATCTAGATTTAATCTGGACATGAAATGAATCAATGCCTTTTTATATACTTCAGGAACAGTATTTGCAGAATGACCATTAAATGAATAAACAATGGGGACTGACCATTGGGGGCCAGCACTCCTGCCTCAGTTCCTATACTCCACTCCACCTGGGCATATAGTACAGTGAGAAGTTTGTGCTTGCCATTTTAGCCAGTGGCATAGCGTGGGCGGCGCCACATGGGTGGGCCAGGGCGCAACATTCTTAGGGGTGTACATTTTTAAAATAAAAGTGGAAGGATACTTGCCTTGCCCCGGGCGATGGCTCCCCACGCGACTCCGCTGATCTCAGCTGAGCTTTGTTGCCATCTCTTGCCTATTCTTGGCTTGCATCTAGACATCCAAATCATAAGCCTCAATGGGGATGTTTGCGAGGGATGCCTGTGATAATCTGTCGAAAAGAAGTGGCTCTTGGACCAGGTGACTCGCATTATTCGCGACTGCGTCCTGGTTTCAAGTAGAGAAGCTTAGTAGCAAAAAGACCTACAAAGCAACCTATTAAACAGAAGAGGAGAGGTTATTACATTAGCTAGACTGGCATTCTTTTCCAAATCACTACCACCTGAACAAGCCCACGGTTTATTAATGGACCCCCGGGGCAACCACATCTTCTGCACCATTGACAGCTTTGCCGTGGACAAAAAAACTGCAATACCTGCTTTGCTGCATGTATTAACTGGACTCTATGCTGCTGATTTGCAAAAACATGTGTCAGTATGGTCAGAAGTATTGTATGAGTACTACTTTCATCCGGCTATTTATTAGTTAAAAGGTGCACAGGGCTTTCTAATAGTACTAAATGCTCTAATTGTATATGGATATATATTCCCATAGTAGATGCTTTAGGCCAATTTACAAAGTCATGTAAGTGTGCGCAAAAGTGAACTACAAGAATACAACTTAAAATACTCTAAAAATACCTTTGTCACTAGGGTGTGTGCGTGTGTGTGTAAGTATAAGTGTAAGTATAAATATAAATATAGTAGGTCCTGAAGTCCTCTGTCCATGTATAGGTCAGTGGGTGCAGGCCACGCTCCAAATGAGGAGCAGATTTGGGCTGAATGTATTTGACCGTAAAAGGCCCTTTTCAACTGAAACATGTCGTTCTGTGCACGCAGAGAGCGAAAGAGGAAGTGATGCAGAAGGAGGTGCGAGTGAAGATTTTGAAAGACAACATTAAGATGTTAAATGCCAAGGCGCCCTCTGGTGGCCAGGACTTGACGCCTGAACTGGACGAAGTCATGGAGAAATACCAACAGCTCTGCAATCGAATCAGCGGCAAGTGCTACACCCTGGAGGTGGGTATAAGTGGGAGAAGGAATTGGGCAGCTGTTTCTTGAGTTAGTTAACCTATATTTTTGTTGATATGCCCCTAAATTTCCACGTGCTCGGCTTTTGGTACCTTATCTTTAATTGTTGTCATGTGAAAGGTATTAAGAGTTAGTTCTAGTATTGAGAAGTGCATAATGTTTTTTTAATATCATGATCAGTTAAAATACGCCTGCAGGAAAATTGCAAATATAGATGTATTTATTTCGTATTTTGTGCAAGCTTTTTCAAGTATTTTTTATTCTGGTGTCCCACGAGTAGTGCCATCAGAGCACTGTGTCATTTTGTTCGCCTCCATTTTTTGGTAAAAAACGAATTACAATTTGATAGCTTTTAGAAAGGACCTTAAAACTTTGCTCTTTGTTCAGTAGGTGCTCTGTTTTGCCCCCCCCCCCCCCCCGCCTGTACCGCAGAGGGTTTTAAGCGGCGGGACACTCCACGGAGTAGCTGAGCGCTATATAAAACTCTCTTTAACATAACATAACATAACTTAATGATATGGATTATTAGCAATATTCAAAGCTGTGCTCTATCTGCGGATGGGCCACATGTCTGGCTCAGTGACCAGGGCTGCAAGTTTTGTGCGGAGGACATGCATGTTCTGTCAGGATCTGGCTTAGTAGCTTGGAGCAGCAAAGAGGGTATATTTAGAAGTGACCCCCCCACGTCTGTCCGGTTTGCCAAAGTGATTTCTTTTACAAGGGTTGTAGCAAAGCCCAGATGGAACATATTCCTAGGCCAGGGCGACAATGATGTGATTTTATGACACCTCTTAAATTGCATCATTCATTTGCTCACAGCTAAAAGAGAACTAGTGGAACATCTGGGTCAGGGTTAAATTGGCATGTTTTTATTCCTTCATTGGAGACCAAACACTATTCCTCTTGGGGCTCGCAAATTGATTTGTAGAAATTGTGTTAAAAATGGTACCTGCGGTTTCAGGTTTAAGGCATTACTCTTGAATTCATCTGTTTTAAAATGGGCAAACTCCTAGTTTTAACATTTCTTCCTGCGGAAAGTAAATGTGACAGAATCTTCAGGTTTCAGTAAGCAGGTCACTGTGAGGAATCGTCGACACCTACTCTTTTTTGGACTATGTTTCGAGCAGACATAAGTAAACACTACTTTTATCAAATAAGTAGGAATTTAAATAAGAGCCAACATGAAAACAGACAGCGCCCCACAAATAATAAAACGACTTCTGAGTTTGTGACAGCAAACACTGTCTAGAAATCTTCATTCAACCCATCTTATGAATCCTGAAAGGGTCATATAGGTGTGCCATTATGAAACAACATTAATGATGTCGGAGTATTGGCTTTTGAGAATGACCACTTTGTAGTTCAGTGTATATCTTAACAAACTATTTTTGAGGTCTCTTATACAGACAGCTTTTAACTGTCTATTGGTAAAGATCTATGTTGCAGTATTTGAAAACCTACATTGGAATTTGCGCAGTCCATTTCTTACATTTTGTTGGCTTTCTTGTCAATCTCATTTGCTTGTTTCTTATTACATGGCTTCTATTCATCTTCTTGTGTTTCCCCCGCCCCTGGAGCATGGCTTCTTTATCATCCTTTTGAGTTGTTAACTTTTATCTTTGCATTGTTCATATTCAGGAAACTACTACTACTTTTTCTTTCAGCACTCTTTGGGAATGCCTGTGTTTCTTGCTGTCTCTTGCGCTGCTTCTCCCATCACATCCCTGCCCACCCTGTATTCCCGATTTTGCTTCCCATTTTCTTTTCACAGCTAGTCAGTTGCTTCCACTGCCTCTTCCCATCCTGCTTTTTTGGGGTTTTTTGTTACAGTTTTGCATGCCTCTGTATCCCATCTTCTTCTTTGCTACACACCCCTGGTGTTTTTTTAAAACATTTCCTCAGTTTTAGGTAGGGCTCCCAGTTTTATAGTATTTATTTTTTTGCCATTTCCGTCTGTATTGATCTGTATGTATCCATATTTATTTTGGGTTTTGTGGAAAAATTAAGCTGAAATTAGTATATTTCCACATTTATTTAACCAATAAATATGCACTCATGCTTGAATGTCTGCCAGGTTTCAGTGCTGTGAACACCCGCAGAAGATAAATCAGCACACTATCAACCTTGTGCATATCTACTGCTATTTAAAACTCTTTAACTTACATTCCTTTCTTTTTTAACCCCCTAATCTATCAATCCACACATCTATTGGCCTGATAGTCATGGCAGACACTATTTAAAAAAGCAACCCTATTTCCGTTTTTATCCACATTTAAAAATAAGTACAGACAAGAAAATGAATGTTTTCTGTCTGTATTTATCTGTAAAAATCAGTAAAAACAGAAAACAGGGAGCCCTAGTTTTAGGGGACCCATCAGTTGCAGTTGGCATGCTGACAAATCCTTTCTGTTTGATGCACATTCATGCGTATTGTGTTCCATCTATCACAGCAAGACTGGTGTCTGCTGTCTTTGAATAGTAATATAAAGGTAAATTAAAAAACGTAGTCAGCATTATGCGCATACATGCGTATGCGTGGTGATGCATGCTTGCGAATACGCGCCATCACGCCGCAGCATCCATCTTTTTGTTTTGCCGATGCTCTTCCACATTGAAAAACAAGCATTTTTTTCTTTTGCCAGTGTGGAAGAACATCATCAAAAAGCATTGCGAAAGCCAAATTGACAGTCAATCAAAAGGCACCTTCTTGCTTTGCCACTGCTTGTAGAGATATATTTCAGAAACTGTGTTTCTGTTGAATTTACAACTTGTGAATGCTGCCACCTAGTGGTACTATTTGAAAATGTTTTCTGAACCAGTTCAGAGGGACCAAGTAAACAGCATCCGGCGTGCACACGTTCTTGCATTTCAATCCCTGTTTTCTGCACAGCGATTGACTCGTCATTAGCTCAGTAAGATGCTATGGCCCAGATGCATCAAACAAAAATCCGCTCACAAAGGGGCAGATTCTCAGAATCTGCCCCTTTGCAACCGTTATTTTTGCATTTGGGATGCATCATCCCAAATGCAAAAATCGCAAATTGAGAGTTCGCTAAATTGCGTTTATTTGCATTTAAGGAATCTCAAATTGAGATTCCTTAAATGCAATGCATGAAAGTTTTAAAAATAGCGAATTCGCTAATAGGGCACGCAAATTACCATGAAGTACAACTTCATGGTAATTTCCAAAAACTTTGAAAAATGCACTAAAGTGCATTTTTCAAAGTTCCATGTTGCGCGCACACATGCCCTAAGGGCATGTGTGTGTGCAACATATGTGCACAGATCAATTTCAGGGGTGCAACAGGGTGTCCTTTGGACACCCCTGCACCCTTGAAATCGCAATCTCAATTTGCGACTCGCTAATTGCGATTCGCAAATTGAGATTGTCTTCCCATTCATTCCTATGGGCCTCTAGGCCCATAGGAATGAATGGGGAGGTATTCCTTAATTGCAACTCGCAATTTGCGAGTCGCAATTAAGGAATTCTAAGAAATCGCAATTTTTTTGTGATTTCTTGATGCATTCCATTTTGCTATTCCTTAATAGCAAATTTGTATTTTTCTCTATTGAAGAATCACAAAATGGGTTGTTGATGCATCTGGGGGTATATTTTTAACCTGTTCCTTTCTGAACGTGTTTGCATTTTTGTGGGTCCCTGTTTGCTTGGTTTCCAAGCCAAGTTTACACACCACAAATCTGGCATTTTTAGTTTTTCTCCTGTAACTAGTATCAACGGTCTCTGTGACCAGTGACCTAGGCTTCAGATGCATTGGAAGACTGGTTGCAAAACCTGGTTGCAAATTGCGCACCAACTTTTTCGACCAGTCTTTAATTTAAGGTCGCATCACAAAATCTCCAGGTTAAAAACCGACCTACCTAATGAATTTTAATTGGGCAGGTCGCTGTGTGGGCCGCTGAGATTGACAACAAATACAGGGATTTGGACCTGCAAGGAACAGCACAACATAATACCTGTGTTTCAATGACCAAATGGTAACATTTTTGTTTGTTTAAATCAACTGTTGCTCTTCAACTGAACTGGTGCTTTAATTATTATATATATATTTGTTTAAAGCTTCCTGCTTGTACTAGTCCTGGAGGAGCAGACAGTGCTCTCCAGGCCCCACTGCTTTCTTACTGCTCACGAGGTCGCCCAACTGGATTTTCATCAGGGAGTGTCCCAAATGGTCACCTTTCCATTTGCGAATTGCTTGCCACCTTCTGTAAGGTGTGGGTAACTGATCAGGGGTATGTATCTGTAATTGTGATTGGAAACCTTTAGTGCGTACCATTGCAACTCACAATTAGGTGTGGGTGCCCCTTTCGTACGTCATCCTGATTGCGATCCAGATGGGTTCAAAACTGTTTTTATGAGTCGTAAAGGCTTTTTTTGATTTACAAAAAGGGTTTAGTAAAAGGAAAAAAATGCCATTTTGCGGTCACAAACACTGTGATTTTGTGAAATTTATATGAATTCTTATTCTGGCATTGAAAGTTTTAATCCTGGCGTACTGATCTCAAAAGTAGGGACGATCACGTTTTCCTTGTTTGTAATCAAACTCGTTACTCTCAGAACAAAGTAGATGTCAGCTCGAAGCACTGTTCACTAGATCATTTAATTTTTCTTGAAGTTTTCGTCTTTCTCTTCAGGTGTTTCTAGCTTCTCTGTCCTGTGTTTTTGACGTCTACATTGACTAAATTGGGCATAAATGAGGGTGTTTAGCATTTGGACAGAGATTCTATCCTATGTGCTCTTAACACAGTGGCGTAGCTGGAGGTGGGGCAGGGGTGGTCCCCTCACACCTCAGGGTGGCAAACTGAGAAATTAATTGCCAGCACCCCCCCCTCATCCCCGTCTTCACTGCGGCCACGAAGGGCGGCTTACACAGAGACCACCACAGTCGCCCATAGGGTTAGCTGTGCCACTGTCTCAACATGACTACGTTCAGGAAGACGTTTCCAGATTTTGAAGGTTAAGCATTAAAAGCAGTCAACCTTTCAGTTATTTGCCACTGTTTATGTCTTACTAATAGCTTTTTTGAAAGAATAAGTGAATAAACTCGAATTGAGTATCTCATGTGTTCTCGTCTGCTACTCATTTTTGCTTCCGTCTCCACTGACAATTTTTTTTTTTTTTTTTTTACTTTGACACATTCGTGCTATGTAGCCATTCCCACCAGAATTCCCATGCAGAATGCCAACTTGGCGGTTCTGAATACGGTGTGGTTATCTTCCTCCTTTCTTAAAGCTATTGGTTATTCCACTTCCTTCGTTTTGAACATGTATTGGCTGACCTTTCCTATGTAAGTCTTGACTCTCTCCAGAGAGTTTCAGTGGTTTTAATATCACAGACTATCACATTCCAGGCCCCCTGAGTGACACATAATAGACACGCCCCCGGTATGTTTGTAGACTCGTATTTCACACTACCCCCACTTCTTAACAACCTTCCAGCATGCTTGGTCATTTTATACGCTTTTGATTTCATCACTGTATCATTTTATGAGCCTTGATTCACAAATTAACATTGACCTATAAAACAGCGAAACGCGATAATCTTATCAAAACATTATAAGGACGGATTAAAACCAGATTTGAACCGATTCCAATATAGCCACGTGGACCACAGGGGCGTGGACACATGGTAACACGGACCAAATGGGCGTGACCACCTGTCCAATTAGCGAAAATACCAGGGGCCTCATTTATGAGCCCTTGCGTCACTTTTACCTGCTGGTGCGTCACTTTTAGTGGAGTAAAAAATGTGCCTTGTTGCACCACATTTACAAAGTGACGCATCTAAGCAGATGCGTCACTTTGTAAACCCCTGCGCTACATTATACCTGCGTCAGGTATAATGTATGCAGAGGGGGTGTTCCCCCGCAAAAAGCCTCGTAATAGTGACGCAGTGAAATCTAAGAGATTTCACTGCGTCACTTTTAGGACGCTGTTGCGTCAAAATCTTGCGCCTTCCTCACAGCAGGCGTAAGACGGACGCAAGCCCTTTCACATGGGGATTTCCCCATGTGAAAGGACGCATTGCTGGAGTTGCGTCATTTTTGTGACACATTCAAGCAATGCGGGACTTTTGTGCTTACTGATACGTCAGAAATACTGACGTATCTGTAACTCCCTGCGACATGATGCGTCGTACTGTAAATATGACGCATCAATGGTGTCGCAAGGTGGGCGCAATGAAAATTGACGCATCGCTGTTTTCACGCAGTGAAGCGCCACTTTTCATAAATGAGGCCCCCGGTGAGTAGTATACAACCTATACTACTCACTACTTTTAGTCCATCTAGGTTGCTCATGCCGCCCGGCAATTCTTCACTGCTTGGATTTATTTATTTTTCTTTATGCTCTTACAACTCACAATATCCATTTTGCTGAGTGGTCACCTCCAAATCAATGATATTGTCAATTAACTTCATAGCAGCATAGGTTCTTGTGACCTATACCATTCACATGAGCACCAGCAACCCCCAAATACATGGCCCTTTTTGGGTTTCGCCTGCCGAAGGCTGCGCTCTGCGCAGCTCTTCAGCGCAGGTGAAATCCTATGTCGTCAATAAGGACTCCTGGAACGTCCCCCGGCTCTCATTGGTTAGCTCCATAAATGGAGGCTAGCCATTGAGTGCCGGATCTGTCCATCAAGGCTGGACCAGATTCGGGGGCGTTCCGGAGATTTTTTCCCAGGGCGGAGTTACGTTTTTTCCCGTTCCCTCCCCTTTCACTGAAAGTGAATTCAGATGCGCTGTCCATTCCCGCCCCCTCCGTGTGCCTTTCCGCCCCCCTTGCTGTCCTGTGCACGTTTCCCGCCCCCTCCCGCCGTCCGTGTCCTCTCCCGCCCCCCTCCCGCCGTTCGTGTCCTCTCCCGCCCCCTCCCGCCCCCTCCCGCCGTCCGTGTCCTCTCACGCCCCCAGCGAGTGCCCACCTCGCGATTTCTGCCCGCCTGCCTGCCTAGCGAGGGCCGCCGCGCTGCCCGCGGCGACCCGGAAGTACCTGGCCGGCTCTCTCTGGGGGGGGATAGCACCCCCTCCCCCGCTCTTTGATTGGCTGTTTCAGTCTGGACCCCTCAAGGACTGACACCAGAGCCCCCCCCCCTCCCCCACACAGTCCTCGTGGGTCAGCAGATGGGAGCCGCCACCCTCCACTTCAGCCTCGCCCGCCCCTGGGTCCGGGCCTCCGCACTCTAGCGCCTCGAGGCTGCACCGATCCAGCGCCCAGAGAGACACACAGACGGAGGACCCCCAGCAGAGGGGGCACCGACTGACCAGCACTGGTGAGTGAGAACCCCCACCCCAGCCCCCCACCACGTCCGAGCCTCTGCGCTCTAGCGCCGCGAAGGAGCTTCTATTGGCTGAGCTGCGGCTGAGGAGGTAGAGGGCACCAGGAGAGAGGGCGGACATGAGGGGGCACAGAGGGCGCCCCGGAGACGGGGCAGAGCCCGAGTGAGTGACCGCGGAGCTCGGACTCTCATGCTGCCGGTGCCGAGCACAGCAAAGAATGAGGCATGAACGGGACATGTGTGTTCATCCGTGGCGCACACGTGTGCGCACTGGAGGTTAGAGATACCGGCCCCTCTGCCCCAGAGCTCGCCCTTCAATCCTCCTCTTCGGACCCCATGCACGAGCACAGCTGACGGCACCCCTGGAGCCCAGCTTCGAGGAGCTATAGTCACCCACCCCGCAGTGCAGCAGCCGCAGGGCCCCTCCCTGACCCCGCCCCGGCCAGCCGTCTCAGGGTATGGCTGAGCAGCCAGACTGGGGCCCTCCAAGGGGGCCACTGCATACCCTCACCCCCTGCGGACACTGGACTAATGCTGCCTGCCCCCCCCCGCCCCCTGTCAGTCTCTCTACCCCTGCCCCCTCTCCTGCAGTATCAGCGCGTACAGCACTATATTGCTCGTAATTGTAGCACCGCAAAGAAACACAGCGCAAAAGGCAAACACACTAAACGTTAACATAACAGAGCAAAACACTTTAGTACTCTAAACCCACGGCCCGCCTTCGCCCCAATGGCACGCTTTCTTCCTTTGTGATGGTGTTTCCGTTATTCACTACACCCCCACACCACCTCGTGCTTGTTATATTTTCCTTCCATCCTGTGACTTATTGTTCTCATATATAATGATAAAATAATAAAGTTCCAGAATGGAAAGGATAAAAGTAGAATTTGACGAATTACTCTATAATGGTACAGTCCTCGTGGGTCAGCAGATGGGAGCCGCCACCCTCCACTTCAGCCTCGCCCGCCCCTGGGTCCGGGCCTCCGCACTCTAGCGCCTCGAGGCTGCACCGATCCAGCGCCCAGAGAGACACACAGACGGAGGACCCCCAGCAGAGGGGGCACCGACTGACCAGCACTGGTGAGTGAGAACCCCCACCCCAGCCCCCCACCACGTCCGAGCCTCTGCGCTCTAGCGCCGCGAAGGAGCTTCTATGGGCTGAGCTGCGGCTGAGGAGGTAGAGGGCACCAGGAGAGAGGGCGGACATGAGGGGGCACAGAGGGCGCCCCGGAGACGGGGCAGAGCCCGAGTGAGTGACCGCGGAGCTCGGACTCTCATGCTGCCGGTGCCGAGCACAGCAAAGAATGAGGCATGAACGGGACATGTGTGTTCATCCGTGGCGCACACGTGTGCGCACTGGAGGTTAGAGATACCGGCCCCTCTGCCCCAGAGCTCGCCCTTCAATCCTCCTCTTCGGACCCCATGCACGAGCACAGCTGACGGCACCCCTGGAGCCCAGCTTCGAGGAGCTATAGTCACCCACCCCGCAGTGCAGCAGCCGCAGGGCCCCTCCCTGAACCCGCCCCGGCCGGCCGTCTCAGGGTATGGCTGAGCAGCCAGACTGGGGCCCTCCAAGGGGGCCACTGCATACCCTCACCCCCTGCGGACACTGGACTAATGCTGCCTGCCCCCCCCCCCCGCCCCCTGTCAGTCTCTCTACCCCTGCCCCCTCTCCTGCAGTATCAGCGCGTACAGCACTATATTGCTCGTAATTGTAGCACCGCAAAGAAACACAGCGCAAAAGGCAAACACACTAAACGTTAACATAACAGAGCAAAACACTTTAGTACTCTAAACCCACGGCCCGCCTTCGCCCCAATGGCACGCTTTCTTCCTTTGTGATGGTGTTTCCGTTATTCACTACACCCCCACACCACCTCGTGCTTGTTATATTTTCCTTCCATCCTGTGACTTATTGTTCTCATATATAATGATAAAATAATAAAGTTCCAGAATGGAAAGGATAAAAGTAGAATTTGACGAATTACTCTATAATGGTACAGTCCTCGTGGGTCAGCAGATGGGAGCCGCCACCCTCCACTTCAGCCTCGCCCGCCCCTGGGTCCGGGCCTCCGCACTCTAGCGCCTCGAGGCTGCACCGATCCAGCGCCCAGAGAGACACACAGACGGAGGACCCCCAGCAGAGGGGGCACCGACTGACCAGCACTGGTGAGTGAGAACCCCCACCCCAGCCCCCCACCACGTCCGAGCCTCTGCGCTCTAGCGCCGCGAAGGAGCTTCTATGGGCTGAGCTGCGGCTGAGGAGGTAGAGGGCACCAGGAGAGAGGGCGGACATGAGGGGGCACAGAGGGCGCCCCGGAGACGGGGCAGAGCCCGAGTGAGTGACCGCGGAGCTCGGACTCTCATGCTGCCGGTGCCGAGCACAGCAAAGAATGAGGCATGAACGGGACATGTGTGTTCATCCGTGGCGCACACGTGTGCGCACTGGAGGTTAGAGATACCGGCCCCTCTGCCCCAGAGCTCGCCCTTCAATCCTCCTCTTCGGACCCCATGCACGAGCACAGCTGACGGCACCCCTGGAGCCCAGCTTCGAGGAGCTATAGTCACCCACCCCGCAGTGCAGCAGCCGCAGGGCCCCTCCCTGACCCCGCCCCGGCCGGCCGTCTCAGGGTATGGCTGAGCAGCCAGACTGGGGCCCTCCAAGGGGGTGTGTGTGTGGGGGGGCTCTGTGTGTGTCATTTGCGAGGGATAAAGCTAGTGGCATTGTAAATGACAATGCCATTTATTTATGTTAAAAAATACATAAATAAAAATGTCAAGAGCAATGCCAATAGCTCTAACTTTAACAAAGGCGAAACCATTGCATTGTAAATGCTTGTTTAGATGGATGCCTTTAAGCTGTAGGGGGAAACTGGAGGAGCCCAAATTACGACATCTGATAACTGAGTGTATGAAGTACATTTTCTGGTCAGCCCACAACGTGGCATTCCTCTAGGTGTGTCAGGAATTAGAAGGATCCTTTAAAGCAACTTACTTTAAGGTCACTAGTTCGGTAAATAAGAATTAATCAGTTTTGGAAAAGCTGCTTGCATTACATGTTACAAATACCCTGTGATTCCCTGCTCTTTTAGGAAGTGTGGTCTTGCTGGATGGAATTGGTTCACTATCTTGACCAGGAAACTGTTTGGCTAAATACCCTGGAGGAAAAGGTCCAAAATTCAGCGAACTTGCCTGATAAGTCTGATGCGGTCAGCGAAGCAATGGAGGTATTGGAGGCTGAGTGCCATCTTTTTTTATTTTTGTTTACCTTTTCTTTCCTGCATTGTTATGTGTTTAACACTCGTGAAATATGTACATTTAGCCTTCCTCTATCTAGTGCTACAAGATCTGGGTGATTTTTATGTGGTAGTTTGAAAAACGTTTCCTGAATTATTGTGAGCACCTGACATTTATTCATATGTGTGAGTTCCACCCAAAATTCAGGCAGCAACAGACAATGTAAATAATCCTGTTCATGTTAATTTTTTGCAAGTTTATGTTGTGTGGGTATTCTGAGAATCTGGTGTGTGTTGTGCACTTTTGGGTGGACACTGGCCGTCCTGTATGCTATTGATTTCTTAGAAGTTCTTAAATTATTAAGATCATGCTATTACATTATTGAGATAATGAGGAGGAATGTGTGAAATGCCTTGTGCGCCAGCTTACAACAAAGGGATCTTTGTTACACAGGAAGAACATAGCAGTGGATTAAATGTTCTTGCCAAGGAAAGAACAGTGCAGATCCAGTTTACAGATCAGTAAAACATAGACATGCTAAATGTGTTTTCAGAATGGAGGAGAGCTTGTCTGCAATGATGTGCAATGCATTATGCGTAAGGGTATCGACTCTACCGTAACTCGTTCTGACAAACCCGAGACAAATGTTTATATATCAAAATAAAGTATAGACCGAGAGAACATTGGAAACACAAGCATCAAAGATGGTTTACTCTGCCAGAAAAAAAAACACAATGTAGATTTGCTTCTCAGACATCAACAGAGTAGGAATATACTGGAGTAGGTAGTGCCAGATGAACAATTAAAATGTTGCTATTGTGCAACTGACCAAAAAGCAAAGCTATAACAGCAGATGAAGTAAAGGAGGTGGGTGGTTAAGGACTCTACACCCTACCGCGACACTCCTGAGGCACAGCCGGGAGCTTTGTTTGTTTGTTTGATGCTGTTTTTAAAAAAAAATTTAAACTTTGACATATTTTTAAATATATCCTTCCTACCTTGCCTCGGTACTCCTGGGCACTTTAACCCACCCTGAGACCCCCACGCAGCCGAGGTTAACGCTGCCGCGGGCTAGGGAAATTCTCACTTGGCGCCATCATCGAGCCTGACCTCGGGCCACGCCCACTCTCACTAGGCCACGCCCCTGCCTTCATAACCGGGCTGCTTACGAGCTCGATTTCAAGACCGCGACACTCCTGAGGCACAGCCGGGAGCTTTGTTTGTTTGTTTGATGCTGTTTTAAAAAAAAAATTGAAACTTTGACATATTTTTTAAATATATTCTTCCTACCTTGCCTCGTGTACTCCTGGGCACTTTAACCCACCCTGAGACCACCTCGCAGCCGAGGTTAACGCTGCCGCGGGCTAGGGAAATTCTCACTTGGTGCCATCATCGAGCCTGACCTCAGGCCACGCCCACTCTCACTAGGCCACGCCCCGAACACCCCCTATAAATAATGTGTTTTCCACGGACGTGCAGCGGACGGGCGCAGCGGGCGCGCCGTTTGCGCCCCTAAGGCAAGCCCGTCTGTGCCCGTCCGGGCCCGGCCGGCCCCAGGCCCAGTCACTATGCCCAATTCTTCCAAGAGCCGACTTACTTACACCCAAAGTAGGCTCCTCGCACTTAACCCTTTAAAAAACATAAATTGTAATTACACCTATACAGGAGAAAAACCCTTTACTAATTGCGACCTCTGCAACCCGTCCCTTACCGACGCAGAATGCCACGGCCTTCAGCTCGGCCTCCTGAACTGTAGGTCCCTCCCTAAACACTCCCACGAGATAAATCTTCTTATCCAAGATCTCGCCATCGACATTCTGTTCCTTACGGAAACTTGGCTCACCCCTAACACCGACTCCGATATAGTTAATGCTCTACCACCTGGCTACCAAATCCACTCTCAGAACAGACCCCTCGGCAGAGGAGGCGGCCTGGCAATAATTTACAGAGACCATTTCACCTGCAGAACAGATAATGGCAATATCGATGACTGCGAAAGCTGCCATTTCGCTTTACAGATCTCACCTGCAATCTCTCTCTCTGGTCTACTGATATATCGCCCACCAGGAGCCCCAGCCAAGTTCTCTAGCGCTCTCGTTGATACTGTCACCCTTATGGCAACGACATCTCCTAACTTTTTAATCCTGGGAGACCTCAATCTCCACCTACTAGACCCCAAGGACATAACTGCCTCCGAACTTCTTCTTGATCTCACTTCTTTTGACCTACGACTAGTGAACTCAGAGGCTACCCATGACAAAGGGCACCTTCTTGACCCCATTTTTACTAACGTCCACGACCTTAAAACCTGTACTCCCCTCCCACTGCCATGGACAGACCACTTCTTGATTCCTATCGATGTCCCGCCACCCCAACCGCCCATAACCCGGGTCACTGATAGACGCTGGCACAAACTCTCGCCTGAAAAATGGGCCTCCAGGCTCACAGAATCTCTCACCCCCCCCCGGCTCTAGACCCAGTCACCGCTGATATGCAGTTTAACTCCTGGCTCACTCAATCATTGGACGACCTCCTTCCCAAAACTAGTACCTTGAAACGAGCTAAAAGAGTGAACCCGGCCCCCTGGTACACCCCTGAGCTCAACTTACTACGGAAGGAGTGTAAAAGGACAGAGCGCACCTGGAGGAAAGACAAATCCACAGCCAAAAAAGACGCCTTCCGCGCCTCCATAAGAACTTATAAACTGGCGCTACGTAATACCAAAAGCCAATTCTTTGATGAAAGAATAAAAAACTCCTCCTGCTCCGCCAGAGAAACCTTTATCATCTTAAAAGAACTACTCAAAGTCCCTGACCCTCTGCCAGAGAAACTCCCAGCTCCCAACACCTCTGAGGATAAATGTCATAAACTGGCAAAATACTTTGACGAGAAAATTCAGAAAATTCTCGCCACCCTACCCCCAGTCGACGAGGGTCGCCTCAAACCTGACCCAACCTCTAGCCCTCACCCGGACATCCCCGCCATCCACCTAGACACCCTCGGCCCGGTAACCATTGAAGAGGTCTCGACTATGCTCGCCACAATCAAAAGTGGTTCCCCTAGCGACCCGGTGCCTATGAGCATCCTCAAAAAAGTGGCTCCCACTATTGTCCCCCCTCTAACTGCCCTCATCAATTCTTCATTACTTCAGGGGAAGGTCCCCCCCAGCTGGAAAGCGGCTGTTGTCAAGGCCCTTCACAAAAAACCTCTACTAGACCCGCTGGATTTGGCCAACTACAGGCCAATCTCCCTCCTCCCTGGAATTAGTAAAATCACTGAAAAAATAGTAAATAAAAAACTCTCCCAGTTTCTGGAGTCTAACAACTTGCTCAGGAGCTTGCAGACTGGATTTCGCCCGGGCCAGGGCACGGACACCGCCCTCCTGGCTGCAGTGGAGGAGACCAGATGCATTCTGGACGCAGGAGGATCAGTGGCAGTGATCCTCCTGGACCTCAGTGCAGTATTCGACACTGTCAACCACCGGGTTTTAATCCAGCGTCTCAGAGACATCGGGGTGGAGGGTACTGCCCTGGCTTGGTTCGCGTCATTCATAAACCACCGCTCCTTCCAGGTCTGGGAGAACGACACCCGCTCCCCAGCAGTCCCCCTCCAGTGCGGAGTGCCGCAGGGCTCTTCGCTAAGCCCGACATTATTCAATGTCTACATGTCCCCACTGGAGGAGGTAGTCACCCCGTTCGGAGTGAAAATCATCAGCTACGCTGACGACACCCAGCTGGTGGTGTCCTTATCCCATCCCAACCAAGAACCATCTAATCTCCACAGCTGCCTTTCCAAAATGCAGGGGTGGATGAATAATTCTGCGTTGAAACTCAACGGGTCCAAGACAGAAATCTTGCTTCTTGGTCAAAAAGGGCTTTCCTTCCCTTCCCCCTAACATCTGGCCCTCCTGTCTGGGTGAACCCCCGGCCCCCAAAACCGAGATCAAGAGCCTGGGAATCTGGCTAGAGGAAGACCTGTCCTTCAAAACTCAAGCCAAAAAAACAGCTGGGATTTGTTTTGGGCTTCTTAGATCAGTCAGGAAAATCCTGCCCTTGCTCCCTCCCATCTCCCGGAAATTGCTAATCCAAGGTCTTATTCTATCTAGGCTGGATTACAGCAATGCCATCTACCTGGGAGCCCCCGAAGCCACCTTCAACAAATTACAAAGAATTCAGAATGCCGCGGCCCGGCTTCTCACCAACACTCCGGCCAGATCATCGGCCAAACCAGCTTTGAAGCACCTTCACTGGCTGCCAGTAAGAGAAAGAGTTAAATTCAAGGCTCTCTGTCTGGCCCATAAACTTTTACAGGATAAAGCCCCCCCCCATCCTCAAAAATTTTATCACGCCCTACAAGGCTACAAGATCCCTCCGCTCTGATCACGAACACCTCATCACAGTTCACAAAGTGAAAAAGGCCTGTACAGGCGGACGCCGATTCTCTGTGAACACGGCCAGCCTATGGAACACCCTCCCCCGTAAACTAAGGACGGAATCAGATCACCTCCGATTCAGGAAACTACTGAAAACACACCTCTTCCCCTGATCCCTCTTCCCCCTTTTCTCCCTGACTACCCCCCCTCTCGACTGTCTTGGTCTCAGCGCTGGGATACTTCCGGGTTACTATGCGCTCTACAAAACCCTAATAATAATAATAATAATAATAATAATAATAATAATAATAACACCCCATTTTAGAAACAACCAAAGAGATGAGGAAAGAAGGCCACCTACAAAGCAGATTTTCATTTCATCATGTTTTCAGTAAAAAAAATTATATTAAGGATTCTAGAGGTTCTGTATATCTCTATTTGAACATAAATCCCCTTAAACATCTTCCCACCTCCAGCTAATGCACCACCAGTAATAACCCACCGAGGAGAAATCAGACACTTTCTAAAGTGAGCTAACATGTTTTTGATTGTTCCAAAGGTTGCCACTGGGCTGGGACTGTTTTTTAAAAAGAATATTTTTATTAAGATTTTCTTGCAAACAATATATGATGCACAACCTTGCATCTAGAATCATAAATACATGGGATTGGAAGCATAATCGGTCAAAAAGGCAATAGTACATTAAATCATTATCGTAGCAGAGTCATCAAACATCAGTCCACCCACCATTCATTCTCACGTTTCACACAGGTTGCGATGACGAGGACCGTTCAGTCTCTTCTCCCATATCTAACCCACAGTATTGCAGCCAGGAACCCTAGACCTTATAAAACTTCTATGGGTGGGCTGGGATTGTTGGGATGCAAACAGCATAAACAATACACCACTAATATTTTCCAAAAACCATAAGTACGAATTCCCTTTGTAATGCAAATTGAACGTGACAACATCCAACTTTTTTAAGGCATATATTTAGTCTGACATCTGTTAAAATAAATCTGATGTTAGCTTAAAATAAAGTCTTCAAATTATATATTTTCATATATCACGTCGGGTGGTTTGTTTAATGTGGTGCATAGAGATATAATGTGGTTCAAGTAAACTATGCTTTGTAGTGGCATAGTATAATGACGTTTTAATACTGTGCTTTCAGAATAATTAGCATTTTCCCTAGCAGGCCATTTCGCATTTCCATACCTTGTTCCCCCAAAATTGCTGACAGATTGCGGATTTGAGTGCCACTGAAGTATCACATAAGGGTTTACAAGAATGATTGAGAATCTGTAAAAAAAAGTCTAAATATTTACAAGAGAAAACATGAATTTTAATTGTGAAAATTGGTAGCATTAATCATATTAATGTCTCATTTGTTCTACAAGATAGTTTAATGCTGCTGAGCAAAATCAAAAACCAAGTTGCCAAGAATCGCATAACATTTGAGACCAAAGTTTGACCTATCGACCCATACATTAACGCTTATTAGAAGTCAAGCACTGCACAGTGGATGATTTCCTGTGATACTCCTATATAGTATTGCAGCCATATAGGAGATTATGAGGATTTGCCCAGCTCGGGTTTTGCATACAATTTGTCAATCCTTTACACTGATATCACCAAACATGGGTACCATGTCAACGAACAGATTTTCCAAACCAAAATCTTAATCTATCCTAAATCCTGGCGCTATGGATTCATCGAAGTCTTAAACTTCATTTAATTGGGTACTGGTGCTTAAGCGGATCCCCGTAGTTACATCTTTGTAAATTTTCTCTCTAAACTTAAAGCCTTGACACTGGTAAAATCCATTCGGGCCAAGACTCTGAGTTGGATTGCAAGTAACACAGTAAAACTGTACGCCTGATGCGTTCCGTTCAGACATTTCACCATCGAAAAAGCTGCCAAAATGAGCAGGTGGAAAACTGTCTGAAAGTGAGGGATGGCCATGAGAATCAGGTGGCTGGGAATTAGCGATTTCTCTGGTAACTCCCAATTCCTCTGGGACTTCTCTGAATATAGAAGTATCCCTGCACCTTGGAGTTACCAATCCGTACTGTATCAGTAATCCTGGGTGCGGAAATACTGCCGCACAATTCCACAGTACTTTGGACTGGGTGTCAGAGAGATTTATTCCATCAAACATATTCACATATTCTGGTCTAATTTTGCCAAATTTGTTTTAAATATTGGCCTGAACTGTCGTTCATTAATTTTACTAAAAGGTATTTCCAAATGAACGCATGTACTTGCCCACCAGACATCTGTTCAACAGTTTAGTTAGGCAAACCGGCACACTTCAAAATGATCCATGTGTAGTTTACTTGCCTTATTTTGTTTACATACTTATTATTTGTACTTACACAATCTTTACGATATTAAATCATTTGTATAATTTTTCTATTCATTAAATTAGGTTTCTGTTAAAGTTTCTTGGGGAGGTAGGAAATTGGCAAGTCCACAGCCATATAGTTTCAATAACTACGATTGACGCACATTTAATTGTCGGCACATTTATTCATGTATTCTGCATAGCATTTTTCTTGTTAAATATTACCTTCTCAAAACATGTCTCCCTTGCTTAGCTAGTCATATGATTTTGATTGTTGTGTACCCCATGACCATATGTCTTTCAGATTAACATTAAATACTGCATTTCTCCAGTTGGCTTACAAATAGTCATTTATTAAATGGTACAAAACTTCATTGTGGGTTTTGGCTCTTCGTGATGGTCATCTTGTCTTGGCAGGAATATTCTGCCGCTCCCAATTTTAGAATCTTTCTCATGAAAGAATACAATTGTGTCCCAATTAAATCTTCAGCTATTGAAGTTGTCTGCCAATGCAATTTCGCGTTCTGTTAATGGATGTCATATGTTTCAGTGTTTTCCATTAGATCTCTATAGAAACCTGTAGTTTGTCTCATAGAACATGTGTCTCCTGGAGATATAGTGTGGTAAATGTTTTGCACTCATCTAAAAATCCAACCATGATAGAGCGTCCATGTCCAGGTTCACGGAATAAAGAAGAGGATAATAAAAAATAAAAATAAAGTGCAGTTACGACAGCAGAAAACGATATGCTTAAATGTTTGTAACATTGTGATGTAAGCGTTATGAAAAGCAGAGAGAGCGTCATGGTTGGTGAGGGCATGTAAAATGCAGTGAACACTCACAAAGTGGTACCTCCCGATCCATTTAATGTCCGGTTTATGTGCCATCACAGTATAGAAAAGGAGAAGTAACCCCCTATATTTCTTGGGGGTGTCGAGAAAAGATTTCCCTTCTGAGAGGAATGTTCTTTTCCCTGTGGAGGAAAACAAGTTAATTGTACAAATGCACATTTCCACATGATTTAGGGATACAGATTTGAGGCGAACCCTGGGTCTCTTGTCTGACCCTCATTGTAGGAAGATGATACATTTTGCATTTACCTTCAAGGATTGCCCTAATGTTTACTGTGCATACCATATAGTGTGCCTGTCCTCTTTTAATCTTTAACCCCTTTAGTGCTGCAGTTGGACGTTGCGAGCACTACCTCCGTAGTGCTGCGCATGTCCAACGGCCGACGCAGACCCACCCGTTTCTTAGAACGTTCAGCACTGGCGCTGAACGTTCGACGCAAGAAACGGGTTAAGCTTCTCTCCAAAAAACTCCTCTTCTTTTGTCCAAATACTGTAGAGTACCTCACTGTTCACCAAACATCTGTGGCTTGAAATCTTATAGTGCCATAGGACAAAAGCAGCTTATAATTTGTTTAAACACTGGCGAGTGCTCGGGTAGCATCTCAACCAATCTTTCTTTTGCTCACCATGCTAACCTCAGTTTGGACCCAGGCATATGCAAATTCGCCTTGATTCTGCCCCACATGGGAACAGTCTAGTCTGAACTGCCAGGCCAGGTCCTCACTGTACTGGAGCACAAGCAACCCAGCACCGTTTTCACACTGATAAAGGCTCATCAGCCTGGTTTAGTTTGGTTTCTGCGGCACAGTGAGCACGGGACCCACGTCTGGGCATAGCACACACAAAATGGTGATGGTAGGAATGCTTGTAGTTTGTTGAACTACTGGTGATGGCTTGCGGTAGCAACCCCACCCATCGTTCTGATAATGTTAGCTAATAAGTGAATTATGGCAATCATGTTGAAGAAGCTGTTGTATGCTGAAACAGTTGTTCGTTAGCCTGAGGAGTGATGGTTATTAAATTGTATGCGTCTGTTTTTCTGTTTTTTTTGGCGGAGTGGTTTGTGAGAGGCCATCAGGGTAGGATGCTGGAGTGTCTTTAATGCAAGTCAGGGTACCAGCTTTTCGTAGTCTTCCCTGACGACTCTGTAACACTCAATACCAGTTCTGGGATTTTTTAAAGAAATAAATGCATTTTAATAGTTTTTAATCTTTGTAAATGGTACAGAATAGGATACCTGTTAACAACTACATTAACTGTTGGTAGAGGGTGTTACTAAATAAAAAAATACCACAACATGTTGCAAAGTAATTTTGGGTGCAGCAACAGTTAATTTTTCCTGTCACAGCACTTAGCAAACCCGTGTGTGAATATCCAAGGGGAAGTTTAGTAATTACATTTGCCATGCTGACTCCACTTTTGGGATTGACTGTTGGGCATACTTGCAAAAAACTTTGCAAATATCCTTAACAGTTAAGGGCAGACTGGCATTATGATTTTCTAGCATTTCACTGACCAATGTAAAGTGTTGCCAAAATTGCAGTGAAGAAAGAAACAACTCTTTTTTTTTTTTCTCTGATACTCACTGAATTCTGGTTTTCACTAGTCTCTGGAAGCAGCTCTGCGCCACCCAGCAGATAACCGAACACAGATCCGTGAGCTTGGTCAGACCCTGATTGATGGCGGGATTCTGGATGACCTGATCAACGAGAGACTGGAGGCTTTTAATAGCCGCTATGAAGAGCTGAGCCACTTGGTGAGACTTAGTTTTTTTTTTTTACCTTACCATCCTCCTGTCATATTTAGACTCATTTGAGGGCCTGTGTATTCTCGGTAGGTAATTGCACACCCGTAAGTCAATATTGCAGATGCAACATTTGCAGGATGTGAAATTTTTGCATTATTCTAGGGTTCAGACTTCCGAATCGAAGGATTGTATGTATTTTTTCCAATGTAAATTGCACAGTCCTGGATTACTCTCCATATACCAGCTCAGTTAGCACCAGGTTTTACTTTGCAAAACTGTTCAGGCTATCACCTATACAGTGCACCAGCAGCGCCAAATTATTATTTAGAATCTGGTCCAAAATAGAGTTTATGATTGTATTTGTATAAGAGAGCCTATATTAAGTCCCTATGGTTATATTGAATGCATTCATAACAGTAGAATATCATAAATTGGATCACTGGAAAAATATGATTGAATGGCTCTGACATTTTCCAAATGGTTATGAATTGAATGCATTTGCCACGTATTCCACCTTTTTCTCCATAATTTCCGGGATTCAATCACAAAAGGTTTGATTTTAGCTCAAATGGGCCAAAAGTTACAAATATAAAGGAGCCACACATTGTGTCGCGCAGTGACAGGCTCTTTGATGGTACTATTGCGTTGAAAACGACAGTATTAAGATCTCCATTTCATGGCCTGTGGATGGGCTTTTATCGGATGCATGTAAAGAAATCCCTGACCTATTTAAATGTAATCACGATAGGGTGAGAATATTAAATCCTTCTTTGTCACAGAAATATTTTGCTCTTCATTAATCATACATAATCAATTGACACTAAAGACTACTTATGTTTCCAGAGTATAGGAAAGTCCCAAACATCATATGTCTATTTTTAAGTTTGAATGTTTTTAATCTTATAATACCTTCTAGAAGAAGTAATCTTAGTCTAGTCTGTTTTCATGCTAAAAGAGGTGCTTCTCGAGGCTCCTTTGGTAATACTAAAACTGAAGACAAGTTCCACAATTGGGATAAGCAATATGAAAGAGGCACACATTTTTTTACATTAACTGTGTTGCTTGCAGTCATCACTTCTGCAGAGTGCGATATTCTCTATTTTAAGCAAACTGTTTTTCTCTTTGTGTTAGAAGGGACAGTGTCAATTACATGTTTTCCTCGTGTTTTTATGCCAGACAAAGTTGTACTTTGCATAATTGGGATACTTTTTTGTCTCTTTGTTGCAGAGACAAATTAGTGAGAATAGAATACTGCTGACTTATTTTGCCTAATTTACCTTTTCTTGGTGCATAATTTAGTCATTCATCCACATAATTGGTTCCTCTGTAGCCACATAATGTCAGTGGCCTTTTACAAAAGGGTGCTTCAATGTCTGAAATCAGTAAGGAAGGTAAATGATGTAGTTGCCTGCCTATTCCCGTACGTATGGTGCGTCAAGATCATTGTACATAAAAAAATAGGTATAAGACGGATGTTTTATGAGTTATGTTAACTTTATCCATAAAGTTCAGCACATGCCATTAAACTGGCTTTTGGATAGATGCCTAGTTCAGACGTGGAGCTGGGCTGACGATGTTTTGTAATTTGGTTAATGGGAGGCGATTTGCTTTTGATAATTAGAAAGTTAGGTGGCTGACACTGGCTGGACTATTGAGTTCCATAATCGGGTCGCTTGTTCGGAGAGTGCGCAGTCAGTGGTGCTGAACTTTTTAAAAGTTTATTTGGTGTTAAGTCTTCCGTCATTTGATGGCAGTTTCATGGGTATATTTCCTCCAAAACTCGACCAGTCCCCTAAATCATCAAGTCCACTCTTTGTGGTCCCGTACCACATTCCTATGTAGGTGTACTTCCAATGAAAAAATGCTCCGGCTACTGTCGGTTTCCAAACTTATTGTTGGACCAGCATTGAGATGTGCTAAAAAAAAGTTCAGGATGGCCTCACATACCTCCCAGGTGTCAGGCTTCATCATCGGCCATCCAACGTTCGCCAAAGCATCCTCTAATGTCGAACTAGCCCGTGTTCTGGGTTCTGATGTCGCTATTAGCAGGAAACTACGGTGAAAAAGGAAAGAAGGCGGGGTTTATCTAAATAGAAATCCCTACCATCTTCCGGAAATGTTATAAAATGTATTCATTGGTGAAAGAGGGATGATTAAAAGCATGAAATCTAGGACAATAATAGCCCTGCTATGGTTCTCATTGTCCGCTAGGTCACCAATGAATAAAGTTTATAACATTTCCGGCAGATGGTAGGGATTTTTATTCAGATAACCCCACCCCTTTCTTTCCTTTTTCTTTTTCACCTTAGTTTCTTACTAATAGTGCAGTTTAGTTTTGTTAGGACACCAAGATATTTTCCCATGTAACTGTGTATTTTGTGATCCCAATGCAGAGGGCCCCCATTGGGTCCCTGGATGTGCGGAAATACTGCTCAGTTTGACCCTTCCTTCTGTAGCAGGTTTGATTGGAAAAGACAAAACTAGTAACAGCTGGGCTGTCCTGCTGTCATAAATGTATCAGACTTTAACAAACATTTTGGGGGTCTGCAGTTGAGTCAAGCACACCTTTCCATTTGGAGAATAATTCAGATGGTAGCAATCTATGGAATTAAACGAAGTTGCAATATCTCTTACTGACCCCCTCTTAGCAAGGGAACTCTCAGATGCCATATTACTGGAGTGACGTTTGCCCTGAACGTTAATTTGGTGGCTGAATGATGTGCTATAAATTATAGAGTGAACAACATGCGGACAGTTACTCAGTATAATTATGAATACACGGCTTGGCAATTCCCTGTGCATGCCTGTGACTTGATATTAATTAAAGGCATAAATCATGGAGTAATGTTTAGACAGATGCACCTGTGGGAAGATCACACTTCCTTCTAATGGCAGTCTTATTGTCCTTATTGCAACTGCTGACGTTATAAAGCAGTTGGAATTGACACGCGGAAACAGTCATTTCTTCAATATAATGTGTTTCCTTTTCAGGCTGTCAGTCGGCAGATTTCTTTAGAACAACAGCTTCAGACCCTGAAAGAAAATGACCACATGCTTCAAGCCTTGCAGGAATCCTTGGAGGAGCTGGATAAACAGTTGACCACTTATTTGACTGAAAGGGTAGACGCCTTCCAGATGCCCCAGGAGGCCCAGGTATTCGTTTGTCTGTCCATGCCGTACAACTGTATGTGTCAGAGTAGTAGTGATCTGTTTTCATTGCATCTAATTATTACGATGGCCTGTGAGCGACAAGAGCGGTTATGGTCAATGGAAAAAAGTAATTTTTTTCATGTCAAGTACCAAGTGACATTTCTGTTTACACCTTTTGTATCAGTCACTTGCAGCTTTAGTAACTCCTGTGCCTCTCCACTGTGAACACAGCGGATGGTACTAAGTGTGTTGTTAAGCAGAGCCTTAAGTAGTGTAATATGATGGTACAGCTCCCCTCCTGTTTTCGTATGTTTGTTGTGTGTTGACTTAGTTAACCCCTTCGATGCTCATGACGGAACCCAGCTCTCATGACCCACGGGTGGCCTGTGCGCATGACGGCTGGGTTCCGTCATGACCACCCCCGCGATTGGAATGTCCAGCACCGGGCTGGGATTCCTGCCGCAGGCAAGGTGTTAAGCAGTATCTAGTTGTGCTTTGAGCCAGGATGTGGTCTCTTAATATTGTAATTTTAAATCATCAATAGCCTTATCGGAGCTAAATTGTTCCTTTTGATTCTTTCATTCGGTTAGCAGGAAACTGAGAAACTAGAGCCAGCCTCAGTAGCGTAACTAGTGTGTCATGGGCCCTAATGCAAGTAAGGAAATCCCCCCCCCCCCCAGCTGCTGTTTGAATTATAAGGCACAGCATTAATCGGTGCTCACTGGATTCCTTAGAACTCTGGGTCCCAGTGCCACTGCACCTGTGACCCATGGAACCTGCGCACCCTAACCGGCCTACACACATTTCGCAATGCCACGCTTGTAGAATCGTAAAATGTGTGCATGTCTACGCCCCCACCCATGTGCTTTCAAAGATGAAAACTTGAATATTGCATTAGACTATGATAATTCCTATTCCACAAATCACAGGGTAGAGTAGGAGAACAGCTTCCTGTCTGTGACAGTGACATTGGCTCATATCGGGCTTGAGTGTAGTAATGAGGGAAAAAGAGAACAGATAAGAGAAAGTAAGAAAAGGGTAGACAAGATCGAAAACACAACCAACAAATGATTAGGCTAAAGGGTGTGCAATACATGAAGAGAGGTGGGAAGGGTATGGCATGAAAAAGGCCCAGGGGGATAAGTACTTGAGGCAGAATGATGGCAAAGAGTATGAGTGTTACATGCAGTTTAATGTTTAAAACATGTCTTTCTTCCGCCACTTCCATTCCATTTAATAAACATGTTCAGGAAGATATTTGAATGTGTTCTTTGGTAAAACTGCAGTTTCTCTTGACTCTTGAGTTCCAGGGGCTTTTTATAACCTTCTTCGCAAGCCTGTCCCTTAATCGTTGCAGTGTACCAGCCTAGAGCAGCCCAGCATTTTCACATGAGAAAATCTCTAAGGGAAAATACATTCCTGTGTCAGTTGTGGTGACCCATCAAGTTAATGTGGTGTACTCATTAAAATGTTTGCTCTGGATCCGAGTTCTAGTTCCAGAATCCCGGTGTCCCATAGTGTGTGATCCTGGGAGAATCACCTTGGCTTATTTATGGTGCTGTTGGGGAGGAAATTAAGCGAACCCGAATGATGTTCTCTTTGGGTGCATTGACCTAAGCCTTGATATATCTCAAGCGAACGCTTATGTTACTTAAAAGGATTTCTATGCATGGTAGGCCTCCAGTGTTGCAAATGGATATTCAGTAATTGTGAAGCATTAGGTTAACACGTAATGATCATATTATCCTCCTGAACATGCTAAGCTCTTTGGAAGCCCATTATTGGTTGTCCTTCTAAAATTTGAGAATTGAGCTCACCTTTATTTGGATTTTTCATTTTCCACAGCAACCCTTTTTCATTGTTGTTTCATAGAAAATTCAAGCAGATATTATGGCTCATGAATCAACTATGGAAGAATTACGTAGAAATGCACGATCCATATCTCCAAGTTCTCCAGAGATCAAGTCTCCCCGTGCTGGGTCTCCACTGGATGCTTGTCAGGTAAATTTAACAGCTGCTGGTTATTTGCAGTTTGGATCAACCAGCATTGCCACCGCCCTTTTGTTGTGGAATTTGTGATACAGGTATTTATAATGACTGGCTGGCATAGTTAAAAACTGTTCTTTAATTGTCTATGCTTTATTTAGGCTGCCTATTTGGATTTGGGGCATGTGACCAAAGCAGAAAGTGTGTCATTTTCACCCATTGTACTGAGAACAGACGCACACAACTCTATTCTCTTTTTCTCACTCCCTTTGTCTCACTGTCTCACTGTCTCACTCCTGCTATCTCGCCTCGTTTGTCTCTCCCTCTATCCTTTTCCTACCTCACTCTTATGGCTGCATCCAAGCCCAGCACAGACCGTGACTCCTTTTCTCCATCACAGTTTATGCTTCTTACACTTACACATTTGTGATGTAATTGTTGTGTTGAAAAACCTCCTTTCTGGGTTATGGACTGATCTTAGGGAGAAATTTGTATGTTAAACAGTGTAACTGTACTGATCATGGATTAATATCCTGAAGTGTGCCAGAGTGTAATTCTCGAAAGTTACTTTCCTATTACATGCAGTCAGGTGGTGATAGGTACCACACTTTGTTAAGAGTAAAATCTGCAATGCTGTTCCTGATTAAGTTCGATGTCTCTACTGTGGACGTCCTCGAGCTCTAAAATGTTATAATGCTGGGGGTCTGCACTGTTCAGATGGTTGTAGGAAAAATGTGGTACCTTTCATTAGCATAAATAAGTTCCCATAAAATGTTGATGGACAGGAGGCATATCAGCATCTCAAATATTTTTTTTAATGTCAGTTTCTTACATATTTGTTATGTTATGCTAGAGATATTTGCAGAATTCACGTACACCATAAGGTTTCATGGTGCTAAATAGCCAAAGAGAACATAACAGAAAGACCTCCTGTATCGAGAGGATGCACTAGTTGTGCACTTGTTGAAATAGCCAGGTCTTAAGTGCCTGTCTGAACTTTATATAATTTGGGGCCATCCTTATACTGGTGTAGGGAGTGAGTCCCAAGTCCGAGGGGCCAAGACAGAGAATCTGGAACCGTAAATCCTTTTCTTTTTTAACTTGGGGAAGAAAAGGAGATTCTGAGAGGAGGTTTGCAGTGTCGTATTCGAGTCGTATTTCATAATTTCGTATTTGGTTCTTCAAACCCCATAGCCAAACAAATATGCAGCTTTGGGTGTTTAGGCCAATAAAGATCTCTGACACAGAAGGAACCCAGACTGTCTAGATTCTAATTAATGGCTAAATTATGAAGGTAGGTAGACGCCAATAATGATCCAAATCATCGAATGCCACGAACTGAAGCACATTCGTAAGGCAGCGGACACCACCAAGAGGTTTACGTTGTTCATAGGAACATTTTAACTGGATTGAAAGTTAAGCAAGAGCCACTGTTTAGATTGATTGGGGTTTTGTGTAATGCTTTGTAAGATCAAATCAATTATAGTTGTCCTAAAGTCACCGAGCTGGTGAAACAGCTACCAACTTTCTTGTACCAGAAAATAATGAAAGAATTGTTAGATCAAGGATGTGTTTAAGATGAAGACCCTTTCCTGAAGAAATTTAATTTGTTATGTTTTGTTTATATAAACAGAGAAAGCTCAGAGAGGTGTCCACAAAGTTCCAGTTGTTTCAGAAGCCGGCTAACTTTGAGCAGCGCATGTTGGATTGCAAGCGGGTTTTGGATGGTGTGAAATCAGAACTTGGTATTTTGGATATAAAGGGGATTGAACCAGATGTAGTACAAGCTCATATGGATGGCTGCATGGTAAGTGTGTAGTATTATTCATAATCTGTAAATGTGCCTTCACTTTTCAAGTCCTCACACATTTCATGGTTCCTCTCCACTTTACTCTTCATTAATAATATTTTTTCCGAGGAGGAGCCTTGCCTGAGAGCGCGATGGTCGCCTTTTAGCTCGGCTCCGTCGGCCCTCCGGCCAACCTCGAATATCCTGTACTTTATCCTGTACCGCGACGATGCTTCTCTACAGCTATTGAAACTTGATGATCTACTCCTACTCACCGTCTGGTCCGGAGGCTCCTGCGTGCTGTGGGTCCGCAGTTCTGTCCTCGAGAAGATTGGGGCCTACGGGTGCTTGAGACCGGGGCCTCGCCTGTGGGACCCGACCGGCGGTGCTGAGATTGCCGGCCCCGGCCGAGAGAGAGAGCCACTGGTGGGAGCCGTTGTGCGTATGCCCCGGAGTTCCTGGATCGGCCCCGATTTGCGGACCGTGCGGCTGGAGGGGGGTGAGACGTGCCGGGGCTGGCTGTGTGGAGGGGGCCCCTTCGCCTTTGTTCTGCCCGGCGGCCCTGGACCCCGCGCTTGGCTTTCGTTTGTGGGGCCTGCCGCTGTTCGTGCGGGGCCCCCCCCCCCCCGTCGAGCGTCTACCCTTTCTGTGCCAGTGAGGCCGTTGCTGGGAACCTCCTGAGTCTTGTAAAGTCCTACATTTGGGAACCGTTTGGAGGCCCGCGGTGGAGTGCGGGGCGGCGAAACTCACAAGATGGCTACCGGCACCGTGGGGGATGCTCCGCCTTGCACCGCAGAACTTTGCTGGCCGGATCGCACGGGGGCCTGGGCGTGTGCTCGTGAGCCCACGCTCCGAGATGTCCTGGACGCCTTGCTGTCCTTATACGCTGTCCTGGCTCCCGATGCTTCTACCGACTCCATCCGGCCCGCCGCCATTTTGGGTCGACGCTCCTTCATGCACCTCTGTCGGCCTGCTGCCTCCATTGTTCTGCCCCCTCTGGCTGCGCCGAGGGTCGATGCCGCTGTACTTCGGTCGCTTGATGGCCCGGTGGCTTTTGAACCTCCAATTTTTCACCACCCGGACTTCGATGACTTGCACACGACGTGGAGACCTGCTCCTTCCCGGGTAGTTGGGAACTGTGGCGGACTGCTGCCTGCTTTCGCTTCGATAGACTCATGTCTTTATCCTGGAGGGTTGCCGTTACACTGTCGAATTGCGAGACTGGACACCTGCTTATTTTTGCCTATCCTGTTGTTGCTGCTACAATTGACTTGTTTTCTTGATTTTTTGTATCCCATTGGCTTGGTGACTCTCCCTACTCTGCGTTACTGCCGTAATCCTAGTCACTATTATGATTGTTCTGTATTGGATGTTCTGCACCATATTGTCCTTTACTGGGTTGGTTTCGTGGTTAGGAAGGGATGGGGGTGAGTTGCACAACATTGATAGATTGCTGGTTTGCCTGTCCGTTGTATTATCGCAGGTGCTCTCGACATTGTGAGACTTTACACCACGAAATTCCCCCTCTCCTCCCCCTCCCCCCTACGGGTTATTGATATATGTGATGATGTAATGTTGATCGGGTAGTTATTCATCTGATGGTCGGGGAAGGGCCGCAGCCGAGTGTGTTTGTTTGTATCCTCTGGCTCCTCCCTCCCGTATTATTTTGTTTCATGTTCCTTCCTTTCTTTTCTTTTTTGTCTTTTTATTCTTCTCTCTTTTTCTACTATATTTCGGGTTTCGGATTAGGGCGACAGGCACGCTGTTGGGAGGGTAGGCCGTAGCCTTCTGCAGGGGTGCGGGGTGGGACGGGTGGGCGTTTATTTTCTTGGTTCTATGGCCCTTTTCTATCCCTTTATAGGGGTGCCACCTCTGTCCTCGCTTCTCTGGCATGAGTGGGTTGGAGTCTGTCGCTATGCCACTTTTATCAGTTCTGATGTTTTCCGTTGCGACTCCATACCCTTCTTTTCGCCAGCCTTTTACTTTCTTCTGTGTTATTAGCCGCGGGTCGCGTGGCCCGGAGTGGCGCCTCTCTTGCACGCAGTGTTTCTCCTATTATTTTCTTTTTCCTCTCCCTTTTTCCTCCCTTCTTCCCGTTCCTTCCCTCAGTGTCCCCCCTATTTTTCCCCCCTCTTCCCCCTCCCCTTCTCTCCCCCCCCCTTCCCACCCCCCCCTTTTTTCCCGGGCTCGTATGGCGGGTTGGTTGAGTTATTCAATTTATCCGCTCCCTTAGCGTTTGTTAGCGTATCATGGGGTGGGAGACATGAGGTGTTGATAATACTTGTATTCTTTTCGTATATTCTGCATTTATTTTGTATTGCGATGACCTTGTGTCTTCACTTCCCCCCCCCGCCCCCCCATCTTTTCATTCTGGCGAGGGTGTATTTCTGTACACCGGGCTTCCCGTATTCTACACGAACCTGCCATGAGCTTTGTCCCCTTATTATAAAATGAACCTTCATTGTTCCTGAGACTGGGCCGTTAAAGCTGCGTGTCCTTTTCTTCACAATGTTTTAAATATGTTTGCTTGCCTGCCGATTGGTCTTGTGTTGAGGATTACGAATTTTGATCGCTTTTTGAATTGTAGCCGGCCAATTTGGTTGTGGGCCCACGAATGTATATCTTCTTGATGCAAATAAAGGTTTTCACAAAAAAAAAAATAATAATAATAATAATATTTTTTCCGCCAACTATGTACAGTAAATGTTGCTGCATTTTTTATTTGGTCACGTCATTAGGCAGCCTTGTTCATGGTATTTCTTATTTTCTTAATATGTTTTCACCTTTTAGTTGTATCGATCTACAATTGACACCCTCTGCTTTTTCAGAGCATTTACACATTCTTTATTGTGTTACTATCCACCAAGATACCTAGTTATCCAGCTGCCAATATACAAATCATCCAAATAGAGACATTCAGCCATCGAAGGAGATCAGGGCCTTTGACCTAAATTAACCAGGTAGACGTTTGACGTGGGAAAGAGTGGCACACAGGACAAGTGTAGTGCTGCGTTCAGCACACTGTTCTTCCCTTTCGTTACGGATGACATGTTGAATAGATGAAAAGAGAACAGTGTCTGAAGGGTTTGGCACTAGCACAACAGCCTGTGAACTTCTAAAGGGAATTGAATTAGATGATATGATGATGTCCCTTCCATTTCTGAAGACTTTTCCTAGGGAATGTCACAAGATGCCTTTCCTAGGTGGTGACTATCAGTCCTAGCCTACAACATTACATAACAAATGATGGTCGAACTTCTTCCCACTTAATCGATCCTTAAAATTATACATACATCAATATCAAGTATCACAAAGAGTGCTATCTGTGACTTCTCACTGAATCCTTAGTTTTACGGAAGATTGGCTAGACTTGTGCAGAACTGGGCTGAGACAATAAGCCCACCACAGTGGCGTAACGAACCTTGAGGGTGACCCCTGCAGGGTAAGTGAAGGGGCCCCCTCTGGACTCAATCTACAGCTCCCCAGCAGAAGTGCGGTGCTGACGGGGCCCCCTGGAGGGTGAGGGCCCCCCCGCACCGCGGGGGCTGCAGGGGCCTGTGTTACGCCCGTAGCCCACCATATATATGCTGGGATGGAAGTAAGAAAGGAGGTCTGTTCCTGTACAACTAAGATATATTGTATTAGTATTGTTAGTAGTACCGTGCTGTTACTAAATGTTGTAGTTTTGAGGTTTTTGACATGATACTTGACTCCTTCAGGATTGGAAGCCTCATGGAGGTGTGTCGGAATGGGAGAATCTCGTTTTACCTTTATATCACTCGATGACACACATTGCCTTTGAGGAGTAGCCTCTCTCCATTCTGATTTTCTGTATGTGGTCTTTATGCATTCTTTACTGATCCTGCCCATACTTTAGGGAAGCCTCTAGTGCACCTCAAGCCATCTTAATGTTGGAGCAGGCCACCACCTGTGGTACTTGAAAGCCACATGGGTATTAAAATGGTGTGTTACCTGAAAATTGTCAGGGTCCCAGCCAGTAGAAGAAAAAAAAGAAAACACATGCCTGTCTGCTGCCGCGGGGGGAGGGGGGGAGGGGGGGTGGGCGGGGGGGGGGAATTGGTTGCGGGGCTGCAGGGTAGAGCGGGACCGGGACGTGGGGGTGCTGGGTGAACTCGGGCAGCGCTCGAAGAGGACGTCGCAGCACATACACCATCTTCCTTTTTAGATGGAGAAGTTCTGTTCTTACCCAAATTGTCGATGCTGTTTACAAGCGCCGTGCATGCCAATGGGCAAATATATAAGACGCCCCTTCATTGAAAACATGAATGTAATGCAACAGGGTGCTCATGTAAAGCGCTCTGATACCTTCGGGCCGTATTTGCGCTATATAAAACTGCCCCAAAAAAGAAAACACATGCCTGTCTGCTGCCGCGGGGGGGGGGTATTGGTTGCGGGGCTGCGGGGTAGAGCGGGACCGGGACGTGGGGGTGCTGGGTGAACTCTGGCAGCGCTCGAAGAGGACGTCGCAGCACATACGCCATCTTCCTTTTTAGATGGAGAAGTTCGGTTCTTACCAAAATTGTCATTGCTGTTTACAAGCGCCGTGCATGCCTATGGGCAAATATATCAGACGCCCCTTCATTGAAAACGTAGATGTAATGCAACAGGGTGCTCATGTAAAGTGCTCTGATACCTTCGGGTCGTATTTGCGCTATATAAAACAGCCCCAAAAAAGAAAACAAAAGACACGGACAGCGGCAGGGGGGCAGGATACAACCACGCGGGACCGGGACGAGGTTAGCAATGACGAAAAACATCTGTGTAAAAAAATAAGTAAACGCCCACAATGGCCCACCTCTGAATGACGAACCAAAGGGGGCGGGGCTTAAAAAAAGACAGAAACACCCACAAATCTGCTCCAAGAATGATTGACATCATTCTCTTCAAATGGCTAGCCTCCATTTATGGAGCTAGCCAATGGAAGAGAGAGGCGGGTTAAAGCCCCACTGTTGAAGTCATAAAATCTTCGGCTCCGCCCACTGCTTCGCAGTGCGACGGTAGCCTCGACCTAAAAACCGGGTCAAAAGACAATAAAACAGACCCACAAACAGCCAGAAAATGTTTCACACGCTGACATTTCAGCCCGAGTGGTACTTTCTAATTGCCCTGTAGGCCAGTCCGACCCCGTTGGACAGCACAGCTAGTTGTTTGGGATGACCCATTATTAAGAATTCTTAAAATCATGTATTGAATGGGTTTAGGCTCCACCCAAATGTGTATTACTTTCTTAGCTCGTGTAGTTGGCTGGTTGCTGCATCTTTCCACCTTCTAGCAGGTGTTTTCCTTGGAACGCTAGTGGAAATATTTTACATCAGGTAGTGCACTCAATTCACCTCACCGATTGTGACATTCTACTCGTTATCACTTAAGTGTCCGTTCTATACAGAAAATAATGATTTTGCCACTTTGCCCCAAGATTGGCACAGCCAGTAGGGCAGGCCTTATTGTGATTAGCGGTATTTGTACTTGCAATAAATGTGAACAACATTTGTGAATGCCTGTCTTTACATGTGTTGGCCCATGAAGCAATGCATTATGGCTTTGCCAATGATTGTTCTTTTTGTCGGAGGGAAATCTCATTAGAAAACTGCACCTTTTTTATGTCTATACGTTGCTGCTTTTCTAGTCAAACCAAAGCAAGCTGGGTGAATCTCATTTGTCATAACATTGCTTGTCATTTGCTACAGGGTATGTTTTCCAACCAGGACATGCCATTCCATAAAGAAAAATACAGTGGAAACGTCATGAAGGATGTTTTAAGGCATAGAAAGAAATCTGCTCGTATATACCTGTCAAGTGTCTCTGATCTAATTATATAAACACACCCATGAAAAAAAATATGACACACGCAGATAAGCCGATTTTGTAACAGTAACCAAATTCGCCTGCTCGTACTCTGGTTGTCACAACAATCAACGGCAAAGGACATGTACCTTCTTCCCAGTGGTTAATTTGTAAAAAAAAAAAAAGAGAATAGGTGCTGGGGCGCTCGTCGGGAGGTAGCTTGCACCAACCCATTTCTCCTCGTAGCGCTGCCTTAACGGAGCCAACTACTAACCATTAAAGTGGGGAGAGGATGTGGGGTAATGGCCAGAGCTGCCGACTTCAGAGCTAGGGAACCAGGTTCGAGTTTTGGCGTCAGCTCAGCATCCAGCCATTCTGGGCAAATCACTTAATCTTCCCATAAATTAATGAGTTTTTAAATGGTGCTCATTAAAAGCGCCCATGTTGGTGATTAAGTGCTGGTGCGGAACACTGGAAACCACCTGCACTGATATGGAAGATGTTTGCATACGTCTATCTGCCATTGGTCTAGGCTCTCAGAGACAACAGTGTACGATACCTTCTTGTTCTGATTTTGAGGATTTATGAGTAGACATAATCCAGTGCCTGGTTAGTGTTATGAGCTATATTATCAGTAGTGTGAGTGCTACTGTCATTGTTTGCAGAAGGTGTGCTTATTAAGTAATACATCGAGATTATGGTGTTTAATGAAAGTCACCTAAAGTCTTGCTAATAGTCTTTAGTTGATAATCTTGGTTCATTGAATTGTCCATTATCTGGCATGCTGTGCGTGTGTGTTAACTGTGGTGAGGTGTGGTGTTGCCGAATCCCCTATATTCATCTGTTGAACCTAGGAGTCATCTTTGACAAGGGGCTGTCTTTCGATGCCCAGGTGAATCATACAGTTAGCACCTGTTTCCATATTCTTAAAATTGTAAATAAAGAGCTGCCATACATTCCCTCAGATCTTCATCGGCCCACAATCATTACCCTAGTCACCTCTCGGCTTGATTATTGCAATGCATTATACCTCAATGTCAGTAAAGGCTCCCTGAACAAGCTGCAGGTAGTACAAAATGCTGCAGCAAGACTTATACTGAACATCCCCAAACATCAGTCCATTAGAGAAGGAATCCGTGCCTTGCATTGGCTTCCGACCAGGAAGCGCATCACCTTTAAGGCTCTGAATTTGGTGTACAAGGCCATGCATGATACTGAATCATCTCACCTTGCAACCTTATTCCACTTGTGCACCCCAGGCAGAACCTTGAGGTCCTCCACTCAAAAGAAGCTTGTCTCGCCTAGATTTCATCGCTCCAGTTGGGGTGGCCGCTCATTTTCTGTGGTGGCCGCCAAACTTTGGAACACTCTGCCTCTTTCTATCACCACGGAAAACTCACTTGCTTCCTTTAAGAAGATATTAAAGACCTGGCTTTTCGCATCGTAGTTGGGGATTGTCTGCTTCCCCACCATCCTGCCAGCACCTTGACACATTCCTGGTTTAGCGCGCTCTACAAATTCCTATCCTATCCTATCTGGTTCATTTTGGGTGAGTGTAAGTAGTTCTGTTTAACGTGCTTGTTGATTGTTAATGTATAGCGTGTATGATAGGGGCTGCGATGATGCCAGTATAGTTTTATCTAACTATATTGGTTATCTGAGCTGTGTAAGATGGTGTCTTGCATGTTTTTTGATGAATGAAGTATTGAATGCCATTTATGAAGTGCGCTTTTACCCGTCGGGTTCTTCTAGTGCCGCTGGTAGATCTAATCAAAAGCAGTTCGATGATGAGGAGGAAGACATACATTAAGTGGTTTGCCGAACTGCAAATTGCTGGAAATAGGACTGTAAAGAATGTCATTATTTGTCATTCAGGAACGAAAATGATGCACTGTCAATTAGAGATTTTCATACAGTTGGTAAACACAAGGCATTAGATGAGACAGGACACTGTGAGGAAGGTAAGAGGCATTAAAGACACAAAAGGATACCTCTTATAACAGGCCTCATGACAGCAGCACAGAGCCTTCAATATGGAGCGTTTGGCAGTGGGGACCAGTGCATAGCTGCAAGGTAAGGGGTGGCAGAAAAACCGAAATAAGTCAAGTGACAATGTTCCGAATGGTGTGAAGATGTTGATTCAGGCAGGAGTGGATGCACATGTAAAGATGATTTCCATAATCCAGTAAGGAAAGACCTGCAAATTACAGAACAGTTTTGCGGCAATCGCTTGGTAGAAGAAGAATGATTTTGTGAAGCATTCAGATATAATAAAACCAGGTAGCACAACCATCAGTGATTTGATTGGTGAAGGAGAGATTGATGAAAGAGAAAGTTTCGATTTTTCCACACAGCTGGGTACCCCGATGAGCCAAACATAGAAGGCCACAAGACAGAGGGCGAGATCGATGAAGTGCCCCCTACAATGAGCACATCTGTTTGAACAGAGTTTGGTTTTGAAATATTAGATTGCATCCCAAAGCCAACCTAGAAGGGCAGCCACCAAAATTGGGTCAAACCATACCCAGATCATCATCAGCATTGAAGATGATCTTGTATCATCTGCATAGATCTGTGCAGTCTTGGAGGTGTGTGCTAATTACTGTCTATTTTGTGCAGCTGTTTTTGTATGTGCTGGTTTTTTTAATGGTACGCGCTGCTGGGAACACATCGATACCCATGTAAATGGTATATCTGTGCATTGTTGGATGTGTGCACTAAGGCCTACCCCATGTTTTGCATTGCTGTTTCATTATGTGTGTTTTTTCAATGGGAAACAAACGTTAGTATATAACCATATGGCAAGACTGCGTTGTGTTGGATTCTTGCGGAGTGTTCAGTCTGTTGGGTCCTGCCGGATGTTGTGTTGGAGTTAAGTGCTGCTGGGAGCACCATGATAGCCATTTAAATGCTTTTCTGCGCTATGTGGGATACTTGTAAAATATTCTGTCTAAAATGTTCTTGTAGGTGGGAAAGTGCAAACAATGCAGGGCCAACTGTCTCAAGGAAGACAAGCACATAGCAGCCACTTGGCTTGTGATAAAACATTGTCTAGGTGAGATGGTGTGAGAGCTTGCCAGAATTGAGGATTGAGCCTTCACCAATCATATGCCACCAGAGGGTGTTCTTGATACACCTTGATACGCTTTGCAAATGCAGAATTTATATTGACGCATGTATGCCACTTTTCGGGCATGTGCCAGACGGGGTACCATTTAAAGCTTCTATAGAAGAAGAGGATAGCTGAAAAATAGCTGTGGAAGACAAAAGGGTTTAGTGATGCATTAACTAGTGAGAATGCGAGTGCCTTGAAACAACATGGTTGATTCCACTCTTCCTGAAACAAAATTGCAATAAACCTTTGTGCCTTACAGTACGATAACAATCCGTTTTATTTTATCTGTCGCATAAAAACTTGGTAAATGATGACAACTAATGGGACTAGAACATCTTCTTGGATACAGTTTTGCACTCGGTTGCAGGAAATTTTTTCAAAAACTGGATCAGAGGGCCATTGGGCCGACCACATGACCTTAAGTCCACATGTCCAGTAATGTTTGGTTTTCAAGTTTTTCTGCTATTATTTTCACCTTTAGAATGCAGTGGAGACTAAGCCTGCTCTTTCCTGTCTTCTCAAAGCTTCAAGCAGTGTATTTATATAGCTTCGTTTACACAAGATGAGATGTATAATTATCTATAAAAGTGAGCCCTAGGCATTATTAAAATGCCATTTAATTTTACTTCCACCTTGTGTCAAACTGGGTTTCCAATCTTTTAATTTTATCTAATGATACTCTGGGGGCAAAAAACACTAGTTATGTGGGTAGGTACAAGCTTAAGCAGGTCCATAAAAAAGATGGCCATTGTTCTCCTTAAAAGTATTATTGGATTTGTTTAATCCACTCTTCCCAGAGGTTGTAGGCTAAAATGCTTCTTAACTGCCTAAATGAAATACTTACATTAAATAAGTGTATATAACATTGGCTCATATTATCGTGCATGATAGAAAAAAAACTTGCCTGCTTTTTAGGTCGATGGCTGCGATGGCTGCGCATGCACAGTCTCGCTTGCGAGATCTAATGAGATTAAGGGAGATTCACTAGCGGGCTTTAAGCCCCGCCTCTCTTTACCATTGGCAGGCGTCACCGTTCATGCTAAATGGTGGCCGGCCATTGGGAAAGAGCTTTTTCCTACGTAGACTTTTTTCGGGCTCACCTGCTTTACGTTCATTGTAAAAGCTTTGTTCTCTTTATGGGCCAACACATGACCCCATAAAGAGAAGCTCCAGCGCGATCTCCCCCTCCCCTTCTTTGCCTCTTCCACGCTCTCCTCCGTCCCGTCCCCTCTCCCCCTACAGCCTCCTCCTCCCCCTCTCCCACCATCGGCACGTCCACACGGCCCGGGCACGTCCACACTGCCCTCCTTCTTGCATGCCCCATAGCCACAACAATGCAGACATGCACGGTGTTTGTTTCCACAAGGGCAGACACTGGAGCATTGGGGCTCAGATAGCGTGCACAATGCGAGCTTTAAATCGTCAAACCCGGATCCCTTAATTGAAAACACGCCACCAGTTGGCTGGGGAGGAAGGCTGCCTGGGTCCAGGGGCAGAGAACCCAACACCTGAACTGTTGCTAAATAGGGAACCCACCCCCGCAGATCTCCTGTGTGCGCACCAATTACACAGCTCCTGGGGCAGACAACCCAAGCATAGCACCCAGGGCACAGAACCAGCCCGGCTCCTACAACAGAGATCCCGACTCACCGGAGTCCCAGAACCTGGGCATTTGCATTCAGCTGCAGAGCATGGCGCACAGGACCTGAAGAAAAAGGGCGTCCCCGCTTCCTCGCACGCGCCGCCCCCATGTGGAAACCTTGAGCAGTGCGCCCAGAATCCGTGCACCCCCAACCCACTGAACGGCTCTCGGGGAAACCCGTGCACGCCTCCATGTGACGAGGTTTGAACTACAGTGTTACAGCAAAATCATGGAGCAGAGTCGGTTCTTGCAGCCGTAGACTCCCTGCACAGCTCTTGAAGCCAGGATCACGGCACATGCCGAAGAGAGTAGGCGCTCTCATCCAGTGCCAACAGCTCTAACCTTCTTGCACATCTCTCGGACCAAGAAGACACCCTCCCTACAACTGACTGCACGGCACTGTGGTGGGGGCAGCACCCTCTGACATTTGCCCCTGAACAGCACTGGAGAACTCCGAGCAGGTAGTGCCAAGGTGTGAGCAAGCAGTGTTTACTGATAAGTTACAGCGTCCCGGGGTAGCGTGGAAGCCCCAGTGCAGTGCCCGAGACCTATGCTTGTGCCAGCACAGAAATACATGTGCTTAGCAATTTCTCCACCCCTATGGAGTTTGCACCCCATTGATGAGAATTACAGTTTGGAACTTCAGTCAAGTTTTTGACATCATTACGGAGACAGCGAAAGTTTGGAGTGGACTTGCCACAGTTTCAACAGCGCATGATATACTTTAAGGAACAGTGACTGACTTATGAATAGTTGATATTTGTGGGATATATTGTTTTCCATATTAATATTTGTTACTTTTTTCACAGGGATTGCACTTTCGGAATAATGCAAAAAGGTTTTTTATTGCTGTGATTATATAATGCTGTTAATTTTACTTTTGTATACTATGAAGTTTTCTTTGCCATAAATGGGTGCTGGCGTAGGGTGGGGAGAGTAAGGGAGACATGGGTTTTATCGCGGATAATGGTTGCTTATTTTGCATGTGCTAGTTCACTCGTGGGTTTAGTTTGGTTTAACCATGGATTGATTTTGCTGAGTGCATTATGGGAGCTGATGTTTTAGTTATCGTACTGGTCATCGAGGCACAGCTGAGGAGTGTTGAGCCACGGGTGGGAGGATTGAGAATGATTGGTTACACGGAGGTGAGAGCTCAGTTTAAAATACGGGAATGAACAGCAGCATGACAGTATGATTACCAAAATTAATGAAAGATGTGAACGCGGAAGTTAAGCTGCTTGCAGTGGCTTCAACATGGTAACTCACTTTAAATTGTTGGACGTGGGGGAAGATGGGATATTATTTGATTGATGTTTGGAGATACACAGGAGGTTTTGATGTTTAGAGAGGGGAGTGATTTTGAAAGCATGTAGTGGTTTATGAGCATTCACAGTTTTTTGTTCCTTTTGGGTTTTGACAAACGCGTGCATTATAGCATATCTGAAAGAGACACGTTAGTATTAGATTCCTTACTTTAGAATATCCCCAGGCGTCAGACTGGATCCGGAAACTTTTGCGTAGCAGTACCCTTGCGCGTCGGTAGGCGTCGTCTGCGGCTCCGCGTCCGTCTTCGGCGTTGTGGGCGCCGTGATGACGTCATCGGAGTACTTAGACGCCGCCTCCGCGTGCTGACGTCAGTTCTTCTTTTTTCCGCTCCAGCAAGCGCAGATCTGTAAAAAGCAGTAACCCTTAGTCAATTTTTGACTAACTTTTTGGAGCATTTTTGATCATTTCTCGAAGTCTTACGACTCCGATCGGTGCCGTAGGGATGCCTGGCTTTAAGCACTGCGAGGATTGCGACCGCACGATGTCGGTCACGGATCCTCACCACCTATGCCTAACTTGTCTGGGCGTCGACCACGACGACAAGGCCTGCTCCGACTGCCGGGCCCTCTCTTCGAAAGCCAGGCGGGAGCGGTCCTGCAGGCGACTCGAACTCCGGCAGTCGGTTCCCGCGCCGCGAGAGGTCTCGGTCCCACGGGAGGTCGAGGGACAGGTCGCGGGCTCGGAGCCACCACAGTTCCGAGAGTAGGCCGCACTCCTCCGGGTCGAAGTCGTCGTCAGGTAAGAAGCACAAGAAGTCCAAGAGGCGTCATCGCTCTTCGGACTCCCCCCTACGCTCGCGCGATGCGGCCAGGGGTTCGGGTGACACCACCCACGCGGCTCCGTCGGAGTCGCGGGCGCCGCGTCCAGCTCCACACCCTCCGGTCCCTGGGCAAGACGCGACGCCGGAGGAGATCGAGCGCTTCCTCATGGCCATGAGGAAACTCTCTCCTCCGACGGGCTCCGCGGCGCCTTCGGGCCCAACGGACCCGTCTGGGGCCTCTAGCGGGTCGGGGGCTTCGGCCCCGACGCCGTCGGGTGCTTCGGCCCCGACGCCGCCGACGCCTTCGGGCCCGGCGCTGCAGGGCCCCACAATCCCGACACCGCCGGTGCCTTCGGGCCCGGCGCCGCAGGGTCCAGCGGTTCTGGCGCCACGGGCGCTTTCGGGCCCGGCGCCGCGGGACCCTGCTAAACCTTCTTCGGGATCTGGGTCATCGCCGGTGGACCTTACGACCTCCCCGGCGTTGGACCATCAGGTGTCGCCTCCGGCGCCGTCCTCGGGCGGCGCCGTCCCCGATACCTCCTTCGTTCCTGTTCCGACGTCGGGACGGCCCCGATGGACGCCGCTCCAAACGCCGCTTGGGGAGTTTCTCTTCTATGAACAGGCCCCATTGATTGGGAACCCTGAGTATCAGGAGATGGGTGATGAAGGGGATTGGGAGGGGTCTGAGGACCCTCTGACCCGAGAGTGTCAGTCTCATGAGGACTGGGCAGGAGATCTTGGGGAGGCCAGTGGCCTGAACACCTCTCCAGACACTGGTTTTGTCTCCCCTCCTACCGTGACTTCAGAGGAGGGGACAACCTACAGTGTGATGTTGATGAGGGCTGCCAATGTCCGGGGATGGCGTCGCTTCATAGACGACATTTTCCTGATCTGGGAAGGGGATCACACCTCCCTAGAGGAATTCATAACATGGCTTAATGCAGCCGATCCTAACTTGCGGTTCACCAGCCATTCTAGTGCTGAGAGGATTGAATTCTTGGACCTATGGGTTGAACACCAGGACAATCATCTTATGGTATCACTATACACCAAGCCCACAGCTAGAAACACCCTGCTGCAATACTCCAGTTTTCATCCTAGGAACCAACGAGACAGTATCCCGTACAGTCAGTTCCTCCGCATCAGAAGGAACTGCACCAATGTCAGCGACTTTCTTCTTCAGGCAGATATCCTGAGGGAAAAACTAATACATCGTGGCTACCCCAGCAAATTGGTCAAAGAGTCTTTTAAAAGGGCAAGGTATGCCAACCGAGATGCGATGTTCACAGTGAAGGAACCGGACTCTCTGGAACAATTGGTGTATGTGACCCGCCATACCAACATGAACCACAAAATTCGGCAGATCGTCAACTCGAGCTGGCATCTACTCAATCTGGAGAAGGACAATCCACCCCTTAGGCGACCTATATTCGCGTTCAAAAGGAACAGGAATCTGAGAAACCACCTGGTCAGGGGAAAGATATTGGAAAACTCCACCAGCACCCAAAAAGCCATCACCAATCTGGACCCCGTGTATGGCAATCACAAGTGTGGCTCATGCCAAGCATGTCCCCATGCCATAGTTGGAGATTCAGTCACCACCACTGAACGAACCATATCGGTAGCCAGGAACAAAAAAATGACGAATTGCAGGACAGCAAATGCGGTATACATCCTCCTATGTCCCTGTAATCTTCCATATGTCGGAGAAACCGGACGTGAAGTTCGCTTGAGAATTGGGGAACACAAATCCAACATCAGGAACCAAAAAACATCGGCACCTCTGGTGGCCCACTGGCTGGGTCAAAACCCCACGGAACAAGATCTCCGGTGGTTCATTCTGGAGAAAATTGAGGCCCAGGCAGGAATTGTTCCAGTGAACCTCCGCAAAAAACGAGAAGTGTTCTGGATATTTATGTTTAACTCAGTCTCCAAAGGCCACAACGAGGAATGCCCCTGGCAAAATGCTCTACTATGAGGCGTCGAAATAGCATTTCGACGACCCCGACTCCTACACTAGCAGCCCCCCTTTCCATCAAGTCTCTCATGTAATTCCTCCCTTGTTACCTGATGTCCTATAGCATCTGGATGGATCCCCTCTGACTTGATGTTTGGATCTCTGATCCAGGAGATACCATGCCTTTGAAGCCTTAAATGATGTACCCTAGCTGGTTTTTGATATATCCCTGGGATTCTTCCCCCCCCCCCTCCAAAACTATCAGGACGTTTTGATATGGATGCCCCCTTGACTTTCCTGACACACCCAAGTTAACTATATTTGGTCCCCCCCCCCCCCCTCTAAATTATCTCTAACTTTAAAGTCTTATTTCATCCTGCCCCTTTATTGTTATCTTCAACCTTCGTCCCGGTCCCATCCCTTCGTGGCCCCTTCTTTATCCCCGGCGCTTGTAGTCTATTCCACTATGAGGAGTTAGGGGACCCTGCCCTCCCCTTGCAGATACCATAGCCCTACCATCGTACTGTCGGACCTTTTATATCCTCCCACATTATCCGTGTTTTTGTTTGTTTTTCGGAACAAATTACTCCGTTCCAATATGGCCGCCGCACAACCTCTCCGATCCGGAGCAGTGCTTGTAACTCACTATCGAGCGCACCTGTGCTCTATACCGCCGGCCGCTTTCCTACTTAAACCCGCCTTCTGGACTTTTCTGTCCCTGTTATCCCGGGACTCCCAGAAGACGCCGCCCTGCGGTCCGAGATGCCTGCCATCGTAGGAGGTAAGCCTTACGGATGCCGTAGACTTGACCGGCCCCCTTAGCCCTGGCACACCCCCTTTAACCGGAGGTTCTCCCTCTCCCTTAGGATTCCTTCCGTGACCCCGCGAACCCTCCTCGTCAGCCCTAGAATTCCCTGCCCTGTTCAGGATCCTCAGGTAAATTAGAGCGCAGTTGATTGGACGAACTGTGTTGGCTCTATCCAACTTGAATTCTTTACGTGTATTATTCTAAGTACTTTGTATGTTTTGTAGGATCCGCGCCTAATCCTCATATCTTTGACCCATTACGTCAGCTTTGGTTGCCGCAGAGACTCCGCCCCGTGGCATCTTCTGTCGCCCCTTCCACCAGGTAAACGGACTTGCTCGAGCAAGATATTAAATCCTCTATCACGCAATGCCTATGTACCCCTTTTTTATCAGTGGCCCCCTTTGGCTTTGTAGGATCCTCTGAAACTCCGTGACCTCAGAGAAGACCCCATCTGGTGGCTGGCGCCCATATCCCCTGTTTCAGGTAACTGTGACCCCCGGCTACCCCCGGGGTAGGCGAGCACGATATGACATATGTTATGTCTACCTAGTTAATCAGAAGTTATCTCTTGGTCTGCAGGACTCCTCTGGGCCACCCGATTATTCAGAAAATCCCCCCCCCCATTTTATTTATTGAATACTACGCAGCGGAGTGCGCCCCTTTGTTTATCAGGTAAACGAATAAGCATTTCGTTACGGGAATCTGACTTGATCGGTCCTTTGTTTTAACCCAGTCCCCTTAACATACCCCATATATATTTTTATGACAGGACCGCCCAGGACCTTATTCGATTGGTCCGAGTAAACAGAAGTCAACTAGCAAAATAAAAAGTCATCTGTCAGCCCATGTCCCCTTACAGGTATTTTAATCCCCTATGTATTTTTTCACCGTTTAGATACCAATTTCCATTCCCTCCAACTAACTCCCCCCCCCATCAGTGCCCGAGCCCATAACCTATAGTGAACCCCATGCGTGATTTAACCCATGATCCTGAATGAGTGATTCGGTTGTCTGAATTTTTTATTCCTGTTTGAATTGGTGAACACTTCTTCCCTGACTTATTTTTAACATTTCCCGAGTGACGTCCACCTGTCTGAGAAACGAGGCATTCCCCCATTTGGATTGAAAAATGTTTATGATAATAAAAACCCGTTATCCTGTGGTATTTCAGGGGTGCTGCCTATACCTACTAGATATTCAGCTAGAGAAAAAGGCCTCATGTGATTTGTTAAATTAACATTGAGCAATGTGTGTAAATTTCTAAACATGCAGTACCTACCTTAATCTATACCTTTTTACCTACTGTGCATCCATCACTGCTCAGCCCTTGTCCCTCCTGGTCACCCTCGCCCTGATGAAGATGCAGCCTCATTAGGCCCAGCATCGAAACGCGCGTCGGCATAACCTATTTGGATGGCACCTATGCAGCACAAGTTCCATTACCATCTACTACTGTTTGCCTCCATACCTGTTTTGCAGTCTCCAGTGGTCATTGTTTAAGATCACATTTCCCTGGACTGCCATGTGTCTATGTAAGATTGGAGTATGAATGAGCTGAATGCCCGAAGTGGTGAAAGTGAATTATTGCTTTGGGTGACTGAGGGAGTATGTGGGACCCGCCACTATGTTTTTTTATATAAACCTCCGTATCTAGGATATGTCATGATCTCATGCCTACTTTGAATGAAACTTTTTTGTACTGTTAATAAAATATATATATTTCTCTAGAAAGTGGCCTGAATCCTAAATTCATACTCGTTCCGCTCAGACAGGTTCCTAGTCACTTGTTATTCCTATAAAAGGATCCCCTCGCGGGACCTCCCAATCTGCCCTGGCAGGGGTTTTTTGTTTTTCTATTCAGCTGCCAAGGCCTTGGGCCTTGAGCTCCCCGTCGCGGCCGTGAGGACTAATCTCCTCACTGAGGTCCTTAAACCGCAGTCAAGCTCGGCCGAGCCTCTGCTGCCCTTTAATGAGGCCTTGACCGACGTTCTTCTGGGCACCTGGTCCAAGCCCGCTACGGGTTCGCCCGTAGATAGGAACGTGGCCAGACGCCACCGCCCAGCCCCGGGCGACCCATGTTTCCTGTCCACCCATCCCACCCCCGAGAGCCTGGTCATCCAGGCCTCCAATTCCCAGACCGCATTCCCGTCGGCGCCACCGGACAGGGAATCCAAGAGGTACGAGCAGTACGGTAAAAAGATCTTCTCGTCCCTTAGTCTGGGACTGCGGTCTTCCAATACCGCATGCCTCTTGGGCCGCTACACCCACTCTCTGTGGGATACGGTTGCGGAAGTGCCGCCAGAGTGTCCGTTGGAGGTACGGGCCAAACTCGGCCAAGCCCTTGTGGAGGGCCGGGATGCAGCCAAATATTCTATCCGGTGTGGGCTGGATACCACCGACTCACTAGGTAGAGCGATGGCAATGACGGTGGCGGTCAGACGCCACGCCTGGTTGAGGTCCACCAACTTTTCGGCCGATGTCCAAAACACACTGATGGACATGCCGTTTGATGGCCGTCGCCTCTTTGGCGACAAGGCAGACCATGCGCTTGAGCGCTTTAAGGACTCCAGGGCTACGGCCAAGTCCTTGGGCCTCTCGGCCCCGCGCCAGCAATCGGCTGCCTTTCACTCCTTTCGTGGCCACGGAAGGGGTGTACCCACACGTGCTGTTAGCCACGCTCCGCAAGGTAATACCCAACACGGTGGCGGCCGTGGGAACCGCCGTCCCGGCGGTCGGAGACAACGGCGAGGTCAGTCCACACCTTCCCCCGCAGCATCCGCCTCTAAACCCTCCTAGTCCGTGCTTTCAGGCCCATGTGTCGCCAGTGGGGGGCAGGGTTCGCCATCACCTCCTCCACTGGCACACTGTCACTTCGGACAGGTGGGTGCTGCAAATCGTCCGAAGGGGCTACTCCCTCCCCTTCGAGGTGACTCCTCCAGCCATGCCACCGCAGAACCACCGTGTATCGGGGGATCATTTGCGACTTCTGCAGGAGGAAGTTACGGCCCTCTTGGCCAAGGGGGCTATCGAACGCGTTCCTGGGCCAGAAGTAGGGTGTGGTTGCTACTCCCACTACTTTCTGGTACCCAAGAAGGGCAAAGGGGGCCTACGCCCTATCTTGGACCTAAGGAACGTCAACGGCTTCCTCGGAAGGAGAAGTTCAAAATGCTGACACTGGCTCAGGTCCTAGCTGCCCTGGACCCAGGAGACTGGATGGTAGCGTTGGACTTGCAGGACGCTACCTGCGGTTCACGGTTGGCCACGAGCACTTTCAGTTTACCGAGCTCCCCTTCGGCCTTACCAGCGCCCCACGGGTGTTCACAAAGGTGATGGCGGTGGTCGCAGCTCATCTGCGCAGGTTAGAGGTTTGTGTCTTCCCCTACCTCGACGACTGGTTGTTGAAGGCGGGCTCGCCCCAGACAGTCGTCAGCCACCTCCAGACTACGGCAGATCTCCTGCACCGGCTGGGATTCTCCATCAATGTGCCGAAGTCACACCTGTGCCCCTCTCTGAAGCTCCTTTTCATCGGAGCGGTTCTCGACTCGGCGCGGTTTCGGGTTTATCCACCCGAACAGCGGGTCCGGGATATTCAGGCTCTGATTCCCATCTTTTAGCCGTTATCCCGGGTCTCGGTCAGGTCAGGTTGACACTGCGGCTTCTGGGGCTGATGGCCTCCTGCATCCTACTGGTGCATCACGCCAGGTGGCGGATGCGGGCTCTGCAGTGGTACCTGAAGTTTCAGTGGGCCCAGCATCAGGGCAACCTGTCCGACCACGTCCTGATCTCGGAGGGCACTGCGAGACAGCTGCAGTGGTGGCTCACGGACCGCGATTGGGTCAGCGGCAGATCCCTCTCCCTTCCCCAACTGGAGCACGTAGTTGTGACGCACGCGTCCCTCCAGGGCTGGGGTGGCCACATGGGAGAGGCGGAGATCAGAGGCCTCTGGTCTCCGGCGGAGGCCCGTCTCCACATCAACCTGTTGGAGTTACGGACGATTCGTCTAGCACTGAAGGCATTCCTCCCCTCTGTCCGGGGGAGTGTAGTGCAAGTGTTCACGGACAATACCACCGCCATGTGGTACTGCAACAAACAGGGCGGGGTGGGGTCGTGGACCCTTTGCCAGGAGGCTCTGCGCCTCTGGCAATGGCTGGAACGCCAGGGCGTGACCCTGGTGGCTCAACACCTGGCAGGTTCTCTGAACGCCAGGGCGGACGAGCTCAGACGTCGGTGCATGATGGATCACGAATGGCGTCTGAACTCGGACGTGGCGCAAGGCCTCTTTCAGCGATGGGGAGAGCCTTGGTTACATCTATTCGCCACCGAAGAGAACGCGCAATGTCATCAGTTCTGCGCGTTGGAATTTCCAAGGCGGCACTCGCTCGGCGACGCTTTTCGTCACATGTGGAGTTGCGGTGTGTTGTACGCCTTTCCGCCTATACCACTTCTGCCCAGAGTGCTGAAGAAGATCAAGCGCGACTGGGCCCAAGTCATCCTTGTGGCTCCGGACTGGGCATGAAGGTACTGGTATCCAGAGCTACTCAGTATGTCAGTCGATCCCCCGGTTCGTCTGCCTCTTCAGGAGGACCTTCTGTCGCAGCAACAGGGGACGGTCCTCCACCCGAACCTGTCCAGTCTCCACCTCCATGCTTGGAGATTGAGCGGCGACAGTTGAGGCCATTTGACTTGCCTCCTGATGTCTGTAACGTCATTCTGGCAGCCAGGCGTCCCTCCACAAAGTCGGTATACGCCTGCAGGTGGAACAGATTTGTGGCATGGTGCACAGCAAAGGCTGTGGATCCTCTTGCTGCCCCTCTCTCTGAGGTTCTTCTCTTCCTTCTTTCTCTTGCCCAGCAGGGCTCTGCTCTGGGCACTATCAAGGGCTACCTTTCTGCCCTTTCAGCCTTTCTGAGGCTGCCTGATCAACCTTCTTTGTTCAAGTCCCCTATTGTAAATAGATTTCTTAAGGGCATCACACACACGTTTCCTCCTGTTCCGTTTGTGATGCCTCAGTGGGACTTGAACCTGGTTCTTACATTTCTGATGTGCGCTCCCTTTGAGGCACTTCACAACTGTCCTCTCCGCCTTCTAACTCTGAAGACTGCTTTCCTGGTTGCCATCACCTCTGCCAGGAGAGTGAGTGAGCTCCAGGCCCTTTCTTGTACTCCACCTTTCCTTTCTGTCCATCTGGACAAAGTGGTGTTGCGTACTAAGCCATCTTTACTGCCCAAGGTTGTCACGGCCTTCCACATCGGGCAGTCTATCACCTTGCCAACCTTCTCCCCGCCACCGCATCCCTCTAAAGAGGAAGAGCGGCCCCACCGTCTGGACCCAAAACGTGCGCTCTCATTTTACTTGGATCGCACACGCCAGTTCCGGGTGGATGACCAACTCTTTGTTGGTTACGTGGGCGCTAAGAAGGGGAAAGCGGTGCACAAGAGAACCATCTCCCGGTGGATCATCTTGTGTATCCAGGCATGCTACTCCTTGGCTAGAAAGGAGCCCCCTGTTGGATTACGGGCTCATTCCACCCGAGCCACGGCGACTACAACTGCCTTGGGCCGGGGAGTGCCCATACAAGACATCTGTCAGGCGGCTACGTGGGCATCACTGCACACGTTTGCAAGACACTTCTGCCTGGACAGCCAAGTCCGGAGGGATGGCTTCTTTGGCCGTTCTGTCCTCCAGGACTTTCTGGTGTGATTATTGGTTCGCAGACCCACCACCGGGGTTGGTATTGCTGGGGTATCTATTCTAAGGTAAGGAATCTATTACTAATGTGTCTCTTTCAGATGCACAAGTTACTACTTGTGTAACGACATATCTGTAAGAGACATTAGTTAGTATTAGATTCCTTACCGACCCCCCCCATCCTCCCCGTTCTGCGAACCGATATCTAGGGTTAGGGTTACCCCCTTTCAGGGCCCTAGTTTCAATGGCACCAGTGTTGGTTTTTAACATGGCTCTGCGTTTCTGGCGCGGAAAAGCTGTGTCTAAGAACTGACGTCAGCACGCGGAGGTTGTGTCTAAGTACTCCGACGACGTCATCACGGCGCCCACGACGCCGACGACGGACGCGGAGCCGCAGACGACGCCTACCGACGCGCAAGGGTACTGCTACGCAAAAGTTTCCGGATCCAGTCTGACGCCTGGGGATATTCTAAGGTAAGGAATCTAATACTAACTAATGTCTCTTACAGATATATCCTTACACAAGTAGTAACTGTGCGGCGGGAGGCAAGGTGTTGAATAATGGATAGGGATTCGGTATCATTCATTCATTCATGATTTTTGTAAGGGTGGGTATGGGAGTGGATGTGTTTGAGGAAAATAATGTCATATTATTTGGTATTCGGGAAGGTCAGCAGTGAACAGTCAGTTTAATTGTTTTTTAATGTATTGTAGTGACCCCTGAAGAAGAGTCTTAATAGACTCGAAATTCATTGGGCAAGATATGATGAGCCTACTTTGATGAACTTTCCACTTTTTGGATATACGTGTTGCTGTGAAAAGCCTGGATGGGCACTCAGTATTCATTTGAAGATTTGAAAATAAATGGGCGTGGCTACGCAGGCGATCGTCATGGCCGCCTGATTGTAGAGCTCCGCCGGACGGGCTGGAAGAAGGCGACTTTCCCATGTGATCCGACGCTGCCAGGAGTCTGAAAATGCCCGCCTCTGTCCCCGGGGGCCGTGGAGTGCTGATGGTCGCTGCCTGAGACTGGGGGACGGCGTGGACGTTGAGGATTGCGGAGGGGTGGTGGGGCCTGTCGGGTCCCGCCGGACGTGCACCCTATTGCGCCGGAGCGCCTGGTGAGTCTCCCTCGGGTTCCCGCGCCCCCCCTTGGCATCCGGGTCGCTGTTGTGCCCCCCCCCCCCCCCCCCCCCCGGTCCGTTGCTGGCCCCGGGCGGGCTCCTTTGGTGGGGGTTTTTGGCCCCCGGTGCTGCTCCAGCCCTTCGGGCCTGGTCCGGCCTCGGGAGCCGGGGCCTCGATTTCTGGGCCTGCCTGGGCTGGGTGGTGACGGGCGGGGGCGGCGGGCGGCTGGTCCGGGGTGCGTTCGGGGGGTGGCGGGGGGCGCGCGGGGGGGATCTCTCGGGGGTCTCTCGAGCGGCCCCGCATATCTCCGTCTGGTGGGGGCTCTACATTCTCGCCCCCACCGTTGTCTTTTGCCATCGACACACGCCTGTTCCCAGCGCTGCCCACACCTCTGCTCCTGTTGCTGCTCCCTCATCCTCACGGACGGCTGGAGGCGGGATGGGCCCACCAGCTACAACGCGACGGAAGGAACCCACACAGAAGAAGCTCAGCTTCGATAAACCCCCCATCTGCTCGGCCGATAATCAGGCTACCAGACCTGCTGCTTCGGCTAGCCCTGTGCCATCGACGGACATGGCGGGGATGGTGGCTGAAATGCTTGGTGAGATGCGAGCGGGGTTCAAGGCCATTGACTCCCGCTTTGACGCCCTTGATCAGAAGATGGCCGAGATGGGCGCGAAAATTCAGTCTCACGATAGGCGTCTGGATGTGGCTGAGTCCCGAGTCTCTGACCTTGAAGATGGCGCTACCTCCTCGCTGAAGCGACTGGAGCGAGTGGAGAAGATCCTCAAGGAGGTGGCCATTAAGAACGAGGATTTGGAGGCGCGCAGTAGGCGCAATAACATTCGAATTCTTGGTGTGGCGGAGACGACGACCACTGGCCGCTTCGACACTTTTGTGGAACAGCTCCTGATCGAATTGTTTGGCAGAGACACCTTTACAGCCGGCTTCGTGGTGGAACGGGCACATAGGTCATTGGGCCCTCGTCCTGCCCCGGGCCTGCCACCTCGCCCCATCATTGCCAGACTCATGAATTTTAGAGATAGGGACGCTGCCCTGAGGGCCGCTCGTGAGGCGGGCGAGGTGAAATGGCAGGGTGGGGTACTTTCTTTCTTTCCAGACTTCACGATGATGGTGCAGGACGCCCGTCGCAAATACACTGGCGTTAAGGCCTCGCTGCGCAAGCTGGGACTGCGCTATGGCATGCTGTACCCTGCCAGACTGAGGGTAGACGTCGATGGCAAGTTTCGCATCTTTGATTCCCCCACCGAGGCACAGGAGTTCTGCCTAGCCTATAAAAACAGAGGGTCGCCGCGGTCCTCGGACAGAGCGCAGCAATCCCCTACGAACATGAACTCGCAGGCTAGCGCTGACCTTTTTGCTGAGAGCGGGCAGGGCTGACTTCTGCCTATTCTTCGCTAGGCCGCTCACTAATGCACTGCACTGCTAACTGCTCGACTCTCCTGGCAGGGCTTTTTACACGCTGATACGATTTGAATGTCGACCTGATTGTTGCGTCTGCCCGGCGGAGCGTTGCCTCCCCCCATGGCGCGAGCCGTATGGTGCTCTTTTTTGAGAATGTTTTTTCTTTTGCGAGATTTGCATTGGACTCTTGCTTCTTTCTGCTACTGTTGGTATTGTTTTTTGGGCCGGGTGGTGCCTCCGTGGGGTTTACGTGAGGCTGGGTGGTGGGTGGGTAGGGGGGGTGTTTCACGCATTAGTTGGAATGTTTCTATGCATGCTTTGTTTTTTGTTTCGAGAGATGTCTGTTTTGCGGGAGGGTGGCGGCGGGTACGCACAAGACTGTTCACTGATATCCTGTACGGTTTTGCATGGCTAGGGTAGGTCAGCAACCTGGTCCTTCCAAACTGGTTCTGATGTCGTGGAACGTTCGGGGACTCAGAGACACTAGAAAACGGAAGCAAGTCCTGAACTATGCAGCTCGACATGGGGTGGATGTGTTGTTCCTCCAGGAAACGCACCTGGGGCAGGCTGATTCCGCTATGGTTGCCAGGGGCTGGGGCGCGCACAGGTTCTTCGCCAACTACAGCAGGTATGCGAGAGGGGGTAGCCATTTTAGTGCACCGGCGGGTCCCTTACGTGTGCACTCTGATAGCATTCTTGATAAGGAAGGTAGATATGTGGTGGCCACTGGGACTCTTCTCGGCTTTAAGATTACTTTTGTTGGAGTGTATGGGCCCAACACCGACTCCCCTGCCATGCTCCAGTGTCTTCATGACGATTTGCTACGCATCGACACTGACATGTTGGTGGTGGGTGGAGATTTTAATTTGTTGATGGACCCTGCATGGGATAGCACCTCTACATCACCGGACTGCAAACCTCGCTCTCGTGCTGTTCTCTCAACCATGTGTGCACACTATCCCCTTATTGATATCGAGGCCCGGCTTCATCCCCACTCGCCCGCTTACACACATCATTCTGGGTATCATAATACTAGCACCAGGATCGACTATTGGCTCCTCTCCCCGGGTGTGGTTGGTTGGGTGGATACGCACTCTACACTCCCACGTACCTTTTCAGACCACTCTCCTTTACTTTTGACTCTACTGGTTCCTAGACTGGGAGGGTACGAGAGACAGTGGCGCTTCCCTGGCAAGGCATTGGCTGACCCGGTTTTTAAAGAGGACATTCGCAAGGCGATTGAGGACTATTTTGAGCTTAACTCAGGCACTGTTGACACATCGGCCACACTGTGGGAGGGTTTCAAGGCCACCATCCGGGTGGTGTGCATCGCGAAATACGTTGGGTCATTGCGCGAGATCCGCGCCACAATGTCTCGTATCGAAGATGACATTGCAGCGTTGGATAGTTCCAGCCTCCCGGACCCTGATGGCGCCTTGGAGATCAAACGTCTGGGATTGCTGCAAGATTTCAGGGACGCCGCAGACAGGGAATTGCACTACTTGCATACACAACATGCAGCCAGACAGCACGGGGAGGGTGACAGACCTGGCAGGCTCCTAGCACAGCTACTACGCCCCCCCCGGCAGGCCTCCTATATTACCGACTTGCTTGGGGGGGCGCTAGAGGGCGCACTGCGGTATGGCTGGCTGAAGTGTCAGCTCCGCCGGATGGACGCGACTGCGGACCTCCTTTCGCCTCAAAAACCCGCCGTTGCAGCAATCAAACGGCATTTTTAGTCGTCGGAACATAAGCCCGACGATCCTATGACATTATTGTAATTGCCCGCAGCCCGGTTGCCGAGCAAGCACCGGAAAAACGGGGAACTGCTGGAGCGCCGCAAAATGGCCGCGCACTGCGCTGATAGTTATCGGAGCTTACTGAAGACTGGCGACAGGCGTGAACGGCCCCTTATCAGCAACTGAGCGGACGGAGGATGCCTGGTGGACTGTGAGATAGCGACGTACGGGAGTCTCCCTCATCTAGCATATAACATGTTATTTTGGTGTGCGTTCCAGCGGGGACAAGATGGCGGCGGCGCTGGAACGCAAATGACCGGCAGCGACGGCCAACTAAGATGCAAGCAGGACGGACCCGCTGATTGCAACAGGCGGCATTAGCGGTACCCATCCGGTGAGTGAGCCTTGCGGAGCGCACTGAGAGGGCAGCTACTATCCCGCTGCTCTACGCATTGCGCGCCAGCCGTGCTGAGTGTCCAGGGAGGGTGGAGGCTGGAGCTCGGGACGCGGAAGCGCACAGCACCTTCCATAGTGCCGCAGGGTTCAGAAGTACACGCTGGTGCAGACCCGCGCCACGAGGCATCACCCAGCAGCGACCAGGCACTGAGGGACACGACCTGCGCCTAACACCGCGCCTGTGAGGATCCCGGTGTCCAAGGGCAACTTGCTTAACTGCGCCATTGATGACGCTCCTTGCGGCCGCTGGGGCAAATGAATAGACGTACCCCGAGGTGGGGCAGCAAGACGCCAACACCACAGGATACCCTTACCACTAACAGGGCACCAACAAGCAGCCCGAAGGCGACCACATCTACGACACCTCCGCCACAGTGGAGCATGGGAAGGCCGGAGAAACAGCAATCCAAGCTCCCATTCGAAACAAAAAAGCAACAGAAAACCACAGTGTCCCCCCCGGACTTGGAAGGCGAGGGAGAAATGGCAGAAGGGTCGGGCATGGAGACGGTGCTGCGAGCGATCCAGCAGAGCCTGCAGGAGATGAATGGCAAACTGGATAGCGTGGTGCTAAGAGTGGACAACATGGCGGCCAAAATAGAGAAGCACGACGAGCGGATAGTTGAAGCAGAACAGAGAATTTCCAAAGTGGAAGACGAGCACAACACCACCTCGAAGATCTGCGGGGGCTTGGAGAAGACGGTAGAGACCCTGCGCGCTAAGGTGGAGGACCAGGAAGCCAGGTCCAGGCGGAACAACCTTCGAATATCGGGCCTGCCGGAATCCACCAACACCGGGAGAATGGAAACCTATATCGAACTACTCCTGAAAGACATATTCGGAGTCGACAAACTATCCCCGATGTTTCTGATCGAACGGGCTCACCGCTCACTGGCACCTGTACCGAAGTCAGGGGCCACTCCACGAATGATAATTGCCCGTGTGCTCAATTACAGAGACAGAGACACTGTGCTACGGCTTGCTAGAGAAATGGGCAAAGTCACGCATCAGGGGAATACTCTGGAGTTCTATCATGATCACACAATGGCGGTACAACTGGCACGAGTTTGCTCCAGTGAAGAAGAAGTTGAGGGATCTGGGTCTTGAGTATGCGATGCTGTACCCCGCGAAACTTAAAATTACGAACGTGGATAAACCTGTCATTCTGCAGACAGTGCAGGCGGCACACGACTTCATCAAGCACCATGTGAGACGTCGAAAAGCGCAGGAAAGGGCAGAACCGACGAGCGATGTAGACTGACGAGTAGCGTGGCGATATCTACATGTTGTCCCTGGAAAACTTTGAGGCTGACATGGTTCTTCCACTATGGAGAGGTGATGAGAAGTTGCGCCGGGTCGAACTGAATTGGTGCCAGAATCACTTTAGACAAAATGGACGCCTGCGGGAACACGCCAATCGAACTGTTGATTACTGCGGGAAGACCTGCGATGAACGTCCAAGCAGTGAGTACTCGCTGGGCCAGACATTTCCGGAGGGTACGTGGCTAACCACTGGGATCAGGGGTATGGTATGCGTCACTAGCTGTTGTACAGGTCTCAGGAGGACATACCGTGGTGGGCCCTCGGGTTGACCCAACTAAACGGGCGCAAGGTCGTACTGTTGCCGGACTAAAGGCATGGGCAGTGATGGAGTTTGACGCTCTGGTTATGATTTACTACTACTCAAGTTTCTTGTTGGCGGGAGGAGAGGGAGAGGTGAATTACTATGCAATTTACATTACTGACGTTGTAAGCGTCCATCCACATCCACTTTGTGGATGGAGTTGTGTGACCCTGGTGACACCCCCAGGCGGGTGCGCCCCAAACTGAATTTTCGTATGAGGTTACTGTTTATTAGGGGATGGCTTTGGCAAAGTTTGGGTGCTAAAGTGGGAGGTGGGAGGGAGGGGAAATCTGAGACTACCGAGCTACGTAATCTGTATCTGAGAAGCATGGCGATCTCCTTGACCGTACACAGCCGGGCAGGTTTTAAATTCTGTCACTCTGCACTGTTATGGATATGGCGCAGTACAATTAATTGCACAGTGGCTGAGATGCGCCTAACACGATTACTACTCCTCGAGCGAAAATTGTGTTTGAACTCCAGTATCACTAGCGAGAGTAATGGCGAAATATAGTGTGTTGAAATTCCTCACTTGGAATGTGCGAGGTCTGGGCAACCCGAAAAAGATTAGGCGATTGTTTGCATATTTTGATCGGTTGAATGTTAACATTGTTTTCTTACAGGAAACGCACTTGGCCCGAGATGGCACATCCACATTGGGCGCTAAATGGGCAGAATCCGTCACCCACTCGAGCTACTCATCTTACTCTAGAGGGGTGAGCATATTGATAAAGAAAGGGACGAATTTTGAGATCACTCACATACACAGGGATACTGATGGGAGAAGCGTTATCATGGCAGGCACAATTAGACGGCAAAAGATTCTCTTAGTTAATACATATGGTCCCAATGTGGATGACCCGGGCTTCTTCAGCAATGTATGGCACACTGTAGCTGATCTCCAGGTGGATCACATGTTGTGGGGGGGTGACTTCAATGTCACACTTCAGGACATGATAGACAGGGCAGCACACACAGCGGAACAACACGGGAAGGCCAGGATGATGCTGCAGGATGCAATGGAAGACCTTCATATGGTAGATATGTGGAGGATACGTAACCCAGGGGCGGAAACGGCGACACATGTTAACGCGGCAAACAACAGCTGGTCCAGGCTGGACTACTGGCTAGGTACACGGGAAGTACTATCGTGGGTTACAGATATCAAACATTTACCACGCACACTGTCCGACCACAACCCGGTGCTGCTGGACATAACCATTCCGCACTATGACCCACCACCATTTACATGGCGATTCAATGCCACTGCACTGCGAGACCCGATATATAGTGACACCATACATAAAGCGATAGTTGAATACTTCGACATAAATGGCCCATCGACGGAGGACCCGGGCTTACTATGGGAGGCCTTTAAAGCTACCATCAGGGGAGTCTGTATTAGTACATCCTCAGGTATCCTCAAAGATATTCGACAACAATTACACACACGAGAACGCACCATTCAAGAACTGGAACAGACATACACCCAGACGGGCGATACGAAGGTACTGGGGGACATTCAAGCACTGCTAACGGAACATAATAAATACGCACTGGACGAGCTTCAATATGTGTCTAGACGGGCGACTGCTAGAAGATATGGTGAGGGGGGCAGACCGGGCAGGGAACTGGCTGCTAAAATATGCTCAGGTAAACCCCCACAAAATATTAAATCCATCTGTACTGATTCAGGGGAGGTGATCACTGATGTGAAAGGGATACTGACTGAATTCATGCACACATATGGCACTCTGTACGAGGCGCGCCCGACACCCTCTCAGGCTGACTTACTGGCGTACATGGAAGATATTGAACTAGCATGGCTAGCGGATGGCCATAGGCAATACTTAGAACGTCCGGTAACGGTGGAAGAAGTCACAGACACCATCCGGCGCTTACCAAATAACAAGGCACCTGGGCCGGATGGCTTCGTAACAGAATTTTATAAGACATATGCTGACTTACTTGCCCCGCATTTGGTGCGTCTATACGGGGCAGCTCATGAAGCCCAGACACTGCCGGCGTCCCTGAGAGAGGCATTGCTTGTCACACTGCTGAAACCGGGCAAAAAAGAGGACAGATGTGATTCATACCGCCCTCTTTCGTTATTAAACGTAGACACGAAAATAATAGCTAGTCTGCTAGCTGATAGACTAAAACCTCTTATGCCCATGTTAATAAGGCCCGACCAGTCCGGATTCATCCCTGATAGAGCCACCACACATAACACCCGCACATTGTTTGCACTGGCACATTACCTGGCTCCTGAAACAAAGGCTGTGGCTGTGCTGCTTGACGCCGCAAAGGCATTTGACACTATTGGTTGGCCCTTTATTCAGGCTGTGTTGGTGCGTATGGGATTCCCGATGATTTTTCTGGGTTGGATATCAATGTTGTACACTGACTTAACTGCACGCATCAGAGTGAACAAGTACATTTCGGGACCGATTCACATAGGCCGGGGCACTCGGCAGGGTTGCCCACTCTCCCCGATGTTATTTGCATTGATTCTGGAGCCACTAGCTTGTAAAATCCGTCAACACCATCACTACTCTGCACTTCAAATGCCCTCCCGTCCAATTCATATTTCGCTTTATGCGGACGACATGGTGCTATATGTAAAAAACCCTGAACAGCATTTGAATCCGCTCTTACGGGAATACATAAAATTTGGTCAGAAGTCCGGTCTGCAGATAAATTGGGATAAATCCCTTATCCTGTCGCTGACGGACAGCACGCGCCCGACACAGTAAGACTACCCGCTGGAATGGCAGGAGGAGCCGACAAAATATTTGGGTGTGTGGTTCCACAGAGACCCGGAATTGGTCATACGGACGAATTACGGGCGTACCATAGCGACCCTTGAAGATAAAATTAAACGATGGAACAGACTTCAATATCCTTGGCAGATAGAGCCGCGATCATAAAAATTGTACTTCTACCGAAGTTCCTATACTTATTCAATAATATTCCGATCAAACCCCCAGCTGCAGTGTTCCGTAGTATCAATACGTTGGTTCTTAATTTGCTTTGGGCAGGCAAACAGGCGAGGATGGAAATGCGCACCATGACACTACCATATGCTAAGGGGGGATTTAAGGTCCCAGACTTCTACCTATACTACTTATGCGCTCAAGCGCAATTCGCGCATTTCTGGCACCACGATATACCCTTTTTGACGCATGTGGCTGTGGAAGCGGGTGATGCGGATCCGATTCCTCTGTCTAGCATACTGACACATCAACGTCCTAGACTGCATGAGCGCGACATCAATCCAGTAAATGCGACCACGGAGGCTTGGAGATTGATGGGGAAGGCGGCACACAGCTTACCACTATATGCACCAAGGCTTCCACTGGCACATCACCCGGCACTTTCGGTCACTCAGGAAAAGATGGGTATGGACCTGCTTAAGAGGGCTGGCTTAGACACGCTGGGGGATCTGTATATAGATGGTAAATTCCAGACCCTGGACGAATTGCACTACATCAGCAACCCATCCCTGCTCTTTAGCTTTAATTACTACCGACTACAGAGAGCACTTCGGGAACATTACCCCACACATCCAGAAGAACCAAAGACACTGGAACCCCTGCAACTGCTCCTCACCGCACCCACAGCATCACACCTAGTGTCTAAACTGTACACGAGCATACAGGGAGCTATGGGGGGCAACACAGACAAGGCTAGGGATAAATGGAACTCTGGACTGGCGGAACATCTAACGGACGGTGAATGGGAATCCGCTTGTATGCTTACTGGCATGTTGACACCTAATGGTAATCTGAAAATCATACATTACAAATATCTACATCAAGTGTATCATACGCCCCAGCGACTATATAAATATGGTTTGAGGGACGACTCAAAATGTTGCAGATGTCGTCAAGATGATGCGGACTTCATGCATCTAGCTTGGCACTGTCGCAAGGTAGCAGGTTACTGGGAACAGGTCGTGCAGGTTTTAACTGAAATGCTCGGAGTTACTGTGGTTTGTGATGTTAAGGCCTGTTTGCTGGGTATTGTTCCACAGCTCAGAGCTTTGAAACGCAGATTCTGTGTAGTTGCGCTACTGTTAGCCAAAAGAAGGGTATCCCTCCATTGGAACAGCAGGAGAATACCGGAGGTGAAGCACTGGATTGAGGATATGGTGTATTGTCGTGACACACTCAACACATACGAAGAGGAGTTGCCGATTGGATCTAGACCGAGAGACTATTGGGGGTTTCTACGCACATATTTACTAAATCATGGCGCGTCAGACTCGGAAGCAGACACTGAGTGATATAATCATCAGAAGGTGCAATTAGAGCGTACTACTGTTTAGTATGGGCACTAAGGAGGAAGGATGCTGTGATACAGACTATTATTGGTGATAGGGATTCGTAGGTTGGGTAATATGTTGTTATTTTTAGTTTTGTTAAGTTTAAAAAAAACTGTGAAAATATAAGAATACTATCGAACATATAGGCAAATATGACACTGTTAACAGCTAATGGATTTTCTGATCATACGCCGCCGGTCCGTTGGATGTCGGCTGATGGGCTGTGTTCAACCTCCACCATCTGTCGCTGTTGTGAATATATGTAGCCGGCCCGTTGAGGTTGTAGGCGACTCCTATGTATATCTTTATATGCGATGAACAGTGCAATCAACTTTCTTACGTCAATAAATAAATAAAAATAAAAAAATATTACCGACTTGCTTGGTGACTCTGGCATTCGCCACCAGACCACCCCTTCCATATGCGCTACTTTCCTGTCCTACTATAAAACGTTATACACCTCCTCCTTGCCTGATGACCGTCATGATCCTGGCCCATACATTGATGAGATCGCCATGGTGTTTTTGGAGAAGGGCATGCAGGATTTCCTTGCCGATCCCATCACGCCCGAGTACATTATTGAGGCTATCGACGCCTTGAGGGGCTCCTCGGCTCCTGGGCTAGACGGCTTTTCGGCTGACTTCTATAAGGAGTTCAAAGACGAGCTGGTACCCCACCTTGTGGAGATGTACTCAGAGGCATTGGAAACCGGCGTCTTGCCTCCCACACTTCGAGAGGCGGTTATCGTGCTGCTGCCCAAGCCTGGTCGTGACCCGTCCCTCTGTGGCTCTTACAGGCCCCTATCGCTGCTCAACCTTGACTACAAGATCTTGGCCAAGGTTCTCGCAATTCGCTTGTCGCTCCTGATGGAACAGATTATTTCCCCTGCCCAATCCGGGTTCGTCCCCCACCGCTCCACCTCCCTTAACCTTAGAACTCTTTTTTCTGTCCTACACAGAATAGACCCGGACACCCCGGCGGCGGCGGTTTTTTGGGACGCCGAGAAGGCCTTTGACTCCCTGGAGTGGCCTTTCTTTCTGTCCGTCATGCGGCGGATGGGCATGCCCGCGATGTTCATTGCCACTGTAGAACTGCTCTACACCGCCCCTCGGGCGAGACTACGCCTTAATGGCACTATCTCTGATAGCTTCCCCCTCTCGAGGGGCACCCGACAGGGCTGCCCTCTCTCCCCGCTGTTGTATATTTTAGCCATGGACCCTTTGGTCCGACACCTTCAGGAGCGGCATTTGCATCGTGGCCTCCAGTTTCGTACTGGTCCGCTCCTCGTCTCTTTATATGCGGACGATACCATACTTTATGTCCGGTTTCCTGAGACGAACCTGGAACCCCTTCTCCTCGAGATAACCCGGTTTTCGGGAGTACTCTGGCCTCCGTATCAACTGGCGCAAGTCTGATATCTTCCCCCTTACGCCCGCCACAGTTCGTTGGGACAGTCCATTCCCACTCGACTGGAACGCGGACTCGGTGAAGTATCTCGGTATCCACATACACCTGGATACAGTCTCCATGGTCCGCCTGAACTACGGTCGGGCCTTGGACTTTCTGGAAGATAGCCTCGCCCACTGGCTTCGCCTTCCTCTTTCCATGGCAGGACGCATAGCTATCATTAAGATGGTGGTGCTTCCCCGTTTCCTATACCTGTTCCACAACTTGCCGATCCCACTGACCAAGGTTTTCTTCACCCAGCTGCGCTCGTTGTTGCTGCGGCTGGTTTGGGGAGACAAGAACCCGAGAGTCTCCTGGCGAACCCTGACTCTGCCCTATGAACGGGGCGGTTTTGGAGTACCGGACTTTCACCTTTACTATCTTATTGCCCAGTGCGCTTACGCACACCCCTGGTTTCACCCGGATGCCCGGATACCCCATTTGCGGCCGGAGGCGGACATGGCGTGGCCTGTTGCCCTCGGCCTGCCCCGTGACCCTCGGGATATCCAGACTGCCTCCACTACTTCCTGGGCTTGGATACAGCTGCGTCGCCTGCTCCGGAAGGAGGTGTTATACTCACCAGCCCTCCCACTCCCGAACCCCCACTGGCTCCCTATCACTTCTGAAGCGGTGGTCTGTCGTACTCTTTCCAAGTACCAGCTTAACACCGTAGGAGATTTGTTCCCGGAGGGACACGTCTTTTCGGTCTCGGAGGACCACCGTTTTACCGATCGGACGTTCATGGACTCGTTCGTTCTTACCCGGTTGAGGTCCATGCTCAGAACACAGTTTCCTTCTTTCCCGCTCCCTCCCGACGACTTGGAGGCCCTGACCTTCTTGATACAGTCCCCCAGTAGTGCGCATGTTGTGTCAAAACTGTACAAAATATGTGTGGCTGCACTTCCTGCCTCAGACACACGGGTACGTGCAGCGTGGGAGGCGGATCTGGGCGGACCCATTACTGACGACCAATGGTCCGCTTGCTGCCGGGCCACCAAAGACGTCTCCATCAACACCAGACACAAACTGATTCACTTCAAGTTCTTGCGGAGGCTGTACTTCACACCTGCCTTGGCTCACAGACTTGACCCGTCAAGGCTGCATCACTGTCCCAAATGCAATGCCCCACACGCTGACTTTGCCCACCTTGCATGGACGTGTCCCAAACTGCAGGACTACTGGTTGCAGGTACACCACATACTGGGTAGCATTTTAGATTGTGTCCTGAGTCCCCTGCCCGAGATTGCATTGATGGGGTATGTTGTTGAATTTCCCAGCACCACGAGGAAACTGGCTGCCATTGGTTTTCTGCTTGCAAAAAGGGAAATTGCTATGCTCTGGGGTTCTAAGCGCATTCCCACCTCGAAGACATGGCTCCGCAGTCTGGCCCAGTGTAACATAAACAATGTGGAATACTCCGCACAGCTCCCAACCGCCTCGCGCCCAGTCGACATCTGGGGCCCCTACAGACAGTACATTAGCAAGCTAACACAGGCGGCACAGTCCCAGGCGGCGAGCTCTCTGGTGCCGGAGGGGGTGGGTTAGCTGTTCTTCCCCCGGCTGGCCTGCATTGTCTACTGTGCTGAAATTGGCTACTGTTTGCCGTGCCTGTTCTGCTTACACTCACTTCTTGGTTACCCCGACATCCTATGGTCACCCATGCAGCCGTTATTACCACCTTGTCATGATCGATGTGTTGTTGTCCGCTCTCTCTCCCTTGTAGACATCTCTCTAGTTGATGTTTTTTTTGCATTTTATTTATCTCTTTGCATCGCCTGTGTACTTGTACGTATTATTGTCAAATTAGAAAACGGAAAAATGGAGTTTCTAGAATGTGTTGCTCCGCTCATCATATTGTTGGTCACATCTAACCATGTTTCATTTTGCATTCCTGTTAATACTGTCGCTGATTTTCTCTGCACGCTAAGTGACTGTTCGCTCCTATGTACCAACCTGATGCGAATAAAGAGATTTAAAAAAAAAAAAAAAGATTTGAAAATAAATACAAAAGGTGGCATGACGCTGTCTCAGCAGTGACTTATTGAGTTTGGAGGAGTTTTGCAAGGACATTTTGGATTACTATGGGCTTCCAAAGAGAAAAAAAATGGATTCAAGAGGAATACATGGTTTAAAGACGGGGAGAGGTTCCCTACTACGCAGTGCGACATATGGGGCGCTAGATGTGTGCCTTAAGTTATACTTGAAGCACAGAAATACTGACACGGTGTGAGTAAACCACGGTAGATGCAGCGCTCCAGCACAGCTTACAGCGTTCATGACATGAGTAGTGAGAGTTTTCATTACTAAGGCGCAGTGTGCCCGTGTGCAGTGTGTAGGTTTCCTGCTGTGAGCAGTCATTTTATTCCCTTATAAGATGTAGAGTCCCACTGCAGTGTGCCAGGCCAGTGTAGTCACGGCAAAGAAAGATGTGTTACCACAGACAATGATGGCTGCAGTGCTCCAGTGCTGTGTGCTGTTCTCATGATGGGAGCAGGTAGTGTTGTTACTGTTTCTATGAAGCGCCTTGTGCAAGTCTCATGGTATGTGTAAAGAGCGCTAGTCCAAGTGCTCCAGTGCAGTGTTGTGTACCATAATATATTCTGGCAGTGAGTTTAGTGATAAGATGCAGTGCCCCCAGAGAAGTATGCAAGCTTCATACTGTGTACTATGCGATGTAAGATGCAGTGACCACTTGTACTGTGTATGTCCTATACAGTGAGCATGCAGTGCTCTATACATATTTCGCGAATTCGATATGCAAGTCTATTGCTGTGAGCAAGCTGAGCTCATATAAATCTCTGTTGTAGCGCAGAATTGCAGTCGATGTGTATTATGATGTAAGCATGCAGTGTAGGTTGATGTGTTCCAGTGCAGCTGACATGTATGAGATGCAAGCAGGTAGTGTAAAAGGCCGGCCCCGTACAGTGGACATATACTGTGCTGTAAGCTGAGAGTGTAAGATGCACTGCCCGTGTTCAGTCGGGAAGTCTCCTGTTGTGAACTGTATGTTCACTATTAAGATGCAAAGCTTCTGTGCATGTCTCATGATGCAGGAAGTACCACGCTGCATCAAGACTTTGGAAGATACAGTGCAGTGCCCCAGCGCAGTGTCCGGGTTTCAGTCCATGAGCAGGCAGCGTACAAAGCAGCGCTCTCTTTCAGTGTGCATGTGTTGTTCTGCTCACAAGTATGTGCTGAATCCGGCGTTTTCACGACAGTGTTTAAGTCTCATGATGTGCACTGGCAGCGTGTTCACTGACAATATTTAACACTTTCTGCGTCACAGGCCGTTCTCATGTTGTGAGCAAGAAGTGGCTTTGTGCAGTGACCCAGTGTAGTGCTATTGATGTTGTTTGATATGTAAGTAAGTAACATTTTATTCGATCAATAGTATGACCATAGCAAGGTAAAAAACTATTAAAACATCACAATTGCTGGATATAATCAATTTCATCATAAAAAGAGAATTAAAAAAGGGAAAATAGCAACATATACATTTAAACCCTGTTAAAACACAGCCCCTATAATGTATTTACAAGCAGAAATGCATTGATTACCATAGTAATGACCACAATCAGTTTGCCTTTTTGTAAATGCCTAAAGTGCCACAATTCATTATCACAATTTGCCAGCTCAACAGTTTTTCATAGCCTTTGCTCTCCTCCACCTTACATGTAACAAGAATATCGAAAGTGCAAAAAACAAGCCATCTGGTTGACTCTGTATTAAAAATTCTCATTGCATCTGCTGGACTTCGACATGATAACAGGTGACACATTGGTGCGATCCAGGTCCTACGCAAATCTGTGTAGGCTATGCAATAGAGAATAAGGTGAGTACTAGTCTCTATAGCAGAGTGACACATAGGACATGTCGACAGGAGTGAGTTTTGACCCCATTTGCTCTTTACAGAATTTAAAGGCAGAGTGCCGTATCTGAATTGTAAAAACAGCATTCTAGCCTGGGGTGGATCAACCTCATCAAGGAACATTTCAAAACTATGGCTAGGTTTTATTTCAAGGAAAGCAGAGGTCAATGTACCATGGGTGTTCAAATTTAAAGTACACTGGTCTTGGTAATCCCAGAACCTATTTTTCAGTGTATTCACCATCCCTTTTTTAATGCCTTATGGGCAGTCCCAGATAAAACCCAAACGAAGTTTGTAGAACCAATCTCTGAACCCTCCTAGCCATTTAACATGCCTACTCCTTTTATGGAGGGTAATTAACTCCGTTAAGCAGCTTCTTAGAGGGACTTGAGAGTTATTAACCCAGATCCTAATCCAAAATGTTACTACCTTCAAGATGGCGAAGTGGGCAATGGATCTAAGGCCGAGTCCAATCTCAGTGGTAGGAGAGGGGTGTTCATGGGTAGGTTTAAAATTATCCTAATGAATCTATTTTCCGCAAGCACTAGACCTTTTAGATTTTCTAGGCCCCAAAGTTCCACTCCATAGAGCGCTGCACCCAGCCCTTTTGCTCTATGGAGTTCTATCAATGGGGATATTGGTCTGTATGGGGAAACTTTGACCCTCTTGTTTATTGCACTGTCTATATGTTGGAGTGTGAGAGTGCTCTTTTCTATTTGGTCCGACCAAACTACATTTTCATTTATTCAAACCCCAAGATAGTCAAAGGATTTCACCCGCTCCAGGCTTTGGGAGTTAAGAAGCAACATTCCCTTGCGATGTTTATAGGGATTAAACACCATGTATTTGGTCTTACTACAGTTGATTGCAAGCCCCCTTGAGTTACAGGCCCCCTCAAATCTATTGAGGAGGTTCTGGATTCCTCTTGGCGTTTTTGCAATCAATAGGGTGTCATCCACGAATAGCAAACAGGGGACAGTTATGCCTGCCATTTTAGGAGGGTCTCCATCGCAGTTAAAGAGCTCACCTATAATTCCATTCACAAAAAGTGTGAATAGAGTAGGGGCCAGGACGCATCCCTGGCGGACACATTTTTGGATATTAATATTGCCAGTGAGTCCACCATTTGTGTTCCATCTGACCTTTGCAAAGTTATTTACATGCAAGTGAACCAAGATGTGAGGCAGGCATGGTGGTAGGCCATATCTCTCAAGACGGACCACAGTTGGGTTCTATTGATGGAGTCGAAAGCTGTTTTTAAGTCCACGAACACAACGTACAGGTGACCTCTATTGATGACCACTTCCTTCCAGATTATCGTGAGGAATCTGAGGACCTGATCCGTTGTGCTCGTGGACTCCCTGAAACAAGCCTGCAGGTCAAAAAGTACATGTGTCGTTCACCATCCATTGTTGGATTCTGACTAAGATGACCTTCACAAATATTTTTTGGGAAACATCAATGAGACTGATGGGTCTATAGTTTTCGGGGGAGCCCTTTTCTCCTTTTTTAAAGATGGGTATGATTTCAGCGCCCTTCCAGGAAGGTGGGATCTCTCCCCCTTCCAAGATGGCGTTGAAAACTCTAGTTAATAATACCCCCCTTATTTCAGGCTCTGCTCTATACATATCTCCGGGCAGTGTGTCCAAACCAGGGGCCTTCCCTTTCTGGATCGAATTTATGGCCAAAATAGTCTCCTCAATAGTAATGGATATATCCTCCATTAAGGGTGGGGAGAGCAGGGCTTCCAATTGATCTGTTCTTACTTCCCCCCCAAAGTTGCATATAAACTCCCAAAGTATTCCTCCCAGATTTCAGGCTGCAGGTGAAAACTATTTTCTGTTATCAGACTACTAGAGCCTTTGGCCATTAAGTGCCAGAGTGTTTGACTATTCCTCATCTGTGAGGCTTCCACAAGATCTCTCCAAAACGTCCACTCCATCATGACCCTCATTAGTTCCTGGATGAACTCAAATCAGCTTAAACTTAACCCCGACAAGACCGAGTTAGTCCTCACTGGGCCCCAAGGCAACCCCTGGAACCCGACCTTTTGGCCCCTCTCACTTGGTCCCTCTCCATCCCCTGTTGACTCTGTCAAGAGATTGGGCATCACCATTAGCAAGGACCTCTCTATGAGGGCTCAAATCAACTCAGTAGTATCCATCTGCTTCTTCCATCTGTGTCGTATTCGGAAAATTAGCAGACTCCTTTCCCATGAAGCTCTCGTTCAGGTCACTCTGGGACTAGTTATGTCTCGCATCGACTATGCGAACTCCCTATACGTAGGCATTCCTGCATATCAATCCCAACGCCTCCAACTTATCCAGAACCAGGCAGCCAGGCTGATTTATGGCCAACCAAGATCTAGTCACACCAAGCCTCTCCTTAGGAACCTTCACTGGCTCCCAGTGGCCCAGCGCAGCCTCTTCAAACTCGGCTGCCTGATTCACAAAGCCCTCTCCTCTCAGGGACCTTATTTCACCTCCTCTCTCTTACACCGCTATGTTCCCCACCGCACTTTAAGCTCCTCTGACTCCAATCTACTGACCCCCCGATCCTTCAGACGTAAGAAACATGGAGGCCTGAGATTCTCTACCCAGGCTCCACTCCTTTGGAACTCCCTCCCCCTAGCACTCTGCCTTCTTCCCTCCTACACTCACTTCAGAAAATCCCTCAAAACGTGGCTCTTCTCATTAGCTCACGACTAGTTTTGCTCCACACTGTACCTCTCAGCCCTCCCACTCCAGCGCCAAGAAACCGCAGGTGAACGTGCGCTCTACAAATCCCATTTATCATATCATATCATATCATATCATTTATCAGCCTCCCAGTCTTTTCTGGCATTTTTCTGGTTACAGATGTAGTTTTTCCTGCATGCTCTTATATTATCTGGGGATTCGGTCTTTACCGCCTTCATAAGAATTTCCTTAGCCCGCCTACATGATTGGTTATACCATGGCTTAGTGTGTTTACATAGAGGATGTATCATTTATTTTACAAAAAAAATATTTTATTGCATCATTTAATTCCCTGAAGACTTGCAGAGTGTCAACCCTGTTCTCATTTATTGGGGCTAATTCCACTAAGGCTCGCTCTACCCTTTTATACATTTCTGGGAGGGCTGTCTGGTCTAAGAGAATCCTCGTCCATTTAACACTTCTCTCGTTGTTGCTTGTAATAACTGGGGTGTTATTTTATGATGTATGGCCATAGTAATCCAACATATTATGCAGTGTTAAGAATAGAGTGTTGTGGTCACTGTCGTCCCTGTCAATAAGCATCATATCTTTGATATGTCCCCTGAGTTCTATATCGACTAAAAAATAGTCGATTCTGGATTTAGATACCCCTCGCTTAAAAGTAAACCTGGCTCTCTTATCTGAGTCAGTCCTACCATGCATGATCGTAACCCATGGTCTATAATCAGAGAGTTTACTTGCTGGGCTGCCCTGGTACACTTTTTTATTGATGGAATTTCCAGTTTCGGGATTCCTCTTGCTTCGTCCCCCTCTTCGATGAGTTCCTGGATATAATCCATGGGCTCAAAGATGATGTTTAAGTCACCGATAATTATTAGCCGGTGCTTCCCTCTTGCTAAATCAAGATGATTCCCCTGGAGTGTCAGTGTTTCAGTGGGCCTATGTGGAGAGCTCAACCGGTTGTATACATTTATGATCTTCAGGGGAACACCCCCATTTGGGAGGGATATTTCCATGCCAAGTATGTCTTCGCAACCAAGGTTAAAGCTTTTAATCTTCCCTATCAGGGAGTTTTTCACCCATATCAATAAGCCCCCTGCTGGGCGGCCTATTTGTCCCTTCTTTGCCTCGATGCTAAAGGTGGTAAAATCTAGCTTGTATACTTTCTCTACAGCCCAAGTCTCCTGAAGTAAGCATATGTGATATTTGTCAATGAAAGCACCCCATTCTGGATCGTTGAGCTTGGCGTTTATACCCGCCACATTCCAACACAGGATTGTTAAGTCACTGAAGTCTACAGTATTTATCTGGGGATTTCTATTGTTCAAATATTTCCCCCCACATTCGGGAGGCGTATTGGGCTGGGTCATTATACCAAGACAGTTTAAATTATCTTCTACCCTTTCATTTGACTGTACCCCATTTATTTCAGTAATTCCCTTATCTTCCCTTAATGTCTCTCTAGAAGCTCCATTGAGTCAATCTAGATCGTCTAGTGGCTGGTACCTATTTCTGACTTCTAAGGCCCTCTGCCCTCTGTTAGTGGCTTCATACAAGGGACTATTCCTCCTCATCATCGGTGCCCCCTCATTAGATAATTGGTTCCTGTAAAAATGGGCCAGTGGCAGTAATTTGGGACCTTGCCCTTGGCTTCGATTTGCTAATGTCAAGCCCCGGTCAGTCAGCCAGTGTGCTAGTGGACGAGATTTACAGTTGATTACAATACAATCTCCCTTATGTTTTTTTTGCATAGGGCCAACCCACCCAACCCTTCTTACAAATAAAATATCTCTAAAGTGAGCATTTGATGGATACACCTTTTGGGCCAGCCAATGGCACACCTTGTTCTTAAGCCCCGCGTAGGATTCCCTTTGATTTTCTCTAAGTGACGGAATATCAGCTAGCACTAATACATAGGTGGAACATTCAGGTGGGAGTTGGAGTGTAATTTTGTCGTCACCTCTGACCAAACTAGGTTCCGGGTTGGTTGGCAGGGGTTTCCCTGGTGGTGCATTGGTTTCTTGCCTCTCACCTAAAGCTGAGGGTAATAAATTGTTTCCCCTGTTCCCTGTGGGACAGTCTAACCTATTGCCTGTTTCTAGGGTTTTCTTTAGCACAGGTATTGTTTCCGTTCCAGTCCTAACACCATTGTACAACTCCAAATGACTGTTGTTTTGATCCCTAGAGTCCATTCTCTGATTGGGTAGATCATGACATTTTTAAGGAGTATCTTCTACATCCACATTCATATTAGGCCCAGCCCTCTCTTCCCCGACCAATCCCACCCTTATCCCTGTTACTGCATTTAACAACAATTTAATGTCAGCCTCTAGTTTGTCCAGTCTCAATATTAGTGGGGAAAGAGTTCTTGCCAGGGATTCTTCTAAGAGGCTAATTAATGTCTCAGGTGAATTGGGAAGGGGAGACTCTGAATCCTTAGCGTTATCAATGCGTTTACTCCGAGTTTGAGGCCCCACACTTAGACCTTTGCTGCTTTTCTTTGACTTTGTATTGGTAGAGGAGGATGGTTCAAAATTTTAGTCTTTCCCCTTGTTTTCTGTTCCGTGCGAATCTCTGAATGAACAGACACCAGTTCTGGGGACCCCTGGCTATATGTTGGCTCCGGGACCAATATAGAGAGTGGTGGAGATTTGTTCACTAATTCTTTACCAGCAATGGCCTCTATAATATTAAAAGTAACTCTTTCCGCTAGGGTGACATCGGTTGCTCGGCCACCTTCTTTGATAGTCTTCTTTCCGCCGTTAATATCTCCTTCTCTATTGCCTTTGTTGCTCGTATCAAGTATCCATCAAGTGTCGATGTCCCCTGTATTTTTGGTGCGGTGGCTGTATGCTCCCTGGTCCCTGATTTACCGCCATTTGACTTCTCAAGCTGCAAATATGAGGCCAAAGCCAAGAGCCAAGTGGTGTGGCCCCGCCCGCCTCTTCCTGGCTCTGACGGGCATGGACGGGCCCGCCCGCGCGCGTCCCGCGCTGCGGGAGCCCTACAGGGAATTTGTAGCACCACCAGGCGCAGTAGAATGACGCTGCTAGTGTGTGCCCGTGGGGACTCTGGGAAATGGAGTCCCGGGCGTCTTACTCAGCGTGGCAGCGTGGCAGTGTAGCAGCCCCCCGTGGGCTACTCTGTTGTGCTGGAGCTGGCGTGGCATGGCAGGGCAACAGCAAGATTTCAGGGACCCGTGCTCGGGAGCCCTACAGGGAAATTGTAGCGCCTCCTGGCGCAGAAGAATGACGCTGCTTGTGTGCGCCCCTGGGGTCTCTGGGAAATGGAATCCCGGGCGACTTACTCAGCGTGGCAGCGTGGCAGTGTAGCAGCCCCCCCGTAGGCTATTCCGTTGTGCTGGAGCTGGCGTGGCAAGGCAACAGCAAGATTTCAACCCCTGGCGAAGGAAAAAGGAAAAGCCGGAGGGGGGGCCCGTAAAGTGCTTGCCCCTAGAAGATGTGCACCAAACAGCAGTCTCACCAGGTGGTTATCGGTCGCCCAGGGGGTCTAAACAGCTTCACTCCCTTGCCTGTCTCTACTCACTGCGGCAAGCGCATCACCACCCACAGCTCAGGGAGGCAGCACTCATATGCATCCTGCAGGAGCCCTCATAGGTCTTCCCTCTCTATGCCAGGGGATGATTCCAGGCCAAATATACTCGCCTCAACCGGTACTGGCCGGATCGCACAGCCAGCACCCTACCTCCTTGTGAATGTATTCTGTAACGTTCACCCAGGCAGCACTCCGATCAGCACAGGAGTAGCTCCCCGCTCCGCTTCTCAACCACACAGGCCGCCGCCTCTCACCGATTCAGGCATCAGAAGGAGCCGTCTGTGTTCGCGGCCCACTGCTCTTTACACTGCACAAGGTTCCCGGGTCATCTGCCGCCCCCAAGTAGTCACCCACTCCTCCAAGCGTGTCGGCAGCGGCCCGCAGGGAGACAGGACAGCAATCTCCTCTCTGCGCAAATAAAGGGTGTGAAAAGTGCACATCAATCTATAAAGAAAAAGAAAAAGGGTTTCAGGATGATAACCCTGTCAGGCCATTGGAGTACTCTAGAAATTAGTTCCTAGAGTAGTCAGGTGATCTCTGTAGGTAGATCTTACCATGTGTGCCCTGTAATCAAGTTCTGGCTCCTTAGGCTAAGCGGCGCTGGTTGTGCAAGCATCAAAGTTATGGTTGTCGCTTGGTGCTCGAGCCTCCGCACCTACCCCTTCCAGCGGCTGCCTAGAACATCCTGAAACCCTTTTTCTTTTCCTTTATAGATTGACGTGCACTTTTCACACCCTTTATATATAGGTCCTGAAGAAACGCTATTGATCATTAAGACACTACAAGCTTGAAACATGTCGACCTGTGATTAGTTACATTGGCACATTAAAGCCTCACGTAACTCACCAACCTGTTGGTTTTTTAGCCTACCAAGGACACCACGAGAATAAATAACCCAACCCCTACCTCCCGCCCACCCTCCTCCTTTTCCCCTACCTTCTGCCACCCTCCTCCTGGTTTGTATTTCCCCCAACTGGTTTGTTTTTCCCCCACCCACCCAACCTCCTCCTGCTTCTTTTTTTCCCCCACCCATCCTCCTCCTGGTTCTTTTTTCCCCAATCCTAATTAATTTTTCCCCCCACCCGCCCACCCTCCTCCTGGTTTGATTTCCTCCCAATGGTTTGTTTTTCCCCCCACCGGCCCACCCTCCTCCTGGTTTGTTTTTCCCCCCACCGGCCCACCCTCCTCCTGGTTTGTTTTTATCCCCCCACCCGCCCACCCTCCTCCTGGTTTGTTTTTATCCCCCCACCCGCCCACCCTCCTCCTGGTTTGTTTTTATCCCCCCACCCGCCCACCCTCCTCCTGGTTTGTTTTTATCCCCCCACCCGCCCACCCTCCTCCTGGTTTGTTTTTATCCCCCCACCCGCCCACCCTCCTCCTGGTTTGTTTTTATCCCCCCACCCGCCCACCCTCCTCCTGGTTTGTTTTTATGCCCCCACCCGCCCACCCTCCTCCTGATTTGTTTTTATCCCCCCACCCGCCCACCCTCCTCCTGATTTGTTTTTATCCCCCCACCCGCCCACCCTCCTCCTGATTTGTTTTTATCCCATCCTCCTGGTATGTTTTTACCCCAACACCCGCCCACCCTCCTCCTGGTTTGTTTTTATCCCCAACCACCCACCCTCCTCCTGGTTTGTTTTTCCACCCACCCGCCCACCCTCCTCCTGGTTTGTTTTTCCACCCACCCGCCCACCCTCCTCCTGGTTTGTTTTTCCACCCACCCGCCCACCCTCCTCCTGGTTTGTTTTTCCTCCCACCCGCCCACCCTCCTCCTGGTTTGTTTTTCCTCCCACCCCCCCACCCTCCTCCTGGTTTGTTTTTCCACCCACCCGCCCAACCTCCTCCTGGTTTGTTTTTCCACCCACCCGCCCACCCTCCTCCTGGTTTGATTTTCCCCCCACCCGCCCACCATTCTCCTGGTTTGTTTTTCCCCCCACCGGCACACCCTTCTCCTGGTTTGTTTTTCCCACCACCCGCCCACCCTTCTCCTAGTTTGTTTCCCCCCCCACCCGCCCACCCTTCTCCTAGTTTGTTTCCCCCCCCACCCGCCCACCCTTCTCCTAGTTTGTTTCCCCCCCCACCCGCCCACCCTTCTCCTAGTTTGTTTCCCCCCCCACCCGCCCACCCTTCTCCTAGTTTGTTTCCCCCCCCACCCGCCCACCCTTCTCCTAGTTTGTTTCCCCCCCACCCGCCCACCCTTCTCCTAGTTTGTTTCCCCCCCACCCGCCCACCCTTCTCCTAGTTTGTTTCCCCCCCACCCGCCCACCCTTCTCCTAGTTTGTTTGCCCCGCCACCCGCCCACCCTTCTCCTAGTTTGTTTGCCCCCCACCCGCCCACCCTTCTCCTAGTTTGATTTCCCCCCCACCCGCCCACCCTTCTCCTAGTTTGATTTCCCCCCACCCGCCCACCCTTCTCCTAGTTTGTTTTCCCCCCACCCGCCCACCCTTCTCCTAGTTTGTTTTCCCCCACACCCGCCCACCCTCCTCCTAGTTTGTTTTCCCCCACCCGCCCACCCTCCTCCTAGTTTGTTTTCCCCCCACCCGCCCACCCTCCTCCTAGTTTGTTTTCCCCCCACCCGCCCACCCTCCTCCTAGTTTGTTTTCCCCCCACCCGCCCACCCTCCTCCTAGTTTGTTTTCCCCCACCCGCCCGCCCTCCTCCTAGTTTGTTTTTCCCCACCCGCCCGCCCTCCTCCTAGTTTGTTTTTCCCCCACCCGCCCACCCTCCTCCTAGTTTGTTTTTCCCCCACCCGCCCACCCTCCTCCTAGTTTGTTTTTCCCCCACCCGCCCACCCTCCTCCTAGTTTGTTTTTCCCCCACCTGCCCACCCTCCTCCTAGTTTGTTTTCCCCCCACCGGCCCACCTTCCTCCTAGTTTGTTTTTCCCCCACCCGCTCACCCTCCTCCTAGTTTGTTTTAGTTTGTTTTTCCCCCACCCGCCCACCCTCCTCCTAGTTTGTTTTTCCCCCACCCGCCCACCCTCCTCCTAGTTTGTTTTTCCCCCACCCGCCCACCCTTCTCCTGGTTTGTTTTTCCCCCACCCGCCCACCCTCCTCCTGGTTTGTTTTTCCCCCACCCGCCCACCCTCCTCCTGGTTTGTTTTTCCCCCACCCGACCACCCTCCTCCTGGTTTGTTTTTCCCTCACCCGCCCACCCTCCTCCTGGTTTGTTTTTCCCTCACCCGCCCACCCTCCTCCTGGTTTGTTTTTCCCCCACCCGCCCACCCTCCTCCTGGTTTGTTTTTCCCCCACCCGCCCACCCTCCTCCTGGTTTGTTTTTCCCCCACCCGCCCACCCTCCTCCTGGTTTGTTTTTCCCCCACCCGCCCACCCTCCTCCTGGTTTGTTTTTCCCCCACCCGCCCACCCTCCTCCTGGTTTGTTTTTCGCCCACCCGCCCACCCTCCTCCTGGTTTGTTTTTCGCCCACCCGCCCACCCTCCTCCTGGTTTGTTTTTCCCCCACCCGCCCACCCTCCTCCTGGTTTGTTTTTCCCCCACCCGCCCACCCTCCTCCTGGTTTGTTTTTCCCCCACCCGCCCACCCTCATCCTGGTTTATTTTTCCCCCACCCGCCCACCCTCCTCCTGGTTTGTTTTTCCCCCACCCGCCCACCCTCCTCCTGGTTTGTTTTTCCCCCACCCTCCCACCCTCCTCCTGGTTTGTTTTTCCCCCACCCTCCCACCCTCCTCCTGGTTTGTTTTTCCCCCACCCTCCCACCCTCCTCCTGGTTTGTTTTTCCCCCACCCTCCCACCCTCCTCCTGGTTTGTTTTTCCCCCACCCTCCCACCCTCCTCCTGGTTTGTTTTTCCCCCACCCTCCCACCCTCCTCCTGGTTTGTTTTTCCCCCATCCGCCCACCCTCCCCCTGGTTTGTTTTTCCCCCCACCTGCCCACCCTCCCCCTGGTTTGTTTTTCCCCCCACCTGCCCACCCTCCCCCTGGTTTGTTTTTCCCCCCACCTGCCCACCCTCCCCCTGGTTTGTTTTTCCCCCCACCCGACCACCCTCATCCTAGTTTGTTTTCACCGCCCACCCTCCTCCTAGTTTGTTTTCCCCCTTACCCGCCCATTCTCCTCCTAGTTTGTTTTTAACCCTCCTCCTAGTTTGTTTCCCCCCACCTTCCACCTAGTTTGTTTTTCCCCTAACCGCCCTCTCTCCTCCTAGTTTTTTTCCCCCACCCGCACACCCTCCTAGTTTTTTTTCCCCACCTGCCCACCCTCCTCATAGTTTGTTTTTCCCCACCACCCACCCACCCTCCTCCTAGTTTGTTTCCCCAAACCTCCTAGTTTGTTTTCCCCCTCCACCCGCCCACCCTCCTCCTAGTTTGTTTTCCCCCACCCGCCCACCCTCCTCCTGGTTTGTTCCCCCCCACCCGCCCACCCTCCTCCTGGTTTGTTCCCCCCCACCCGCCCACCCTCCTCCTGGTTTGTTCCCCCCCACCCGCCCACCCTCCTCCTGGTTTGTTCCCCACCACCCGCCCACCCTCCTCCTGGTTTGTTTCCCCCCCACCCGCCCACCCTCCTCCTGGTTTGTTTCCCCCCCACCCGCCCACCCTCCTCCTGGTTTGTTTCCCCCCCACCCGCCCACCCTCCTCCTGGTTTGTTCCCCCCCCACCCGCCCACCCTCCTCCTGGTTTGTTCCCCCCCCACCCTCGTCCTGGTTTGTTTCCCCCCCACCCGCCCACCCTCCTCCTGCTCTCTATTTCTCCCGCCCTCCTCCTGCTCCCTATTTCCCCCGCCCTCCTCCTGCTCCCTATTTCCCCCACCCTCCCGCCCTCCTCCTGCTCCCTATTTCCCCCACCCTCCCGCCCTCCTCCTGCTCCCTATTTCCCCCACCCTCCCGCCCTCCTCCTGCTCCCTATTTCCCCCACTCTCCCGCCCTCCTGCTCCCTATTTCCCCCACCCTCCCGCCCTCCTCCTGCTCCCTATTTCCCCCACCCTCCCGCCCTCCTCCTGCTCCCTATTTCCCCCACCCTCCCGCCCTCCTCCTGCTCCCTATTTCCCCCACCCTCCCGCCCTCCTCCTGCTCCCTATTTCCCCCACCCTCCCGCCCTCCTTCTGCTCCCTATTTCCCCCACCCTCCCGCCCTCCTTCTGCTCCCTATTTCCCCCACCCTCCCGCCCTCCTTCTGCTCCCTATTTCCCCCACCCTCCCGCCCTCCTTCTGCTCCCTATTTCCCCCACCCTCCCGCCCTCCTTCTGCTCCCTATTTCCCCCAGCCTCCCGTACTCCTCCTGCTCACTTTTTAGGTCTTGCATGCGTGCGGCTCTGCTTGACTTATTGTAAGGGGGCTTCAAAAAGCTGACCACACGCTCGTGCAAGTGTGACCTATTGCTTGCGGTTACCCGCACGGGCGCTATATGTTTTAAATTATCGTGCCCAGACACGGACGCGATAATTCAAAACATATGGCCGGGTGCTCGCTCTCGCACGCATGGGCTTGTTTTAATTTGCAGCGGGGAGCGCGCAGGCTGCCATCTGTTCCAAATCAGGTTTCAGCTTTCACTTTTTTGTCTTGCGCGTGCACCACTCGTTTAGTTACAGTACTTGCTTATTTTTTTTTTTTTTGGCGTCAAAACATCCATTAGCTTTCTCTTGCTCGCTTGTAAACATACTGGGTTTAGTTTCTGCCTAGAATACATTGGATACATTTCTTTATTTTGCAGCAGCGGGCTCGAGTTTGTGCACGTGGTGGAAACCCTCTGCTTGACAACACTGGCTTTTTAAAATGTCACCATGGCATCGCAATCCTATTTCTGTGATCCATGAAAGCCCAAAGAACAGGAGGGAAGCCGGCATCCTTTTTAAGCGGTGCTCCTCTGCCCGGGACTTTTTAATGAGCCGTGGTCTGACTTTTACCAGAAGCACATTTTCAAATCGAACCCTGAGGGAAGAGGTTCGGGGGCTAATAGGTGCTACACTGGCAATTAAGGCGCTTTTATCCGGTGGGTTTGTTCACAGACAAGCACACGAGTACCTCTTCTAATGTGTCGCTGTGACTGCGGTGTTAATGTCCTCACAAGGATTGGGGCCGCTTCATATTCTTTGCTGCTGAAAGCTTAGCTGTCAATAACCGCGACCCCTCCAGTCTGAAACTAATGGACATTATGGGAAATTGTTTGTGAATAACAAAGGCCCCCTGAATGCTAGATCAAGGAATTCCTAGGACAGGGAATTAGCAATGTGAGTAGATATATTTCCTAGGCAATTTTTAAATTATAATTGCAATGTTCAATGAAGTGCTCAACAGAAAAACAATAAACTCATATATTAAAAGAAACACAGTATATTTTTATTATCTGTAATGTATTCAATACTGTGTATTAAAAAGACTATCATAGCAATACATAAACAACTACAATAAAAAAGAGCAAGAAGTTAAAAGTACTAAGTACAATAGTAATTATCACAGTAGTAATTATCATAATTACATCATTATGGGAAATTGTTCTGAATGTCCTCTGCTATAATTTTATGAATTTTCTCTTTGAATACAAAATTGCACAAGCCAAGCGGCAAAGGTAGGAAAATTTGAGAGAATTAAAGATGAGTCATTTGTGCTTTGTGGACAGCCGTGGCCCGTGGAGGCAGTTGCGATGGGGCAGGCAGGCAGGGCGGGGGCGGGGGAGGGGCAGGGTGGGGGGTGATAAACACCGGAATCTGGATGATTGCAGGTAAGTAAAAAATGCGATGCAGGGCACGTAACGAAATTCGTTTTATTAATTTAATTATTTACTTACCTGCAATCATCCAGATTCCGGTGTTTATCACCCCCCCCACCCTGCCCCTTCCCCGCCCCGCCTGCCTGCCCCACCGCAACTCCCTCCACGGGCTGCGGCTGTTTGTGGATACTCCTTCCCTGGACGCGCTCGCACCGCTCAATGTTGCTGCTTCTCATGAAAATATCCATGTGGAGTATATATCTGCCGAAATAGCAAATCCCAGTGAAGTAGCTTGGAGGGACTACCTCCCTAGCCGCTGGAGACCAGGATGTTTTTGGCCAGCTAAGGACTGGATATCGACAGCGTTCGAGGGCTCTACTTTACAAGTTATCTAAGGAAGAGTCATGGTTGTCAGAAGCATAGATAAATGTCTCTCTGAAGCGTGTTTTGTCTGTCAGCTCACAACGAGGATGAGGGTCTCTAAGGGCCTTTGGGGTGAGTGGATGTGGTAAATGGCTGTGACTGAAGGCAGGCTGAGGCAGTGCTTAATTAGTAAAACAAACAAACAAGCATTGGCATATCCAATAGGTTTAGCTTATGGGACCTTATAAGTATCTAGTTATGAAGCACAATATCCTTGGTGCAACAACAACAACTGTTGCATGACTGAACACTTATAAGGTCCTAAAGGCGGGACCTATTGGCTATGCCAATGCTTGTTCCCCCACCCACCTGCCCTCCTCCTGCTCCCATTTCCCTTCTGCCAGCCCACCTCCTGCTCCCGTTTTCCTCCTACCGACCCTCCTCCAGCTCTCATTTTCATGCTGCCTGCTCACCATCTTCCTGCCCAGTTTTTTCCCCCGCCTGCCCACTCCTGCCATGCTTTTACCTATCTGCCCTCCTCCTGCTCCTGTTTACCCCCACCCACCCTCCTCCTGCTCCTGTTTTGCCCCGCCGTCCTCCTGATCCCATTTTCCAAGCAATGCCCTCCTCCTGCTCCATTTATTCATCCTGCCCTCCACCTGCTCAGTTTTTCCCCTGCCCACCGTCGTCCTGCTCCCATTTTTCCCCACCCTTCTACTTCCCTCTCTTTTACTCCGCCCGCCCACCTGCTCTGTTTTTCTCCCCACACGCCCGCTCTACTCCTGCTCTGTTTTTCGCATCCCCCTGCTCTGTTTTTGGCTCCGCCCACCCGCCTCTTGCTCCATTTCCCCCTCACCGGCTCAACCTCCCTCTGTTCCTTTCCCCATGCTCTGTTTTTCCATAAAACCCCGCCCTCCTACTGCTCTGTTTTTCCAATCCTACTGCTCTGTTTTTTCTCCCACTCCCGTCCTCCTCCTGCTCCGTTTTACCGCATCCTACACTGTTTGTCCCTGACCCGCTCTCCCTCCTCCTGTTTCGTTTTTTCCCTACCCACCCTCATCTCGCTGCCCTTTGTCTGTGCCACTTTATTACCTAAGGAAATAAGCCTGCAAACAAATAAATCCCACTGTCCCCCGTCCCTCACCCACCCACATCCCACTGTCCTGTGTTCCCAACAGGCCGGCTCTCATCGTGCTGTCTGTTCATTGTTCGCCACCCACTGCCCTCATTCCACTGCCCATTAATTTATGATATCCACCCCCACTCCCACCCTGTTTCCATTAGGAAAAAAAATAAGTCTTATCCCCTATGTTTTTTTAAAATTAAAATTCTAAGGGCCAAAATTTAGTTTGTGTAGCTGTCCGCTAAACAAAAACGATTAACAATGGACCTTTAGGTATAGAAAGACATATTGAAAAATAAATGTGTCCGAGACTGACCAGAGTTAATTCTTTAGGTATTTTATGCCTAACACTGTAACTTTCAGTTTTCAGGCTTTTCTCTTTTAAAGTGTTTATCAACCTAAGCGAATTTATATGCAAATAAGTAATTGGCTACCATTTTAAGGTGCCTTTTCGGGTTCTGTAGTGTCGATCTTGAGGAATGCATTAAATCAAGGAGTTTCTTCTTTCCGACCCATTTTGGAATCCTAGTTATCTAGCTATTGCAATTTGTCTTGTTACGAGCAGGGTTAACCCAACTCATGTTTAGACAGACATATTGCCTAAGTCGGGTTTTCATGTTTCTGTTTGCTACCGGAAGTGAGAAAATTAAGAACCCCATCTTGGTCCTGAGTTGGACACCCTGCAAGGGATGTCAGACCACCGCGTGCTGGAGTGTCTGCGTGCAGGAGCCTCAGCGTCTCGTGTCAGCATGGAAGTCTTTCTCTTCTGCCTGCCCCAGCAAAGATATGGTGCTTATATACCCAAAAGGTACCCTAAGGGGTTCTACCTTGCTGTGTCATGTTGGCCAAAGATGATGAAATGGATGACCCTTATACATAATTATCATGCAGAAAATGGTAGTCATGCTGTTATTCTGAGAATCCTCATGCATAATAAATGAGGCTAGTTTTCAGAGAAAACCACACAACATTTATGCAGCACCTAACTAGGTAAAAGGTCAGCACAAACCCGTTGGATTGTACAATAGCACAGTAAATATAGCTGAAAGGTTAGTTAACTTCCCAGGCATATATTAGAGTACATTACAAATCATAAAATTTCATCTCTGCACTGCTTGCTCTAAGAGTCAGATTAGCTCCTAGAAATTTTAATGCTTTTCAAACCTTGAGGAAGGGGGTTCTTTCCACTCGGTTCAGTTTTGCAGGGGGAATGGCAAAGTTTCCTTTCTCCGTTTATCGCTTCAGAAGGTGGATACTTGGGAAGAAGGTCCTGCTTTGTAAGCTTCCCTTGATCCTTTCTAGGTCTGGTTGTTGTCACTCTTCAAAACAATGACATTCTTCGCAAGGCGACAAAAGCATTATTGTTTTTTATTCATAAACCTAGCCGTGCGTTAAACCTGCATGTGGGGCCCTTGTAGGACTCCTCAAATCCAGAAATTGTGACCTGCATCCTCTTATCGGTTTGTGAAAGAGGTTTGATCATTCTTTCCAGAATTCTGTAATGTTTGTTTTGAAGAAGTTCTAGGAAAGGCAGATCAAAAATCAGCTGCATGGGCAGTGTAATATTTATTGAATATTGCAACAATTCTAAAGTTTAGATAGCAAAGGCGGACTACACATTTGGTAGTCCAGTCTAACCCTATATAAAATGCAGTGACTGCCCAATGCAAGACCACTTTGTATTGTGACCATTTGTGACTATTTCATCACTGGCATCTAACGATGTCAGTGCATCCTGGGAAGCGAACAAGACTCAAAAAATCAATATTTTGTTCCATATATTTTCAGTTAGTTCAACAAAAGGTATAACCGCATGGACAGTCTGTATAGCATACATAGAATATACTTAAAAAGGGTGTATATGATTCGATCCCTGCGTCCCTCAGAAGGTAAAAATAATGTATCTTTCTCCAGGGATTTACTAGCAGGGTTTAATTTGTATTTTAATAGAATTAATATATGAGTCTAAAGATAAAGTTTTACTTATTAGCCCTGCTCTGCTCCCACTGAATACCAAGGCTGCCTAGTCTTGATTCCACCTCCTTCCTCCCACACCCTACGTTTGCTGTAACATTATTTTGTTCTTGCGGGTTCACATCCCTTCTTTTTCCATTTGTTGCTGTTTTTTCTATCTTTCCATTCCTCCTTTTCTCTCCATTTTTCCTGCCATTCTTCCTCTTGTTCAAAGTTTGTTGTCGAAAAATAAGTTCGGGACCTCAAAAAATGAGATCTGGATCCCACCGTCTGCACAAATTAAGCATTAGTTTTCCTGCTATATTATCCGCAGGACACCTTTCTTGATTTCTCTCAGATTCTTTCCCTCTGTAAGGATCTTACTGTTTACAGTTAACCTTTTGGTTTTCCTACAAATGAGAACACGGCTGTGTTCTATAGATTTTCGACAGCCTGACTGATGCGTATAATTACTTGCCACACAGCACTGCTTTTCTGTCAAACATAAAAGCTTTTTCAGTCCATATTATCCCCCATGTACCCTGTGTTGTTAATCGTATAAAACATATCTGTTGTGAATCATTAAAGTCTCTGTGGGGTACTTATTCCATTAAAAAAAATACCACATGTCACAAGTACTTGATATACTGGGACGGATGAAATGATGACATGCCATGTCAAAACCATATCAACAAGTGTGCTGCATTTCATGACTGTTATTTCTACGGGTTTCAGTATTCCTGCTGTATGGAATCAAAGGTTCTGTGAATTAACAACATTGGGAGGCCAGTCTGCATCTCTGATGCTTTTTGATACATGCCTCACACTGAGAGAGAAGAATTAAATGACTCTTCTACCCTGGCTATGCACACAGCTGGTACACCAGCCAGCTCATCTGTGTTGAAGCCCCTTGGAGATTTTTAAATGACTTTGAAAGTGTTTAGACCCTGGCTAGGCACTCATGGCAGGACTGTTTCTGTGATGTTATATACAACGTAAGCAATGTCTCCTGAGAGACTTGAACTAGTCTTGGTAAAATGATTTAAATGGGTGCAATCTTGAGAATTTTACGTTTTGCGGGTGCAAACTTGTACATGATTTTCATATCAGACAGACTGATTCGAGCTCAGAATGTGCTGTAGGAACAATAAAAGTGCATCTGAGAGACGTTTTCTCTTTAAATCAGTCGTATCCAAGATATCAACTTGCGTTCAGTTTGCATGCATGTATTGAGATGTGGCTTAACGGCCAGAGCGGCCGACTTTGAAGCTGGAGAACCAGGTTCTAGTCTGGTAGGAGGCTCAAACATCCTGTGATTCTGGGCAAATCGCTTACTCTCCTCGTGCCCCAAAAAACGTAATGTGTCCTTGTGTAACTCAACCGGTGCTCATGTACAGCGCTCTGATACCTTTGGGTAGAGTTTGCGCTATATAAGACAAAAGAAAAAAAGGTACATTTCATGACATATAGTTATATTTTACATATTGTTTTCAAAGGTTTGTGATTTCCCACACCTCAAAAGGTCAGTTTACTTTCATAGACTTTTATATCGTGTGGCTAAATAAAAAATGTTTTTTCATGGCTGAATTTAATTTTTGAAACCCTGAACTACTTTCCCTTCCCTTCTTAGAAAATGTATAAGACCCTGAGTGAGGTGAAGTTAGAGGTGGAAACTGTAATCAAGACGGGACGCCAGATCGTACAGAAGCAGCAGACTGACAACCCGAAATCAATGGATGAACAGCTGACCGCCTTGAAACTTCTCTACAACGACCTCGGTGCACAGGTAAAAGGCATAAAGGACAGTGACAAATTTAGGTAGTGCCCAATTTATGTTATTTTTTTTCAACAATGGAGAAATCCTTGAGAAAGTACTGCTAGTGTGAAAATCTAAACATCTCCACAGCTCAGATGTCTGCAATCCTTGGTAAATCTGCCCCCCCACCTCCTCACAGGCTGACTGATTTGACCTTTCTTTACCTTCACTTATTGAAAATGAAAGGACCCAGATTTACCGCCTCATTGTGGCTCAGTGATTTTATATCTCGAACTTAATGCTGTAACGGTGTGATATGTTTTCTAATGTGTTTGCAGGTTACATTAAACCCTTTGGCCTTCACTTACATCCACAATACGCTCAGAATAAAAGTCACAGTTTTATAAGGATTGTAAACGAATGCTCTTGTAAGATGCATGAGCTAGCAATAGTCCTCAAAGGTCACTACCGAGAAAACAAGCACAAGATTTTACGCTGAAAAGGACTTTCATGTGACAATTCTATCAGCAAAACAGTTATTTAGTACTCTTTAATATTGTTTAGTTTCTGTTATTGTGAAGCAGCCAAGTTCGGTTCAAATCTACTATAACAACTACTATATTGTACGAGTATTCATTTTCATGTCAAAATATTACCTAAAACTGCTAAATCCCTGGTCTGTTATATGTAGAGGATATGTATATAGTTTCAACCCTCCGATACTAGTTCACGTCACTTCTTTCCATTAGACTTGGGACTATCGCCTCACAAATGGAAGTGCAAGAGACCCTCCCGGGATTGTCGATTATAAAGGAAACCAAAAATGCATGAACATCTCCCATGAAGACACCACCCCCTATGACATAATCTCTGCCCAGTACCTTTGTGTGCAGGGAAGGTATTGGACCATCTCCACCTGCTTGTACTGAAGAGCACTCTAGGCTGTTGTCGAAACCTTTTGAAGTTGGGATACAGTTGTGGTTATCGTCCACTGGCTTCCCGGGTTCTTCTTCCTTATTTTCTGGTGTGTTTGTAGGTGCATTCAGCTGGATTCACGGTTGCTGTCCATACCGTGGGGGTGGGGTGGGACAGGGGGCGCCAGTAATTGGTATTTGAACCATATAGGACCTGTTTGGAGTGCTTGAATCCAGATCCCCTATATATTCTCTTGCACCAGTTGCTGCTCCAATGAAGGCATAGTGGTTGAGGGCAGGTTGCTGTGGAAGACAAGGTATCGTCCTTGATCTGATGGCCTCTAGACTTTCATATTTTTGCTGAAGGAAGCCCAAGGTCAGTAACCCCTCCTCTTGCAATCTCTTTAGGAGACCTGTTGCTTCTGGACATCATGAAGCAACTTTCTGAGTATGAGTGTGTCTTGTTCCAGCAGCATATGACTGAGAGAGACCTCGAGTTGCCATCTCATTTTGTATTTGGCTCAGATTGGCAATGTGACAGCTGAATTGAAAGGATTTGCGTGATACATGAATGATCTTGACTATGGCACAGTAGCATACATCTGTCTCTACCCCTTACTCCAGCTCTGCCATACGCATACAATCTCTCTCACACACTCACACTCATTCCACTCTTCCCCTCCTTCTTCTATTCATTTTCTCTTTCTATTCGTCTTCCTCCTTCTCTTCCTATTTGTCTTCCTCCTCCTCATTGAGGAAGGGATCTGGTGCTTTATTTACACCTTCAAAGTCTTCTAGTGCTGCGGTAAGCACCATGGTGAGTGCCACCGCCTTATTTGAATGTGCACAGTTCCATTCTCTATCTAACACCCTCATGAGCTGCTTTCAGCCGTGTGGCTAGGCTAGTTGTACCTTTCATCGACTTTGCATTGCCTAATTAGTTTGTGAACAAATTGGTTGCAAGAGCCCAAGCCTATTCAGAGGAAGTGCACATTTTTAAGGCCTTAGGCAACCAATTTTTGAATTCTTTGTCTTCTTATCAGTCTTTGCAGAGGGATAGGGTTTCTTTGGATTCATTTGTCAAGGGCCCTTTTGACTTCCTGATCAATTAATAGGTGAACAATAATCCATGACATCTATTGCCTATGAGGACACCGGAAACATCCATTTTTCCTATGAGCTGGCCGGTAGTCATGGACTGGGATTGTGCTACTACATTACACATATATATGCCTCCCCGTAGCCTTTAACTCTTTTGAGGTTACTGGCTTAAATCAAGCACTGAACCTCCTAGGTAGCTCCAAAAACTCGTCATTCTAGGAGCCTCAGCCTTCAGCCATGCCCACAGAAATTCCTGGGGCCTTTTTTCGGTGCTTGTGTCTCTGCTTGTGTCTCTGATGGGGTGGTTTGTTCAGTTACTCTTTGCACTACGCTTTGGGAATATTTTCCAGATGAGATTTTCCCTCACCGCATCTTGGTGCAGCTGTGAGTGCCTTCTATCTTATTAACCCCATGTGGCAGCACCGCTGTCACATCTGTATGTACTCATTGAATATGTGTAACCTTATCATACCGGCCCCCGGTGACTGCCTCACAAAACTCGATCACTTAGTTTCTGCGTCCTGTGTTAGTACTTGTAAAGCGTAAGCCTAGTGAGGGAGGTATGGGGGTATTGCATAAACAAGGGGTAGAGAACAATATAAATTGCGCACATAAAAGTGATTGTTATGGAAACAGTTTCAGTTTGTTTGCACAGTGGCTTGAATGGTAATCCATTTTCTCTCCAGCCAGTGAGGCCAAGTACGCTGTGGGTTTCATATCAGTGTCCGCCGAGGTAATCCCTCAAAAGATACATGTTCAGCTCTTTCTTGAATTGCAGGGTGACGGGACGAGCTTGATACCCTGCTGCTACTGTTAGTGTCCTCCAGTGGTGGAGCAAAATTACTTGGCTTACCCCTCAGAGCTGCTCTCAAATCCAGTTGAAGGGGTACATGGGCCCTTCAACCTACTCTTCCTAATCCCCATTGGAGAAAATCCATTAGGGAGAGTGAGTAGGTGATACCAAAATGTCAAACACTTCCAAGCTCTGATGGACAGCACGCAGTTCGTTAGACTCCACCCCACAGAAAAAGATGATTTTGGCTCCTTCCTCCAAGGGACCCAGAAGCCTTTCATTAGAGTGTAATATGCACACTGTCCAGCCAAACTGGCACCAACCTGTGTTATCCCTAGTGTTGGCCAGATAATATTAGAGCTTACATTACTCACAAGCCTGCATTCCGGTGATCATTTCTGAAAAGAAAGCGTTTTTCTTTGGAATTTGTTTGGGGATGTGCACAGATTTATAGAGTTCCATGAATCACCTTTGACTCCACATACATGAATCGCACAGTGAGCATGTGGCGACGGCCCTCCCTTGCCTTATATTAGATGCAGGCATTCATTTCATTTTGCTCACTTTTCAAAAGATTCAGCAGTCAAGTACTTGCTTGCCCAGTGCTTTCAGTCCCCTTTCACATATTTCACGGATGTTGCCATTCATCTAAGACAAATTGTCCTTCTGTATGAGGCTGCTTACCTTTTGAGGTAAGTATCTGTAGTAAGTTTCCAAACAAAATCTTGGGTCGTCCCATTAGCACAATGAAAAATTGACCCCTCGCCCGCTTGGATGTAGCCCTTTAAACACTTGACACACGTGGTTTGCATTCTCCACCAGTCCTCCCAATGCTGTCATCATTTCTTCTGTCCAGTCTTTCTAATGACGTCCCTTCTCTTGTCAATTTATTTCTTAGTGGGTTGTTGGAAATATGGCATTACTGGATGAGGTCTCAGACTTCCCCTTTAGGGCGGTCTCTAACCCTTTAGCTGCTTGGTCCGTGTTCTTTGCTCCCCTCCAACTGTTTGGTCCAATCACTGTGGTAAGTGACCGAATAATGATCTCAACACTTCTCTCCAGCTAATAATTCTCCTACAAGGTAGCAGTCAGCACCATACATGAAACACTCTGAGACCTACAACTTGTTTCCTGCAAAACTGTTATAGGGAAGTAACTTTTTTCTCAACATTACAAATTATTTAATACATATTAGCATATTTATGAGCATCCTCCATAGAAAAACGATAATGTGTCCATTTTCAGAGGTTTCTGTTCCAGTGAATGGTTTTTCGAGACCCTTTGCTCGAAAAGTGGCCTTCATTTCAGTCACGCAGGTTCTTGAATTTTCCCAAATTTTGATAGACATTTGCCAGGAGAGCACGGGCCCCTGACTGCCAACTTTATAAACCTCTCTCTGCTTAGCAAGCAGAACTGAACAGATATTTTTCACATTTCAAAAGTGCTCTAAATTGTGTGGGAATTTGCAGAATAAGTTTCACTGAAGAGATCTGCTTTATAATCTAATTTCAAGCTTAATTGTTTTTTTAATGTCTTTGTTCGTTCATGTTTTCAGTGTTAAACGGTGTTTGTCCACATCGTTGCATACAAACATCACAGTACAGTACAGATTGGTATAATCCATCCCCATTCAAGCATTATCCATGTTTCCTTCCCCGTTCGAACCCATGTGTTCATCCTAACTGTATTCCACCTATTCTTTCCCCACCACAGTATCACCCACTTCCCAGATTATTTAGTGTATGTAGCAGATCGCCATGTGATTAAGGCTACAGGTCGATAGCGAACATTCCCCGCAGTCTAGCCCATAGTGTGTTCTCGCCCACTCCACACCTTCCCGAATTTTCATGGACACACTCTCCCCTCATGCACCAATCTCTGCTACAATGCACATATTCATACCTGTTTGCCACCTTTGTTTAGTCTGGACTAGTGGTGTTGCTCACATTCTAGCAATATCTCGTTTTGCTATCATAAATCCCATTGCACCAATCAACAGCTTGGACCTTTGGAGATCAGTATCACTTGGCCTGGCCAATATGATAAAGTCAGGGGGTGAGTGGTATGTCTCTTTCATGATTGCCCTCAGTTCTGTAGTTATTTCTCTCTAGTAGCTGCTGATTGAGGGACACTACCTGATCGTATGCTGGACCAAGCCTTCAGTCGAGCTGCATCTGATAAAAGTAGAGGTCCATACCCTATCCATTTTAAAAAGCGTGATTCTGTGGTAATATATTCTTTGAGGAATTTATAACTGGGTTAAACTCAGAATGGCTTCTATAGATACTTCTCTGAGGTGCTTAGGACAGCTTACCAGACTGTGCCTTCCAAGGTTTTCCTCTTATGTGTCTGGAGGGCATTGGGTGTATTATCAAACATCTTACAGCATATGGATGAGATGGTTTTTTAGATATCTCTTCCCTAAGTATCATGCTCTTTTGACTATCCTGCACGTCCACCCAGTCTATATTATCTGACGCGAAGACGTGTGTTTGTAAATATTTACATCTCTGGGTGTGTACCAATTCATACGCTTCCAGTAATTTCGCAAATGTCTTCAGTCCTGTGCCCTCTAGTATGTCCCTGTTTTGGATATGCCTATCTTTAAAATCTCTTCATTTCCTCTCCTCTCTTAGTATATTCCACTTCCATAATGGAGTTTATTTTGTTTTCTTCCCTTGCCAACCTAAATATTTTATGGCCTTATGGTAACAGTCAATACTCATTTCCAATTTTAATTGTTCGATCTTGCTGTCTTTGCTCTAATAGCATCCATCTGTAGCAACCTATGACTGTTTCAGTAATAAACTGAGCAAATGGGATGTTTTAATTTAGAGAGGAACATTGGATGATGAAAAGGGTGGATTATTCCTAAGGTTCCTCTGAAAAGAAATCACAAAAAAGAAAGCCACTTGCTACTTCGATTGGCTAATTTCTTCCCTTTCTGCCAGCATGAAAATAAAGATTTCGGAAGCAAACACGAACAATGTGATGGGCCTTCTCCTTTGTTTAATGATGTATTCTATCTTTCATAAAGCATATTGATTGGAAGTCTGAAATAAATGGGCTGAAAGAGAAAATGATTGAATATCCAACTGTAAATGATTTGTTTTGACATCCTCAACAAGCATTGCTTTGATAAAAATTGCATTTTAATAACACAAATTGCCTGAGCAAATCCAGTAGAGAGGAAAAGCATTTTAATAAAATGCCTGACTTGAAAGGCAAAGACGAGCAGAAGCCCACGATGTAAAATATCAGTTTGCACACAGCCAAAAACTGATGAATATTCTTTGTATGATTTATACTGCAGCACCCGTGTCCCCTCGGCTATGTTTCTGTCCACTCTTTTCCTGCCTTTGTCGGAATTACTTATTTAGCATTCAGATGTCTTGGAGGCGGAGCACTGTATAAAAAACCTTAACACCTACTCAGAAACCAAAGGTCTGTTTCTCAGGACTGCTCCTGAGACAATTTGTGACTACAGGGCAGTTCTCTGCTGGCTAAGTGTCATTAGCTTCAAGTGTCTCTTGGCCTTTGGAACAGTTGCCCTGCTTTTTGGGGGACAAGGATTTATACTTGAGTTTGGACTCCCCAAAATGTAGAGTGATCAAGGAGACGCGGCTTACCCTTGGAAGTGATGAGTGTTTGAAATGTGGCTAATATATGACATAAATAGTAACACCCATGAAAAGTATCTGCGCAAACAGCTTTGTAATTAAAGGAGAATTTGTCTTAATTTAAAGACTTCAAAATGTACAACTATAAAATCAAATTGGACACAGAAGGTACTAGATCAATTGCTGGCAAAGACTCTTCCCCAATGAGATGTAAAGCACCTGGAGGTTAACCCTCTGCAGTTAATAACAAAAATACGGTCTTTAGGACAGTACTAGTCTGAGTAAAGGTCCTGACTTCTCAACTCTTCCTGTAAGCCTTAAAATCTCAGTCCTTGTACTATGGCTTTGTGTACCGTTCCCATTTACTAGCCCTGAGGTACTAGAGTGTTGCAATATATCAACAATACTCCGATGCATCGTTCTTTTGTCCTTGTTTCTCAATGGCCCTCAGTACAGCGAGGAGTGTCAGTTTAATAAGTTTGCGCCCAGTCGGCTGAGAATATGACAAAAATGTCATAAAGCACTGACGTTTCGAACACCCAGCAATCCACCATCCAAAAAGATATAGAGTTTGGATCACTCGTGAAACCACCATTTTCCTTAGATCGAGAATCCGAAAGTTCCAATGTTTTATTAAAGGGGATACTGACATGAAGCCAATGAACGCTATTGAACAAGAGACCATATACTATCCCAGCAGGTCTCTAAAGTCACATCTGAAATATAGGTATTACTTTTGCTAGAACTACAGATTGCACATGGGCTGGGGCTCCCACTGCTTGACATGTATCTGAGGAGCACATCTTTTAGGGAAAGAATCCAATTGTTCCTTTAAGATGTCATCTTTTCCTCGTAGTCCTACCGATGTGGTTAACACAGTTTCAGAATCGGGGAGGCTAGCCTCTGCCATCAGAGCATTACTAAAGCTCCAGCAGAAAGGGCAAAGTCTCTGGTACTGTGTGGCTAGAAATGAGATAATCCGGACTCCAACTAAGACGAGGGATTGGGAAGGTAATTGGTCTGTACAGGTCCACCACAGTTGCCGCTTCTAAATGTCTCCTTCAGATTTGCTCTAAGGCTCTCTTAACTTCTCATTGGCTAACTTCCTTAAGGCATCTTTCACGCTTATTTTCACCAACAATCTCTGCTCTGTGCCCTCCTGATCAGGGTTAATCCTCCCCTCACTTGGGAGCTAAGTAGCAAATCAGCCTGGGCAGGGCACAACACCAGGGAAGTCACGAAGTGAAAGTCATGACAGGACACATCCAACATTCATTGTTGTGGTCCATGTCAGATGCCTTGTCTGAATGAGGCACCAAAGCTCCTTCATATTTCAAAGCCAATATAAGGTATGGGCTGCCAAGGCGGGGGCATTGCTGGGAAGACAGGAAAAGTGTTCCCTATTTGAAGATTATAACTCTGGTCTGTCAGTGCTGGGTATATGTTCTTGGACATTTCCAGGAAGGAGGTGGTGGCAGGGACAAAATAGTGACAGATGTTTATTTCAGAGAGACGACTTAGATTGCCCAAGTGGAGTCATCTATTGACAGACAGCTCTCTGCTCAACACAAAGAAGAAGCCTCAACTGATATTGGGATGTGGACTTAGCCCAGCACACACAGACACCTCTGATTGGCCGTAAGCATTCTTCAGTTAAAACTAGAAACAGCTCTACCAAGGCAGCAAAATAGTTAAGGTTGTCCATTTCCTCCTTCCTGGATGTGAACTGTATACAGAAACCAGAGAAGAGGGAATTTACCAAAGAATCATTTGAAGTCATGGCTTGGGGACTGCCTCAAGAACATAAAAACACCTTGAGCCTGAGCACAGAAACCCATTTTGTGCTGGTTGCAATGTGTTTGCATATAGGTGCCATTGATCGTATTGCCCAAAATGTCCATGTACTCCACCTGTAAGCACTAGCAAGTGATGTACATTCATGGGGAAGTGACTGTTTGCACATTTACTAGGAAGTATGCACCTGTCAGTCAGTACCACCAACATCCAGTCTCTCTGTATCCTTGGGATGGAACAGTATTCACCTTCCACTGTGTGCTGTGATGCACACTGCCAATCCAGCAGACTAGCTCAGAGCTGTCTTCTGAGAAAACCACTAAATCATTGTCTAGATCTCAAGGCCACTGGCAGTAGTAAAAAACAGAACAGACAGAATACACAAAATGGAGAACAGGCGTCATAGTAGACTATTCATGGCAGGCTTTTCTTGCAATACGGCCATCAGTCAAAAATGTCCAGAACGCTTAATTTCTTTGGTAGCAGGTTCGTTTGTGAAACATTTGTGTAGCTATCCGTGTGCCATCTATTGTCATTAAAATGTAAACAAGCTGCCATTCTATCATAAATAATGTTAACTCTTTTGTCCGTCTCCCTCGGTATTTGCTGTGTGGGACCCAAGCCATGTATGAATAGAACCATAAAACATGGTAAAAGCTGCCTGCAACAAGACACGCATTTTCTTCACATAATAGAGCAACATATTGTGCATTTCCATTTTTCATTTTAGGATGTTCTCTGTAGGTGCTACTAGTTTATCATTGAGGTAGTGGCCGGGAGGTCCATATATTATGCGTTTAAAGGCCTCCACGGAGTAGTACCTGCAGTTCGCCTGCTAGGACTAAAGGTACATAACCAAAGGTACAGGCTGGCTGCTAAAGGCTATTTCTGAAGGACATTTAGTGCATTTTCTGGCCCACGTGTTATAAAGCATGTGCTCTCCAGGGTTATTTAACCTATGCCCTAGATTCATAGATTCACCTGTCATGGAGAACAAGAGCATTTGGCCCCTTCTACTCTCTGCATTTGTACTGGTGTAGCCTCCTCCCAAACAAAGGGTCCCAGTCCTGCATAACACTGTTCTTTAATTTCATATCTCCTGGCCTCGAGGTTTCACAAATTCAGTTGCCCAATGGCTTCTTAGCGTACCATCTGTCCTGCAGATATGGTAACCAAATTACACTGAAGGTGTCCTCGAAATAGATTCAGAGGACAGAACTGGGCATTTTGGTAATAAAGTCATGCTTCATTCGTACAATTGAGACAGCGGACTATGTATTTTATTAAGAAATTTGTGAGGATGTGCAACTTAATGGACAGATGAAGGAAGTGAAATCTTGTGAGGGCTAATGCGATGATTTAGTTGGTGGTAGAGCTAATGGAATATAGTCAGGCTTTAAGGGAACATAAAGAGATGGGGCAGAACCTGATGGCTCTGCAAGCAGTAGACCGAGTCTGAGTCGGTCATGTTGCAAGCAGTTAATATACTTTTACAGTCTGGTGCTTAAGCTCTCAGAGTTGTGCATCTAGCCCATATGTCGAAAATAAAGACGTGTATGTGATTACTTCGTAAAGCATGTGGTCAAGTCACCATAATTAGATCAATGATACTTTGGTGGATGAAAGGAAAGGCTCCAACATGTCTTCCCTTCAACATAAAAATATAGTTAAAATGCTGTGGCCCTGCAGATTTGTAGAATGCATTCCATCCATTGGACAAAGCCAGTCTCACCATTTTGAAGAAGCTCTGAGCTTTGGCTCAAGGTTACTGTCTTGTAATTTATTGTAGTCAGAAATAATATCCCACCGATATTTGAACATAACATTTCATTACTATACTGCAACAGTGAATAAAACCCAGTAAAAATTAGGCCTTTTACCTGCACAATAAAATGCTCTGTGACCACGAGGAGCAAGTGCTAGGAAAGTTTATCGACTTATTGGACAGCCCCTTCAGATACTCCTGATAGGATACCGCTGCACACAATAGCTCTGTGGACATACTGTGTTCATTCCATTTGAAACTAGGTTTTTATAAGAGCACCAATGTTTGTTTTCTTAACCCAGCCTAGCTTGAAAGGGTCTTGGTGATTCTGAGTTAATGACCCCGTCTTGGCCCCACATTAGGGCAGCCACTTCTAATAAGGGCCTAAATTAGAGTTTATTCCAAAAATATTGTACCTCAGAGGGGGTTTCCTACAGTTAAAATCTTTATGACAACCATTTGCTCAATACAATGAATTTTGTGCTGCCAGATCAGTTTTAACAACTTTGTCTTACATAGTATATGTATATATAGGGCATGTTCCACAAGAGCAACCCCAGAATCTTAAAATTCCAATGATATCATTTTGTGGTGGAACCACTGGAGGAAGCTGCAAGGGAATATCTATTGCTTTCTGTAAGTGATCAAATGTTCTGATGCCACCGCCAATATTCTTTTCTCTTTTGTAAATGCATTCTATATTTTAAGAATATCAAGGAACCACGCATAAGAGAAAGAGGAATTAATATCTTCAGGAGTATTGTTACCATTTCCAAGTTATTGCTGACATGTCTCAAGCCCTTCAAGGGAATTTTTTTAAATATCTTATCAGTTGTAGAAACTGTGGATAAATGACTATTAGTTGAAAGGCTGGTCATCTGAATTAATATGGAGTTTGTAATGCAGGACATGTTTTTTTCCCATCATATGATTCTGCTCTGCATCTTCCAATAGTTGCCAATATGAAGATAGTGCCAGCAAATCTTGCAAAATTATGATAAATTGTATTTTGCAGACTATGTTCCAATAAAAAATGATGTTCCGTAGGCATGTCATTTGAGCCAGAGTCAAAGGAGCATAGACTGTATAAAATATTACTTATGATTACACAGTAGTATTTCTTTGTTTTTGATTTCTTTTCTGCAGGTGACCGAAGGGAAGCAAGATCTAGAACGTGCAAATCAGCTGGCACGCAAACTTAAGATTGAAACAACTACACTGTCAGAATGGCTCTCCGCAACTGAGGCTGAGCTCGTACAGAAATCAACTTCTGAAAATCTGCGTGCTGATCTGGATACAGAAATTGTTTGGGCTAAAGTAAGAATCATTGCTAAATTGTGCCTTTCCTGACTTTTCTGGTTTAGCATTTAAATATGCAAGTAGAATCAACAAAATTGCAACTGTTCATAACTTTATTGCAATAGCTTTTTTATATTCAAGAGCGATTTTTCATTATTATAAACAGTAACACAACCTGTTGATCCTCAAGCTTTTAATGCTTAACTTGTATGTGTTTTCATGATTCCATTGTGATGGACCTCTTTCAACTCAGAACTTCCCATTTGTTGTCATGCTATTAAACCATTCCATTGAAAATTGAGTAAGGATGGCCTAAAAGTTTATAATTTCTAGGGTAGACTTTTGCAAACTCTCAAGTTGGGATTAAAGTTTTGTCAGATGGAGGATCTAATATAAGGGGTCTCCAACCTTTTAAAATCGACTTATGTTCAATGACAATAACTGTGTGATACCTTGGTGCATCAGGCAAGGTTGCTACCAGTAATGTTAAAAAGGCTTTATCCATTTGGAATACCTCTAAATGGGTAATACATAACAGTCACTCCAGTGTACCATGGTAATAATAAGTCTCCCCAACACTGCATAGTTTTACATAACAGTGCATAATGTGAATTTTTAAAGTGCAAGTTCTCCCTGAAGGGCATCTTGAAGCTGAAACAACATATGTTTATTGCTGCCCATCTCAGTGGTTGGGATGGTTGAATTGGAAATTGATCTGGAAATACAAAAACTTTTCTCCAAACAACAGCTTATGAGTTTTGAAAAGATACAACCATTTTCCCCAGACATCAGCCTATGAGTTTTTAAAATACTCACATTTTCATCTCCAATAAATACATGCTTTTCAGTTTTGTTATGCACATATTATATCAATCTAATTTAGTAGGATGGACTGTACAAAGGAGAACTACTCATTGGAGAAGCCTGCTCTGATAGGATCAGGTGGTAGAATCAGTTCTAAAAACTAAACTATACTCACTCCCATTTTAGAAATGTTGAACATGAAAGGTAGCTTGGCCACATTGTTAAACTTGGGTTAGTTAAGGGAAACAAGGTGACACTGATAAAGCAATTGAAGAAACCCTAGTCTAGGCTTTATGCTGAGCAACAACAATTAGTGTCTTTGTGGTCCCCTGTGAGGCTGGACCCATCAGTCTTAGGTAACCTGTTGTTCCATGCAGAGACTTTCACAGAACGCGCAAGGCTTCTCCTTGAGGGTTTAGTGGCAGTGGACATATTTACATCAATTTTTTGAGTTGAATCACATAGTTGTCAGGTCAGAAGCCTGTCCTGTGGTAATTGGCTGAGCTATTGTCTTCCAGAAAAGCCATGTTGTTTACGCTCTCCCTGCATCTAATTTGTTGCATCCTGAGAAAGAAGCCTGAAGACTTTAGAAGATGTCTTATCCTAGAGCTGCACTTTTTCCAATGGATACTGAAACGGGAAATCTTCTTGAGTCAACTACAGCTTGGGGTACTCCATTCTCTTGGTGCACGGTGCATTGGTGGATGATATGGCTGCTTGTTTGATGTGTTTCCTTAGGCAACTGCTTAGTTTTCATTTCCAGCCCATTGGAACATGCTTGGGACATTGTCTTTATTTCACAACATGAGTTGCAAAAGTGCAACTGGGAGTTCTAGATACTAGGAGGAATTACCTATTTTCTGCCGGACTTTGGAAATGTTTTGCGAAAAAAATGCTGAAATAAAAAAAGTTTATAAAAAAAATATGAGCTCCTAAATCATGTGGGACATGTCCAACAGTGCGTTTGAAATGAACCAATAAAGAATAGCTAACTTCGAGTAGATTTGAGATTTTCAACTAATAATGGAGATAGGAACTTCCAAGTGGCACAGCGTCCATACATTTCTAAAAGCATAGCTCTCGCTCAAGGAGCCCCTCAGGGCTCCGCCCTGAGCCCCACCCCTTTTAAATTATATGTCACACCCCTGTCTGAGATAGTGGAACGATATGGCATCTCCATTGTGTCATATGCAGATGACACGCAATTAGTAGTATCACTGTCCCACTCCTCTGACGGAGCAGCAGCTAAGTTCTCCTTGTGCTCGAAGGACTTTGCCTCCTGGATGAGAAACAACTGCCTAAAACTAAATGGCTGTAAAACGGAGATCCTGGTGGTGGGGAATACCCCCTCCATTTGGTCTTCGGCACGGTTTCCTCAGACATTAGGCCCTACATCCACTCCAAGCAAACAGGTCAAAAACCTAGGACTATGGCTTGATTCCAATTTATTCTTTGAGGCTCAGACCCGGAAAGTGGCTGGGAAATGTTTCGGTATTTTAAAGACGCTGCAAAAAACTCTGGATATGCTTCCCACTCCAGCTAGGAAAACCCTGGTCCATGCCTTAGTAAAATCGCAACTAGAATATGTTATGGTAGCTTATATAGCGCGCGATTACCCGGGGAGTAACTAAAAAATGTCTGCATAGGTTGCAATGCACCCAGAATGCGGAAGCCCGACTGGTTCTAAAATTACCTAGAAGAGCTTCTATCGGGAAGGCTCTTGACGACCTGTATTGGCTACCAGTTGGGAAGAGAGTCCTTTATAAAGCTTTATGCATCAGCCATCGGACTTTACAGAGCAAAGGCCCAAAATATTTGCATGGCCTTCTCACCCCCTCTCTCCAGCTCCGATCAGCCGAGACCCATCTGGTTAAAGTCCCTAAGATTCCTCAAGTCAGAATCGGGGCTCGGTCTTTCAGTTATCTGTCAGCAAAGAACTGGAATGATCTCCCTCTCTCCCTCCGTTCGGAATCTTCAGAAGTTCTTTTCTGAAAAAAACTGAGAACATGGCTGTTCCAGGTATAGGTCTCTCTGTCCCCTTCTTGTAGAGTTCTGCTCAGCACGGGGACAGACTTTTTGGTGTAACCATGCGCTTTATAAGAGTCATTATTATTATTATTATTAAACTGGATTTTGGCATTTCTTGATTAGTGGATGACTTTTCATCGTGTACCACTCTTTATTGTATCCCACATTGGATCTGTTTAGCAACAATGCAAAAAAGTTAAGAAGATGTGAAATACAAGCCACTGCTTATTCATAGTAAAGAAAGAAGCTATTTTACTGGCTAATATTTCAGGATGCACTATTTTCATTCATGTCTTTATTCAAGTTGCTGTTGTCATGGTGAGCAACCTTCTTTCTACATTGTCTGTACCATCTCTAATCAATTAGTTGCCAGATTTATGTGTGACAGGTATTTGAAACAGTTAAGCGAGTAACACCATCACAATTCCTGACCCACATCTGCCAATAGAGGCTGAAGATATCCCTACCAATAATGGCCAGTAGAAAGCAGATCTCTGTTCTTTGCTGCCTAGAAGGTGAGCTGTTAGATATTGGTTGCCTCTCATCCCAGGTTCCTGCACCAGTCACAACCCTTAAAGTAAGTAAACTGAACAATATGCTTGATGCAATACTTCATCTCTCTATGCTACTAAAACCTCACCATTACCCCAAGATGCCAGCTTGTGGAGCTGACAGTTTCCTTAAAATTGACTTAGTCAGTGAGGAAAAATAACGTGTCCCGCACTAAAAGCTCTTCTCTTGCTCTTGGTTCTGTACGTGGGTAAATACAAACACATTAAGACCCCCTCTACCAAAGCCATGAACTCTACTTACTGTAACACAATCTACCAACAAACCTCCAAATGCAAAAATCTTGGGATGAGAGAGCCAGAACTCTGGGTCTGGGACACATTTAACCAGTGCAAGTTAGCATATCTTAACTGCCTCGTTTTCAGAACACCAAGGCTCAATTATGCTTTTAAAGGAAGCATTGACTATACTGCAAAGCAAGGCATGTCCAATGCCTTGATCGCTGAAATCTTAATGCAGACATAACAGCCATATATGTCACACCCACAAATAGCTACCGCCCCCTTAACTCAATACTGTCTTTAATATGGAGTCTGTTACTTTACATTTGTCAACTTTTATATAATTGTTTCTGGTGACCAGTTATAAATTTGTACTCAAATTTGCTCCGAAGTGTCAACCAAGGTGACATTCTGGTGCTATATGAAACACCCAAATAAACAACATTTAAAAATGCGGCATACCATCATTAATCGGTAGATGGGTTTTCATAAAAATGTTATTTGGCCGATTCCATTTCTTTGTGTCTGTGACCTTATTTAGGTGTGTGTGTTATTGCATTATAATCCCGCTGCCGAGGGCTATATTGGTTGTTAAAGGCCCTGAACCTAGGGCGTGAACCTATAACTAGGTAGAGGGGTTTTAACAAGTAACATAACTAGAGGCAGATGGGTTGTACTGCTATTAAAACATTACACCCATTGAGAGTCTACGTTTAAAATCGAGAAACACAGAGACTAGTAGAGGCTAGCTGATCATGCCCATACGTGGGTCCCATGAACAAAAAGTGCAAAACCAATCCTGGGTTGCTTGCGCTCCCATTCGGGTAGGACTTTTGCCTGGCAGTTTAGGTGGGACTGCTCCCATTCGAGCAAGGAAAATATCGATTTGCCTATGGCAGAGACCACACTTAGGTGGCTTGGTGTGCAAACTAACGATGGACTGGGATAAGGCCCCAAGTAATTACTAGTGGCTGAGATTAATTCAAGCATTCAAACCATCAGTTTTTTGTATACTTTAGCGGATCATGTCAAGCACTTTTGAGCGCTAGAGTTTCCAAGAAGGCTTTCTCATGGAGAAGTTTTCTGCCTACAATAGAGGAAGAAAATCATGTTTGCCTTCTCACTGCTCCTCCTGTTATGCGTCCCAGCCCTAAATCTAATAGATAGTGGACAGAGAGGAAGTTAAGATAAAGGTTGGAGAAAAACTACATCTTAATAATTTTCCTGAAAGCCCAATGGTCTTGTATGCCTCGGGCAGCAAGGGGAATGGAATTCCAAAGGGCAGGTGCCAAACCCTGAATTATCGCCCACTTGCGTCCGCGGAGCGCAGGGCTCGGGCCGGAATATACTTTGCGCACAGCTCGCTCAGAATTTGGGGACCCAGCTCGTGCAGGATCTTATGTGTAGTGCATAGCATCTTAAAGTAGACTCTCTGTTCTATAGGCAACCAGTGAAGCCAGCGAAGAAGGTCAGAGGCATGGCAATACTTGGGTAGCGCAAAGAGCGTGTGAGCAGCCGCATTCTGTGCCCGTTGAAGTCTTTTGGTCACGGCATTGTTACCGCCAAGTAGTAGTCCGGTACAGTAGTCTAATCGTGACAGAGTGCCCTGTGCCCTGAGTTCTGCAGAAGATCAAGAACGACTGGGCCTAAGTCATCCTAGTGGTCTCAGAATGGGCCAGGAGAGTGTGGAATCTGGAACCTATGGACATGAGCATAAGTCCTCTGACCAAGCGTCTCTCCTCAACATCCGTTTGTGCCTGGTGCTGGGATACGTTTGTAGCATTGTGTGGTTCCCACCATTCATAGCCATTGCATGCAAAGTTATTGGTTGTTTTGACTTTTGCTTATTTTAGTTTTTTCGTTCCTTATGTGTACCCTGTTTATAATGATGTACAGCTATCCTTTGCGTCCCCTGACACTAAAAACAGCTTTTCTCATTTTGATAACTTCACTCATCATTTGAGTGAGCTAGAAGCTCTTTCTATAAATTCTCAATACACCACCTTCAACCTTCTGCCATTCTTTTCTCCACCTCATTCCACAAAAGAGAAGGAGAGACTCCAATTGTTCGGATTCCAAAAGAGCCTCCAGTTTTTACACTGATTGTACGTACCATGGACAATAAGGTGGACGATCCGCTCTTTGTGGAGGTACTGTGGAGCAAGGAATTGTACATCAGTTCTTGAAAGGACCACATTGCCGTGGATAGTCCACTGTATTATAATCTGCTGTGCAGTGGCCAAGAAGCGGCCGCCAGAAGGTCAGAGGGATCATTAGGCCAGTGCCAAGGCTGCAACTAGTGCGCTGGCACGCAAAGAGTTTGTCTTGGACATGTCAAGCCGCAATGTGGATGTCATTTCACACATTTACGAAGCACTGCTGCCTAACCAGTCCGGCGGAAGGGGCACTTGGCCTTTTCGGTCCTATAAAAGTCTTAGTTTGAACCATTTCACAGTCCCACTTCCTTGGTGGCACTTCTTTGGTAACTAGTCACAAAGTGAAGAATCAGCACTTAAAAGTATCCATCAGAAGAACAACTTACCTATATTTGGTAATGCTCTTTCTAGCGGAGGCTCTGTATAAACACTGATTCCTCACCATCCTACCACCCACCCACCCTCCGGGTAAATGGTCTATCTTCCAGCTAAAAAGTTCAAATTCCAGGAATCTGCACACTGTCACAACTATTCATTTGTAAAGCTCTGCTCCCAATGGCACAGACATCCTCAAGAAAGAAACTGACGTCAGCGCGCTGAGTAGCACTCTAATGCGGTTACAATGTTGCTTCCCGGGTGGGGCAACTACACCTGCTGCCATGTGGGAGCACACTTAGAAAAATGTTTGGATCCATTCTTGGACCCAAGGGTATTCACAGGTGAGGACTCTTCGGTTAGATAGAGTATCAATTAGAAAGAGAGTTGCTAAAGGTAACTAGTTCTCTAGCATGTTTTTCAGCTTTGTGTTATTGTGAAGAAATATTTAAGTCTACTAAAAGGTGTTAAATTATGATAAGGCAAAAAAATTAAGTTGAGATTTATTTCTGTGATTTTAGTTGGTGAACAAACAGTGCTGTTAACATGGGCACACCCTGGTTACTTGCAAATTAAATTGTGAATTTGGTAGCTCAACCTGTAGCAGGCAGAGTGAGCCTGTCGGAAAGAAAACGAGGCTCTGAGTTTGTATCATGGTGCCTTAGTTCTGTCTGAACTAAAGTTAACCAGATTCCAAGCTGAGTGTGTGGTTATGTTCTCATTTCAGCTTTTTTTAGTAATGTTACTGTAGCTATTTAACTCTAAGTATCAGCTTATAGATGGGTGTGCAGTTGGTTAGATGTAAGGAATTTACCGTAAAGAAAGTGAATACATCCGACAGGCATGTTGTTGTTAGAAAATGAGATAACAGCTACTATTTGGTTTCTCTCGTCTCTGCTCTAATGAAGGTGAGCCCCTACAATTCATGCTGTTTATATGTTGCTTTTCTTATTAATTCAGGTGAGAATATAAGAAGCTCAAATCATTACATTATTAGCAGGCTAGTAGCTCATTCACAGTGGGCATGAAATTCAGATGTTAAACATCACACCACAGCAATATTCAAGCTAGCAAGAGAGATCTTGAGGAAATGCACCCATTGAGGGATCTGAGAGTCACTTGCAAGTCCCACATTTGAATCCCTGCAGGCTCGCTCATCCTGTGACACTATTAACTTGAATAAATTCATGAAAAATAACAACGCCACCCTTTATTCTCAGTGCATTGAGAGGCAAACTCTGAAGCTATAATCACTATAAAAAAGGCTAGAACTTTAAAAATGCTCATTGCCAGCGAAGGGCAATGCAGGCTACCCAGGCATTTCCTGCAGGGTCTGGCATATGAGTAATTGTGCTGCAAAGAGGTAGAACTATAGTTCAGCATTTTGCCAATACTCTGGCCTTACGCAGGAAGAATTGGGGTTGGCAGAATGGGAAGATACGAAGAATAGTTGAGAGAGCAGTTTGAGAAGTTTTCCTTATTTCATATATTTATGTAGTGCTTTGTGTCCAGCGGGAAATTTCGAAGCACTTCAGTTATTAGTGAAATTAGCCAATATAAGTGGTGATCAGTTTAACAAAATCGAAGTTTCCTATTTAGGTAGATTAGCCTAATGCTCGTAGGCTTGCACATTGCGCAACCGATCGAATATGAGCATTTGTCTTAGAATCACTAGTATGGCAGTACACTACAATTTTCCCTTGGTTCATATCCACTACCCTGCTCTTCAGCCCATGTTCCAACAGGCCTTCTCAACAGCCTGCCCTGATCTTTTTCACTTGCCTTGGTCTCTCTTCCCATCACTATTTCGATCACCCACTCTTCTGCCTTTCCTGAACCCTCAGACCTTCTGGGTGCCACAGTAAATGGATACCACCACTCCTCACTCATACACACCTCCGTTTGAAGCCCACTCGCCTTCATATATCACCCTCTTCCTACATGTGTCTCTGAATTTATTACTACACTAAACATTTTCACCATTTTGCAACTTGTCCAGAATGCTGCAGTGAGACTGATTCTGGATCTTCCCAAATTTCATTCGATCTCCCCTGCCATACGAAAATTGCTTTGGCTTTCAGACGAGAACAAATTCTGTTTAAGGCCCTATGTATTGTTCACAATAGGGCTTTGGGAGGGGCAGCCGACCAGTGGGAGGCCTGGCCCTCCCCGGGGAATTTTGGCCGGGTGGGGAGGGGGGGGCATGGCTCCTCAGTTGGGCTGGTTTGGGCTTTGTGGGCTCTTTTTGGGCTGGTTGGGCTGGTCTTGGGCTAGTGGCATATTTAACCGGACATTTTGGGAATCTACCCACCATTTTGGTGGTAGTGACCCAGCAGCCGGTTGTAGGTGACCTGTGGGGTTTCTCTGTTTTCCCGCCCGCCCTTTGTTTCTTTTTGCTGGGGGTGGGGGCTGGTACTGGGTTGTAGGATTGTGCAGGATGGGGTTTTTACGAAGTGGTCTTGTTGGGACCAGGTGCATCGGGGGTTATATTGTATGGGGGTTCTCGTCGCTGGAACAGGTGCTGGTGTGTTTCTGTAGTCCTTTTGTGTTGGTGTTTTTTCCTAAAAGTGCAGGGGAGAGTTTATGAGTCTGGGTTTACAATTGGGTACATATAAGATTTTACATAGTTAGGTAGGTAGGAAAGCTGGAAATTGCAAGTTGGTGTTTATAATTGTTGCATGGGGGATCCAATTTTAGGGGTGGGGGAGCGGGGTATGTTAGGAAGTATATATTTATGGAGGCTTAGTTTTGTTCGGCACAGGCCAAGGGTATGTATTTGTAAGGTGCACCTGTTTCCAATAAAGCGGCCTTTTACACACCAACAAGCTGGTATGTGATATGTGCTGCCCCTCCCCACCCCATCATGGGCCCATGGCACTTCATAACTCAGGTCCAGAAGGAATCAAACGCCTCTTCCAATGCTATGTCCCTGCCAGACAGCTGCTATCTGCCAACAAAAATTAGATGGTTGTGCCCAGGTTTAGGAGGGCAAGGTGGGGAGGAAGGGCCTTTGCTGTGGCTGCATCTGAACTCTGGAACACCCTACCTACATCCATGTCCTGTCTAGAATCACACCCTCTCTTCCGTAAATTTTAGAGACCTGGCTCTTTGCCCTCTAATCTCTTAGAGGATTGATACTTCCCTCCCTCTGATCGGGTTTCTGTTATCAGCGCCTTGACGCCCATGGGCATTTGTTTGCGCTCTATAAGTGATCATTCATTCATGCCAATACCAAAACTACTGGGTTTGTTAATGCCTGTTTGTTTTAGTGGCTTACAGAAAATATTCTTCAGTCATTAAATATTTTGTATTTTGTTCTACTGGTCTGTGATATCTAGGTTTTAGCTTGAGTCTGAATTAAAATGTTTTAATAGTAAACTCACACGTATAATGTCTTGCTAACACATGTAAATATATGTTATCAATGGAGGTATTTATTACTGAGTTATGGAGCATTCTAAGTCAGCACTTTCATACTGCTTTATAAAGGCATTGTATTATTTGAACCATTGGTATTTATTTTTCCTTCTTATTTTGTTAGAATGTGCTGAAGGAACTCGAGAGACGGAAGACTGATTTGAACAGTGTCACTGAGAGCAGTGCAGCATTGCAGAGCTTGGTGGAGGGCAGTGAAAGTGCCCTGGAAGAGAAACTGTGTCTTCTTAACGCTGGCTGGAGCCGCGTCCGCACCTGGACTGAAGACTGGTGCAACACTCTCTTGGTGAGCTCGTGAAAGTAACAGGCACATGACTCAGTTGTTACTCACTACTGCAATGTCAAAGGCATTAAGTTGGCGTCTCTCAGAGTTCTTGATTATGACCTCTGCGCAAACACCTCCAATCAAAAAGTGTTGCGACATTTATCACACCTGTTAATTACTGGGCACTGTGAAGGGTTGTCAATTCTGATTTCCCTCCTGATTCACACTTGTGTAAATATAATGGGAAAATACCAGGACATACAAATTCTAATGCAGAAATCACCAAATTCAACCTGGTATACTCCATGGTTGAGAGCTCAACTCATAATAGGAGCTATTGATTGCACTTGTTAAATTCTTAATCCTAGGTACAGGTTTTTAACGGGTCGATAAATAGCATCTACCCCTTAGGGCAGGTGTAATCAAGACCTGAGTCTTCTACTCCTCAGAGCGCACAAATTTACCATTCTTTTTTACCCTTACAGCAGCACGCGGTGGTTCAGTCCTAGATTAGAAAACCAATAGGTGCCTCTGAACTAGGAAGGACTGGTGTGTATAAGTGAGATATTCTTCTTCCTGTGTTATGCATAGAGAAATACCGTCCTATTTTCAGCTTATTTCTTTACAGCAAAATATGTTGAAACTACACCTTTGATTTCCACTTGGACAAAAATAAATATTCTTTTGGAACGTAGAGCGTAAGACAGCATAACTTCCTACTTAGTTTATCCAGAGGGTGCATAATTAGCTCTACAATTTTTTTTTTAAAAGGGTCTTGTAACCTGCCGAAGGAGTTTTTGCAGGATTGTGCAATACAGCTCTAAATTCATTGCCAAACAGGTACCTATACTGAATTGCCTATCCCTCCCAGCACTCCGGTCAGGAACCTACAGCAAGGTTACCATTTCACAACCGTACAGCCTAGATATTGTGTCAATCCCATGTGTTGCTTTTGGCTTCCACCTTGATTAAATTATGTTCACTCTCTCTACACTTTCAGGTAGAGTGTAGATCTATTAGGACCTAATATTATAAAGAATGAGTATTATTCAGATTCGTGAACAACCAGATAGGACACTTTGGCAGAGTCTTATTTGAAATATAACACAGTATTTCCTCAGCATGTAGGAGAATTTTTTTTGACTCCCAGGAAAGGACAATTCCTGCCCTTCTTTCTATCATATGCAAAGGTGCTGTGACCAAAGGAAGGAAACACCTATTTCTAAGAACATGCAAGCTCTGGGGAAGTATAGGCATGGGCTTGGGGGTGTTAGTAGTCCTGGTGTTTTGTTTTTGTTGTCAGTGTTGACTTGCTGGATCTTTTTGGATGCACTCATGACACCCAGTAGGATGCAGTATAATAACATGCACTCTCGGTTTTGGTTTCCCTCTTAGAACCATCAAAGTCAGATGGAGATCTTTGATGAGAATGTTGCTCATATAAGCACCTGGCTGTACCAGGCTGAAGCTTTACTAGACGAGACTGAGAAGAAACCTGCAAGCAAGAAAGAAGACACTGTGAAGGTGAAGATGCTATAATTTTGTTCACAAAAACATACAAGAAGTTTACTTCCCTTTTCCTATTTGATATATTTGTTCCATCTCCTACTTCTTTTCCTTCCAGCGTTTGACGTCTGAACTGGAAGATGTTAGTCTACGAGTAGACAATGTTCGTGATCAGGCTGTTATACTGATAAACAGTCGGGGAACCTCTTGCCGTGAACTTGTGGAGCCCAAACTAGCCGAGTTAAACCGTGATTTCGAAAAAGTGTCACAGCACATCAAGGCTGCGCAGGTATGGTTAATAGATGGCTGCTATCTTTGCCCTACTTCCCATGAGGAAAAACAGTTTAACATTCTCCATCATTGCTTTTATTCTGTGTGAACATGCATGTCACACAGGAACATATGCTACCACAAACAAGAGGCATAGTTTAAATGTATGGCTAGTTTCAAAAATGTTTAAAAACTGAAGCATTTTCCCACTCTTAATTGTATTGTAAACATTGATATTGTGGATTTGTCCGTGGCAGACCTTTCTCAGAGTTTGATTTTAAAAAATGAACTAGAAGTGATGGGGATAGGTTGGCCTAATAATTTTATTAACTTGGCTGCTGCTTATCATTTTCAATGACTTTGAGAACTCCTCACCAAACCTGTAATCCTGAAAATATCTCATCTTCAAGTGGCCTTGCCAATAACACAGAAAAACCAAAGGTGGTGATGGACGGAGCGTTGACAATACAAACACTCACCCCCAGTCAACTGATCTGGGTTTAATCCATCACCGTTCTTTAGCTCACTCCGCCACCCCAGTTCAGACATGGCCATATGCAAATCAGTCTGACCCTGTGCCTCATGGGAACAGTCCAGCCCGAACTGCCAAGCCATGTCTTCCCTGGACCGGAATCAAGCTTCCCAGGACCGGTTTCTGGCATTACAGCCGTCTTCAGCCGGGCTTGCTTGACTCCAGTGGCAAAGTGAGCAAGGGGCTCACGTCTGAGCATACCCTGCCAACTTAGGGCGAACAAAGAAAAACCAAAGGTGGTGATGGACAGAGCGTTGACAATACAAACACTCACCCCCACTCAACTGATCGGGGTTTAATCCATCACCGTTCTTTAGCTCACTCCGCCACCGCAGTTCAGACATGGCCATATGCAAATCAGTCTGACCCTGTGCCTCATGGGAACAGTCCAGCCCGAACTGCCAAGCCATGTCTTCCCTGGACCGGAATCAAGCTTCCCAGGACCGGTTTCTGGCATTACAGCCGTCTTCAGCCGGGCTTGCTTGACTCCAGTGGCAAAGTGAGCAAGGGGCTCACGTCTGAGCATACCCTGCCAACTTAGGGCGAACAAAGAAAAACCAAAGGTGGTGATGGAAGGGGCGTTGACAATACAAACACTCACCCCCAGTCAACTGATCTGGGTTGAATCCATCACCGTTCTTTAGCTCACTCCGCCACCCCAGTTCAGACATGGCCATATGCAAATCAGTCTGACCCTGTGCCTCATGGGAACAGTCCAGCCCGAACTGCCAAGCCATGTCTTCCCTGGACCGGAATCAAGCTTCCCAGGACCGGTTTCTGGCATTACAGCTGTCTTCAGCTGGGCTTGCTTGACTCCAGTGGCAAAGTGAGCAAGGGGCTCACGTCTGAGCATACCCTGCCAACTTAGGGCGAACAAAGAAAAACCAAAGGTGGTGATGGACGGAGCGTTGACAATACAAACACTCACCCCCAGTCAACTGATCTGGGTTTAATCCATCACCGTTCTTTAGCTCTCCGCCACCCCAGTTCAGACATGGCCATATGCAATTCAGTCTGACCCTGTGCCTCATGGGAACAGTCCAGCCCGAACTGCCAAGCCATGTCTTCCCTGGACCGGAATCAAGCTTTCCAGGACCGGTTTCTGGCATTACAGCCATCTTCAGCCGGGCTTGCTTGACTCCAGTGGCAAAGTGAGCAAGGGGCTCACGTCTGAGCATACCCTGCCAACTTAGGGCGAACAAAGAAAAACCAAAGGTGGTGATGGACGGAGCGTTGACAATACAAACACTCACCCCCAGTCAACTGATCTGGGTTTAATCCATCACCGTTCTTTAGCTCACTCCGCCACCCCAGTTCAGACATGGCCATATGCAAATCAGTCTGACCCTGTGCCTCATGGGAACAGTCCAGCCCGAACTGCCAAGCCATGTCTTCCCTGGACCGGAATCAAGCTTCCCAGGACCGGTTTCTGGCATTACAGCCGTCTTCAGCTGGGCTTGCTTGACTCCAGTGGCAAAGTGAGCAAGGGGCTGCATCAGCTTTGTGACTTATACAATGTTCCACACTTTGAATGTCCGAGGGTCCAAATCGCAAAACTTTATGCACCTGTAAAAGGTTTTTATATGCTCATGTACAGACATCTGCAGCCACAAACTATTGCTCTTGATGCACAGTGATACTTACAAGTGTGAAAAATCCACATAGTATATAATGTAGTAGAATGCTTGACTTAGGTGTTATTCCAATGGAAGCCAACACCAATAATTTACTAAACGCATAGAAAATTGTAACTGGGTATTCTAAAACATTTGCAATGTTATGTCCCAGACTTGGTACGTCTCTGTGTGTAGGAAGCTGGCTCTTTATGTGATATATCACTAATCTGATATACTGTGTAAAGAGTTCAGAGGTTCCCTTATAAATAGACAGGTGCTTGCTTTAGCACTCCCAAGGTGCTCTATTAGGGATAGTGTGGTCAAACAGCCTTTGGCTTAACCAAGAGGATTGCAAGACATCCGCACATACACATAATAATCATTAAATGTCACATACAACTCAAGAAGATCCATGTCAATTAATAAAAACAGCAAGTATCTTTATATATGTTTAGGCATCAGAGAAAAATCTTTCAGGTAAGTATGTTTTTAAATAATAATTCTTTTTGATTCAAAAAGTGGACATTTGTGTTCTGCAATGTTATCATATGGAAGGAAGAACAAGCTCTGCAAACAGGTATAGTACAGCAACATACAGGACCAATCTCCAGGAGGTGAGTGGTGGGCAAGGTCCAGGGCAGCACCAGCAGTGCACCGCCAACGGTACGGGGGGAGCCGGGTGCAGGGTGCAAAATGGTGTCGGGAGCCCAGTTTTATTCTATGGAGATCGTCTCTGCGAAAAGAGGCTGTAGGCTCCGGCTAGGAGGCCTCTTGGACTGAATTGACAGGGGTGCTCAGGCCTCACGATGCTCGGGGGCGTAGGGACTCCTTTGGTTCTCTTCTCTATGGCCTAGGGGCGACAGGTGCAGAGGTGTCCTAAGGCATTGGGCTTTTCCTTATCAGAGCAGCTGGAGTAGAGAGGGCCTGCGTGAAGAAGCTGCAGGCGACATCAGAGGGTCCACGAGGGGCGAAATCACAATGGACTCAGGCTCTGAAGGGCTGGTGGACCTTGGTGGCATCATTGGCCCACTTCAGCTCGGGCTTTGAGCGACAGATACAGTGGTGCCTTCAGGGTCCCTTCTTTTGGTGCTGCGTCAAGATGCAGGGAACAGTTCCACTGTCCCACTGTCCCACTGGCGGCCTTGGTTCTTTATCGAAGGCGTACAGTCCTCCCACGTTTCTGGGGTCAGCAGCTGCAGGGTGAGTTGACTTTGGTACAGTTTTCGACAAGGGATCCAGGTTGACCGGCGGGGCTGGGACCATGTCAGCTGCTACTTCTCTCCTCTCTGATTTTGCGGCTCTTCAGTGTTCTCTTCTTAGGTCATCAAGATCTGCTTCTCTGGTGTCAGGGACTCCCCTAAATACTGAATTTAGGGGTGTTAAAGGAGTGTAGGGTAACAGCCAATTGGCTACTGACCCTTGGGGTCACTACTCCACCCTATATGACAACTTCCTGTGGGAAGTGGGCATATCCCTGACACAGAATTCCCAAGTATGCCATCACAAAAATGGCTACTTCTGAAAAATCAGTGTAGTCCACCTTAAGCCTGGTACTAGCCTGAAGGTGGAACGCCTATTTGGCTAGCTAATGTTCCCGCCTGTCCAGTTGCCAAGGGATTCTGGGGGTAGAGTAGCTTCCTCTCTTGTGATGTAAGCTAGACTCGCATTACAAAGGCAGTAGCTCTTTGATGCTTGCTGGCCTGGGGAGGCTAAATCATTTGGGAGGGCGTGTTACACCCTCTTCCCAGACAACCCTTTGTTCTAGGCCTCCTGGGAGCGGAGGATCTCACCCTAGGAGGTCAGAACAGTGTTTAGGGTGACAGGCTGTCAGAAACAAGTAAGGAAGCACACCAAAGGCTGGTAGGTTTTCAGGGGGCACTTCTAAGGTGCCTTCTGGGTTCATGTATTGGTAAATCCATCACTGGAATCAGTGTGGGTTTATCAATATGAGATGTTTGATAAATCATTTAACTGGGGACCTCATTATCTCCACTGTCCAGCACGTTTTAAAAATGGCTTCCCTGTCCACTTGCACTGGCAGTAATAGGACTGACCAGCACAGGGGCATATCTTTTCATACAGGTATGCTCTCACATGTAATTTTCCGCACCCTACCATAGGGCTGGCAGGCCTGTTGTAGGGATGACTTACAAACATCACATGCAGTGTTGGGGTACATGACACACAGGGATGTTTTCACTTTTGTCTGTACCAAAACATGCAGCCTATAATGGCAGTTTTGCATTTGCTTGATGAGGGGTCCCTCCGGGTGGCACAATTCATGCTGCTGCCATTAGGGACCTTGATCAGTACATCCCATATTACAGTACCCAGTCTAAGAACCTGTATAACCCTTAAGGTTGTGGAAAGACAAATTCAGAATTCTCATATTCATTCTGCCCTGGACAAAGGAGACTCGACTGTCTCCTTGGACTTAGAGGATGTTCATGTTTTTTTTGGTCCCAAAACTTTATTTATATAGTTTTTCAAGGTAATAAGATTACATATCCATCAACATGTTATATAGTTGCTGTCACTTTAGCGTAAGCTGGTCAAACATGAACACACAACACACAGTGGTTGAGCATGATGTGCATTTTGTATATACCCATCTTGCAGTCCCACATGTGTTACCTACATTCAAGGTAGGCCAGAAAATCTTTTATTTTGCGATGCTCCCCTTGTTGGAGGTGGTGATCAGAGGCATCTGGCCTGCATTGGAGAGCCAGCTCCACACAGGAAACAGCCATTATAATGTGGTCATAACCAGCCATGATCATTACCACAAATCCTTTACAACAAACCTGACTTTACTATGCATGTCCCTTACCCACAAATCCTTTACTACGAAAATGCCTTTACCACCCATGCTTCTACAATGAAATCGGGCATACATAGTAAAGCCATGTTCTTTGTAATGGCTGTTTCCCGTCATTAGTTTGCCTTCGGTTTCCTGTTTTTGTTACCCCAGGCGAGAGAGCAGTGCCTTTTCACGTTCCACAGAAGAATACTGCAGGCTGTGCTCCTGAGTACCTGAAACAACGACAGGCGCGAGAATAGACTCCCTGTGAGGTGTAAAACACAGCTAATCCTGGTGAGCTCCTTCCCTCTGCTCTTCGGTGTTTATTTATGATAGCGTTTTTGTGGGTAAACCAGTACTTTTACTTCACAATGCTTGTATAAGCCCTGCCAGGGACTTAACAGAATGCACTTTCGGTACTCACAGGAGCTTCTCGATGGGTTGGGAATTAATATTTGTCATAGATAGCAGAGATAGTAATGGTGACAGGATAATGATAGTGCTGCTCATAGTCAGAAACGCAAACATGAGACCAAAGCACTTCCTCACGTCGATTCGTGCTGTAAACCTAACATTCCCCTAAAGCAGATTCAAACTTGTGACAAAGTACTCAAGCATGCGAGTGAGGTACTTGAGGTGTGCCTTCTTAGCAAGCTTCACCCAGTCTTCTTCACAAGCAAATTATCTTCCTCCCAGCGTGTTGCTCCTAAAGTGCTTATGAATCTTGCCCCCGGTAATACCAAGCTAGACGATGGACTTGAGTAGGGTGGGAGAGATGGAGCAGACCAGAGACAATGGCAGAAGGAGAGTGGTGGGAAGAAGCAAGACCACATATGGCAGGAGAGCAGTGAAAGAAAGAGCAAGCAACACCAGGACAGCATGCCAAGAGAAAGTGAAATTGGAGGTGTGGGGAGTTGATGACCAATGAGAAGAAAATAAATTAGTAATGTTGAAGCCCAACAATTAATTTTTACCACACATATGTCTGTACCAACCATGACTATACTACAATATGTTTGTGGAGGAGGCATATATAGTAAAGCCATACATGTTGTAAAAATGCTCATACTAAATGCATGTGTGGTAATGACACGTGTTGTACTGAAGACGAAGTAAATGCATGCGTGGTAGTTGCATGCGATGTTCCATCATACAACTGCTCCACATTAAACTACTGGAGCTATGGGCCATCCCTTTAGCTTTCAATGCTTTCCAGCCATCTATCAGGAGGGCTGAGTAGTTTCTCAGGTGCAACACCACTGTTATGTAGTAATGCAACAAGCAGGACTGTGATGGGTACTGGGTGCTGGGCCTAGAGGATTTGCATCTCTGGAGATGGGTGGAAATATCAAATCGTCCTCCTACTCGCCAACCACCTGGCCGGTTCCCTGAATGCAATAGCCGAAGAACTGGGGGAGATATCGTCAGGCAGATCAAAATTGGCGTCCACATCCAAAGATGGCACAGTTCATATTTGAGCCGTTCAGACAGCCATGGCTAGATTTCCTCATCACTGTTAATAATGTGCAATGTTTGCAATTGTATGCTTTGAATTTCCAGTGAGGACAGTAGTTAGAAGATGGATTCCACCTGGAATGGAACAAGGGACCATAGTACACCTCCCTGCCACTACTTCTCCTTCACTGAGTACTGAAGAGGATCAAGGAAAACTGGGCTCCTTATCTTATGGGTCCCAGATTGGGCCAGAAGAGTGCAGTACTTGGAACTCTTGAAATGAGTATCTGGCCTCCAATTAGGCTACAACTTTAGCAGGACCCCCTGTCTCAACAGCAGAACAAGGTCCTCCATCCGGATCTTTGCAACTTACACCTCCACGTTTGGAGATTGAATAGCGGCAATTGAATATGTTCGATTTGGCACCTGATGTGGTGGATGCAATCCCTGGCACCAAACTCTCCTCAACAAAAAACATTTGTTCTTGTACAGGTTTGTCACATGGTGTGGAACCCAGGACACAACCCTTAAAGGCGAAGCTGTCAGAGATTCTTTATTTTGGTTAGTCAATAGCCCTGCAAGGCCTTGCAGTGACCACTGTAAAAGGTTATTTGTCTCACATATACATTCACAGCACTACGCAACCTGGGCCCCACCTACCTTAACAGTTGCATCGACTTCCCCCTGAAAACTGCGCTCCTCAGGACTCCTTGCATTAATCTCAGGCATATACAGAACCAAATCTAGAAGACGGGCATTCTCTTACATCGCTCCTACATCATGAAGTGACCTCCTATTCCACATCAGAGCCTCCTTCTCTCTCCTTGAATTCTGCAAGAAGCTGAAGACCTCACTTTTCAATTAAACAGCCAACCACAGAAAGGGATAACCACACACACCTGTTCAGCGCCAGGATCCCTTAGTGGGTGATAATGCTCTTTGCGAATTCGCATAACTAAACATTTGTCTGCCCTTTCAACCTGTGCTGGGCCACTGCCTCTGTTTAATTCACTTGTTTTTTGATGATGTTTATTAAAGGTTTGCTACGCACTCCCCCCCAAACCGACTGTGATGCCACAGTGGAACTTTAACTTTTGTCTGGATATTCCTCATATGTACACTTTAAGAGCCTATGCATAGTCTCTCGCTGCGACTATTGACGGTAAAGACTATCTTCCTCATTGTGATTCCCTCAACTTGTCATGTGATTGAGCTGCATGCAATTTCAGTGCAACTACCCTACACCACCACCTTTCCATCTTACAGAAAGTTGTGACTCCCTTTCACAATGGACAGTTGTTTGCTACCAGTGTTTTTTGCTCATCACCCATCAAAAGAGGTTTACAGGCTTCATCGTTTGGACCCCAAGAGGGCTTTAAGCTTTTGCACTGATTGTGCCAAGAGCCTTCGAGCGAACAATCAGCTTTTAGTGGGATTTTTTGCATCAAAGAAAGGGAAGTAGTACAGAAGGGTCCCTGTTGAGGTGGACCATCCTCTGCATTTAGAACTGCTGTGCAATTGTGAAGAAGCGGGCCACTGATAGCCCGAGGGACAAGCCCACCAATACTGTGTTGGCAAGGCGGTTCCCTGTCCTTTAAGAGCCTATGCATAGTCTCTTGCTGCGACTATTGACGTTAAAGACTATCTTCCTCATTGTGATTCCCTCAACTTGTCATGTGATTGAGCTGCATGCAATTTCAGTGCAACTATCCTACACCACCACCTTTCCATCTTACAGAAAGTTGTGACTCCCTTTCACAATGGACAGTTGTTTGCTACCAGTGTTTTCTGCTCATCACCCATCAAAAGAGGTTTAGAGGCTTCATCGTTTGGACCCCAAGAGGGCTTTAAGCTTTTGCACTGATTGTGCCAAGAGCCTTCGAGTGGACAATCAGCTTTTAGTGGGATTTTTTGTATCAAAGAAAGGGAAGTAGTACAGAAGGGTCCCTGTTGAGGTGGACCATCCTCTGCATTTAGAACTGCTGTGCAATTGTGAAGAAGCGGGCCACTGATAGCCCGAGGGACAAGCCCACCAATACTGTGTTGGCAAGGCGGTTCCCTGTCCTTGATAGCTGCCAGGCTGCAATGTGGTCATCAGTGCACAAAGCACTTATGACTTGGCAGGTAGGATGGACACGTCAACCAATCTCTTCTCTGCAAGATGTTTTGGTGCGAGTCCGCTCCACAGACCCTCTCTCTACCTTGGAGAGGTACTGCTTTGGTGTCCATTCTAAGGTGAGGCATGTTAGGGTTGAAGTATCCATCACAAGAACAAGTTATCTACCTGGGTATCACATGTTGGCACATGGGAGCACTGCTACAAAATTCTCTGGCACGTGGGGGATATTGGAGAAGTGAGGAATCAGCATTTAGAGTATCCACCAGGAAGGATGTTACCAAAAGAAAGTAACTTGTACTTTTCACATGGAAATAGGACTTCCTTCAAAGAAAAAAAGAAACCAAATGTGTCACTCTATTCTTTTGTGGGGTTAAGAGTAGAAGGAGCTACAAAAGTTGTTACATTTTCTGGTATATGATATGCAGATTGGTTTTGAGAAACAATATATATATTAGTAAAACCACTAGAGAAAGTAGGGGAACTCCTTTGCCAGTATGATTTCATAATTGGTCCCATTTATATAGTCTTTGGCTCCTAGTGACCATGTCAAGGTCTCACTCTTCTACTGACCTTACCAGCAGTACCTAAACATTTGGGATAATGCAAAATTATGCTTAACAATCCAAAGACCTAGACAATGGCAAACCCCACACATTTATGGTATCCAGACATGGCCTCGCTTGTATAGTGGCTGTGAGCCAACTTTAAAGTGCACTTGAATATGCCTATACTTCAAAAAGACAATTCCACACACTGACATTTACTTTGACAATGTATCATTTCTGTTTTGCCTTTCTTTCTTTTCCATACTTCTGAAATTTCTGCATGCTTCCTCTGGTTGACCGAATCTATTGTAACTCTTACTTTTTTGTAACTCATTTGCGGTGTGCTTCCTTTTTTGCTGTAAGAAGATATCAATCTTCATTGTTGTTTCACTTGTAATGATTACTGACACTGAATTTGGCAGGGTCTTGCAAATAAAAATGTAAAATAAATAATGACATTAATTAACTTAATCAGTTACCCGTTAGTTAGTTAGTTAGTTAGTTAGTTAGTTAGTTTAGTGTTTCCACTTAACTTCCCAGTGCTTCATTCATGTGAAATGTAGTCGATTTGGATGATGCTTTTCTGATTTGTTTGAAAAACTGAATTGGAGTACAAAAGAAGTTAGAACCCACCAGTCTGGCGGTAATTCCGATGGGGCCTGTAGCCGAACTTGCCAGACTCATATGGATTAGAAAATCCTGGGTAAATCCATGAGACTTGGGTCTTTGTGGAGAAAACATGAGAGTTTCTGAGGAAATAGAGTGTGGTATTTCCATTTACCATTATAATTTCTTGTTTGTTAGGGAACAACTCGTAATCTTTCACTATCCTCTACTGCCCTAGTATTCCAGTACCTTAGCTAAGGGAATACTGGAAACAGGCCGCTCTAATGTTATCCTTATGATTGTTTTCATGTTCCAGGCGCTGGTTAGTCACGAGCCGCTCAAAAACACTACTTCTCTGCAAGACACACAAGACAGTGAAATTCTTCCGGAGGATCTGGACGCATTCGAGTCAGATTTGCAGAATATGCTAAAAGTTGTGGATAAACATCTGAAGTCAACTGATGAGGATGAAAAGGTAAGCAGTTAACAAAAGTATGTTTAGCTTGTTGACTTTGAAAGCAATGTTTCTTTCCGATGTGGTATGAATGGTGCTGGCTTAAAAATTCCCTCCCGTCTCTGCGACCTTGGCACTTAACTTGAGGGTCATCTATTATTTAGTCAGCTGTTTATGCAAACCCGTAATTTATTTGCAGCTTCTCATTGCTTATATTATATTCAGAGCTCTACACACACCTCGTAGTACTTCATTATTAAATGAGAACACTTCCCAAATTAAACAAATGTAAAAAGACAATAATTCTATAACAAATCTAAAAAACATGAGGAGCGTAGTCTACAAAAGAATTTTCTAGAATAGCAGCATATCATCAATGGAATACAAATTAGTATTTTATGGGGTCGAGTATGGACCTTCATACCATGTCAAATCCATTTTGTAAGCTTCAGTGTGTTCCTGCCTATTGGCGGAGGCTGCCCCTGTACTAAAATATATATCAAACAATGCTATGATGCTCGACTCAAAAATAAAGTGAAATGCAGAAAGAAATAGCAGTATACCAGTGAGCAACAAGCAACAACTAGTACGTCACTACCAACAGATAAGTGTTGATTATAATAAGCGAAAGTTGAACAGATGTGTATTTTAAGGAAGAAAACGAAGTATACTAAAATTGCTCCATGTTTCATTTACAAGACCAGGAAAAGAAAACTACAAGAAACATAAAAAGGCTTCATTCAACCCCTCTTTCTCTTTAGTCACTTAGAATTATTTATTTATTTAGTGTTTTGTTTAGCGCAAACTTGACCCCATAGGGTATCAGAGCGTTTCACAGTACAAGACGTGACTACTTTTTCTTTAGTACATTACTCTGGAAAGCATTTAACACATTAAAGTGCAATTCTTAATTGTAACAGAAACTTCACTCAGCAACAAAGACTTTAGCACATTCACAGAATGTAAGTCTAGAGGAACCATAGCATAAAGGAATGCAAGAACCAAAATAAAACAGGACTCCCTCCTTCACTTATAACAGTCAGGTCCTCCATATACAGCTGATTGGGTTAGTATTGGGTTTTAAACTATGTCATACATTGTGTAGTTGTAGTCCTAAGCTGAGTGAACTTGACACTTTTTGTAATAGTTTTGCTAGTCAATATTGACTCACATTGTGGCACGGTGGGCAAAGAAGGATAAGTGCACCTCGGTTTCCTCAGCATGTTTTTCACAGGCACAAGAAGGGCATTCAGTCACTTTAGATGCGATGTTTAAGGAAGAATACTCAGTCCAAAGTAAATTATAAGATTGCATGTAGCAATAGAGATGCACAGATGTCATAGGACTCTTGTCCACAATGGTTGTATGACACAACCATGCATTCATTTTCCAGGCGTTCCATAACAACGCTGGCGGAACAACGAATGTGTCTGAACCATGCCTTCCATTTACAACGCAAGTTGTTACAACGACTTACCTTCGGGGGGTTCTGGACTTTGGAATTGTATAATTTACTATTCCAATTCTAGTCACTGTAACAGTAGGGAAAGCATTGGACTTTAAAGTCCAACGCCGCTTGACCTAACGCATGTCGTTGTAATGACTTGCAATGTAAATGTAATGCCGTTTCCCGTCCACAACCGAGTTCAGTGTCATTCGTACTGTATGGATAAACTATTTGTGCTCATGTTTGCCAGTATGCTGCACTGAGCATGCAGTCAATAACCAGTCCTAATTAATGCAACAGTGCATTTTAAAAAGTCAACCTCCGCCCACTAGTACTGAGACAACACAGCTGTGCACAATACATATTTATAAGAAAAAGCAAAGCCGGTTACAACCAATGCCACCTGTATTAGAAGGAACCCATATTCCAGGGCCTGTTTTCAAATTGTATCTTCATGAACGCAGCTGCACTCACATCCTGCAAGTTCCACATTTTTTTTGCAAAAATATTTTTTTGTTTGATTTTTCTGCAAACAATACACGGTGTTCAACTACACACCAGCAACCACTGCTACATTGGGGTGGAAGTACATTTGTCCAAAGTTACCAGTAGTGTAGTGCATTATCAATTTGTTTTCAGCAATTGGGTGTCTGTTGAGGTTCATAGCATGCTACATAGTCTTCTATCCTACATTGTTAGGAGCTTGCCACCTGGGGTCTTTCCTCTTTCTCCCATTTCTATACCGTAATGGTTCATCCAGGGACCTCATGTTTCATGGAACTTCTTCGGCACCCTTTTGCTTTATAAGTAATCTTTTCCGCAACCATATATAGGTCCATCCCTATTTTCCATTCCCAGAGGTTTGGCTGCTCCGGGACTCCCCAATGCTTAGCCACATCATTTTGTTGCCACTATGAGACCCAAATTACTAAAAAGGAGTTAAATTTCAGTGACGCAAGTGCCACATTTTTAATCATTTAGTGAAACTTGGCCATAACATTATAACAGTGTCTGGAGACCGGGATAGAAATAAAGAAAATATGCGGATAATCACTTTCTCATAAGACTAGAGCACTATAAAGACATTTTAATTGCAGTTGTGTGCTGTACAACAACCAATAACCTAAAATATTATAACTACTGGTTAAACAGTAATTTAATGTGAAGCCTCGATCTCGTTAATTGCATGTCAGTAGTTACAAAAAGATCACACAAAGGCTATTTCTCACACCTGCTTTTCACAAAGGCTCATTTCCTAACAACGCCATCCTCCAATTTTTCTTTAGATTGATATGGAAAAGGCCCAGATCGAGGAGGCGCTGCAGAGGGGAGAGCAGCTGCTTCAGCAATCGATAGAGGACAACAAGAGAGAGAGAATACGACTGCAGCTCCTGCTGCTGCAGACAAGATACAATAATCTAAAGGTCAGAATGAAAGCGAATCGATGGTGTTCACATAATGTGTGTATTTGGTAAATGGTTTATGGGTAAAAAAACTGTTATAGATACATATCACGTGCAGATGTGTTCCCACCCTAGAGTCAAACAAGGTAGTTTGCAGCATTATGGGAATTTTTCTGTTAGTATTTATATAATGCTTCTCCCTCTTTTGGGTACCTCTAGTTTGATATTAGGAGATTAAAACACTGTCCATACATTTGCTATCCTCTACTATCATTATTTCGAAGTCAAAAATACTTTATTTCCAAGAAATACATTCTTACAGAAATACTGCACATTTCCCAATTCATTAGTGTAAATAAATAACTTGAAATCTCATGCAGTCAGTATTACACTACTACTACTACTACTACTACTACTACTACTACTCAAAGATAAAATATTTCAACCAATAAATAGCTTTGGTTTATAAGGGATATAGCAATATAAACATTTAATTCTCTCACACTAAAACTCTATAATAAGTCAAGCTCCCGAATTCACATATCAATAAAAAAAGAGAAATCATTTTACTCAATAAAACCATTATAAAGTGCAATATGTATAGCAACTTGTCACAACCACAAGTACACCAAGGGGAGGAAAGCCTAATACAATTGTTGTAACTTTGCGCAAATATTGGCAAGTAGCAATGGCTACATCCTGATATCTAAGGGCACGTTTCAAATTTAGACACATTTCTCTCGACCATACCCCATACTTTTTAAAGACAGGTCAGATAATCTTCTTCCTTTCCTCTGGAAGAAATATGAAGTCCATCAATAAGTGACTCACCAAGTCTTTCCTACCTCGCTTACAAGGGCATTGACCATGAACCTCCGTTATTTCTGTTTTTAGCCACAGTAAATGCCAACTTGGGTCAATACCTACCCTCAGCTGCAGAATTTCATTTCTTAAAAACGTATCTGGAATTTTGTACAAATATGGAAAATGTAATGTATGTATACTTGTAAAGCGCACTGTTACCTCGTTACGTGGTGTCCTGGCGCTGTATACCGCTGGGGAACTCGTCCTGGCTTTCCCTGTGAGAGGGCACCCCAAGGTGAAGCCAGGCATCCCCGGCGTTGCTGGGGCCGTTGTGGAGATTAAGCAAGCTATTGCCCAGAGTTGCAGAGTGGGACCCATGGTTAGCGTAGGCACCTAAGCGAGAATTATCGAGTCCGCGGACATTGACCCAAGACCCTGCCGCGTCGGGAATTGAACCCTGGTCCCGGGCCGACCTCTGCTTCAGGGTCTGCGGATTCTAACCGGTGAGCCACACTTCTCCACCATATTGTCCTGCAAAGCTAGGAAATGAATAGCTAAACTCCTGATTTTAAGATACTGAAGGTACTTCCTCCAACTGGTTTCAATCGCACATTACCTGAGGGTGCCCTTTCTTTGGCTGATCCTCACAGTTGCCATGTCTGGGACTCCCAGTTGCTTCAACATTGTTATCAGAGGATTACTCTTTCCGGAAAGAACTGACACTGTCTGAGGCAAAATTAGTACAGACAGCTTATCAACAGGAGCCCCATTTTTAATTAAAAATTAAAACGTAAGGCTCTAGGGTCTGCCAGAGGACTCCAGGCTATGGAGCCCAGCTGTCACCTTACTGCTTGAACAATTCCATTTTTAGCTAGATTGAGGAGCAACTTCAAAGACCTACCTTGTAGGCCTTCACATGAGACCCATCTATCCATTGCCTGGACCAATGCTCTGTTAAGAGCCTGGGGGATTAATTTGCCCTGAATAACTTTACTTAATGGTTTAAAGGTGTAGCTGCCATATTTACGATCAGATTTTTTCAGGCCATTCACTTCTGCTGATAGTACAAGTCTCTGGGAAGCTATATGCGTGTCCCATCTCAAATCAACAAAGAAGATCATACCCAGATCCTTATACTCTCTGACCTGCTCCAGCCGCACATCACCTAAAAAACAAGTGAATTTATTTTTCCTTCTAGAGAAAAACAGTGTCTTTGTCTTGTCAACATGTATGGTTAATTTGTTTTGAAGATCATAAGAATTCAGGGTGTTTCATTTCCGTTGGAGCCCTATAGGGGTATTGTCCATTACCACCAAATCATCTGCATACATCAGGCAACTAATGTGCTTAGCCTCTATCTTTGGAGAATAACTGAGTACCACTTAATGTCACGGGGAGATCTGCAATTAACAAACTAAACAGCAGGGGTGCCAACGCACCCCCCTGCCGTAACCTGTTCACTGCTCGAATTTCCCTCGATAGGCTCCTTCGCCCATGCAGGTCGACATGGACCCAATTATCTCTATGAAGCTTCATCACAAGATCTAACAAGGCTCTAGATATATTCCACTGATGAAGCTTGCACCACAGTGTACCTCTGTCCACCCTGTCGAAATCTACTTGGAAGTCAACAAAGAAGCAGCAAAGGCCACCTACTGATTCCATTGACTTCCTTGCGACTCCCCACAGTGCGAAACAGTGGTCCATCATTGAGTGCTTTGGTCTGAAGCCTCCTCTTTCCACAAGGATCAGCCCTGTGTCAAAAGCCCAGGCTGCCAGATGTTTGAATAACGTTTGTGCAAAGAGTTTGGTGGGGATGTCGAGAAGAGAAATCAGACGATAATTAGAGGGCTGATCCTTTTTGCCTTTTTTGTGAATGGGCTTCACTTTGGCTCCTTCCCACAAGTCTGGGAGGGTGCCTGTGCGAGTTACCCACTGAAAAACCCCACTCAAAATGAATCCCCATTTTCTGGGGTCTTACTTCAATATCACAGATGGTATTCTTTCCGGACCGCTTTGTATATGGGTAGACCTGCACACCATGTACAGCAATCCTTAATCTGGATTTTTGATAATTTAAACAATACTTCTATCTGAGTTAGCGTGCTATCTCACATAGGGGTACAGCCCTAACCCCTGTGCTATGAATCACCACTGTCGAGGCGTGGAAACACCTCATGGGGGGCATTGAATCTTTGACTAACTACCTATTTCTTACACAGATTTCACGGTTAAAAGTTAAATATGTCAGTGAGTGGCAATCAAGAGCATAAAGTGGATCTGTCTTTTATGTCTTTCTTTTCTTTCACTTTTTTTCATAGATAGTGCCTTGGCTTTTTTTCGAGTGACGCGAACTTCTGTAACTTTGTATCACACCCCTTACTTCCGGGAAGGTTTTAGACATTTCATTCGCATTGTTGCGCATAAACACTTGTACACACGTGTCTTTATGAATTCGCATTAGGCCAGCTTGGGCCCATAATGTCACCATTGTTCGGCGTAATAAAGATGTTTGAGGTCACACAACGATGTGGACCGGTCATCAGGAAGTTCCTATTTAAATTAAACACGTACGGACGCATGGGTATGGCATCTTTGACTCTTAATGATGACAGGCGTGCTATGCGAATGGCAGAGCGCACCTGGAGATCTGACCCCTCATCACTGCATCTCAAAACGCTTAAGAACAAGAGAAATGCCTACTTTAGGAAAATAAAGCGCGCAAAGTCTGACTTCTTTAACCGCCAGCTGGACCAAGCAAAAAACAGGACAAAAAAGCTGTTCGAACTAATCAAAACTCAAACAAAGACACAACCCTTACAATCAAACAGCACAACAGTCGATACCCCACACTGTGAAGCCTTTTCTGCTTTCTTTAAGCTGAAGACGGACAACATAAGAAATGACCTCATCATGGATGTAAGCCGATTCCCCAGTCACACCAGAATGACTAACACTCAACCTAAAAATAATGCATCATGGTTGTCCTGCGACACATACTCGGAAGAAGCAATACGCAAACTGCTCGGCACCCTGAAGCCCTCTAATCACCTCATAGACCCCCTACCTGCTAATGCTGTAAAAGACTTCATCCCTCTGCTCCTCCCACTTTGGACCAAAATCATCAACAGCTCCCTTCAACAAGGTCTCATCCCAGACGCCCTCAAGGTGGGGCAAGTCACGCCTATACTCAAGAAACCTACAGCTGACCCGTCTGACCTGAACAACTACCGCCCTATCACCAATATCCCCACCCTGGCCAAATTGCTGGAAAAATGTGTCCAACTCCAACTAACAAAACACATTGACCAATTTAACCTCCTCAACCCTCATCAATCAGGCTTCCGAGCGAAACATAGCACGGAAACGGCTATGACGCACATAATTGATGACGCCCTCCAAATTCTAGATCGGAATGAGTCTTGCCTCCTCATCCTTCTTGACCTCTCTTCAGCATTTGACACAGTCAAACACGAGAACTTACTGGAGCTGCTAAGCACTAGAATGGGTCTATCGGGAACTGTTCTCAAATGGTTTACTTCCTTCCTTCATAACCGGTCTCAGAAGTTCAAGATCGACAATGTGCTATCTACACCTGTGCCAGCAGATCTAGGTGTCCCACAAGGATCTTCCCTCTCCCCCACACTGTTCAACCTCGTCATGGAACCGCTCGCCACCTTGCTCCAAGCATCCAATGTTCAATTCCATATGTATGCTGATGACACACAACTTTACCTAAAGCTACGATCCCCGGAAGATATCAAACTTCTGAATTCCACACTTAGTAGCACTCAATCTTCGTTGGCCGTTAATCACCTCAAACTAAATGCTCTGAAAACTGAGTTCCTACTCATCTCACCTCCGGCGAAAATTACCACTACCCAAACCTGGCTCAATAACCTAACAGCACTCAATGTCCAACCTACCATAGTGGATTCTGCGAAATCCCTAGGCATCACACTCGACGCCAAGCTCAACATGCAACAGCACGTTAGCAAAGCAACAAAAGGAGCTAATTTCCAAATCAACACACTGAGGAAACTTAAACCCTTTCTCACAGCCAAGGACTTCAAAACTGCTGTACAAGCGTTAGTCATCCCTCGCATAGACTATGGAATTGTGGCCCTCAGCAGACTCCCGCTATCCACAACAGCACCCCTAAGAGCCTCCCTGAACGCTGCCGCGAGACTCATTACTGGCTCAAGAAAACATTCGCATATATCCCTAGACTTAAAATCTCTAAACTGGTTGCCTTTTGAAGCCAGAATACAGCTAAAAATTGCCGTTATGACACACTCGGCCGTGCATCACAAGGCACCCAACTACCTCGCTCAAAAGTTGTCTATATCAGGAGGTTCGAGATCCAATAGAAGTACAAAAAATCTACTCCTGAAACCTCGTAGATTCCGGAAGGAAAAAACATACAAACGCTCATTCTCTGGAATGGCACCCAGGATCTGGAATGCACTCCCTCCTGAAACCAGGCTTATCTCCTCCACTGCATTCTTCAAGAAAGAGGTGAAAACCATCCTTATGGCCAAGTTCACCTGAACTTTATATGTGTTGGATAAGAGACTCTGCATCGTTTGGTATTTTGACCTCCTGACAGATTCTTGGCACTATATATATATTTTTTTTTATTGTGACACTGTTATGCTACTCTCCTACTACCGACCACTATATAATACACTTTAGTTTGCTGAATCACCCTCCTGATGCCCCCACCCCTTGCTCTCTCTATCCTTAGAATTTGGTATAAGCCATCCCTACATCCAAAGTTTACCTGAACTCTATTGTAATGGGATCAATGACTTTGCGCCGTCTTATATTACTTGTTACCTGATTGTATATTGGTATGTTTTCTGTACACTATTGTTTTCCTATTATGTTATTGACTATTATACTGCTCCCATTATTTCTGTTCAGTCTTGTTGCCCCTACCCCTGTCTTTGTGAAGCGCTCTGATATCTGTAAAGATCTTGTTCGCGCTATATAAAACTTTGAATAAATAAATAAATAAATAAATCAAGAAAGGAGGCTTGTCGGCGGTTGGATGGGTGCGCGTATTGGGATATGCAGTGAATGTAGTTTCAGAACATCGTTTCCAGAACTCAGCAGGATCTGGACTGGGTAAGCTGTGGTTCCTTGTCAGCGGCCTTCATTGAAGAATCATGGCTAGTGGCATGTTTTAACACAGTTCGGGTTCATCTCATTTACAGAAGCACGCTTTGCCATTTGCAGCTCTGTGAGTAGAGTGTGTTTTTTTCTATTTCATGTTTCTGACCTCCTTTTACACGTCACGCTATTGATAAGTCTTCCATGGTTTACTTCAAGATTCACTTGGTCACTAGGCATGGTTTTACATATTCTGTTGGACTTTTTTCCATGGTAACACTAGGGATAGCGTCTTTATCTCAGATTTACATGTTTCAGATACGCTGTGTCACACTCGTTTCTTGTAATGGTCACTATCTTGGCAACAGGGCACTTTCTCTTTGTTATTCACTTTTTCACCATGTGCAAATCCTATTGCTATTTTGATCTCAAAACATGTCATGTATTCAGATAACATCTGGACGCGTTCTTTATTTATGTTGTAGTGTGCATCAGAAGGAACAGAATTCTTCATTTTTTCAGCAAACTTGTACTTGAAAATACCCCTGAGGAAGGGTTAAAATAACCCGAAATGCATTGGGGTTTTTGTTGAATTGCTTATTTCAAGTGCTGTGCTAATGTTTATTCATGGGCAACCGAATGTTGCTTTTGATTAGGTTTGTTTCAAAAAATGTGTTTGAATATAGAAATGTGCTTCTTTCTAACCTTGTGCGTCTTGCATTTGAAGAAATACAATTTGTTTATGTGTACATGTTTTCAATTATTTAATTAACATACCTATAAAAGATAGTTAACTATATTTGAAACCTTAGGGACCAGGCTGTGCGTCTCACAGACCTGGGGATTCTCAGGCCTCGACAGTGGTGATTCTTTCCGGACCACCTGCCCTAGAGACTTTCATATTCAAACAGCACTTCTGCCGTCTGGGTGCATGAAATCACTTCTGCCTCCATTTCAGAGCTGGCCCGGTCCACTAACAAATTCTCTGAGTTTCCCCCAATGCATAGCAAGTAGATGAAAGTATACCAGTCATCTTCGCCTATCTGGGCCTCTAGGAAAGTTGGAGATGGGAGAGTTATAGATTTCACTAGTCACCAGAAACGCTTACTGTAGTCATCAGCAAAGGCAGCTAGCATTAACACCCAATTTACTCTTTACAACTCTCTTTTTTTACAGAGCATCTACATTTCGGTAGGTAATTTCCATGGCCAACATGACTGTTTTTAGGCAGTTATTGCCTGAACTTTACTTAGTGGAGGAGTGTGGCTCAATGGTTAGAGCGGCAGACCCAGATGCAGAGTTCTGGCCAGGGACCAGGATTCGATTCCCGCCTCGGCGTGGTCTCGGGCTCAATTTCCTCTGACCTGTTAATTCTCGCCTCGGTGCCTATTCTAATCACGGGCCCCGCGCTGCAACTCTGGGCAATAGCTTGCTTAGCCTCCACACCGGCCCCAACAGCGCTAAGGATGCCTGGCTTCACCCTGGGGGTGCCCAGGAGTGGACAATTCACAGGGAAAGCCAGGAGGGGTTCCACAGCGGTATGAGTATCAGCGCCAGGAAGCCGAATAGTACCATGACATTTACATTTACATTTACTTAAACAGCTAACTACTCTTGTTTACCGGTCTTCTACTTTCCTGGCAATCATCATCAAACTAGCTGGTCCCTTTGCCTCTTGTACTACTTGTTGGGTGAGGTCCCCCCTTTGCTCACTTAGAGTGGGTTACTATTTGTCTTATTAACCTGCCATACCAATCCAATGCATCCCGACCTACTTCAAGGTCCAAATGTTCAAAATGAATTAAAAAATGAGCCTGCAGTGCATCTTCAGTAATCAAAACACATTCTTGTGATAAACTACCTCTGGGGGTAAAGAGGCATTTGGACCAGGCAGAAAAGCAGATTTGAACTCCAAACGGAGGGCAAGATGGTCACTGAGCACCATGTCAAGAACTCTAAAGTTTTTCACCATATGGAATTGGTGCATTTGGACCAGTACATAATCAATGGATAGATAGCTATTACCATATTTAAAAGGTTCCTGCAGCGGGAATATCATCATTGCACCAACCATTATTTGTATGTGCTTTGTGTTTTTGATTTGATTACCCCTTCAGCAGGTTGGAACACCTATTACCTCAGTTATCCCCGAATGGCTATGCTGCCTATTGTTTTAGGCGCACATTTTTTTCATAGATTGCAAGTTGTTTTTTCAGCCTCGTTACCATTCTGTTTGTTATATTTTGTCACTAATTAAATGTTTTTGTTGAAAAAAACGGATGTCTTCAGTCGACAACACTCCTTTATCAATGTCCAACCATGTTCACTGTGATGTTTTCTTATTCAGTGTTCAGTGCCCTTTTGCACAAGTTTTCATAGGATGCCAGCTCCTCAAGCTCCTCCTTCATTTGAAGAATATTTTTACCAAGCTGGGGGAAGCAGTAACAATACAGGAAGATTGTTACAAACAGTGAGAAATTGTCCTAAAAATGAAAATGATGGCAATGTAATGGCTGCCAAACTGATGCACACCAGCTGCAGCCGGCTCATTGATTTGATACCAGAATACACCTAGTTAAACCAGAACTCTAACAAGCTCTTGAAGTACAGCAGAAAATACATCTTCCTTGAATATATATGCACTTCAGACTATAGCACCAGAAGCCCTTTTCAAAGCCTGGCAGGTCTGGATAATGGCAATTGTAGAAGGTATTGGATTGTGTATATTTGTATTAGTAAGTAGTTCCAAGAAAACTCAAAATATTGACTTTTATTGTCTGATTCACTACAAAGGCTTTTTTTAAAATCACATCGTAGTTTTGCACATCTTAAGGTGCATCCGTTAGCTACAGACAGCATAAATAGTGGCACACAAGGAGTGGATTGCACCCATTAACCTTAGTGGCTAACACCAATTTAATGTAATGGTCTGGTGCTGTAAATCACCAGAGTGTGAGTGAGCATTTGAAAGAAATCAGTAGGCCATACTGGAAACCAAACTTAACGGAGCAGCTTACCTAGCTGTAGCGAAACTCTGGAAAATTCTTATCCCAAGTTTCCAGGTTGTAAAATACAGAGACAAGGTTTGAAAATTTTCAAAATTGAAGCACAGTAGTTAAAAACTAATAATAGAATGACTTGGAGTGTTTTATTTGACACTCATGCTCAGCCTGTGGCATTAATCACACCTCTGTTAGGATTGTTTGACTCCACTTTTCCCTTAGAAGCAATGTTTTGTTCTCTCTAGTATATCTAAGAGATGCCTTCAGTGGAAAACAAAGAGGGGGCTGCATACTCAAATCTTGAATTGATCAACATGTGTTACATTATTAGGTGGTTTACTGTGTATACCAAATTTGGTATCAGGGAGCTGTGGGGAGTAGACCGTTACCATGGGGCCGCAATGAGTCTAAGCAAGGATGGCAGGGAGTTCAGAGAGTAAAAGCAAGGACCGGTAAAGTTCTGACATTTAACGGTAAGTGTTCAAAGCATGGATTTTTCAGGAGAAAATGTCCAGAAGGTTACACTGATCTCATAGAAGATTACCTCCTCTGTGAACGTAAATAGGCATTTTGAAAGATGTACTTAAGGACTGTACTGAGCTTCGAAACCAGCTCTCACCTAAGTAATTTGCAGTGGTTCAGTATAGCTGTGTTTGGGGGGAGAACCATACATCTTAGATGGTTAAAATGGATGAGCTGTTGGCATTATAGCAAAGATTTATGGAATCTTAAACACCAGGGATTTCATCAGTTAAGGTGAGAACCTATGGTGGCAAAGACCATTAGGGGCCCACCCTTCTCAGAGATGAATGGCAACACTTAACAAAGCTTGTGCAGATGAAAAGAGCAGGCCAACTTCAAAGATGGGACTTGTGTGGTGAAGTTCAGTTCACTGTCAGATTTGATGATTGGACGGCCTGAGGAGTTATTACCTTCACATACAAGTTACATTCTGGGTTTTGCCAGAGTTATATGATGAAGCATGACACCAAGGGCCCTTTTGGTGTGTGAGGGGTATTTAAAGAAACACTATGTGCTTCCAACTACTGTAGGAAGCGCACATGACCTGTGAGTACATTATTTACGTAATCTATCTAAGGGTGGATCCTTGTGTTTTTTAAACTTTTCTAGAGGAGGACGTATCCCCCTCCAGTATTCCTTTCGGACACTACCTCTTCACTCCCCTCTTTGTTCTTCGTGGTTATTTGTATTTTACTCCAAGCTTAGGTTTGACTCACTCATCTATTTCCAGAAGTAAGTAATGTGGACACATGCAAAAAAAAATCGCAAAAATCTATTTCTTGGAATAAGCAGATCTTACTCCAGCAAATTCATAAGCGCAGGAGATGGAAGAGATACTTGCAGAGAATTCTTTGTGAAACAGCCTTTACTAATCATGTGTCATTCATATCTATTGATGGATAAACCTCTGTGAAATGTGCCCTCGTAGTTTAAAGAAGCCCGGGTTGTGTAAAGAAGCTCATTAGTGCTTTAAAGATTATGGTCCGGAGGTAAAGGCAAACTGATTTTTTCCATTTCTGTCTTATATTTAGTAGGTGCTTTTTGAAAAGTATTGGTTGTTCTTTAGGTGTTGTGGTAAACTCAGTCAAGATTGTTGACGTACGCATGAAGAGTGTTTTGTATTGTTTGCAGGAATTTAAATACTTTCAGAAGCGACAGGTGGTGGAGCTGTCCCCTATGTTCACTCAGTACAAACAGGAGGAGGACAGCCTGCTGAACTGGCTGAATGAAACTGAACATGGGATGCCTGGCACAAATGAAGTAGAGGACGATCAAAAACTGCAGGTAGGGTATGAAATTCAAACAATTTCAAGATCAAGCCTAACTTATATACTCGCAGAAATGATTTTTTTTTCGTACTGATTATTTTTGCAAAAGGTTTAGTGGGATGCTTTCTTCACTCTTACTTGATTTAGGGGTGCAGCAGGTCAGGGTGAAATCAGAACCTTCTCTCCATGCATTCAAACTCTTTCACTGTTGTACTTTCCAGTGCAGGAACTTAAAACAATTTCTAAAATGCAAAACATCAGGTTGCCCCCAGCTTTTGTTGATGTAGCTTCCTCTCTCTCTAAGAGCTTGTTTTTATTTACATTACTCCAGCATGGGCTGGTTCCCTTGCATACTAGATTTTCAATAAATGTGTATCATTGCTTGTTTTAAACCTGCCATTAAAATCTGGGTCTTAACTTATATTTAATAAGGAGACGGTATCTGGTCCACCTAGCTTGTGATTCATCCTCTTTAGTTAGAGTTGGGGGGACTACGGTGTTACCAGTGGCAGAGCCTATGCTGACTTCACTGGCAGAAACCTCTGACCGATGGCACTTCACATATTGACCGTCCTAGTTAGGGTAGATATTCTCGTATTTGGGGCTCCTAGGGAAAACCTAGCCATACTGAAAACGAAACCAAGGAAATGACCTCCACACGCTTTCAGAAAACTCCCAGCATGCGAGGAACATTTCTTTTTTAGTTGTTCAGTATTAGTCTCTCACTTAGGAAATTAGTTTTCTGGAGAAAAAAAATATTTGATAAGCAGGTGCATTAAATATGGCACTCTGTCAGTTAAGTTTCAATACCTTCAGTAGAGTGGCTGCAACATCAGCTCAGCTGAAGGCACAGAGATCTCCTGCTGCCTGACAGAGATCTCTGTTTACCGCAGTTGGTCTTCTGCCAGGGCTGTGGAGTACATCCCTCTACTCACCTAGCTGAACCGACAACTGCCCTCCATACTAAAAACAAGGGGCTTGGAGTCTTGTCACTAATTTTCATTTTGTATTGCTGTATTTTATACATTTTTCTTTGCTATTGCTATTTAATCAATACATTATCAATTGCTTATAAATGTCTGCTTATCCTGGTGGAGAGTAAGTGTCTATCCTATGCCATGGAAGGATATTGGAACTCTGTATAATTTTTAAGCTGATTTTCCATAATTGATTTGTTTGCCAATGTGGTTGCATGGCCCGTTCTGTCATATTTGGATCCCGGGTTAAGACTATCATTTTCTAAAAGTGCTACACTTGCTCTCACCAGGTGGGAAAGTGCCTTTAAAAAATTAACCATTGCTCAAAGTCCTTTTTCTTGCCTCCATGAAATGTACAGAGTCTGTTTGCAACCATAAGACATTGTGGGTTCACAGTACATGTACAGATAAGAAAAATGTATTTTAATATTGATGCACCTCTCCTATCAACATTGTGCAAGATGTCATGCTTGCAGACTCGAGCCTTGAAGAAGAGAACTTGGTTGTGCAACAGAAATTTGTGTTTTTCTCAGTAGACCACAGCTGTGCACTTCTCATTCAAAAATTGAAAGTGACCATGATTTTAACCAGTCTAAGTAGTCCTAGGAACCTGGTTGGTCTAAACTTACAGAAAGACAAAACCAACCAATTTAGTCTCCGAAATGACAGTCTACGGCAATGTCCTTCACTAGATTGTTTTCTGTAGGCTTCACCCAGCCTTCACGTGGGAAGGAGTAGCTGACTTGCACCTGAATAGGGATTGTCCTGTCCCCACACAAAGGGCTGATTACTCCCTACTGATAGACTGGAGCAGGGCTGGGAAAAAAGGGCTTTCGTGCACTTAAAAGACGCTTCTTTGAAGTCACCTTCCACGTCGAAGGCACAGCTGTGTATAAGTACTGGGTCTCTGACCCCATCAACTCAGACACTTCTGGACCTACAACGGGACTCTGTTTGAAGAACTGCTGTGCTGCAACAAGGACTGACACACTGCTGACCTGGAAGGCTTGCTTTTATCCTGTGCAGCCCTGCTGCTCTCTCACCCTGCTGAGCAAAGCTGGACTCTGATCTGCAAAAGCTCCCTGTTTGCCTCCTGTTGCTGTAGGCTCAGAGATATCTAAGTCTCTACACCTGCTCCGGTGCCTGGTTCACTGGAAGTGGACCCACCAGAGAATCAATGCATCTCCAGTCTGCAGGTAACAGAATCGGCGCATCGACCCTGTTGCTGGAGTAGAATTGGCACATCGCTCTCAGAACAAACACATCACCTTGAGAGCCTGATGCATCAGAACCGTGCATCGCCACCGCTGCAGTGGGGAGATATCGATGCATCCACTCGACTGCATGGAGAAACCCGGCGCATTGCACTTCTGAACCAACACATCTATGCACTTCACCTTTGGAACCAATGCATCTCCACCGGTGCGTGAAGCAAATCGACTCATCACCTCGAGTGCAGGCTCGACATCGACTCATCGTTTGCCGACACCCCGCATCTTGCTGTTGCAACCAGGATGAATGTACTATGTTCGCCTGCTTGGCTCTTGTTTGCGCTCCATCATGGTTGGCTTGAACTGTTGACTTTACCCCAGTCCAGCGCAAGAAGATAATCCTCGTAGGCGCTTCTTGCTTCTAGCGCTAGAATTCTTTTTATACTTTAAAAATGTATGACTCAACGTCTACATATTGGATTTTTGTTGTTTTGGTCTTGATTTATTTATAAAAGTATTGTCTATTTTTCTAAACCTGTGTTGGGGTCTTTTTGTGGCATTTTCATTGTGTTTCTGTGTGTGTGTGTGTGTGTGTGTGCGTGCGTGTGTGTGTGTGTGTGTGTTGCACAAATACTTTACACATTGTCTCTTTAGAAAAGCCTGACTGCTCTGTGGCAAGCTACCAGAAGATGAACACAGGTTATCTTTTAGTGTGTATCTAGCTTACCCTGACTAGGATTGTGGTTTCTGCATGGACAGGGTGCATACCTCTGCCAACCAGACACCCAATTTCTAACACCTCGTATATCTTCTTTTATAAAAAAAACCAATGCATAACATTTTGTGGTTGTTTCAGTTTAGTGGAAAGATAGGTATGGCATCCTAGACCTTTACTCCCGAAATGATGCTTTTTACATTTTAGAATCTTGCTTTTTAATGGTTTCATTCTCATCATTTAGTTCTTTCAAATAACATATATGCTTCCACAAAAGACTAGTGTGTTCAGAAATTGGTTTGGAGATTGAAAGGGAAGACCTTTGCCTTTAACCGTTTCTTGAGAGATAACACTTTGGAGACTGCCAACAAGGATTCTGATACGTGGCAGAGTGCTTCCGTGATAGAGCACTTACTAAGTGAACTGTCGCCAAGGAGCTACTTCTGTCCACCCCATTTCAAATCCTTTGGGAAAACCTTGCATACCTTTTCCTCTGTCTTTTCAAACTGTGGTGTGCTTCATGTAAATAGTCTATCATTGTGCTCTCGCTTTCACAATCAAGAAAAACACAGAAAATTATTGAAACTGATGCTAGTTTTGATGCCTGTTGGTTATTTTTAGGCAATAAATCCAAGCCTATGTCTTTACTCTTACCGGTAACCGTTTTTGCATTTCAAAAATAGGCTTTTCTAAAATACAACAATATCATGTTCGTTAGTTTGTTAAAGTGCTAGTGGGTGTGGCTCAATGGAGCAGCAAATCATTTTCTAAAATTGGTTGCATATGAGCTGTCTGTCTAAAGATACTGGATGCATCATACCTTAATTAAAATCTGACTGTGAATATGATATGTGATTTTATTCATGTTTCACAGAAGACTTTATAGTCTTCCAAAGCAAGTACATGAAATGTGATGTGGTTTATGCAATTGAAGTTCAGCTGTTCTGAGGTAATGCCTAGCCATGCAAGGGGCGATCCCCTGTCATTGTACCAGTATGCACTGCAAAGGAAAATCAGGCTGCAGTAGGAAAATGGTGTATGCTCCAGGTGAGCCTTGTTTTGGGATGAAAACAAATCCAGCAATTGGAACCTTGACAATACAAACTCGTGTGTATAACAATCACCTCAGGCTTTAAAGCTTCAGAAGTATTCTTAAACTATCTGCTGCATACGTTTTTTCTTGAAAATCTCCCCGAGCTCCACCTTACATCCCCAGGACTGTTTTTAAGAGTCTTAACCAACTTCCTCCTCTAGCCTCTGCTTAGTTTCCAGACTCAAGAAACCACAGGAGTTTTGCTGTTGGCGCCTTATCTCACAAAGTAATGTACCCCCTATATAATAAGTATGTCTACATTTCATTGTTACTCTGTAACATTTACATTTAGAAATGGAATGACTACAACATTTTTAGATAAGAAATGTTATGACTGATTTCTCAACAAGCATTGGCATAGCCAATAGGTCTCGCCTTTGGGACCTTATAAGTGTTTAGCCATGCAACAGTTGATATTGTTGCACCAAGGATATTGTGCTGCATAACTAAATACTTATAAGGTCCCAAAAGCGAGACCTATTGGGTATGCCGCGAAGGCGGAGTTAGGCGCCATCAGTGTTGCTGTGATATAGTAACTGTATCTGTATGCTATCATGCCACAGATTGCTTTGTACTGAAAGGACTCCAGACTCAGGTGGAGTGCGCAGGAGAGGGCCAGGTGCAGTGGGCAGGAGAGGCCCAGGTGGAGTGGACAGGAGAGGTTCAGGTAGAGTGAGCAGGAGAGGGTGAGGAAGAGTGGACAGGAGAGGGTCACCTGCAGTGGGCAGGAGAGGGACAGGTAGAGTGGGCAGGAAAAGGTGAGGCAGAGTGGGCAGGAGAGGGTCAGGTAGAGTGGGCGGGAGAGGGTGAGGTAGAGTGGACTGGAGAGGGTGAGGTAGAGTGGACAGGAGAGGGTCCGGTGGAGTGGGCAGGAGAGGGTGAGGTAGAATGGACAGGAGAGGGTCAGGTGGAGTGGACAGGAGAGAGTCAGCTGCAGTGGGCAGGAGAGGGACAGGTAGAGTGGGCAGGAATGGGTGAGGTAGAGTGAGAGTCAGGTGGAGTGGGCAGGAGAAGGCCAGGTGGAGTGGGCAGAGAGTGTGAGGTAGAGTGGCCAGGAGAGGGTCAGGTGGAGTGGGCAGCAGAGGGCCAGGTGCAGTGGGCAGGAGACTGCCAGGTGCAGTGGGCAGGAGACTGCCAGGTGGAGTGTGCAGGAAAGGGTGAGGTAGAGTGGGAAGGAGAGGGTCAGGTGGAGTGCGTGGGAGAGGGCCAGGTGGAGTGGGCAGGAGAGTGTGAGGTAGAATGAGCAGGAGAGGGTGAGGTTGCGTGGGCAGGAGAGGGCCAGGTGGAGTGGGCAGGAGAGTGTGAGGTAGAATGGGCAGGAGAGGGTAAGGTACAGTGGGCAGGAGAGGGTGTGGTAGAGTGGGCTGGAGAGGGTGAGGTATAGTGGGCAGGAGAGGGCCAGGTGCAGTGGGCAGGAGAGGGCCAGGAGGAGTGGGCAAGAGAGTGTGAGGTAGAATGGGCAGGAGAGGTTGAGGTAGAGTGGGCAGGAAAAGGTCAGGTGGAGGGGGCAGGAGAGAGTCAGGTGGAGTGGACAGGAGAGGGCCAGGTGGAGTGGGCAGGAAAGGGTCGGTGGAGTGGGCAGGAGAGGGCAAGGTGTAGTTGGCAGGAGAGGGTGAGGTAGAGTGGGCAGGAGAAGGCCAGGTGTAGTGGGCAGGAGAGGGCAAGGTGAAGTGGGCAGGAGAGGGCCAGGTGGTGTGGGCAGGAGAGGGCCAGGTGGAGTAGGCAGGAGAGGGCCAGGTGGAGTGGGCAGGAGAGAGTGGGCAAGAGAGTGTGAGGTAGTATGGGCAGGAGAGGGTGAGGAGAGGTTGCGGTAGCGTGGGCTGGAGAGGGTGAGGTAGCGTGGGCAGGAGAGGGTCAGGTGGAGTGGGCGGGAGAGGGTGAGGTAGAGTGGACAGGAGAGGGTAAGGTAGAGTGTGCAGGAGAGGGTGAGGTAGAGTGGGCAGGAGAGGGTCAGATGCAGTGGGCGGGAGAGGGCCAGGAGAGGGTCAGGTGGAGTGGGCAGAAGAGGGTCAGGTGGAGTGGGCAGGAGAGGGCCATGTGCAGTGGGCAGGAGAGGGCGAGGTGGAGTGGGCAGGAGAGGGGCAGGTGGAGAGGGCAGGAGAGAGCAAGTTGGCGTGGGCTCTTCCATACTGCCTACACGTGGAAGCCACTCACATTTTCCAGCCACGAGAAATACCAGCTGAAACCGAAGCTTTTTAGGTTAAAAAAAAGTTCACCAAGTTGCAATTGTATGCACTTGGTGATTTCACACGATCCCAGCAGTGGTCTGTCTTCTAATGGACTTATTCCCGTGGTGTATAAAACGCACACTGTCCATGCAGTTTATGCGATAGCAGTGAAGCCACATCTCTACGTTAGGCCAGATGTGAGAATCAAACAGAGGGCTGCTAATGAAGTCGTTCCAGCGGGCTCCACAGTTGGCATGCACTTAGTTGAAAGTATGGTGCTTATTTCTGTATTAAAAATGAGTTAACACCCGCAGATTCTTGGGCCACCTATCCAAACTGAGCACAGAACTTTCAAGAAAAGCATCGTTAACGTCTGGTGAAGTCATTTCAGAAGGAGTGTGAGGCCATCTCGAAAGTTTTACATGTATAGTAAGAGAGATTCGAAGGACAAAATATATGTGCCTTTTGTACAAAAACATTACCGTGCATGTAGGGCTCCCAATATTTGATGTATTTGCTGCAGTAAACTCAGTCATTGCTTGGAATTTTAGTTTTTGGTAGCTAGAACTCCGAATATTCTCCTGAATATTTTTGGAGGAGAGCCATTGCAACGAAAGTGAAAGTAATGGCCAGCGAGGAGGAAGAGATAAGTAAGGCAGATGGTGGCTGTGCGCGTGCACGCGAGCGTGCACAAAAGCTTGAAGCCATCACTTTGAAAAGCCCCTTACTAAAAGTCGAGCCATAGCGCATGCACTGCTGTAGGCTCGACCTAAAAAGGTTACTGAAGTGCTTCATGCTGTGCATTACAACTGTTTCTAGTTTTGACATTGGCATGCACATGCTAGACATTTCTGTTTGAAGTCCCTCTTACCTCAAATCTCATATCCTTTAAATTGATCCTCATAATTGATGTCCTCTTAAAATCTTGCCTGTTTAACCGAATAGTTGAAATTGTTTGTGCACATTATGTCTGTGCAGACCTGAAACAGGTAGCCACTGAGCGGAACCTTGAGAGGGAGATAAGTTTGACCAATCTAGTGCCAAGTGCAGGCCGAAAAAACATTGTGTGGCAGATTCTGCTCTCCTGGTCTGTTCATACTCTGTGTTGTGTAGTATACAGAGACTTGCCTGCATTTGCAAATTATTGTGTTATGTGCTATGTATGCTAGTTAAAAACCAGCATGAAACATCTGATTTACATAATGTTATTTTTGGAAGCAGGCCAAATATGTTAATATTTGAATATGTTTCACAGGAGCTGCTGCAAGAGCTGGAACAACACCGGGACGATTTCGATACATTGCAGAAGAACAGTAGCAACATTTCTCAGTACAGTCCTTCTGGGGAAGCTGAACATCCTAGCCCACGCTGGGCATCCATTGATAGCCAATTTGTTTCTTATCAGCTAAGCCAGTATGACAGCTCGGTGAGTAATCCTCTTGGACCATTGATCGTTATGATTTATGATACTGCAACAACAATGCACCCAAACTACAACAAAAACAGTAATAACGTGTGGTGGCAAATTTGAATACGTATATTACAATGAAAACGATCTATTAAAACACTGGTTCAGAATATTTAGTCCCAAACCAAATATTATATACATTATCACTGGCTTTGTTCTTGTTGCAGTGGTTTTATGGTTTGATGAGTGGCACATGCCTAAAGCCTTGTCACTAATATTTGAAGAGAGTTTTATAATGATGAAATGCTGTGTCCTGCTCTGTGGTTTCCACATGGAAGACTAAAAGGATGAGTGATTTCTTCATTTAATGTTGGTCTGCAATTGATTTATGTAATCTGTCTGAAGCTTACAGTCTATCTCCTTTTGAAAAACTGTTGAAGTAGGCTGGTGAGGCACCTGTTGTGTACAAATTCTGTGAAAGCAAAAACAGATATTCTCACTCATGTTTTGCATCCTGGGCCAGCCTCGGGTAAGTCATTACTTCCATGTGAAAAGCCATGACTCAAACACTTATGGGCGCTTGGTTTAAACCTTGCTCTGGTACTCCTGTGTACATGCAGGTAGCCAGATGCCACAAACGGGTGGCTGATGACCTGGATTTTCTTTCACAGTATCCTACCCCTGAGAGTTTGGTGGTTCAAGCTTCAACAAGTAAAGTGAATCCTAATGCATTCCCTATGACTCTGCCTGACAGGGAGTCAAAAAGGATTGAGGCATTCAGGAAGTGGTTGTTCTCTTCCACCACCTTGGCATAGAGGACTGTTTATGTTGTCTGCCTATTAGGCCTTGTTATGCATGGTCTCTGGGGCATGGCCAGTGATATATTGGCGTTGGTCTGGGAGGAATCTCAGCACCTTTGGCTCAAACCATTCAGAATGGCATGGCTGCAGCCAGACTTTTAATTATAGGAAGCACATAAGATGACTTTTAATTATGGCTGGCCTTGATATTATTGATTGGTTGAGACAAGCAATGGGCACTTGTAGTGCTTGGGTGCCATGCATGGATACGATCCACTGGCTTTTGCTGGACATGTGCAGGCATCCATTATGCATATGCTGTTTGATGGTCCCGCCTATATTGCGAAACGTCTGTTTCTGCAGAACCACAGTGTGCTCCTTGGACCTTTATACAACCTCCTCAACAAGGTCCTCATCAGTTTTGGCCCTTTTGAGGCTACTTCAGAGGGTTGGTATATAGACAATATTAGACCCAGCCACCACTGCAACAGCCACCCACGTCTCTTTGTGGCTAGTGACCTTTCTTCTCAGTCTCCTTCTCCATTGATAATAGCCCCCAAGTGGCCATAGGTTGCCCTTAGTGCCGTGCAACCAGTAGGAGGCAGGATCAGACATTTACTCCCAGTGTGCCAGTCCATCACATCTGACAGATGGGTCATCCTGATCGTCCAACAAGGCTATGCCCTCCTGTTTCATTTCAACCTACTGCTGCCATCTTCCACATCAAAGTGGCTTTCATCCTGCAGCAATAGGTGCAGGCTATATGGGGGAAAGGGGCAGCACAGATGGTGTCTACCTCGAGAGTAGGGACGGATTGTTACTTCCACTATTTCCTAGTGCTGAAGAACTTCAAAAGGGAAGACCCTCGATTTCTGAACACAATTTTCAGGTGTAAGCTTCTTTCTCTGCACTTATGCAAGGCAATCCATCGGCAGACCAATCGTCCATTTGGGGCTTAGGGTGTAAAGACCATTTCACAATGTCCAATTTATTCTCCCATTACCTGACGATGAAATGTGTTGATGAGCCCTTTTCTATGCCCGAAAAACACTAACTCTGCCCTTTTAAGGAGAACTTTCCATCTGGTTTTTTTTACCCCAGTAAAGACATTGAAAAGGATTTGTAAGTGATCACGAAGGTGTTCTGATTTTTTCCCCCTTGGAATTCTCTATTTGTCCCTTTTTCCACCCCAATGCAAATTTACACACATAACTAGGCAGATATTTCACATGTCTAAGTGGGTGTCCTCAGTGAAATAATAATTATGTAAGTAAGGATTTGTTTAGATGCAGAATTTCATTTTTTGCAGTCTGAAATCACTTCTAGATTCACATGCTTTGCACAATACCTTTTTTTAAGTTGGACCCGGAAGTGTCTATGTTGCAAAACTGTTGTATTGTTGGTGGATGTCAACATAGGGGGATCCATAGTATGGTGTTGATTGTGGGCCCGCAAGGCTCACCATCTTAGATTCTTCTTTTTCATGGTTGGCTATTTAGGTACATCAACAGAGCTCCCAAAGAATTTGTCGAAGTTTGCAGAAAAACCTTGAGAGAATCAGAAAGAGATTGAGAGAATACCTGAGATTGACACTTAGGGCCTAATTACGATCTTGTGGGATGGAATGCTCTATCACAAATGTGATGGATATCTCATCCACCTTATTACAATTCCATTATATACAAAGGAACTTGTAATACGGCGGACGTTTGTGACGGAGTATCCCATTCGTCAAGATCGTAATAAGGCCCTTAATGTTGGAGAGAAGTTTTCAGGCTTTTGTCAGTGGTATTTGTTGTTTTCAAAGAAAAGTAGCAAGTCAGCATGGGATCCTTGATGTTTCTCCTTGCCATTTTAGATTAAGAGTATGCCATTGGAAGTTCTTCCGAAACAATGAGCATCCATATGCAGGTTCTGCTGCCCAAGAAACCATAAATGGGAGGATTGAATTTCATGCTTGCTTTTCAAGCCCAAAACTTTAGTCCATCAAGACAAGATTCTTTAAAGCATGTTGGACAACTGCTGATGTGACCGGAGTAAGGAGTTAGGAATACAGAGAAGGGGTGCTCTATCAATGGAGGAGATTGGTTCCTCTGACGGTGATGGTTCAGACCTCAAGGAAATTTCAACAGAGGTTAGGATTACAAGGTCCTAAACTTGCAGCCATCAAAGGAGGATGCATCAACACTACTATCTAAGATGCCAATGCACAACTATTTGAGTGAAACTACTAGGATGTACCTACCCACGCCCTCTGTGGTGAAAAAATCCTGCAGTTTGACAAGCTCAAGACACTTTCTATCTTACCAAGGAGGAAAATAGCACCAGTTAAGATATGCTGAAGAGTGTCGCCTTAGCTTCTGAGGATGCTCGCATACAAAGGGGGGGGGGGAGGGCAAGCATGCTCAAGAGAAAAGTCTCAGGGGTATGGAAAACCTCTGACGCCATTGAGATCGAGAGGAGGAAGAGGGCGGCCCAGGAGGTTGAGATAGGGAACCTGATGAGGGAATATAAGACTTTCTAGCAGAGGGATCCTAAGCCCATGGGAGTTAAGGATCTGAGGTAGGAGGTGGAACCACTGCACCAAGATCAACCATAGCAGCAGCAGCAGCTAGAACCAGACTTGGAGAAGGGGAATATCTTTTTACTCATCCTGACTTAGGCTGACTCACAGACAAGGAAGAGCCACAGTGGGAAGATGTTGAGGCCTCTCCACAGAAGGAGGCTGTCCCCTCCCTATAATATTTCTACGTAAAATAGGGTAGTTAAAAGGAAAGTTGACACTTTTGGGCTGGAGATGGAGGTAGAGAAAGAGGAAGCTCGTTTCCTGCTAAAACAAAAAATCGAGCTCCAGAGAAAACCTTTTCTTCCCATCCTTCTAAGCATAATACAAGGGAGTGATGTCTTCACAGTGTCAGCAACACCCAAGGCAGTGACCACCTTGCCCTGTAAAGTATAGGCCTTCTTCAAAAGACTCATAGTACTGTTAGGTACATGTTGAGTCAGACTCCACTGAGGAAGAGAACCATGTGACACACATCCATTGGGCCTCCACTGGCCAAGGAGAGCAAGAGATTGGAGGTGGTGGATTGGATGTTAGATTTGAGTAGCTGACACCCAATGGCAGATAGCCAACTCCAACCCTCTCATTAATAGACATCCCCTGCTCTGGGAGGACATAGAAGACCTTATGTCAGAACTTCCAGAGGAGTGCAAAAAAGGGCTAAAAGTATTGTTAAAAGGCAAAAACATTGCCATCTCTTGCCTGACATCAGTCTTGGAAGTTGCAGACTCAGCAAGCAGGCAGCTCCCTAAGTATTTCAGGATTCAATTCAGTGGTTTAGGTACATTATTTAGATGCCTCTTTCAGAAAACCCTCTCTTTGGCCCAGTAGTAAACCGCCCGCTGGAGGCAATGAAAAAGTCTAACATGACTGCCAAAATTATGGGGTCTATAGACCTTCCTTTAGAAGGATAATCACACATCCTTTAGTATGCAGGCCCAAATACAAACTGCAGATAACCAGTTCTCGTCCACCCAAGTGGCAGTAACAACAGGCACTAAACCCATTTTTTTGAGGAGGAGGAAATTAAGAGGAGGCAACTCCAGAGGGACTGCTCCAGGTTCAGCAAGATGACTCGCTCACACTCCCCTCCACTAAAAAAAAAAAAACCCTGTAGGAGGAAGAATAAATGGCTTCTTAAATTATAATACGACATGGCTATTATATTGACTTTATACAGAAATCTCCACCAAAACCACCAAAACACAAGAGATACTAAAAAGATTATTTGAAAATCCTACAAACCAAAGTGTAGGAGTACGCAGCACAGGTGTGCACTCTTTACTTTCTAGTTCTGAAGAAAGATGACTGTGCGACTTATTCTAGGTCTGAGGTTTGCAGACAGGTTTATAAAAAACACAACAGTTTTAAATGACAACATTTCAAGAGGTTCTACTACTGCTAGAAAGAGGGAGACTACCTGCCAACAGGGCACCTGTTTTCACACCCCCACACATCCTGCAAATCAAACATTTCTCAGGTTTTTGATGAAAGAGGTAGATTATCAGTTCAAGGTCTTAACCTTCTTAAGGCATCAAATCTGGACCTAGGATCTTCACCAAAATCACATTCAAGCAATGCCAACGCTCACTGGAAAGGATGTTATCTGTTTTACACTTACTGGGGTTTTCAGTGAAATGGGGAAAGTCATCTCCTACTCCGGACACCAGGAAAACATTTATGGAGGCAGACCTGAACACAGCTACATCAATGGCCTACCTGACATCAAGGAGGGTACGATTGATGCTAACCTAGACACGCCTGTACCAGATGTCTCAATCTCTCACAGTGAGGATGCTAATGGAACTATTGGTGATGACGGCTTCATGTATTCACCTTATTATAGACACAAGGCTGTTACACATGAGACCTGTTTATGAGTGGTTAAACAACCAGTGGACACACGCAATGAGAAATTAGGAGGATCTAGTGGTTGTAGCAGTCAAGAGCAGCAGAATAATCAGGTGGAGTGCAGACAACATGCTAAAAAAGGAGCCCATTCTTGGCACCACTCCTGCCGATCATCCTAATAGCAGACATTTCACACATAGGATGAGGAGCACATATGGGCACCCTCAAAGTAATTGCCTTGTGGTTTATACAGGAATCAACCGAACACATCTGCTTCCTGGAACAAAAACGTTTTTCCTAACATTGAAGCCTTTCCACAGCCAAGTGCTGAACAAGACAGTACAGTTACTAACAGACAGTACAATAACAATGTCCTACCTTAACAGGAAGGAACCATATCTTACCCACTCATATAGCTAGTGCAAGCCACCTGGTGACAGGACATTGCAAAGAACATAACAAACAATTTGAACAGAACCACAAGCTACACTTAGCAGTGGGAACGAAGACAATCCATAGCAGGCTCAATTTTCTGTCGGTAGGGAATGCTTCAAATAGATCTTATTGAAACATCAGAAATTCAAATTGCCGAAACTTGAAATTCAGGCACTACCACTATCAATCTTTGGTGAATGCCCTGTTGATGAACTGGTGCTAGACATTTGCATATGCTTTACTACAGTACCACAGTGTCCAGCATGGCATTGATTTTAACATCTCCCAAATGGCTTTTCCAGACCTGGTTTTCACACCTGGTGTCGAAGCAACCGTATGTTAAAATTCCCCTACAGTAGGACAATCTAATGATGGAACTGGGGAGGGTGTTTAATCCGAAACCAGGGGTAGCTCAGCTGATGGCTTGGTTCTTCAGATAGCTGAGTTTTGAAATTTACACTTGAATCACCATGCATCATCAAAAACACTTCGATCTTTCACTAGAAGGTGCTATGCCCTCGATTGAATAAGGTATCTAGTCCGGTGCCAAACTAACAAACTCTCTGAGAGCATTCATCAGGACACAGTGCTAGTTGGGTACCTCTCCTCCCACTAAACTAACTGTAAACTTTTATACGCCTCACTGAGGGTACTTTTATCAGCTATTACAGCTTATTTGTGAGGACTTCACAATAGGCAGATGTTCTCTATATCACTTATTAAAACATTCATGGAAGGACATAAATGCTCTTTCTTGCCTGGGCAGTGGCCCCTTCTCAGTGGAACCATAATCTGATATTAGCAGGATTAATGAAGACATAATTTAAACCCATGCACAAAACCCCACTTAAACATCTCACATTAAAGCTGGTCATCCCAGTGGACATCCCTTCATTACGTAGAGTAGGTGAGCTGCAGGGAGGCACTCACAGTTCAAGGGCCATACGTAACTATACATAAGGATATGGTAATAACACCCCTAAATTCTTGCCAAAGCTTGGTGTCACCTTTTCACATCAATCAAGGCTTAACTTTACTGCCCTTTTTTAGAGGCCATCCTGTGCAGCTGAAAGGGCCTTCTTAGATATCAGAAGGGCAACAATGCCCTACATGCAAATTTCCACAACACGAGGAAAACTAACGAGTTTTTTTGTAGGACAGTCAACGCAGGCCTTAGGTACAGCTGTAATGAAAAATGCTATCGCTAGGTGGATTGTACAAATGATTGAACTGCAATTCTAACTAGCCAGGAAAAAAAGACTACCATGGCCTAATGTGCAATATTTCCATGGAAGGCATTTACAAGGCAGACACATGGTCCTCAGAATTACTTTTACAAACCACTGCTGTGTTTATGTACAGTCACTGAGAGAGTTTGGAATTGGTCAAAGAGGACTAAGGGATCTGTCCACGTCCACTCCCTATTCTAACCCTCCTACCTAAGGGAAGCAATATTGCTGCATAGTCTGTGCAAAGCATGCAGAACTAGAAGAGATTTCACACTGCAAAATAAACCAGTTATTTACCTGTAACTATGTTTTTGCAGCTTTAAGCTCTTCCAGATTTGTATGCAACCCAGGAGACAGCAAATAAAAGGAGGTTTGTGGAGGCGGGGAAAAAGAGAATCCATTGTGGTGGACATGCACAGGGAAATTGTTGGATTGTGGTCGATGTCATAGTATGGATCCACCTATGTCGACACCCACAGATGTTTAGCAACCGAGACACTTCCTAGACATAAACTTTTGAAGTCAGAATTGGGCAAAACATGTGAATCTAGAAGATTTTTAAGTTGCAAAATTATAATTACAGGTAACTGGTTTCTTTTGTTTCATTACTTGCCTCCAAGATTTGTAAAACGGTGAGATGATTTAACATATCTGTTCAAAATAGAAATCCTAAACCTTCTTCCTCATCTTATTTTTTCTTCTAGCCTACAAGTGCTCGGAAGAGGGGCACTGCAGGGTATGCACCCGGAGTTGGATCATCACTCTTTCCTTCTAGCTACCTTGTACAGATCAACAAAGTGTTACTTGCTATGGCTGATGTGGAGTTATTGCTTAGTGCTCCTGAGCTAAACAGTGGTGTCTATGAGGACTTCTCTACCCAGGAAGATTCCTTGAAGGTAAATTACAGTTTTACAGTTGTGAAAGCAATGAAAACATATCATGATAAAATGCATTCTCCAAAATGGTTAAGAAAAATGTGTGCTTTCATCTGCCAAATTAGGAATCAAAAAGGGTATACTATTTCACAATCAATTGCTTGAAATTAGGACTGTTAATGCAAAAAGTTGGTAGTTCCTGCAGGTCCAAGAAATTGAATAAAGGCTTATGGTCTTCTTTCTACCAAAAGAGTTAAAATGCTGAGTCTGTGGTGATCAGTATCGGTGTGAATTTTTCTGTTATGAATCAGAATGTGTAAGAATTTCACAAAGGGACTAAAGTCAACTATTTCCTACTGCACAGTTTTACACAGAGGCTGATTATTAATGTTACAAGTCCAAACACGGACCACAGAACTTCCGAAATGTGGGAGGAATTGAATGTAACTAACCTGTTGCTCTTTTCAAGCATAATTTCAGTTTCGCTGGGTAAAGCATTTATACTGTTGTGGGAGGAGGAGGATCTAGGATTATCAAAATGATTCTGAGTCATAAAGTAAACTACTCATACATCCTCAGTTGCAATCTAAAAAGAAATTTGTAATGTTCATTTGGTCCAATAGAACTAGATAATAGACTTAGTAGAGATGTTCCTGGTGAAACAGGAAATATAAAGTCAGAAAGGATAGGGGTCTGTACACATATGTTAAGTGGGTGTCCTCAATTAACTCGTGCCTCAGTTTGAGACGCAGAAATATTTCCCTAGTTCAACAAGTGAAAATCCGTGGTATTTTTTCTCTTTAAGTATATCCTGACATTCTGTTATTTGTTGTCAACTGTCATCAAAACTGATGCAAGACTAAAGAGATTAAAGAAATAGGAAATATTGGAGAACTAGATTTGTGAGAGCACAGTGCAGGTTGTACTCTTTAAGTGGTAAGAGTATGCCCAGAAGTGGGTCTCTTGCTCACTGTGCCACTGGAACAAAGCTATACCTGACTGATGAGCTCTAATCAGGGTGAAACGGATTTTGGATGGTTTGTGTTCTGGTTCAGCGTGGACCTGTCCTGGCATTTCTGGCTGGACTGCTCCTATTGGAGCTGGGTCAAGACTGATTTGAATATGACTGGGTCTGCAATGAGGGGCATGTTGAGCAAAAGAACAAAGAGTTGGGATGCCACCCTGCGTGATAGTCAGTGTTTAAACAAATTGCAACCATTCCTCCCATCACCTTTTGTGTGTTTGATACAAGCTCCTTAGTGACAAGGGTGTGCCCAAATGTGGGTCTCCTGCTCACGGTGCCATTAGAACGAAGCTATACCTGACTGATGAACCCTAATCAGGGTGAAACTGGTCTTGGGTTGCAGTTCATGAAGGGTCTGTCCTTGCAGTTCGGGTTGGACTGTTTCTTTTGGAGCAGATTTTAGACTGATTTGCATATGGCTAGGTTCAAACTGAGGTTGCATGGTCAGGAAAGAACACTGAGTTGGGATTTTTTATTTTATTTATTTTTAAGGTTTTATATAGCGCTGGCTAGACCCGGAGGTATCAGAGCGCTTTACTTGAGCATCAGATCATAGTTACAGGTTACATCGTTACAAAGGTTACACAGTTATTAGAGCATGGCAACATAGTACTTGTAAGGTCAAGATAAACAATACGCACAAATACATAAGGGGAAAAGCAGGCAAGAGGAAAGATTCGGGGGAGGGGGGAAGGAGCTGGTGAAGTGGACAGGTAATGAAGGGGGGAAACAGGCGGGGAGGGTGAAGGACACTGCATGGAAAGAGGAGGGGAAGGGCAACGGGGACACAAACCGGTAGACGAGTCAAAGCAACGTCCAAAGTCCAGTAAGCTGTGATCCCGGGGGAATGGGTAACACTTCCCTATCTCTGTTGCGGGAGGCTCCCTTTACGCAGTGGACTCTCTCAGAAGGGTCTCTGAGACTCCCAAGGCCTACATACTGGATTCTTCCCTAAAAAGGGAGAGGGAGTGCTTTGGCAAGGGGTGCCATACCATACCTCAGCTGTGAGTCGCTCCCTTGGCGCAGTGGACTCTCTCAGCGGGTACGCTGAGACTCCAGAGTATAAATATTGGTTCTTTCCCCAACAAAGGGAGAAGGAGTGCTTAGCCAAAGGGCACAAAGGACAGGGTGGCAGACTAGCAGGCAAGGTGAGAGATTCAGGGGGAGAGTGGATAGGAGCTAGGGAGTTAGACAAAGAGAAAGAGTACTAAATGGGAATAAATCTAATTAATGAGTTATTATATAGCGCTGGCTAGACCCAATGGAATCAGAACGCTTCACATTAGGGACAATAATGTTGCAATTTACATCAGTTAAAAGTTACATAAGTATCATGAAAAGCATTTAAAGAAGGTGAATGGAGCAAGGAAGGGTAAGGGGATAGGGTAAAGGGGTAGGAGGAAGATAGGACGTAGAGACGAGGAGAAAATCTGCCCAAGGTCCGGCTGGGTAAGTGAGTCCACAACCCATCTCCTCTTTAGCTATATGGTAGCTCCACCGGGCATCAGCCAAATCGCTAGGTCTTCACAGTCTGGTATAAGTTCCGCAGGTTCCAAGTTCTGATGTGTAGGCAGGTTAGGGGATAGGTTCAAGGTCTGGTCAATGTTAAATTGTTGTCCCAGGGTAGTAAAACAACGCATAGGGGACCACTATGGAAGCCATCTTGGGGTCAGGCAGGGGACTGTACTGTACACTGGTGGCCATCCTATGGTCAGGCATCAGGCAGTTAAAGTCAATATCCAGGACAGCGGCCGCCAAAAAATTACAAATCCAGTGTGCACCGTGCCAGGGGCGGCACCCCAGTCATGGTTCACTAAGGCGGCTTTTGGTGCAACTGGCATTATTCCAAGTATCCAACTGTAGCTCACAGGAGCACATTTTTCTCGTAAGGTCGTTCACCCCACGTGTCCAATCGCCTATAGGCCCAGTTCCAATGTATCTCTCATAACCCAGGCCTCCAGCCAAGGGTCAGGGATGTATGCACGACCGCACCCACCACACGAGGCAGTCTACAACCTATCTGTTGATTCTCACGGGACCCAATGGTCCCCAACAGCCAGGACATTCCACCGGGGTCACACTGACCACAGAGCGGGGGGTAGCAAGAGATCCACGCGCCATGGGTCCAGACGCTCGATCACAGCGCACTTTGCATTCTCCAGGGGCCCCAAGGGATGCGGGGGAGAGGAGAGGCCGTGGGCATCCACTCACTGCTACCAGGGTACATTGTTACCGGCCCATCAGGCACATCGGTCCTGCAGCCCCTCTGCAATGGGCCCAGCCGGCGCAGATCGCCTGTCCCTAAATGGCGGTCCCCGGCGCTCAGTGTCCAGCAGGTCGGAGGTTGCGGGTATCGGCAGCCGGGGTCTCAGGGCACAGCACACCTATCCCCCAGGTGTGACGGGGGAGGTGGATCCGCGCACCGCACAACCGATTCCCGGTCCGGCCTGAGGCGCCTCTGTTCCGCCGCGACGTTCAAGGACCCAGTCGTCACAGGCCGCCTGATCAAGATGGCGGCCCCAATGTACAAAGTTCCCGGCAGGCCGGTGCAGGCCACAAGTGTCGCCAGCTATATGTGTTTGATGTACATTGGTATTTAACAGGTACTTTAGTTTGCTAATGGCTTCGCTACATTTTGTAGATAGGTGGCTCCTCCCCTGGACTACAGTGCGCATGGGCATCGGCTCCATCCCCAGATTGTTTTTTTCCGCCATTGGGTTCGGATGCAGTCTCGATGTCTCTCTGTCGGAACCGAGAAAACTAGCTTTTTTACGGCCAAAAGGCCTTAGTTTCATTACGTCGGTATTGTTTGCGTACGGTCTCGAGTTCTTCCGTCTCTTTGAGTCGGAATCTGCGGAGTCGTATCACTCTTCGGACATCGAGGCCTTCTCATCGCAACACGACCAGAACTTGTCAGCATGGAGCGGAGCCCGTTTAAATACTGTCCCGTCTGTGGGTCCAAATACCCACATATCGACGTGCACCCGGTCTGTAACAAATGCCTTTCGCCAGACCATGACGAGGACAGCTGCATGGCCTGCTCCAAATTCAGGTCAAAGAAGACGCTCAAGCTTCGGCGCGCGGTGCGCCTCGAGGCCAGACAAGCGGCCCCGGCTCCAGAGAACATCTTCGGCGAACAGGAAGAAGAGGGCCTAAGCCATCATCTTGAAATCTCGCCGCCTGCGACGGAGGTCGAGGCGGATCCGGAAGACGACTACGGAGTCGTGGATCAAGGCCTTGAATACGTCGACGAGGTAGGGGACGTCAAAGAAGTTTATGGGGCCGCGGAAGATAGCTCAGGGGATGAGCTATGCCCCGAAGGTTACGTGGATCAGGCTCGGGTCACGGGATCGCCACTCGGCCTTACCCAAGACCCCGTACCGCAAGCCACGGCCCCGCCTTCAGGCCCGGCCACGGACATACTTGCTACGCAGCCCGTATCGAAACCGAAACCGAAACAAACGGTATCGACTACACCTAAAATGGCCGACCCGAAAACGAAACCGAAACTAACGGATTCGAGTGCATCTAAGATGGCGGCCGTTCCACCGAAAACACCAAAGCCTGCTACCTCATCGACTCCGTCGGCCTCCGGTCCACAGAAGTCGAAGAAGACTGTCGATTCGACAGTGCCGAAGTCGTCAACGGTGGAGGCATCCTCTAAGAAGGTCGTCCGGCACGGGTCGACCGGGTCGACGCCGTCAAAGTCCGCAAAAGCCAGCGACAAGACTCCGGTACCGACTGGGACGTCGTTTGTCGGACGCGTGGTTGACACGGAGCCTGTGCGATCCCACGGATCGAAGAGCGGAAGCTCAACACTTCGGTCCAAGGACTCGGTGTCTACAGCTGCAGCATCGACGTCTAAGACTCCGAAGGCCCCACAAGACATCGGTTCCGAAGGCAAGGTGAAGGCCTCCTCGTCGGCGCCAAGTGCCGCCGTGAGTGACGCGTCCCTCATCGCCGATTCACTCCAGAGAATTCGGGATAAGGCCTCTACGACGTCGGCTCCGGCGCAGTCGCACCAGAAGCCGATGGACATGCCGGCGAAGCCTGCTAGCAAACTTCTCTTCATTCTGCCGCCGAAGGAGGTTCCAAAGGCCTTTGCGCCAAAGACGGCGCCAAAGACATCGGACTCGTCCACGTCTGCTGGAGTATCGGGTCGACAACTCGACTCAGGAGACGATTCGGAGCGTTTTATCGACGCAGACACGGGCAAGTTGACCCTTTACAAGAGGAAGATCACTTCCCACCCAGTGGACTCCTATGTTATCCCACTGAAGAAGAAGAGGCTTGCACAGGACGCTCCAGTCCTGATTGAACCTATCCAGCCTCCTCCTAGAAGGAGTCCGACACCTTCCCCCGAACACTCTGAGGGAGAGGAATATGGACAAGATGACCAGTACACTTTCCCCATCAATGAACCCGATGCACAGCAGGATTCCTATGACGACATAGGCGACCAAGGGATACAGATTGTGGGGCAGGACCCACAGCCTTTCAGTGCACGTGCATCCCCAACAGAAGACTCTGCAGGTTTTCATGCACTCATTGAACGGGCAGCTGCTAATCATGATGTGGACATGCGTGCTGACCCAGTGGAGGACGATTTCCTGTTTGACACTTTTTCTGTCTCCGAAAGGACAGTAAAGACTCTACCTATGCTCAAAGGTGTCCTTAAGCATGCTGCGGACATCTTTAAAGAGCCTACCAGGGCGAGGGTGGTCAATCCACGCATCGAAAAGAAATACAAACCAGCACCTGCAGACCCTGCATACATTCGGGGACAGTTGCCACTAGACTCTCTTGTGGTCGCGAATGCCCGCAAACGGGCAAACTCCCAGACGACGGGTGAAGCTCCTCCCCCAGACAAGGAGTCTAAAGTGCTTGAGGCAGGGGGCAAAAGGGTAGCTGCGCAAGCCGCAAATTTCTGGCGTATTGCGAATACACAGGCACTATTGGCACGTTATGACAGGGCGCATTACGACACCCTTGAGCAAGTTTTAGAACACCTGCCTTCGCAGTTTCAGGAGGCTGCCAAACAGCTTATAGAGGAGGGCAAACTCATCTCCAACGCAGCCATAAAGTGTGCACTTGATGCCGCTGACACAGCAGCTAGGGCTATTAACACTAGCGTCATGCTCAGACGACAAGCGTGGCTACGCATATCAGGGTTTAAACCGGACATTCAAACGACCATACTCAATCAGCCCGTCAATCCTGATAGACTGTTTGGTCCTGATGTTGACACCACCCTCGAAAAGATTAAGAAAGACAACGAAACAGCTAAGTCTATGGGGGCCCTTCAATCACAACAATTCCGGGGCAACACTTTTCGTCGCTCAGGTGCACGTGGAGTCACCAGAGGACAGATGGGTCAACAATCACAGTTCACTAGAGGTGGAGCACAGTCCTCCTACCCAAAGCAGAATAAAGGGAATTATCGAGGAAACAGTACCAGAGGACGTGGCAGAGGAAACAACAACTCCCGCTCCTCTGCCCCAAACAAACAGTGACTCTCTGTCACTGCCCCCCGACCATTTAACACCTGTCGGGGGGAGACTACAGCAGTTCCTGCCACTCTGGACAAACATCACCACAGACAGGTGGGTACGACAACTTGTCCAGTACGGTTATTGTCTAGAGTTGAAGTCCACTCCACCCAACATTCCCCCAAGGCAACGGCCTATGTCCGCAGAGCACTTGCACTTATTGCAGCAAGAGGTAGTGGTAATGCTGCAAAAAGGCGCAATCGAGCTCGTGCCAGTGGAGGAGGAAGGCACAGGGGTGTATTCCCTGTACTTCCTTATTCCAAAGAAGGACGGATCTCTCAGACCCATTCTGGATCTGCGTCCCCTCAACCTGTATATACTGTCAGAACATTTCCATATGCTTACACTGCAACAGATTCTTCCCTTGTTAAACCAAGGGGACTTCTTGGCAACCTTAGACCTCAAGGATGCTTATTTCCACATACCACTACACCCATCCCACAGAAAGTACCTCAGGTTCACTATCCAAGGACGGCATTTTCAGTTCAAAGTCCTACCCTTCGGAGTGACCACCGCCCCAAGAGTGTTTACCAAGTGTCTGGCGACGGTAGCGGCGCACCTCAGGAGGCAGAATATCCATGTCTACCCCTACCTAGACGACTGGCTCGTTCAAGCCAAGTCGGAACAACAGTGCGCCGCGGACATGTCGACTACCATTCACCTCCTTCACAATCTGGGCTTCTCGCTGAACTACCCAAAGTCGCACCTTCAGCCGGCACATGTCCGGCAGTTTCTGGGCGCGACGATCAATACCCTGACGGCTATGGCTCAGCCAAACCAGGTCAGGATAGACAGCATGCAGTCTCTGATCCAAAAGTTCAGACCACAACACTCGCTTCCAGCGAGAGTGTTCATGCAGTTGATTGGCATGATGGCCTCCTGCATCTTCATAGTCCCTCACGCACGGTTACATATGCGTCCGCTCCAGGAGTGCTTAGCAAACCAGTGGACTCAGGCTCAGGGACAATTGACAGACCTAGTGTTGGTTACCAGTCGGGCGTTCACCTCTCTGCATTGGTGGAATCCACACAACCTTTGCAAGGGCCGACTGTTCCAAGAGCCAGTGCCACAGATTACCCTGACGACGGACGCATCTCTCCAGGGATGGGGAGCTCATCTGCTCACTTACACAGTGCAGGGACTATGGACGATGCAGCAACAGAAGATGCACATCAACTATCTGGAACTGATGGCAATCTTCATGGCGCTCAAGTCCTTCAATGTACATCTGTGCAACAAGGTAGTGTTAGTCCGGACGGACAACATGACAGCGATGTACTACATTCAAAAGCAGGGAGGCACCCACTCGCCACAGCTGTCTCATCTGGCTCAGAGCATGTGGAAGTGGGCCATTCAGAGGAACATTTTCCTCATGGCAGAACACCTCCCGGGCAAGGACAATCAGATGGCGGATCTGCTCAGCAGATACAGCCATCAAATGCACGAGTGGGAGTTACACCCATCAGTACTCCGTCCGTACTTCCAGCAGTGGGGTCATCCGGAGATAGACCTGTTTGCCACAAACGAAAACGCAAAATGCCAACACTTTGCCGCCAGGTTCCCTCACCCACAATCGCAGGGGAATGCGATATGGATGAACTGGTCAGGCAAATTTGCGTACGCTTTTCCACCAGCCCCTCTGATACCGCTAGTGGCAAGAACACTAAAACAGCACTCGATGACACTCATCCTAGTTGCTCCAACGTGGGCACGCCAAGCATGGTACACAACGTTTCTGGAGCTCTCAGTGGTGCCGCATCAAAGGCTGCGCCTAACGCCCAGGCTTTTGACGCAGAACCATGGAGACATTCAGCATCCAGATCCGCAACAGCTCAACCTGGCGATCTGGCTCCTGAAGTCCTAGAGTTTGGCTACCTTCACCTACCTCCAGAATGCATGGACATCATCAAGGAGGCAAGGAAGCCGACTACCAGAGCATGCTATGCTGCTAAATGGAAGCGTTTTGTTCTTCACTGTACAGCCAATAACATAAACCCGCTAGATGCATCTATCCCTAACATCATTTGCTATCTGTTACATCTTTACAAGTGCAATCTCGCCTACACTTCCATTCGGATACATCTATCCGCCATAGCAGCTTACCTTCAGAACAGGCAACATCTCTCTGTCTTCAGAGTGCCTGCCATTAAGGCTTTCCTTGAAGGTCTGAAACGAGTCATTCCCCCAAGAACACCGCCAGCTCCGGTGTGGAACCTCAATGTGGTCCTCACCAGGCTGATGGGACCACCTTTTGAGCCACTACACTCGTGTGAACTCCAGTTCCTAACATGGAAAGTGGCTTTCCTTATTGCTATTACGTCACTGAGACGTGTTGGTGAGCTGCAAGCGCTCACAATCCAAGAGCCATTCATACAAATTCATACAAATAGGGTGGTACTACGTACTAACCCTAAATTCCTTCCGAAGGTGGTGTCACAGTTTCATCTCAACCAAACTATTGACTTGCCTGCATTCTTCCAAAACCCACAAACGGTGGCGGAAAGAATGCTCCATACTTTGGATGTTAGAAGGGCGTTGATGTACTATATTGACAGGACACAACACTTTAGGAAAACAAAACAACTTTTTGTTGCCTTCTCGCCACAGCACAAGGGCAACCCTATTTCCAAAGCAGGAATAGCCAGATGGATTGTTAAGTGCATCCAGATCTGCTATCAAAAGGCTAAACGCACCTTAACAATACCCCCAAGGGCGCACTCCACACGCAAATTGGGGGCATCCATGGCTTTCCTGGGGAACATTCCTTTAGAGGACATTTGTAGAGCAGCCACATGGGTTACACCACATACCTTTACAAAACACTACTGTGTTGATGTGCATTCCAAACAGCAGGCAGCTGTTGGGCAGGCTGTTCTCAAGACACTTTTTCAGGTTTCTGCAGCTGGCACGGGCAACCGCCGCTAATGGAGGGACTGCTATATATTCTATGCAACAGATATGAATTTAGCAGCCCACATGCCTCGAACTGAATATGCTACTTACCAGTATGCATCTGTTCTTGGCATGTAGGGCTGCTAACATTCATATCGCCCACCCTCCTCCCCGGTGCCTGTCGCAGCTGCAGACATACTCTTGTATTCAATCATTAGCATGGACATCCTTTACACTTTACACTCCATCTCGGCCACAATGGCTAAAAACAATCTGGGGATGGAGCCGATGCCCATGCGCACTGTAGTCCAGGGGAGGAGCCACCTATCTCAGGATACTTCGAAGACTCTTCCAGGACAACAATGTGCGATCATCCGGACCCAACACTAGGCGGCGATCTAATGCAACAGATATGAATGTTAGCAGCCCTACATGCCAAGAACAGATGCATACTGGTAAGTAGCATATTCAATCTATCAGATTAGACTTGTGCATGCTTCACCGTTCTAGCATTGGAAGCCATTTCAGTGGTGGTGAGGATTTTGCCCCAGGTTTTGTGAGAGAGCATAACCTTGCAAAACACCTCTTTAAAGCAACAAGGGATTTCCTGATTCTGGTCATAGCCCATAGGTCTACGTGTTAAAGTTCAGTGTAAAGGTTTAATACCAAAAGTTATTTTTAAGCTTTGATTAAATAAAGGATGACAAACATGCATAATTGTCCTTCTGTTTTGTGTTCGTGCTGCCTCCTCTCTACCCATTTCCCCATACAAATGTATTTCTTGAAGTTTCATTGTGGTGTTTTTCACTGTATTTTTTGCACTAAAGGGTAGTTTTTGAAGCTCTTGTCTCACTTTGCTTGCAGAACATTAAAGACCAGCTGGAGAAACTTGGGGAGCAGATTCAAGTGATTCACGAAAAGCAGCCTGATGTTATACTGGAGGCGTCTGGCCCAGAAGCTGTACAAATTGGAGATGCTCTGACTCAGCTGAATGCCGAATGGGATAGGATTAACCGAATGTATAATGACCGTAAGAGGTATACCTCCTCTGTTTTCTTCCACTTTGCTGTGATTTTCTTGTCTGAATTGCGCAAGTGCATTTTGATAGATATAGAACCTATTTACATTCTTTATATTTTAACTGAATGATCAAAATAAGCACATACAGTTAAGAGACGGAGTTCTTTCAGTTCATATTTATTTATTTATTTATAAAGCTTTTTATGTGGTGTTTCCTTGATACAATTTGTTTTTCCTGTGAATCACTTAAAAAAGAGTTTTCGTGGACATATCAATGTTCCACTTTCGAAGCAAGGCCTACAATTGGCACACTTCGGGCCCAGCCCATTCGCAAAGGCATTTTGGAGTACATAAAGTAGTTCTCATGTAGTACTTATTTATGCACACTTAAAAGCCCTTGGGAATTTTTTCTCCAAAGTGTCTAAAATTGGAATATTAAGATAATATTGATATACAATTCAAAGAAACAGAAAGGCTTGTGTCCTCTTTGCACTTTTACTGATGGAGAATTGGACTTTTCAGGGTTCAGTCATGAAGTCATGTAAGAGTACTTAAAAGTACTCCTGTAGTATTACTCCAGTACTCATTAATGGTTTTTGTGACCCAGCCTCTGTGTCCGTAAGAGACAGATTTCAGACTGGTGTCGGGGAGAGATTCTCTGCTGTTTGGAAAATTAAATAGTAGCCTATTTTTAAAGTATATAGTCATACAAAAGCAATATGTAAAGGTGAAGTTTTTTTAAAACGTTCTGTAAATGTGAAGGTAATTGACGTTGGTGTCCTTAGCTTCATTCCTGTGAGCAGCGCATGAATACCTCAAGGTGACCTCAGATGTAGCTCTGGTATGTGCCAACACAAGGAGAGCATGTGTGAGGAGAAAAAAAACACAGTGATATGCTAGATTCTAGCATGTCACTTAGTATTTTAGAAATAAAACTTCATTATGAAAGCTCCAACCTTACAATCAAAATGTTTTTTTTTTTTAAACATGTTTTAATTTGTGAATTAAATAACGTATTTTGTCATTTGTTTTCCTTGGTGTACATTTGTTTCTGTACTTCTGTGCATGTATTGTTTTGAAGTTCAAACCATTGAAATTTCATAAGCCAATGTTGCTGGCTTCCAGTGGTGATTCATTGGGACGGGGGTCAGCAGAAGTCCAGAGGTTATGAATGCCTAGCCATTGAAGATTTCAGTCATTTGAATTAAAGTATTTGCATGCATTAGTTATTACAAACTGGAAGGGTTTTGAGTAAATCAGATAATGGAAATATTTCATAATCAAAAGGTTCCTGGATGTCTTTCCTCTGTGTCTTGCCTCTAGAGTAACACTTCAACTAAGGTTGTTGTATAGGAATATAATTCAAAAAATGGGGAAGGGTACTGCCTTGTTGTATCCGAAAACCAACTTCTTTTTAACACCACATGCCCTTTCTCACTTTGGCTCTTTTGGCTAGTAGAAAGGACTAAGTAGATTATGTAATAAAAAAAAAAAGCCGGGTTATTGCAATTTATCAAGATATATCAGTATTATAGAAAAAACAAAGTTGGTTGGCGTTTCGCATGATACCCCGGTAGTAAATAGTAATACTGGGGTCGGTGTCTCATGTTGTCCAAGCATAGTGTTCACAATAAAATTCACTGGTGAGGGGGTTCAAATGACAGCTTTTTGGAGTGGATTCAGTCATATAGCGTGCCTTTTTAGGTCTAACTGGTAGGTGTATCTCCATGCACAGACCACCCACTGGGAGAGATGTATTGACAGTAAATGAAGGAGCCATAACTTTAAGGCAGTGTTTTCCAAACTATGGGCAGGGCCGGACTGACTACCGGGCGTTTTGGAATGCTGCCGAGCTGGGGGCTGATGTCACTGCGGTGGAGGCCTGATTTCGTTGATGGAGACCTGCGTGTGCTTCGAAATAAAGCAAAACGAATTTCGTTCAGTACACGCAGGTCCCCATCAACGAAATAGGGCCCCAGCTCAGCAGCATTCCAAAACGCCCGGTAGCCAGTACGGCCCTGACTATGGGTCGTGAGCCGATTTTTTTTGTGGGTCGTGAAAGTGCAACCAATAAATAAAGATGCCTTTAATCTCTGTATTTAACTTGTCACATTTGCTGCATATCAAAGACAGGTGAAATGTCAGGCTATGTGTTTTGACAAATTGCTTCTTATATTTTTTAACACTAGGATTGGTGTTTACGTACTCCTCTCACTATGCGGTCAGAGAAAGAAAAGTTGAGTGATTTACGTGTCAGACTTGCTGGGGTAAATGCAAATGACGTGTTCACATTTCTTAGTTAGGAAAGCAAAAAATTAAGCAAATCTTTTGTAATTCTGAAGTGAGATGGAAACAATGATTGAAATACGATTGAAATAAATTAAGACACTTGACATAATGATGTGCAAATGACAAATATTCACTGAAACCTGATTTCCACACATTATTATTTGTGTTCAGTATAGTTTTTTTTTAGGAAAACTGTATGTCTATGCAAATGTAGTGGCTGTTTTAATGGAACATATACTGTCTGTTAATGAGAGCGCGCCACTATTAGCCTGCCTCATATCAATGAATAGCTAGCTGGGTCGTGAAAGTTTGGCATGCTAAAAAGTGGGACTTGATTTTAAAACAGTTTGGAAGAACTGCTCTATGGAATCGTCCTTCTGCTTTTGAGCTTTTCACCTGATTCAACGTTGCTCTTGTAAGTACAGAGGGACGTAAATACTGGGTGATCTAGGGGACATTCTCACTTATTGCACGTTCACCTCCATTTTTGGTCACAATTGTGCCTATGAACTCTTTATGGTGTTAACTAAGAATATACAGGGTAAGAAAGAAAGTTCACCATAGAAGCCAACAAGACTGTCAACGATGTTCCTTTCCCTGTCCATGGTCCCTTACCATGTTGCAGACGGAGAGATTTTGAATTGCTTCCTCCTTACTGCTAGGCATGCATGGGCACCAAAACATTCAGCTTAAGAATGGGAGGTGTCCTGTTCAATCAAGCATTGGCTGTTTACTAGTATGGAGAGCAAGAGGTGATGGGACTGTAATAAATTATTGCTGTTGTTCTGTCGAGCAATGTTGGAAGGGAACAAGGTCGCTTCTTGGGTACAGTTATTTGATAGGGCTGGTCTCCGAACAGGTTTTTATTAAGATAATTTGTTTGTACATATAGTCTTCACGCTTTGTCGTTCCAGGGTGGCAGCCCACACCGGCTGTGTTAATACAGAAGTGCTCTTATGTATGGTTGGCTGACCCCCTATCCACTGCCCAATTAGAGAGTATGGGTGAGTGGACTGGGAAAGGATAGAAAGAAAAATAGAGAAAGAGAAACAAAAGCATTATTGTGCCATAGGTTTGCGTCCTACGAGCTTCTGCTGTGATCTGGTGGGGGTGTTGTCTGGAGCCCTATGGTCACTTTTTAGGTTTCACCTCGCCGAAAGGCTGCGCAGCAGACTTTCTGCGCAAGGCGAAAGCTTATGTCTAGAGATGTGTACTCATGTCCCGCCCCTCTGTTCCATTGGCTAGCTCCATAAATGGAGGCTAGCCATTGGAAAAGAGATCTGTCCGTCAATTGCGGAGCAGATTCGGGGGCGTTCCGGCCATTTTTACTCATCCCACCCCTTTTCCTACGTCATGCGGCTGTGGGCGGGGCTATTTTTTTGAGGGGGAGGTTTGTTTTGGTCATTTCTCCTCGAAGGCACCGCAACGAGGGACGTCTGCCTGGCATCGGCTAGCAGGTAAGCGGCATATTTTACTCCCGTTTCAGCCCCCCTCCCGCTGTCTGTGAGCCCGTCCCCCCCCTCCCGCTGTCCGTGAACCCGTCCCCCTCCCGCTATCCGTGAGCCCGTCCCCCCTCCCGCTGTCCGTGTGCCCGTCCCCCCTCCCGCTGTCCGTGAGCCCGTGTGTAAATGCATCGTAAATGCTTGTTTCTGATTATCAAACAGAATCAAACATTTTTCTGACAGTGATCCTGCTCCGCTCGCTCCATCAGTGACTGAGCGCCAGAGCCGGTGCAGCGCCTCGCCCCCCCCTCCTCTCACAGCCGCCCCCCACCCCCCTCCTCCCCCCACGGCGGTCCTGCCTCCTCCCTGGCTGCAGCACCCCCCCTGCCATGGAGTCTGCACCGGAGAGGGGCAGTCAGCACCTCGCCTCAGCAGCGGGAGCATCCTCCGAGGGAGCCGGGACCTAGAGCGGGGTACCAGCGGCTGCAGAGCACGGGTTCGAGAGAGGAAATCAGGACTGGGGCTCAGAGCACGCGTCCTAGCGCCTTGACACAGGGTGCAGGCTCCAGGAGATCCGGGCTCCATCGCCTAGATTCAGGGTGCCTGCTCCTGGGCGCAGATCCCGGGTGCGAGTCCAAGCGCCTAGAAACAGGGTGCATGCTCCTGGGCAGAGACACGGATCTGGTTCCAGAGCACGGGTTCTAGCGCTTGGATACAGTGCCTGCTGCAGAGCTGAAAGCCGAAGTGTGGGCTCCAGAGCCCGGGTTCTAGAGCGGGGTCCCTGCAGGAGACGGGGAACCAGCGACCATGAGCTGCCCCTCGGCGTGGAACAAGGAGACCGGCGAAGCCCTCACCTTCCTCGGGTAAGACCTGCGAGGCGCTATGTTTCACATGTGATGGGCGCGGAGTATCAGCTCAGGGGGTTCATGCACGTGGTGAAGCGGTCTGTGTGCGAGGGTGGAATGCACAGCTCGTTCAGCCCCTTTGACCCTCTGCGTGACGCTTTTTCAAATAATTTTACTCTAAATGCCGGAGCGTGACTAGCACCGAAAGCCGCGAGGCGCTATATAAAGCAGCTCCCAGAGTGAAATGCCTCTAGTGATCCACGCACCTGCTGCAGAAGTCGATGTGCGGCCCCCGTATGTCTTGAATCCAAGTCCCGGATGCGGTTAGAAGCAGAAAGGCTTTGGCCTCTAGGCACTGCTCCTGCGTGGCGCTGTATCCAGCAGCGTGATCAGGTAACTGATCATTTCTAAAGGTAAAGGACTCAAGGAAATTGTAATTTATTCGTTCAACATGTTTTTAAGATTGGTACATTTATATACAATTTTTTTGCAGCCAGTATCTTTTAATATAATCATTTATAAACGGAAATTTAGCTATACAGACAAGGGTCCAGAAAGGGTTGCCAGACGCAAAGCAAGAGGTTTTCTTACTTACTAGATGATATAATGAGCGATTTACCTAACCTCTCTTGGAGATTATGCATTTTTATGGCACACGCAGAATCTTCTAAATGTTCCCAAAATTGCCTATTAAAAACACACTGCGCGGTGAGATGACGTGGTTGGCCAGGATCACACTGTTGGTTTCACTGTACGAGCCGGGATTCGAGCCCGGTTTTCCCAGACACGCCACCTGCAATGCACCTGCATTTCTTCCTGTTTTTTGCTTTACTTCACAGGACTTTGGTGATGGCTTCATGGCCCTCCATTAGACGGATTAATAAACTCTGTTTCTGGAGTGGGACTCCCCCCACCCCCCCCGTACACGTCACCAGGGTGAACTTGACCGAGCTAACAGTCTCGACTCCCTAATCGAGGAAGCTTTTCGGCATTCCACTAGAGGTCGTTGGGGTCAGTGACCCTTCACCCAGACCTGCTGGGAGTTCATAGTTCAACCCAATCTTTCCATCAATGCTTAAACCTGCCTGGGAGAATATTAGCTGTAAGGATGTCGTTTTACTAAATACATATATGGACATGTTTGCTGGGCCACTTCTAGGCATATCCCACTCGTGGACGACAGAAAGACCACAGGGGGGTACACCCATGTGTGGATGTATGGAGGACCCTGAATACGGCCAAACCACACTTTCGAGCAGAGGATTGCTGAATGGAGGGTCACTGTGCACAGCTGTTCCGACGCCATGCTGCGGCCAATCACCAGTTGTGTGTTCATCATTTCACCTCCAGGGAGTTTACTTTACATATCTGCATGTGTGTGTGTGGGAGAGACAGCAGTGTGAGAGCGACAGCAGTGTGAGAGAGACAGCAGTGTGAGTCATCTAGGGAGAGCATGGTGTGTGAGAGAGCATGGTGTGTGAGAGGCAGCAGTGTGTGAGAGACAGCAGTGTGAGAGACCTTTTATTTATGTTTTGGTTTTTGAAACCTAAATAAAACGCATTATCTGCAATATCATTAGCTCAAACTCGCGTAAATACGCGACCTATTGCATTGCAAATGCTTTAGGTCTCGCATTTGCGAGAGATTACGCTATTGGTATTGTAAATGACAATGCCATTTATTTATTTATTTATTTTCAAAACCAACACATAAATAAAAATGTTGTCATTTACAATGCCAATAGCTCAAACTTTTCAAAAGGCGAAACCATTGCATTGTAAATGCTTGTTTTATTCTGTTCACGGGGGCTCATAGGGGTCCAGGAATTTGTCTAGTGTCTTCCACATTCCCCTGGAGGTTTGTTTCCATGAAGAGTATCGGAGGGCAGTGATATCCGCCCCTCTGAGGTAAGTCACCCAGTTGAGCCATGACTTGAAAGTCACTTTGGCTGTGTCTTTCCATTTGGTAAGAACTATTTTTATTGCTAGTTATGCTTCCTAAGAAGACCAGTGTGCCTGCCCCCACTTTCTCAGCTCTCGACTTTCTCGTGACAATACATCTCTCGACTTTAGTCACCCTGTCTCTCATTGAATGAATTCTCATTTCATTCCAATGCCAGAAGCAGCACAAAATTCCTCTGCCCGAGCTTCATTCTATCCTCTGCTGACCTTTCTACAAGACAGTTTCAGTTTCTCTTTAGACTACAGCAATTGATTTTCACATTGACTCAATGAATAGTCTCTGAAGTTAATTTAATTTTGATGAATTAAGTTTTGTATCTTTGAATTTTATGCCTCACTTTTCGCATCAGGTTATTAACAGTTTCTATCGGAATTCATACTGGACGTGGGCCAGATCCTGCAACAACAGTCTCGTTCTAGACCATGCTGGGCACGCAGCAAAAGTATTTGCTGGAGAATTCGAAAATATCCTTTTAAGGGCTTCTGTACTTGGAAGATGCCCTATGCATAGGAGTCAACTTTAAACTGCCCGAGTGTGTCCGGAGTGGCTTAACAGTGCTATAAGTCTTGACCTTTGACCTCTAACATCACCAGAAGTAACACTGTATGTGACAGAGAAGAGTCACTGTACAGAGAGAAGAGTAGTGTAAGGCTCAGACCCTAATGTGGGAGTAGAATGACAGCTTTATCTTGGTATGTTTGCTTCATTGCAGTGAATAGAAAATGTCCTTTAAGAGCACTCGGTGTTCCGCTTTATACTTGCCAGCTATCCATCTTCATGTCTTTTTTTACCTTAAAGTACTTGGAGTATTTTTAATTGAATGACACCATTACTGCAAGGCTCCGTTCTGTTGTTGGATATTGGCGCTTTAGACATTTCTTACTGTAGGATTACTCCTGTACTTCTAGTTAGTTTACGATTTTTTTTTAAAGAATCTCCAAGTATATCTTTCTCTTGGAAAACTGTGCCAGCTTTATTTTCTCAGAGTAATTCCATGCATAAAAAGTATGAATGCAGAATTTCCAACTAGAAGCAAATGTAAATTTTGTGTCTACCATAGGAAAATATTTGTCACATGGAGTGAACCCCTTTCCCTTATCCTCATAAATAGGGCAGTGTTTCTTTCTTGTTCCCCCCTGGAAACACATTTACTCCTGCCCTTTATAGGAGTCTATTAGCAAGTATACCTATGGTGGGAAAATACCTGCTAAGGAATGTGAATACCTTTATCCCCTTGGCTGCTGGGGCTATTCCCCTGCTGTGCTGGGGGGCGCGCACAGCGCCCCCATGCTCATGACGAGCTGAGCTCATCATGAGCCACGGTGCTCCGGTGCTCATGACGACCACGCCCGTTTAATATAACGCTCAGCACAGCAGGGATTTAGCCCAGCGTGCGAGCGTTCCATGGGCCATGACGAGCTCAGCTCGTCATGAGCACCGGAGCACCGTGGCTCATGACGAGCTGAGCTCGTCATGGGCATGGGAGGGGTTAAACGTTAAGTGTGGTAGCTGCACATCTACTCTTGTAGGGTGAACAATCCAGGAAAACCTAGAAACTCATCACTAACCCTGAATTTCAACTCGTTATATTCACCAAATGCATAATACCCATGACGCATATATAAATAGCTTTGGGAATGATGCCTGGGAGCTGTAGGACTCTGCACTCACTGCCTGCTCCCACCTCTAGAACAGACTACCTCTGTGCGTGTGTCCCCGATAGAACCTAACAGCACAAGAACACACACTGAGTGCATTATCATTGCACTTTACCCCGCCATGCACCCTTTGTATGGAAAGTAGCTCTGTGTTCAAGACCGCCTTCATCCCTAGCGCAGGAGTACCAGATTTGAATGCTTCAGCTGCCCCGGGGACAGGTACACAATGTCCTCAACTGCACTCCATCAATGCAGCTCTCTGGACTAGACTCCACTCTTGATGGATGGGACTCTTCTGCATTAGACTGCTTCCTTCTGTGAAAAAGTAACAAAGGACTGCATCTTCACTATAGTTTTGAGAGTATACCAATTGAGCATTGAGAGATGTTTCTGTTTTTTTCGGGGGGTAGTGGCAATATTTTTTCAGAGTTTTTTCTAAGAACTTGCCCAAGATGTTCTCAGCAGTGGAAACTTATGAAAGGTAACATTTGTTCGTCTTTCTCCCTTCTTGCTTTAATGTGATGCATTTTAAGTGGAAAGTGGGCCCATTATACTTTGTTACTTTTTTGGGACACTCATGCAAATATATCCAAATACAGTTACAAAGTAAAGTGTGCCTCTTGAAACTTGAAATTTGTTACAGAATAGCAAGGAGAGAAAAAGATGCTGGCTGGCAAATGTTAACTTCCAGATGTTAAAGTTGGAAATAAGTTACACAGGAAAAATAAAATTGGTTGGGCCTTCCCTTTAAGTTGTTATATTTTTGTCGCTGTATTATCGACTTAAACACCTATGTTTACGCCATTTTTGATTTTTTTTTACTCTAAAATGGCAGTGCTTTATGTGAGAAAAGCTTATTTTTGTATGTTTGTGCTGAAATGCACTGGTGTGTATATATGCCTTTGACAATGCAACGATTTTGGGTGTTGGTGATGTGTGACAATGATCAGTGAACTGTTTGTGTCCTGTCCCTTACAAGCTTGTTTGATAGCCATGCTTCGCCACTTTATTGTCCTTTGGACACCTCAAAAATATGTGAACTTCTCTTAAGAAAAACAATGGTTCAAAGAAAAACAATGGTTTCAGAAGGGAAAGTTGTCACCCTCATACACAACGCAAAAAAATTTGCCTATAGACCCTCTGCCCGCAAACGCGTACAGCTGGCTAACTGGGCCTGCCATAAACTGGCACAATCTACATACGTCTCATCATTAAGTGGCTCTACTCTGCAATCTTCCAAAACTTAACTTACACTTCAACCTGTCAGTAGCTTCAGAGATCTGGCCTCTTAGTTCTTTTCCGTCTGTAGTCTGTTTTGCATTTTTATGTTTATGTTTATTATTTGTTTTGTTTGCAAGAGCTGTGGCATATATATAAATGGGTCTCTAGCCAGACCTAAACAGTGGAATCTTCTTTCTTGTGGTTCGTTGACTTGACAGAGTGTGTGAGTGACTGCTGCTTCAGATATGCCAGCCAAAGCATTATCTTTCACATTCAGGAGTGTAGTCTGCATGTAAGGTGTATATAGACATAAGAATCAATTTTTGTTTACTTGATCTTATTTTGTTAAGCACGTTTACAGACTGTATCATATTCATATCTCCCATCAGTGGCTCAGATAAGGATATTGAAGAGTGGAGACAGTTTCATTGCGATCTGAATGATCTCACCCAGTGGGTGACGGAGGCGGAGCGGTTGCTGGGTGATGGCTATTTGCCGGACGGCAGCCTGGATGTGGAGAAAGCAAGGATGCATCAGCAGGTGAGTGGAGATCTTCCAGTTTGCAGAAAACCTGAGTGTTAAGCGTCTTAGTACATCATTCATTAGAGTTCCTTCTCTTTAGTAATTGGGAGTGTGTGTTTTTTTAAGGGAATAATTCATGCTTTATGCCTAATACATTGGAAGCCATGTTTATCCTGTTTCTAAGTACTTCTCTGTTACCAGGATTTGATTTGTATAGAAGTATTTTGTCCCCAGTACTTCGAAATGTTCTATTTTAGTTTGACCAGGACTATTACTTCTTTATTTATTTAATGTCAAATTTCATGCGTTATATATTGTATGTATGGGCATGCTACTGGTATTAATTATCTTAAGAGACAATCGTTTGGAGAAGGCAATGCTGTTCACAGTGCAGTGCTCTATGTTTTATTGACCTCTGAAAATAGCTTTTGCTGGTAACAAAGTGCATTCTAAATAAACAACATGGCACACGTTCGTTATACATTTTTCTAACATGCATTCGTTTTTTAATGAAGAGATGTACTTGGTGAGAGGGTGGCACATTACAGGTGTTAATCTGTCCCTGGTACAAGTATCTTCTCATAAAACTAGCGAGGCTTATTGAGCAATTGCAGATTTCTAAGCAGTTAGCGAACTGTGATTCCACGCATTTGTGTGTTCATTTTAGATACAGGTGGGCTTTTCAGGATCTTTGTGGTCACTGCTTGACATCAGTAAAAATGTTTGCACTTTTAGCATTTGTACGTGAATGACTGCACCATTAAAAGGTAGTGCATATTCGAGAAAGTAGTTGGTGCCTGCTCTATGTGTTCTATTTATTGTTTTTTATTATTGAAACCTGAGATCATGGCCAGGACATCCTGATATACAAGATCCAAAATTGTGACACAGAATTATTTCCTGGCACACATTCAGCTGCTTTTTTTACTAGAAGTATCGACTTCCAGTAGCATTGCATTTGGTTTGCTGTGCACGGTTTTGTTGATCTTATTTCTGGGGCACCGTTTCATGGCTCCACTGTCATGGCCACTAACAATAGCACAATTATATCTCATTCTGGCAGGAGCTGGAGGAAGGATTGAGCAGACACCATCCTTGCTTCTTCAACCTGAACAGGACTGGAGAGGTAATCCTACAGAAACTCCCCAGCACTGATGGAAGCTTCCTGCAGGAGAAGCTTGCTGCCTTGAATAAGAGGTGGAAGGCAATATCTGCCGATGTCTCCGATAGACAACAGAGGTAACGTGCTCAAGGCCGATGTGGAAGTGCCGTTTAAGAAACAGGATACTAAACTCCACAAAGTTTGAGCTGCTAAATCTTTGCTCCCTACTTGTGTTGACTCATCAATTACCTCTACAATACCTTGTTTTATATTCTTAAGTACATAAGTCAAAGGTACTAGTTCTAGTACAAGCGAGCATCAAAAGATCTGAAACCTGTTAATCCATATATCTGAACGATTACCAATCTGACTGTCAGCCGCGTAAATGTGTTACCTGAATGTTTTAAACAGGGGGTTCTGAGTGACATCAGATCGACAACGAGAGTGAAGCTCGAGTTGTCAATGATGTCACTCAGAACTCCAAGCTGAAAAACGTCCACGTAACTCAGTTAGCCATCTATAATGTTATCTTCTGCATAAGCCCACCCCCAATTTATCTGCCAATCCTTATACCTGATAGGCTAAGGCTAAGGATTAATGGGGAAGCCATACTTAATATGACCTGTTATCCCTGTCCGAAATGTCAAAGCATTCCTTACCTTACAAATATCTATCATCTTCATTGCATTTTTTCCACTTCTGTTTCTGTGCTTTCTGCATTCAGTCAAAGCAAACATGTGACACTGCACTGAATGGCTGACAGGCTTTGTAAAGGTGTATGTATGATAATAAACTCAGAAATGTATGTATATTGAATAGGATTGCAGGTCCATACCCCAGATTTAAATTACAGGGCAGTTGCCTTTGAATGGCCAGTCGCTAAAAAACTGACAGTCCCGACTTTTCCACTGACCTGCAGCTCAGCTGCGCAGCGGAAGTGGTCAGCCATGGATGTCCAGATCTGGAAATCTGCGTCTCCCAAACATGGATACTCCTGTTAGTGTCTGATATGATTGAAAGGCACCTTGAGTCATTGCAAAGAGGAATGTTCGACAATCACTTGTATTTGAAGGCACGCAGTGTTCGATATACAGAAACCATTGTTTGACTTGTCGTAGGTCGTTGAAGAAGTAAATTGTCTAGATCCACATGGCATTATTGACACTGTGAAATTGCCACTTAATACCACCGTCTTACAAGGTTGTTTTGTTAAAATATGTTTTTGAATTTATTTAATTTTCTTTACTAGGATGAAGGAAGAAAGCCCCCAATTAGCAGAGTACAAGAAGAAGCTTGATGAGTTTAGCATCTGGTTAGAGAAGGCCGAATATGCTTCTAGATCAGGACCTGCTTATGATGACAAACAGCTTGGAGAGCTGAAGGTAAACATTCACTTTGTATTTTAATGAATGCATAATTCGGATTGCTTTTGTAATGAGAGCAGAGAATGCATATTTTCACACATTTAAAAAGCAGAACTGATGAAGTTGTTTTGAAGCAATCTTTTTCTCCCTTCCTCGCTCTCCCTGTTTCTCTTTCTGTCTTAATCCCTCTCTTTCACGAGTCAAGCAAAGTCACATATTCAGTCTTGAAGTCTGTCTAAATGTCATGATTTGCAAAAGCTCGCTGTGCATAAAGTAGTGCAATTTCTGAAAATATTCTGTTTTTGGAACTAAAGACTTTGTTTGTTCTTAATATACCTTGGGAAATCGTTCTCATCCTTAAGTTGGTGGGCCAGGCTCATTTAAAAGAGAAATATGGGACTTTTCAATTTACTTTTTGTAACTTATGTTTAGAAAATTAAGGGTTTGTACATATTTTGCCAGGTGATGATGGCGGTCATTATATCTGTTTTTGAAAGGTTTGAATTTTTATCCCTAAATTGTACCCATGTCCTGGCAAATTTAGGACCAGCTAGCCCGACCAAAAATTCAGAAATGTTGCGTGCAGTTCTATTTTCTATGTAATCATGAACATCAAAACATAATATTTTGTGGTGCAACCCATGACATATTGAATGTGCATTTCCTCCTTCAGGTGGTGGATAGGGTATAGGTCTTAGATACTTAGATTCTTGATGTACCCTGTTATTCACGTCTGCTACGCACTCTGTGTTCTTGCCTATATCTGCGTTTCATCAGGGGTTGGTTGTCCTTGGGAGTGAGCCCTCTTTTTCATCATATGTGCGGGCTGCCAGGAAATCTGCTTCTGGGAGCACCTTGGATTGAATGGTCTTCTTGACTCTCCTTTAGCTTCACAGTTTGCCTGAGTTTCTGTTTGCTATTGGTACTTCATGTCCGCTGGTCCCTGGTTCTTAAATCTTGTGGGTGGCCTGTGCCAGGCTGTTAAGGTGTCACCCTGTCTTCAATGGTGGAGACTTGGGCGTTGTCTTGCAGAGTCTGTGATTGCTACTTTTCATTCTGTTTTCGTGGAAATGGTGGTGTGAGAGGGTTGCATTTTAACTGGGAGGTGGATGAGTTGGTGCCCTTGCTCCAGGGTGTTTTGTGGTTGTGCCTGATGCGGGCCTTTAGTACCAGTGCACCTTGCTGGCTTTAGCAGATAAATGAATAGTCGTTCCTTATACAATAATCTCAATAAGCAATAGTTGAAGCTGAGGGGCATTTTTAATCAAAACATACAGTAAAAATGAACAACGATGTGGGTGCCAGTGACAAATGCGCTCGCTGCTCTCTTATTTGATGCACACATGTGATGAAGATGATTTGTGTGCGCATCGTATAACAAAGAACAGTACACACGACCCGTTAAATTGTAATGCACACTTTCATTGGTTCTGTGCAAGTCTTCAACTTATGATTTAACGGGTCATGCAGTTCTTTCCTATATGATATGCACAACGATCATCTTCGTGCTCTTTGAAATAAAAAGTGTTCTTTAGAAGTTAAAAATAAATACATCAGTTATCAGTCTGGGAGTTCCAAATATTACCAGCAAGTGGAGCAGTGCTTTCATTTTGGCAATGAAGCAAACTGCGACAATCAGTTTGAAAGAGAATTGATGTAGGAGAGTTCCCACACTCTTCACTTAGGTTTTACCATACTGTGAGACTATCTCTCAACTAAGCTAGGCAATTCACCACAAAAGACGTTCCAGAGTTCTTTGTGCTAATGAGATTCAAAATGGTAGGTCTAAGCTTCAATTACATTCTTCAACCTCTCTGTCCAAACTACACCTACGTACTGCCTGCTCCAGACCCTGAAGATTAAAGAAAGTAAATCCCACCAGTATGGGTACATGTCGTCCCACACGCTTGTGTATAATGGTCCACGTTGTCTTTGAGACCTCTTCCTTCAAAGAAGCGCACATCATAGGTCCTCTTTGCCAGGCAGATGTAACAGGATAGGCTTTGCCAGGGAACGCTTTGCAGAGAGGCAGAAGGTCATTTCCCTTCCTTGAGTAGGAAATGTTGTAAATTACCTGTGAGCCGCAGGGAACTATGCCACAGTAAGGGAATGCATGTACCAGCCTAGATTAGTTATTTAAAAGAAGGGGAAATGACAATCATGTAAAAGTCACCTAAGTAGCATTGAAAATGAAAAGGAAAATGTGACTGTTGGGTTCATTTCCCTTTGTTACTTAATATGTTGCACTAAATACATTTTAGTCATTTCATAACTGAAGCAAGCAAAACTAAATTTTATACAAATGTACACTTTTAAAAGACTGCTGCTACTTGAAAAATCATAGCCACAAGCCCATATTAACTTTATGGTTGCAAGTGGAACATTTTTGCCAACAAGACAATGAGATTATCATCTAGTAGTTTTGCATAACTTTAAATTTTTTATTGGAAGGGTGAAAATTGTTTTTTTCCAACTTGTAAATCACATGCCCCATCTTTGGTGTAACAAGATTTCATCTCAGCTGAGTTAGATTTTTCTCTAAATATGTGTGTTGAACATTTACTCTACATTTTGCTGAATTACAAAAATATAAAAAATGCCAACTTCACAGCATCAACAGTTTCCATGTCTTGGGGAAAGGCACATGCAGCGTGGAACTGTTCATCTGTTCTCCCCCTCACCAAGGTCCAAGAACCAAGTATCCAGAGTCCGACAGCACAAACAATTGCAGGGGAAAGATGCCAAAAAGATGTTTATCTTTACATTAACTGGTAGAATTTTACATTCATCCGTCTTTCCATTTACCATCTTTCATGATTCAAAGAATCAATGTCTCCCCTACTTGATCCCACTGATAGAAGCAAGGCTATTGCTGTTACTTAACACACCACACCACACATACAGGTGAGGTCTACTTAAAGACAGTTTTTGTCGATTTGGAGGTTGTTCCAAGAGAGAGTGTTTGCAAACCTGTAACAGCGTTATGGATCACGCCATGCTTCACATTATGTTGCGAACCAAGGAAAAAAGCCATTACATGAAGTTGCAGACTTCATTCGGATGGTATCCTGTGGGTTTGCTTTGAGCTGAAAAGGAGGTAATAGCAATCCGGATCTTCAGCATGACGCCTCAGTCTTTGCTTGTGTAGTGTTTAAGGAAGTTTAGTATATGGCGGGTGTGCTGATTGGTATAGCATTGAAAGTTACAGAATGAGACTATCCACAAGACATACCCTCCCCATAGAGCGCAAGACTAGACCCATCGAGGCCCTAGAATTTGGCTAGACTCCATACGTTTTGGTAGTGGGACCCATCTCGTGTTGGAGCAACGGCAAACCCTAGTGATGTTTGAACATTAGGCAATAGATGCCTGTTCACTTCATTCTTAAAAGTTGCAATTGTGTTTTTCAAGGCCTTTTACAAGCCTGTTCTTAGCTCTTCAGTTTTCCTTTTTAAGACTCTTTATGCACAGTAAGAATTTGGGGCAACAAGTGATTTTGATGCATTGGTTTACAGACACGGTGGGTTGTTCAGTGTTTTTATGTTGCAATGTGAGAGTACATTTAACAGTGGAGTGTTGTCTGGGTTGAACTGGGACCAAACATAGGCCCATGAACCAAATTAAGTGGACCCTATTAGTGAAACAAATAGCTAGAAAAGTGGCCGATATTTCAAAATCATGGCAGTTTTAAACTTATAAATACCAGTTGTATACGTGCGAAACGTAAGGGAGATGGTATGCCCCTGTGCTAGCGGCAGGAAGTGATTTCGGTAATATTAGAGAAATCAACAGTAAACTTCGTCCCACCAGACACTAATACAGGCGCACAAACAGCCAAAAGTCAGTCCATGCACTGATCTCTGAGACCAGCACTTTGGGCACTTCCAGATTGCCCTAAAGGCATAGACCGTGGATTTTGTAGGCATTTCATTTGTAGCCACCATAACACATAACGAAATGCAGTCCATCCAACCCTGTCAAATAGATCTCTGTTTCCATAGAGTTGGGATATCAGCATTTACAACTCAGGAAAGTTCCCGTCTGGACATTACCAGACAGCTTTGAATAAATTGGCCTGCTATATGTTACATTGAACCGTGTTTACCATACAGCACGAGCTATTACTTTAAACCATGAGTAGGCACTGCTCCAAAAAAACGGAAAGGACATAACTTTTTTTTTCAACTCAAAGCAATTGCATACATTTGAAATATAGACTGCAGAGATCAGCAATCACCAGTAACATATACTGAATGCATTTGCCACTGCTGCTGCTTTAGGTTTTGTATGCTGAACAGTACATTGCTTCCTGGAACCTGCAAAAGAACAAGTCACTTGTGCCTTGAAATGTTACTAGTTGTTGGTAATTTATATACCAGCAGCCTATGACGCTGGCTTTTTTCTGCCTCCTGTTAGGTTGTGGCCAAGGAGATTGAAATGCAAGGTGAGAAACTAAAATGGTTGAGCAAGACCGGCCCAGAGATACTTTCAGATAAAAGTTGTAGCCTGCAGGAGAAAGATAAACTTACCGCCAGATTAAGAACCATCGGCATGAACTGGAACAAGGTATGACTTTCACGCTATTGATTTCTGATCTTTGCTGTAACGTGTCTGGCAGCTACTGACATCGCTCCTAAGCAATAGATGGAGTTAAAAGGCTTTGCCAACAAATCTTTTCTATCAGTCTTCAATCGCTGCTTAATTTACTCATGAATTGATTTGTGCATGTTCGACTACCACAGTAACTAAAAAGATCTGCCCACGTTAATGTCCTTCTTGCTACCTGACTGAGCATTGTGTTGACTATTTCCCTATCTTGTCTTCCTCCCACAGTCTCTTTTTTCCGCTTCCATTATTTCCTTTTCACACTATGACACGTTCTTCTAGGAAATTAAGTCAAGTTTCTCCACCTAAATTTGTTTTCACTTTTGATAATTTGTTAAGTGGCTTTGCAGAGTCTTAATCACTTCATCTTGTGAAAAGTCGACATTCTGTAGAAAAAATGCAAATCGACGACATGTTTCTCATTCTTCAAGTTATGTTTGTACAGATGCACCTTTTTTTTAACATATAGAGACAAATGTTCATTGACCATTTCTGGTCTCTGTGTGGGAAAATGGGTGCTACTTAGTTTTTCAAAAGCCTCATCCCAGATTCTGTGTGAAGTATAGCTCATTAGGGCATTCACCCATGTTGGTGCATTCTTTAACTTCATGCTAAGAGGGAGAACTCTAGTAAACCTCCGGGAAAGTCATACCATTCTGTTGAACATCCCTTTGGTTAAGAATGTTGAATAGAGTGTTTCAGTGTTATTCAACTTGATTTGGATGACATTAGGAGAAATGTACTGTTGTTCAAGAAAATTATCAATTGACGTGGTGCAAACAGCATACTATTGGTCATTGTTTTTTCTCTTTACTCCCAGTCACTGGGGAAACACATTTCTTTACAACAGAGAGTCGCAAGCAAGACTTTTCCACACTTTGTGCATTATTGGATTTTCCTACTATTCTGCCACAACATAAAATTCTCTAATTCACTGTGACAAAGAGGCACAACTAAAGGTTTGTTTGTGAGCTGACACGAGTGACTGCCAGAGCAGGCCCACTTTAAGTAATATTGTCCAAGGCCTAAAATTCTATTATTGCAGAAGCCTTTTCCTATTAATGGCCAGTGATTCCATTCGCTTATAAAATTTCAAAATACTTCCATTAGCCAACTGAAAATAAGACTTATGACTATTTGGTATCAGATAAACTGAATTCTATTTTTGGAGCAGGTGTGGTTTCTAATGAGTTTATTAATGGAGGTTGCTTTACGGAATGAACAGAGATGTCACTTAGCTGCTGTTCTGTGCTCCCGTTGCAGGTGTGCAGAGATGTGCCCGACCGTGTCAGAGAATTGGAGGACTATGTTCAGCCACCGCGATACGTGGCTCCACAAAACCCTTCTGGTAAGTCTTGATGGCATAATGCTCATGTGTTTAATTCTTGCATTTGTAAACATTTCCAGTTAACACTGAACTTTTAGTGGAGAATTTTTATATTTTCTACATATATTGCCCACTTCATCACAGCTGTTGCTTTATTGGAATGCAGTTTGGTTTCCTATTCATAACTCTAGAGTGTAGCATCTAGTTTAATATTGGTTATTGGGAGGGCTCTGGCTGCTTGTCTTGTGTCCATGCAAAGGATGGGATAGGTAAAATGGATTACTTAGCAGTATGGCACTGGAGGATGCTTTAAAACCATTGCCATCTATCAGATGTAGCCAAAGAACGTTGTTATGGTTGTCTGACTCCCGAAGGCCCTTTCCATTCACATGTGACCTTAAGTGCACCAGGTACTAAAATCTGTAACAAAGACATCATCTAGATATTTAAGAGTAAGGGTGAGAGGGATAACTAAAGGAGGACACTACATGCCACCATACTGTGCGTTATCCCACAGATCCAGTCTGACCCTGTATCCATAGGTTAGTTAAAGGGGGCATACCCTTTCTACAGCTGCACTCAACACCCCATCCATTATTTTAGCCGTATGAAGTTGAAGTTGAAATGAATTTATTGAGCGCTCGATGACCAAGCGGTTTCTTGGCGCGAAGGAAAAATGTAAGGGAAGAACTACTCACTCGGCAAAGGCTTGTGAAAACAGCCAGGTTTTCAACAGTTTGTGGAACTCCATGTAATAAGCTGTGGTTCTAATAGTAAGCGGTAAGGAGTTCCAAAACACAGGGGCCAGGTAGGAAAAGCACCGACCGCCATGTTTCTTCCTTTTAAAGCGGGGGACATGTAGTAGGTTTTTAGTGGAGGAGCGAAGATCACGGGTGGGAATGTAAGGCTTAAGTTTGGTGGACACAAATGATGGGACGGATCCAGCTAATGCTAGGAGGACAGGATAAGTGTATGACCCTGAGATTTTGAGTAGGATCCTAGTGGGTTGTGAACTATGTCAAGGAAAGTGAGACACCCAGATCTGATGCCTGCCAGTCAAGTTACTTCTCATTGTGATACAGCCTGACTGTGGCCATGAATGAACATGTGGGATTTCATGTGCTAATACAGATGCTGTCAGGCTCTGTTAAGAGGAGCTCCAGAGCAAACAGGGTCTACTCTGCTCCTCCTGTGTTGGTTGTGGTAGTCTGCCACTGGTATCCTGGGTCCCATCCTACTGCGGCTCTGCAGACTGGACCAAGTACCACCATTCCCCATTCGACCCTCAAGGCAGCAAGTGTAAGCTGTCAGTTGGTTACCAGGGTGGTAGTGTGGGGGTTAAGAGGTGGGAACTTAACAATTAACCAAAAGACACAATAATGTATTTTCAAGCTCAGTTTTATTTGTATATGGAAAAGAAAGTTTAATATCACAACAGAACTCAGTACTATACACTTTAAATGGAAGGTAATGTACTGTTGTAATCTGTCACTTTTATCAGTGAGGGGCTACACTCCCTTCTTTTCACCACTGAGGTTGGGATTCCATAAGTACAGTCTCCAAGATGCTAAAGGGCTTAGGCGTTGATCAGGCAAAGGTGCAGATAATGTCACATACTCTAACTAATCAGATGCGCAACTCAGTGATTTTTTTTTAGCCCACTAGCGAAAGTCTCAAGCATATGTGGCAGACTTGTGTGCATGGGCTCGTTTGTTGCCGGTGCAGGCTAAGCGCCATGCTTCATTTCCAGTTATCATTGCAGTTGAAGCAGCGCAGCTAGTAAGGTTTGTGGCCCTGCCCTCATGGTAGTTGCATTGTTCATGGAACAGTATTGATGGGATAAAATTAGTGAGGCTAGATCTGCGCGCAACTCTTGCCTTCCTCAGCGACATCTTCCCTTTCAGTTACAGACAGATGCTCAACTTCTCTAGTTGCGGAACTCCACACTGGCTCATTTGTGCGGGTGTATCTCCACCAGATGAAGCCTTTTGGTGATTCTGGACTTCCCCACTTCAGAGGCAACAGAGCTTCACACTCTCTAACTAAGTTCTGCCGCAGTGAAGCGAGTTTTCAGGAGAATGGTGTAACTGTTTTTGATAGCTAGTGTCGACTGATTCTGTGAGAGACGCAGGGAGTGACCGACTACGTTATGGGATTTTATACAACTTTTATGTATTTGTATCAATAACTTATATTTTTACAACTTTTAAATGTTGCCTCTTCCCACTCCGATGAATTCAGGACGATGTATTTTATACATATGAATTGATTTTAAAAACTTATGGTATGTTTGAAAATTGTATATTGTATTTGTATGTGCTTTTATGGTTAAAACTAATCGCAATAAAGTTTTTGAACTGAACTGATTCTGTGAAATACAAAGAAAACATGGGCCCCTATTGGCAATTATTTTATTCCAATAACATTAAGTCTCATCGAAGGTCACCTATAGCCTCTCTAACCTGTCCCACTGGATTACATTATTGCCTCTGCTGTACAGGTGTCCTGGAGCTGGAACAATGCTACTTATACTAAATGTTTGCCAATTCCAGGGACAACAGCTGCAAGTGTTAGGAGGCTTTTTTTTACTGCTTTACCAACGAGTTGTTGCATCTGTGTAAGTGTGGTTCAATGCAACTCATGGTGTCCGGAATGGCTCAACCGACAAGTTAAATGAATTACAAGCATGGGGGCATTGTGGGCTTATGATCAGCATCATAGTAAGTGATACTGACTCCACCCGTGTCAATTCACAAAGGAAAAAGAAAAACCTTTTGATTGGCATTAAACAATTTGATTCCCAACCACAATATGGCAGGATTATGCACTGAAAGTGTATGTGTAAGAGCTTCAAGCTGAAAACCATAGTTTACAGGAAAGTAGCTTGTATCATTTTAGAACTATTTTCGTGACCTCTAATTTCATGATTTGATGGTAGTGAATACACTATTCAGCATCATTTGGTTGCTTGAGAGTGGTTTATGCTTGCTGTTGTCATGGATTTTCCAGATTTAAAGGACAGCGATAGATGGCGCGGCTGTTTTGACCTGTGTGAGTTGCTCCTATGATGGATAGTACTTTATGATTGCATGCTTGCAGCTTATATTTTGAAGTTCACAAGCACTTCCCACTATCAACAGGACGGTTCAAAGTATTATACATTAAAAGTCTTCGTTTTCCCTGTCATCTCTTTTGGGACCTGTTTGCTGCACTGTGGATCATCAGCGGGGGCTAAAAAATGAAACAAGGTGAAAAAGCATTCAAAGAATAATGAACCTGCTAGCGCTATCTGAGTAATTTTCGTGATGAACTTTAGATTACAAAAGTGACCAAATCAGATCATATGCAAAGAACCTTGAACAAGGTAAATCTAATAAGATATACCTTTTAAATTCTGTCCTTCATGTATAATCTATTTCCCTTGGAACTTCCATTTCCCTTGCTTGCCACAGGATCACACTAAACACAAATGCTTCATATGTAAGGAATGTCATTACAAGAATAATATTACACTTGGAGAGGATAGAATAATAGTACAATGTACCCAGAAAGAGCACTAGGGACTACTAAGTACCCCTAGTAAACAGAATAGAATTACCAGAAAAGCACCAAAATGAAGGGTGATGTGGATTATGGAAAGGAGGATCAAAGGGATTCAGAATCTGAAGTGTGTTGGAACCTGCATATTGCAGTGCTGCAAGAAACCGTGTAGTTGTGAGGGGCGCAGGGAGGCCGATACAAAACAAAGAGGTCGAATTGATAAAGACACCACGAACATAAACTCAGCGGTGAGAGCAAATTGAGAGAATCCAGTCACGCTGCAGTAAGGGCCATTGAACTCTTCATTCATGGTTCATATCTCCTGTTACTTAAAAAAAACGGTGGCTCCCCTCCAGCTACACCCTTATGTCCGAGTTCCTGAAGTAAACAGAGAGGAATTTTGCATCAGATGGAATTTATCAGAGTCTCTATCATTTGAGACAAGTCAACTAGACTACCTCCAAATTAAAACGAGGGGGATAATTAAAATTCGCAGAACTGTTTTGTCCTGATGAAGGTGACATCTTAGTACACCGAAACGCCGCGTCGACAACTTTTGACAACTGTGATCTTTTAAAGTCTATAATAACTGTGCATAACTGTATACTATACATAATGAGTATTGCATTATATGTTTAGGAGGTTTATTCCTTTTTTACAAACCCAGATGTAATTTTAATTGATGGCACTGTACTGATATAAATGATATGCGATTTTTTATCAACGTATAATAAACTGTTTATTTTTTAACATACCATTTATGTTTTATTATTCATATGTTTGTGTTCTCACCTTTTTAATATTGTATAATTCATGTGTATGCTTTTACATGGTTGTCATTGTGAGGAAATTGGGCAGCACAGTGAAGGGTCTCAAGAGTTGTGCGTAAGGGACTTGATTTGTTTTTTACTTCTGTTCTCCTTGGTCCCTTATTGTACCAAGAAGGAGTCCTCCCTTTCTTTTTTGACATTTCCCTTGCTTGCCACAGGATCACACTAAACACAAATGCTTCATATGTAAGGAATGTCATTACAAGAATAATATTACACTTGGAGAGGATAGAATAATAGTACAATGTACCCAGAAAGAGCACTAGGGACTACTAAGTACCCCTAGTAAACAGAATAGAATTACCAGAAAAGCACCAAAATGAAGGGTGATGTGGATTATGGAAAGGAGGATCAAAGGGATTCAGAATCTAAAGTGTGTTGGAACCTGCATATTGCAGTGCTGCAAGAATAATGTATGGAATAACAGTACAGGCCTTGACAAGAGATAGCAATGTAAAATACATCTGCAGTCCCAACTCGAAAATAGCATCAACTCTAAAACTATTTATTTTCAGAGTCTGTGGTCTGATACACAGGATAAATCAGTAACATTGGATGTGACACAAAATAGAATGTAGTTGCACTTAGAGTATGGGCACAGTCTGACTAAGTCTCAATATTCACCCCTAGAGTAAACATGTTCTTAGTTTTGTGGGTCTTTTTTGTTTCTTCTAATGGTTTTGTTTTACCCTCTACAGTGTTTTGTGCATTGAGTTTTCTCTGCTTCTGTTGGTTATCTTCCCCAATGTGTTTAAGGTTGTGGCTTGCTCTTCCAAATATGCCACCTCCCCATTGTACGACTGATTGGTAGATTTTCATTTTTTTGGGTGAGGTAGTGAAAGAGGTTATTTTCTGAGGTGTCTGTCAGCTGAGCTGGTTTTTTGCTTCGGAGATTTTCTAGCAGGGCTCTTTGTAAATGTTTCAGTTCAAATTTTGTGTGTTGAATGGTACAGCATGTGTGACACATTGAGTTTAAATACAGTTATTTCTGACCTACACAGTAGTTGCGTTTTAGGTTAATGGATGACTGCACACATATTGAAATCGGTACTGTATCAAGATTCTTTGCCTGAGTTTATAGCTGTAGGCCTAATTCAAGACTTTGATTTAAAAATTTGATGTTTATTCCCCATTCTCCGGGTAGCGGGACATGGATTTCATTATAGACTTATCACATAATCAGTCCATCTACTTGCCATTTTTTTATTCTTGAGATCAGAATACATGTATCAATAGTGTGTTGTTAAAGCCCACTTTGAGGTGTGGATTGGCCTGCACTGGGTGGGAAATAGATTTAAATAAATAAGGCAGAGGAATTCAGATTTGATTAAAGCTTGTCCAGGTTATCAAAAGTCAACCAGAGCAGTAAGGAATGGTCTGGGATAACAATATATTTTAAAGGATGAAATGGCTTCTGGAAAGAAAGGAAATCCTAAACCATTAAGGAAGGGTCCTGCATGGAAGCAAGCTTCCTCTTTTCGCAACATACAGAAATAGTGCTGAAAAAGATCAGCAAAATATTTCCTTAACTAAAACAATATTGCTGCATGAGTAGGTCTGCATGGAAGAAATGTTGCTGTTTCTTGGGAAAACAAAAATGATAAAAGCAGCAGAGAATTGTCAAATTCAGTGTCTGACAACAATATCAGCTAATTTGAAACATCCACACACAGTTTGTCATTACTGAAGACGCAAATTTCATGTATGTTTAAATTGTTCCACTGTAAATGTTTACAAATGCATTCTTTATTATGCTTTTCAAGGTTTCTGGACATCAGTAAGAAAGTAATATTATTATCATGTATATAGTGGATAAAACGAATTCGAAATGCACACAAATCATGTTTTTTTCTCTATATTTTAGTCTATTCTCCTATGCAAAAAGTGGTACTGGTGTCTTCTGCGAATGAAGTTCCCCTGTCATCCCCACGTAGCTACGAGCTTCCAGTGCCAGTAGATCTGGATAGGACTGCCACAGAACTGGCAGACTGGTTGGTGTTGATTGATCATATGCTTAAGTCGAACATTGTCACTGTAGGAGACACTGAAGAGATTACTCAAACCATATCCCGGATGAAAGTGAGTAGCATTCATATTTCACTTTCTAATAGTATTACTTAGATTTAAGAAATACATTCCTAAATAATGTCTTTGCTGCACTCTTTCTATGGCTGTTCCCATTCACTGTTGGCATAACAAACTTATATCTAGGAAATCTTTGTTAGTTCAAATCTGGGTCATGTGGATGTGTTTTTCATCAGTATGCGCTATGAAAGCAATCTTCTGTAGATCTGGTCATAGTCCGACTTGGAATGCTTCAAAAGACTGCAGAGAATGTGGAAGGTCTTTGGGGTCCATTGCCTGAATTTTTGGAACAGGGTCAATCCTAAACTTTGAACAGAACTGAAATAAAGCTTTCTTCAAGAGGAGTATGTCTGCCTTGCTGTGCTGATGGTAACTCAAGAAGTATTGTTGAAAAGTACCAGAAAATGTGTATGCTGAAAGGTGCATATTATAACAAGAAACATATTGATTGAGACATCTAGCTGCAGATTGCTAACCTTGGAACATCCAAGGCATCAAACCCGATCCGGAAACGTTTGCATGAACCCTTGCGCCCCAGTAGGTGATGTCAGTTGGCTGTTCATGACGACGTCAGTGTCGTCTGCGCCGAGTGACATCTGTATCACCTATATAGGTGCCCCCTCGGTGCACTGATGTCAGTTCTTTTCTTTCTATGCCAGCTAGCGCAGATCCGTGAAGAGAGCTACCCTCTGTCACTTTTTGACAGGCTTTTTTCAACGTTAATTGGTGTGTAGGTTTTCCCTCGATTCCTATGAAGACTTCTGGCTTCAAACCGTGCGGTACCTGCCATTGCACCATGTCACTTAAATTTGTCTCTGGTGCCTGGAACGTGACCACGACTCAAAGTCGTGCTCCGACTGCTGGGCTTTTGTTCGGAAGGCATAGAGGCAGCGGTCCCAAAAAATGCTTGCGGCCTTGCGTTCATCTCAGTGTTGCTCACCTCAGAGGTCTCATTCCCGGTACCGGTCAAGGGGAAGGTCCAGGCGTCACTCGGTGAGTTCTAAGTCCTCGTCCTCCTGCTCAAAGTTGTCGAGTCAGTCAGGTAAGAGGCATAAGAAATACAAAGTTGAATCAAGTTCCCTCGTCTCCCTGTCCGCCGGCAAATGTGACAGAGGAGCCTTGGCTCTTTAGGCCTCATTCTGCGGAGCCTTCCTCTGTATAGGCTCCACACTTCCCTGTCTTTCCATGGGCTGGAGCAAACCTCACAGAACTTAAAGAATTCTATGATGCCATGTGCCTCATGTTTGGGTGACCTGACCCTTCCGGTGTGTCTTTGGGTTCCGGAAGCTCAGAGGTTCGGTTCTGTGCTGACAGATGCAGGCCCTGGCGCTGATGGCCCAAAATGGATCTGGTGGTGGATCCCTGTAAACATCCCCGGTGCTGGCCCCATGCCGAGACTTGCAACGTCAGTCCCATTCTTATCCACGATGACCTGGAGCCGGATCAGTGCCTTTTGACACAGATTTTGGTGCCAACTTTACCCTTGGTTCCTACGTCGGTTCCTCAGCCTTATTTTGATGGGCTAGGGTTGGAGGAGGATTAAGAGAGTCGCTGGACCATTTACAAGACCAGCCTAAGCAAGAAATTGACTGGTATGAGGAATTGGGTGAGGTCAGGGGACTGGATACCTGCCCAGATTCTGGCCTGCTATCTCCCCCTACTGTGATTACGGAGGAGGAAGCTTCATATGTATTGTGGTGAGAAGGGTAACTGAGTTCCTGGACCTTCAGCTCCCTCTTCTGTGGGTATCAAGACAAACATCTTGACGGAGGCCCTGCAACCGGGTGTCTCCTCCTTGGAACCCCTCCTGCCTTTTAACAAGGCCTTGATTAATGTCCTTCTGGGAGCCTGGTCAAAGCCCAGCACAGGGGCTTCTGTGAATAGGAAAATCACCCGCTGCCATCGCCCTGCACCAGGTGTCCCAAAATTCCTCACCAATCCACCTCCGCCGAGGGCTTGGTGGTCCAATCCTCTACCTCACAAAGCGCAGTCCCTTCCGCATCCCCGTACGTGGAATCAAAGAGGCTGGATAGTTGGGGCAAGAAGATTTTTCCTTCCGCCAGCCTTGTATTTCGGGCAGGGAACACTGCATGCCTATTGACCCGCTACGTCCTCTCCATGTGGGAAACAGTTACGCAGGTTCTGCCACATGTCCTGGAGAAGAACTGGGCCTTTCTCTCACAAGCAGTAACAGAAGGGAGGGATGCAGCCAAGTTCACCATTCATTGTGGGCTTGACACCATCGACTCGCTGGACAGAGCAATGTCCTTGTTGGTGGGTATTTAATGTCACATCTGGCTGAGGCTGCAACCATGGCTTTGCAATGTGGTGTTTCAGTACTTGACATTTGTCAGGCAGCAACTAGGGCATAACCGCACATGTTCTCTAAGCACTACTGACTGGAGAGTAAAGTCCAGAGGGACGGCCTTTATGGCCACTCCGTCCTGCAGGGCTACCTGGTCTAAACTTGTCCACAGTACCTCCTCCGAGGATAGTATTGCTGGGGTATCTATTCTAAGGTAAGGAATCTGCTGCTAGACGCCTCTATCGATGGACAAGTTACTTACCTACAGTAACACCTTATCTGGTAGAGACATAATCTAGCTGCAGATTCCTTACTGACCCACCAATCCTCCCCGCACTACGGACAGGTTTGTAGGGCCAGGGCTGATCCCTTTCAGGGTCCTAGTTCTGTTCACACCACTATCAGTGCACTTCATGGCTCCCCGCTCTGACGTGAAAAGTTGTAAAAAGGAACTGACATCAGCGTGCTGAGGTGGTGCCTGTATAGGTGATATGGATGTCACTTCTGGCACGTACAACTCCGACGACATCACGTGGAGCCGACTGATGCCACTTACTGGCACACAAGGGTATTGGTCGAGCAAATGTTTCCGGATCCAGCTCCACGCCTGGGATATTCTAAGGTAAGGAATCTACGAACAGTGATTAATTGACAGGTCCTTTTCGTAATTCATATTTGTAGAAACCACAAGTATAAAGTATGTTAATAAATAATGATTGATAACTGACAAAAAAGGCACACTCAAATTAGCACATGCTAACAGCCTACTTGATTTTACAAAATGCCATTTGTCAAATGTAATAAACAATGAGGGGGCTAAGCTGGAACATAGAAGTCACAGATCATGCGCTTAACTATTCTTGTATAATCACTGTGAATAAATCTTGCAGCATTATGTAAAATGAAACTTATGAATTCTTGGAATTTACTTTATCCTTTGCAGATAACTAAGGAAGACTTAGAACACCGCCATCCCCAGCTTGAGTCTGTATTCACGCTGGCCCAGAACTTGAAAAATAAAACTTCTAGTACTGATGTTCGCACTGCCATTACAGAAAAGTGTAAGTCACGCACAATGTTTACAGATGTGTTTCCAGATTTGCTGCGCTCTTCTCCATACTTGAAAAAACATTATTAAAAATTCATCATAATACGTTTTGTAATCAACACTACAAAAATGTTTGATATATCATAAAGAGAGATGATTTAATAACTAAAACATACATTATATATCGATTGATATGTGAAATTGCATTATGATTATTGTTTTCTTGTAAATACCAGTAATATTGGGCATCTAAAACTAATTTTTTATAAATTGTTGGTGTAAGAACAAAAAGGGGTGAAAGGAATATGTAATTGCAGGTACAAAATAAAAAATATATAACCAAGCCAAATTGTAAATGTCCATGAAATTAGTAATAGAGAATTACTAGACTAAACTAAGACGAATGAAAGATGTTTAGTATTCCTAAACATGTATTGGGTACAACCTGATAGGACTTCCTAAATAAGAAAGTAGTTATCAGTGACAATAACAAATCATGCTTTATTTTTCACTGTAGAGGAACAATATCATACCCCATTCCACCATATATTATACTAGAATGGTTTTGCAGTCTACCAGTTAAGTGGAGAAGTGGAGAAGTGTGGCTCACTGGTTAGAGGAGGCAGACCTGGAAGCAGAGGCCAGCCCGGGACCAGGGTTCAATTCCCAGCTTGGCGGGGTCTTGAGTCCTAAAATGTCCTAAAATGTCCATGGACTCGACAATTCTCGCTCCGGTGCCTACTCGATTCACGGGTTCACACTCTGCGACTCTGGGCAATAGCTTGCTTAATCTCCACAACGGCCCCCCATGGCGGGATGCCTGGCTTTCACCTTGCGGATACCCTGCCGGGTTAATCTCACAGGGGAATACCAGGACGGGTTCCCTAAGCAAGCGCTTAGAAACCGCTTGGTGATTTGCGCTATATAAATTCCTGTACATTTACATATTATCATAATGCAATGACAATTAATTAATCAACTAATTTACATATCACTGATCAAAATACTACCTAATAAAGTATCGTTAATGATGATGGAATTGAGGTGCCAAAGTGTCATTAATTGTTTGCCACTGTCCCCCCAGAAGCTAAGAAAGGGAAATGAAAAAAGCACATGAGTAAGGGAGCCTTGTCAGTAGAACAGAGCTGCCTGCTATAATCAGCTAAGATTATTTTTATAGAAAGTGACTAGATAAAACAATCTGTTGTAATTTAAAAAAAACAACAGAGTGAGTAAGGCTTACAGATCTTGAATCCAAATGAATGTTGCATTAAATCTTATGTACGTCAGTGAATTCCCATTTCAATTTTATTCTTTCATTTCAATTTTGTTCTGTAGTTTTTATTCTCGATAGAACATGAAGGCAATATTGTAAACTTGTAAAATGTTTGTCTGCAATTCGTTACCTAAACTTGGAATCTGTTACCTTTCTGTAACTCAGTCTGTTGAAGAAGCAAGTTTATCATATTGACCTAAGCAGATTTAAAATGATTGTAGGAAATCAATTTTCCATTAAATAAAATCTGACTAATTCAGTTTAAATCTTCCAGTCTCCAACATTTCCAGAAAGAAGTTTTATTTTAAAATTTCAATATTATAGAAAATTGTTTAGTGGAAAAAAATGATTAATCAGATTTCTTATTAACAAAGGAGTCTCTAAAAAGGAAGTATGTCTAACTTTGGTTCAGGGCAGAAATTTAGGTTGTGTCCTGGTAATTTTTCATTAAAAGAGAAAGGTGATTTCCGGCTTTTTTGATCTTGTGCCATCCAGAAATATTATCATGGTCATTGGTAGAAAGCCATTAATTGTACAGAACTCTTTAGTTCTGTCAATATATTCCATTAGAGCTCTTTTGACATCTAGGGTGTGAAGACCTCTTTCGGTAACCGGATCCGAATGTGAAAAGAAAATGAGTAAATCAACTGACTGAGGTGGAAAGATGAAAACACTTTTGAAAGGGATTTTAGGTTGGTTCTATGGACCACCCTATCTCTGTGTAGCTGGAAGAAAAGATTCTCCAAGGTTATTTCCTGGAGCTAACTGATGTGCCTAAGTGAGGTAATGGCTATTAAAAAGCAATTTTCCAGGACAAGAATTGTAGAAGGCAGTTGTGAAGTGGCTCTTATAGTGGATCCATAAGTCTGGTGAGTACTATATTGAGATTCAATGCTGCTGCAGGTTTGAACTTTAGCTGGAATTACTATTTTAAGGCCTTCCATGAATGCCTTAAAAAAGGTACCTTGAACAAGGATAATTGTTGCCTGTTTTGTAGATGGTAAATGTAGACGTATGAAAGTGTAAGTGAGGCCAGAGTAATGCAAATGGAAAAGATAGAAAACAATGTATCGCACAGTTGCATCAAATGGATTAATTTCTTTACTGCGACAGTAGAAAACAAATCTTTTCCACTTCGTTGCATAACATCCTCTATTTGTAGGTCTATGTGCTTCTTTTAAGAATGCTTATAAATCAGGAGGGAGATTAAGGTAACCCAATTCTATGAACTCAGGAGCCAAATCGCATGGTTGAGCTTATTTGGATTTGGGTGCCTGATTTCGCTGTGGTTTGGAGTAAGAAGGTCCGGGTTGAGGGGAAGCTGCTGGTGGGGAACAGTAGAGCATTCGAGTAGTGTAGTGAACCATAGTTGACAAGCCCAAATAGTAGCTACTAGAATAGGGGTGAGAGACTTTTGCCTGAGCCTCCGAACCACAAACTGAAGCAGAGGGAGAGACGGAAAAGCAAATATCCCTGACCAGTTCATCCATAGAACATTGCGTTTGGATAGTGGGTGAGGGAATCTGGAGGTGAAGTCTAGGCATTTTGCATTGTCTGCAGTTGCGAAAGGTCTATTTGTGGAAACCTCCACTTGTGAAAGCATGAGACAAGGACTTGTGGGTGGAGTTCCCACTCGTGGATTTGTTGCTGCATCCTGCCGATAAGGTCCGCAAAGTGGTTGTCCATCCCTGGGAGGTGTTCCACCAGCAGATGGATGTTGCAACGTTTCACCCAATGCCAAATCATCTGAGTTGAGCGTGATTACTGTAGAGAGTGCCTCCCCCTGTTTTTGTGAATAGTACATGGGTGCCATGTTGTTCACCTGGAATAAGACAACCTTGCCTGCCAGCTGAGTTAGAAATACTTTAAATGCTAGGTGAACAGCTTGAAGCGCAAGGTAATTGATGTGGCGACCCGAGGTGACTGGAATCCCAGAGACCGTGACCTGTGATATCCTGAAGATAAGCACCCCATCTTGTAAGGGATGCATCTCGGGTGAAAATGATCTGGGGAACAGCGTCAAGAAATGGCCACCCCTATGATAGATTTTGTGTCTTCCACCACTGCAGAGGCGATGAGTGTGCCGGTCCACCACCGCTAGATCTTCTAGCTGACCCTGTGATTGAGACCATTGGTGTGCCAAACATTCTTGCAGCAGTCGCATATGCAGTCGAGCATGTGGTATTATTGCGATGCAAGATGCCATCATGCCTAAGAGTCGCATAACTGTTCTGACTGTTATGTGTTGGTTGGGTTGAAACTGCTGTAGCAGTGTTTGGATATTTTGAATCCTGGCTAGATTTAAGTATGCTAAACCCAACTGTGTGCTGAGCATGGCCCATATATATGGCTGAAGCTGTAAAGGTGGAAGGTGTGATTTCTGTATGTTGGTAGCAAACCCCAGTTGATGGATAAGATGGAGAGTAGTCTGTGTGTATTGTTGACACAGGAGATGTGTACTGGCTTTGATGAGCCAGTCGTCCAGATATGGGAAGACATGAATGTTCTGTCTGTGCAGATGTGCTGCTACTTCTGGAAGACATTTGATGCACACCCAGGGTGCAGTAGTGATTCGAATGGAAGAACTTTGAACTAATAATGTTTTCTAGATATAACAAATCTGAGGTGGATTGTAATGTGGACACAAGCGTCCTTTAAGTCTAATTCTGACATAAAGTCACCTTTCTGAATCAGTGGAATCATGATTGTAGAGTGATCATATGGAAGTGTTCTGATATTTTGTAATGATTTAAGTGCCTGAGGTCTAAGAGAGGCTGTAGTGAGCCGTCTTTTGGTGGCATTAGAAAGTATAGGGAGTACACTCCTGTACCTTGGTGTTGAAGAGGAACGGTCTCTATGGCTTCTTTGAGTAAAAGATCCTCTACTTCCTGTTTGAGCAGGTTTTAATGTTCTATAGAGAGATTGTGTCTGCAATTTGGAATGCTTGAAAGTGTAGTTATGAGCTCCAGACAGTAAACATGTTGGATAATGTCCAACATCCATTGATTTGTTGTTATGGTTTTCCAGGCGGAGACAAAATGTTGTACTCATCCCTGACAGGTGCTAAGAAGTGGTTGAGGGGAATAAGCAGAGAGTCACTGCTTGGAGGTGGAGGTGTCACTCACACCTTTACCTTTTGAATTATTTCCTCTATATGTGGCCCTGTAGTTTCCTCTTGAGGGGGAGGTTTGTTGCTGCCCATAGGCGTAGGTAGAGGCATCGGGTGTGGGTGTTTTGCTACCCTGTTTGTAGAAGCGAAGTTGAAAGAAGCCATGCCAGGCAGAGGTTTTTAGCGCCCTCATTGATTTAGCTACTTTGGTATCCTTTTTCATTTTTTTTAATGCTTGGTTCACCTGGAGACAAAATAGATGCTCTTTATCAAAAGGCATATTTAATAGTGTTTGTTGCACCTCTGGCTTGAAGCCAACTATACGTAGCCAAGCATGTCTATGCAACAATACACTTGTGTTGACTCGCCTGGGGGCTGTGTCCGCTGAGTCTAGGGCACATTTAATTGACTTATTAGAGATAAATGTTTCCTCATTTACAATCTCTTGTCCCCTTTTTTATATTCATCAGGGAGGTATTGGAGGAGTTCTTCCATTTCACCCCCATGTGCGCTGTCATATCTAGCTAGCAAGGCTTTTGTTTTAGCGATTCACCAATGATTTAAGGATTGAGCTGCCATCCACTTCTGCGAGGCATCAATAAGCTTGAATTCCTTATCAGGTGGAGGAGCATCATCTGAGAATTGAGAATGGATTCTTTTACGGGCAATAGATACAACTAATGAGTCTGGGGAGAGCTGACCTTTACTGTAAATAGAGTCTGAGGGTGCAGGCTTATATTTCTTGTCGGACCTGGGCTTACTTATACGGGCACACACTGGGTCTTTGAAAATGTAATAAGCGTGTCTAAGCATACCATTAAGCATAAAAGAGAGAGAACGAGAGAGAGAGAAAGAGAGAGAGAGAACGAGGCCAGAGAGAGCGAGAACGACAGAGAGAGGAGAGAGAACAACAGAGAGGAGAGAGAACGAAAGAGAGAGAGGAGAGAGAACGATGTAGCCTTACGGCTAGAGTGGTCGACCTCGAAGCTGATGAACCGGGTTCGAGTATCTGCAACGACGCTCAACATCCTGTGATTCTGGGCAAATCACTTAATCTCCCCGTGCCTAACAAAAATGAATGTGTCCATCTGTAACAAAACTGGTGCTCATGAAAAGCGCTCTGATACCTGATGTCTTGAGTCTAGTTCGCGCTATATACAACTCTAAAAAATAAAATAAATAAATGAATAAGGAGGTATTGACATGCTTTATGCTTATTGGACAAAGTTTCAAAAAGGAAATCATCCTCAATAGGGTCCCTATGCAGGGAAACCTGGCGATATACTGCTGGCCTAGTGATGAGGTCTTGAATAGATGAAACATCATCAAGGGGTGATGGCCTGGAAGGGTAGAGATCTGGGTCAGTATGACCCGGGGGATCAACGTCATAATTATCCCAAGGATCTGTGTAATGTGGTTATGAATTATCTCCTCCTCCTAGATCATCGATGGGAGACTGGAGACCCCTGTGGTGTGAAGTCTTCTGGTTCACCCTGTGAATGGTGTGGTGAAGGTGGTGGTGATGGCGGCAAAGAAGATGGAGGAGGTGGTTGAGGTTGTAGAGAAGGACGAAGAAGAAGATTCAACGGGCTGTTGCAAAGTCCTTTTTACTTTTTAGCAGGCATTATTACATCTAGGGCCTCCCCAAAGTAAAACGTGCACTTAGTTGATTTGGATGCCGAGTTCACAAGCTGAGCTAAAATACCGCCAGTGCGAGGTTGTATATGAAGCTTTTCTGCTTTGGATTGAGCCCTCCGCATGGTTCGGAGGATTGGTTCTCCAGGCAAATTTGATGTGGAAGCGTAAGGTTTTGGTACCGAAGCAGTTTTCTTTTTCGGGTCCCAGATGGTCTGAGCCTACGAGGAAGGAAGCGTGGTGCTCGGAGCCAAAGAGGCAGGTGGTTGGCTCAGTGCTTAGTCTGAGCGACTCGTTGTAAGAGCCTGCTGTTTTGGCTTGGCTTTTGGTGCCGAGAGCGAGGTGTCCGTAGCAGGTGGTCAGTGCCTACCCTACCACGGCCTGCTGGACGTGGTGGCCGGCAGCTGAAAACTCAGTCAAAACTGAATATTTTGGGAGATGGAACACGGGCAGGGGCTAGACCGAAGGATGATCTTGCAACTGGAGACCAATGGTGTGGTCGGAGGCGAAGCCCTATCCGAAGTCATGAATAGAAAAGGCCTCTTCCTCCAATGCAAAGGCCTAATGAAGTTCTTCCTTTTCCTATTCAACATCTTGACCTAAGATGGTGTGTGTCTCTTCGATCTTTCTGTGCTGCGTCTCTCTGAAACGCACCCAATGGCCTGCTTCCTGATGGTCCAGAAGCAGACGTAAGTTGCAAATCTGATGGAATGTTGGTTTTCAGATACGTTGCGTGGCAGTTGGGGCAGTAGCAAAATGGAGTTTGTTCCATTAGCAGTGCATTCTTGGTCAAGGCTAGTTGAAATAAAGAGTAGGTCTAAACGAGTGAGCTCCGGAGCCCACGATTGAAGCATGTTGAATCAGCATGTGAAAGTTCTCTGATTTTCCCGATGCAATGATGGAAAACGCAACCGAAACAATACCGATGAGGGTGGCAATGAACAGCAAACTGAAAAGAACCAGGGACTATCTCGAACCAGAGCACCACAATGTGTCCAAACCCAATTGTGGAAAGAAAAACAATCTAACAATGAACTTGCACACATCTAGACCCAACACTAGATGGCAGAAGTATGCAGAGCATGTGAATCTACAGCACCACATGCCACAAACAAATGCTTACAGGGTACATAATATCCGCCTGATTCATCAAGCTAAATTGCACTCGCAAAGGGCAAGATTCTCAGAATTCGCTATTTAAGAATTCGCACATTTGCGAAGAATTGAATTTAAGGAATCTCTATTTGAGATTCCTTAAATGCAATTCATGAAGCATTTTAAAATTGCGAAATTGCAATTTTGGGCCGCTATTTACCGAGAGGTCAGACCTCTCGGTAAATAGCAAAAACTTAGAAAAATGCATTTAAATGCATTTTTCTAAGGTGCATGTTACACACACACACATGTCCTTTGGACATGTGTGTGCGCAACACCAATGTAGATTACATTTCAGGGGTGCTAGAGGGTGTCCTTTGGACACCCCTGCACCCTTGAAATCGCATCCTTATTTGCGATTAGCTAATTGCTAATCGCAAATAAGGAATAACTCCCCATGCATTCCTATGGGCCTGTAGGCTAATCGCAAATAAGGAACATGTAGGAATCACAATATTAATTGCAATTCCTATATAAATCCCGTTTTGCAAGTCCTTAATAGCGATTCGTTATGAATCGCTATTAGGGGCTCGCAAACGGGAGAATGATGAATCAGGCTGTATATTCCTTATTGTATTATTAAAAAAGGGCAAATTATTGATATCGTTGCTAAAGTGTGAATAACTGAATATGAAATCATACAAGTTCTAGGTACAAAAGTACAAGTGGGACCACTTTTCAATCAATTAATTATCTTTCTGTTTAATAATGTTTAAATTAAGATTTCTTGTTTCACACTGACACCAACATTCAGAAATCAAAATATTTGATTGTTTTTGGTATAATGCCATGCCAAATCAATAAGAGTCAAAATATGTTCTGTAGCAAAATTGAAAGCAAACGCTTATCAATAAGCATACTGTACCAGAGACTGCTGAAAATGCCTTAATTTCTTTAACGAAAACAGGTATTGTATTCTGTGGTTCTTAAGTATACTTAAGAATATTGTCCTATGTTGAAAATTACCTCTAATTCTTTCCAGAAGGGACCCTTTATTGAAATACTGATAGAAGTGGAAAAGGAGGGCAGCCTTGTTTTGTACCCGATACAATTTAACAAAAATAGATGTCTTAGGAAAGCAATAAAGAAGAGAGCCATCTTCAAAAAGTTAGGGCCAATACCATACCAACCCAATCTGATATCTTTGCAGCTTTCAAAGAGTTCACTACAAAGGCAATTTAAAAACTATAAGATGTTTGTATTATATTCAATTACGTTATGGCACTATACAAAATCAATCATCAGACAAATAGGTTTTAATAAAATGAGGCATACATTTATCTAATTGACTACAGTTTGAAAAAAATAATTCTACCAAACTTAATCAGAGAAATAGGATGATAATTCTTATTGGGGAATGGACCACAATCTTTCTTAGGAATTAAATACATCATGACTTAAAGGAATGCCCCCTTCAATTTGTAATTACCCAGATAATGTCTACACAAGTTAGAATGGTGTTGTGCCTGAAGTCTCAAAACATTAAGTAAAATTAGACCGGAAACCAGTTGCATATGAGAAGTTTGCTTGCTTAAACTGCCAATAGCATTTTGAATTTCAAAGCTAGAGAAATATTTTTCCAACAAATACAAGTCAAGATTAAAAATCTTAAAATGCTTGAAAAATATGAGTTTAACTCAGAGTTGAGCAGAATGTTTCCAGGAGTCAATTAAGTTTCATAAAATCTAGTGTAACACTTAGACATTTACTGAAAATTAGAAAATTTGCAAACCACTATTTATTAATAATGGAATGTTTTTCTATTTCTCCCAGATATTTATACTTGCAAATTTCTCCCAAATGCTTAAACAGCTATCCAGTAATTTATCTGTCTTATTACATCACCTGCGGTATTGTGTGCTAATCTTAAGCAAACAAATACACTATCAGTAGAACTGTGATAGGGGTTTGAGCATTTGCTCCTCCTTAGAAGATATGGACAATTTCAGTCTTGAAAGTGATTCCTTTACATAAAAAAAGGCACTTGTTGTAAGTTGTTGTAGATGGCGTTACTTTATTGTCATCAACATCTTTATAATTCCAGAGGTCTTGTTTTTACTCCTTAGGAAGCGCAACAGCCGACACATGTTTCGTCCTTGATGGTCAGTTGGACCAGGGCTTTCTTAAGGCTAGTAGAATGTTCCACATAGCATAGAGAAGTAGCTTTGAATACACTCATCAATCTTCAAATAAAATGAATTGACTGCTGAAATTATGTGCTGCAATAGGTCGTCCCGGGTTAGTCCCTCTTATCTATACTAATGGTGAGATAGCTCGCTTTATGTAAAGGAATCACTTTCAAGACTAAAATTGTCCATATCTTTTAAGGAGGAGCAAATGCTCAAACCCCTATCAATCACATACCTATATAGGTCCAGTGCCTCGAGCAAAACTCCTCCATCTCTTACTCATAAACGCAGGCAATTCCATCCAGGACCATGATCTCTGGACTTTTTCTGTATTTCTGAACTATGAGTAGAACTCTTATTTAATTCCCACTTAGCTTTATTAAGTTGTCCAAGACAGTCCCTGTCATTTGATATGCTACACTTCTACCTCAATGTTTTAAAACTCTCCAAAATGTGTTTATACTTATGTTTAATGACTTCACATTTTCAAAAGTGCAACTTCTTGTGATGACCATAAAAGCATTCCAAACAATATGAGTAGACATATTAGGGGGTTGATTGAAATGATAAAAATCCAGAGTAAAATTGTCAAATGGCAACACAACTTTTGCCACTTGACTTCATCACCTTTTGAATCAAATGTTTAATTAATTATATAGGGTCAATTTGAACCTGAGAGTTTTGGAAAGGGGAATAAAAAAGATATTTCCTAATGCTGGGATTATGCAATTTCTATGAATCAATTAGAGCTCTTTGTGTAGTATTGTATAATATTGGAAACATGTATATCTTTAAGTTGCAGCCCAAAAGAAGATCAAGAACTTGGTTACAGTTGCATCAAAATCGGAAATTATCATTTGTATGTTGCAATTTTTTAGAAGAAGCACATTTCCAATAGCAGAATCAATATATGTGGTAACCAAAAATAATCAAAATCCATTAGGGAATGCTATGTTCATGGCATGTGTAGCTGTAGATAGACATGCCCTGCATATTCCTGCCATCTAGTGGTTGGATGTACACAACCTATTTTTGTTCGAAGAAGTCCTTCCAGTCACAAGGTATAGTGACTCCTCCTATGACTTGTAATTGCTATGGGCAACGTCTCCATTGTTATATCGTTTTCTTCCGCATCTGTGTAGGATGTGCTTCGCCGGGGCTCTGAGTCGACACCGCATGGGGCTTCTCAAGTCTTCCTTTCTTGATAGCTTCAGACAGTCCTTTTCTGCATTGAGTTTCTTTGGCTCCGTCGTGCTCCTTTCATCTAATCAGAGTCTTTTGGGTTTGTTGACTCCATTCTCTGGCCTATTTTATTGGGTTCCACACTCAACAATGTGAGCACCATGATGGAACAGACACCCTTTTGTTACTGTCCACTGTTCCAAGTACTTGTTTCTGCTCTCTGTTTGTTGCCGGAGCACAACAAGGCCTCCTGCTCTGCCTGCTTGCATTTTGCTCTACAAAGACCATTCAGAACAATCATGATCATCGGCTTGCTCGACACATCATGAAGCAACAACTAGATGATGATACCCCAGACATTTTTGGAGAAGATGTCAAAGAAGAAAAAGCTGATGGAGAGGCTCTGGTTTAACAATTTGCGACCTTTAGCCCTGAACTTGATTCACCCTCGAGAGTCCAAGATGCCAGACCTGCAGTCCACACCTGGCCAACACCAGAAGACAACAACAGTGCATACCAGCTCTCTATATTAAGTCACCCACCACCCCTTTGGGGGTCAGACATTAAGCCACAATCAGAGACACAGCTTCCCGTGCCGCCACTGCATCTCAGCCATAGACCGCACCAACTCAAGGCTGCGGAGATGACTCCTACTCTGTCCCCAGTGCCAATCCAGACACTCAAAGCTCAAAACCTAGCCCACCTCAACATAAACAGCTCCCTCTACAACCTCCAAGGTCCCGGTGCCAGCACCATTCGGCTCTTCTTAGCTGAAAGAACAGTAGATTTTGAAACCAGATTTGAAGTCGAAACAGCATTCAGCACTCAGTCCACTATTCACGACAGACTCAGAGGATCAGGAGCTGAGGATTCTACAATACCTTCAAGATGAGTTGGACTCTCAGCAATGAATACTGTTCATTCACCCCCAGATGGGGAAATTTACCTCAGATCCACCACAAGGTCACTTCCTTTCAAGAGGAAGCTTACTTTTGAGAAGCAGCTAGCATTGGAGCCCACTCCACCTCCTAAGCTAAAGAAGCATCAAGACAAGGGCACCAGTATGCTGCCCTCTCCACCTGCTCTTTCATCTCATCCTCCTCCTCCATCTCCACCTTGACAGGGACCTCCACTTCCTTCCCCGGGGGGCTCTACACATTCTTCCTGTGGAGTGGCGAGTCCTCAGCACATAGACCTTTACGATGCTCCTTATGCCTTGTGGCCCGGGATGATCCATGGGAAGATTATGGGGTTGTTCCTACAGGTGATAACTACCCCGACCTCTACTCTATCAAGTCTTCCCCTCCAGATAATACTTCCTCATTCCACCAGTTAATACACTGGTAAGCCTCCTTTCACAAGGTAGACCTACAAACCATTGCAGACAAGGGTGACTTCCTGGTTGAAGCGCTCTCACAAACTCAGCATTCCACTGTTTTCGCCTATTTTGAAGGGGATGCTTAAGACTACACAGGATGTTTTCAAAGGCCCAGTCAAGGCTAGGAAAGTCACCCCGAGGTTTGACAAAAAATACATGCCCTTCCCCCCTCAGACCCACCCTACATCAGAGGTCAGCTCCCACCAAAATCATTGGCAGTGCACACCACCGGCGAATGGGCAAACGCACAGGGTACTGCTGATGCCCCATCTACAAAGAAAGTAAGAAATGCCGATGCTGCAGGGAAATGAGTAGCCACACAATCTGCAACTCACTGGTGTTTTGCCAACTATGTGGGGTTGTTATCCAGGTACCACCAGGTCCGTTGGGACAAGAATGGAGACCTAATCCAGCATCTCCCAAATCTGTACGAACAATGGGCACAGGAGATTGTAGTGGGAGGGCAAACATTTTCCAATGCTACCATCAGGTGTTCTCTTGACAGGGTTGACCCCGCCGCCAAAGGCATTAACTCGAGTGTCTTAATCCACAGACCTGCTTGGCTCTGTGTCTCCGGCTTCAAATCTTAAGTCCAGCAGTCCAGCAGCATCTGATCAACATGCCCTTTGATGGGGAACACCTCTCTGGGCCTCAAGTTGATCAGATGCTCAAAAAAATCAACAAAAAAACAGCAACACAGCCAAAGCAGTGGGAGGTCTCTAGTCTCCATCGCACGTTTGACTTTTCATCACTTACAATTCCGTGGCAGCCCCAATACCATCTCCCCAGAAGCCTCCACCTCCTGCCATAACCAGCCACAAGCCTCTCAGAGTTATTCCAGAGTTGCTTTAGGAGAAACAATTCCAAGGGAAGGGGTAGAGCTGGGGTGGCTAAGGGCGCCACACCCACCAAGTAGTGACTTCGTCTACCTTCCCCATATCACACAACACCTGTCAGGGGACTTCTGCAGGGGTTCCTTCCACAATAGTGACAATTCACCACAGACCAATGATTCCTGCCCATTGTAGAGCAGGCTTACTGCCTATAACCCATTGTTCCACCACCAAACATCCCCCCCTCAAGTACTCCTTCTCACCAGAGCACCAGCTCCTCCTCCAGGAAGAAGTAATGTGTTCTTAATCAAGGGCACCACAGAGTCTGTGTCTCTAGCACAACACGACAAAGGAGTGTTCTCCCTGTACTTTCTAATCCCCAAGTAAGAAGAGTTCCTCAGGCCCATAGTAAATCACAGGCCCCTTCAGAGTGTCCATTCTGTCACAACTTTTCCACATGGCCATGCTCCAGGACTTCTTTCCACTATTGCAGCAAGGCGACTTGCATGACCGCCCTCGACTTCAATGATACCTCTTGTCATATCCTGATACACCCTGCACATCACTGCTACTTGAGATTTATGGTTAGTGGACAGCACTTTCTATGCAAGTTTCTGCCTTTCGGTGTACCCACCGCCCCCAGAGACTTCACCAAATGCCCTGCAGTTGTAGCTATTCATCACCGGAGGAGTGGCATTCATGTCTTCCTGTATCTCAACCACTGGCTGATAAAGAGTACAAGCAAACAGCAGTGTATAGCTCACACACAGTTCACCTTAGATCTCCCTACGATGTGGGTTTCACCATCAACGTGGACAAGTCCCAGCCCTTTCTAGGAGCAATTCTGAACTCAGTCACTTGGAAAGCTTGTTCCAGCCCCACAAGGGTACGAGCCTTCTAGCTCCCACTGCCTCCTTTTCAGCCAAATCATCAGCTACAAATGAGAATAGTAATGTAATGAAGACCATTTTTTTCTATTTAGCATGTTTTTAATGAAATGAGGAGGGTATATTATTGGAAGATCATTATAAAAACATGTAATTTTTCAAGGACATCAAATCTTCTTCCTACTACTGTTGATATGGCTGTTTGAGGAATATACAAACAAATCTCAATTTCACTCCTGTTCTCTCCCTCTTTGCTATTAACACTAATGAGCAAGTTAATGTGGCCTTGAAATTAATAGGTGGCACTATGGAGAAACAGAAGTAAAAATGCCCTGTTAAACATTGTGTTTATATGATGGGATTTAGACATATCCATCTTCTCTTCTCTGCATGTATTCCTCGAGCTTTTCATGATTATTATAGCTATTTTATTCTTGTGCGTCATCTTAAAAAAGACATAGATAAATTAAGTCATATTTTGCATTCATAGATTTCAGTGATAGTCTTAAGTCAGAAAATTATTTTCATCCATTAGCAGGCACTCTAGCATTACCCTGAGTAAAGAATAGTCTGTAGCCTGACTATAGCTGTGTCTCGTCTTTAGCTGAATTCATCTCCATCATCAGATCAGATCAGGAAAAGTTAAGAAGAGAAAGATTAGTCCACTTGGTCTCACACCTTTACAAAAGAAGACTGTTTAGAATTAAAGCATTGTGCTCTCCTGAATATTAGTCCCATTAGCCCATTATCGTAGGCTCCATTTTCAGTGAGATGGGAAAGAAAGTGAGAAATTACTTTTTCTTTAAATTAGAATTTTTGGAAGTTTAATTTTCTTTATATTAAGATCTCTGGAAGTTGACTGTACTGTTTAGTCCTCTCAATAAAGAATAAAACAGCGTGTAGCAGTAAATAATTAGGACGAGTGCCTGGGCAATGTGAAAATCCTTGTGCAAAGGTATAAAAGTGAGCCCAAATACACAGCATTCTTATATGTTCTTGTGAAATTTGGCATTTATTCAGTAAGAATTAAACCAAATTTGATAAGATCATTCTTGAATATGTGATGAAACATGAAATATAAAGTAAAGTTGCCAAGCGCACAAATATTAAAGTGACATGCTTATCTTTGTGGAGAACATTCCATGAATAGTAAGGATTTATGCATTATTCATGACAAGCTGAAAGAACTTTGAACTCTTTTCCTTATAGTAGTGCACCACAATATTCATTTTTGTTAGTCACAAATTGGTCGCCTCAATAATTCGAGCTAGTGAGGAGTGAGAACCAACATAATTAAGAACTTGTTGAAATCCACATTCCTATGGATTGGAAATGTACTCCATAGGTCATGCTGTTCTGAACCACCACACACACCTCCCTGTTTTGTTTGAAACAAGCATTAGTCATTTTAGTACAAAAAGAACGCTTGCTGTGGATCATAGATTTATTCATGAGCGCTCATCTTCTGTGGATGGAAAGCCATGCCTGCTGTGCCCCATCACTACAAAACTCAAAATGAAAGCTGGGAGCCTGAGTTGGAGTAAACTAGGATCTACGAGATTAACAATCACATTTTGAAACCTAAGTATCCCCACACAAAAAATCCCTCTAAATTTGCTCACCTGAAATGTTCTTTCTTTAGGAGTATATTATCAGTGAACTATCAAACTAAAAAATAACACCAAACAGTAAGGACTTTTCTGAACTTGTCAGCCATAGATCTGAAACATAGCTTGTAATCCTCCAGGATTTCCAGCAGTGAGTCTGGTATCAACAGCATAGTGAATGCTGTGTGGTTGAACAGCCTATCAGCTTTTATCGAGACCTAAAGGCGGTTGTGATCAGCTCCAAGCTATTGGCTCTGCAACATGCTGATGCTGTTCTGTTGACAATGGAGGTGGTGGCACACTCCCCTGGTGGACTGTGTTGCGTGTTTTTGCAGCAGTGTCTCCTGATAGATGTGTGTAGAGGAAACATTTTGACGATGTATGGTCAGCTGCGGTGACTGTCGCTTAGGTCATAAAAGAACTCCTTGATCCAGAGTGTGAAGAGAAGGAAAAGTATGTACTGCTTAATACTGATATAGCCTCTCAGGGTAATTCCTGTGGATGCCTGGTTCTGGTACCACCCTCCCCCACCCTCTTGGCAATGTGAATTGGTTAGTGCCATGTGAAATTCTGCTTCCATGCCCCTGCACTTGTACCAACCTGTATGACTTTTTATGTTAACAATCTGAAAGTCACAGAACTTCACACTGGGGAAGCCTCAACAGTGATGATGCTTTGAAATGATGCCGTCGAAATATGTTACACTATGTAGTAAGTTAAACAAAGTCCTGCCTCAGGCACAAGAAACCATATTCTCAAAGAAATGGCATAAATGTGCTCTTAATTAGCCTGTGGAAGACAATGTCAAGGCGGATTAAGCGATTCCTGAATACCAAGATTTACAATATTGCTAAATCAAAATCTCTGTACTAGAATAGCCATTTTACACTTTCTGGTTCCCAGGAAGTGACTTTCCCGCTTCCATGAGGAATATCACCTGCCCACTGTCTTATTCTATGATGGTCAAGGTTCAAAGTCCATTGGGAGCCATTCTCCTTTTTGTTTGTGCATATTGGCAAACACAGATGTGTGTAGATTGATAATAAGACTATTTGCATTTTTATCACAATCTTTCCTGCTCCCTATCATAAAATACATTGCAACCCAAAGACTTGAACATGTAAACAATCTTCATTTACATTGTACAAGCCAGAACTTTCACGTCAGCCGAAGGTGATCTAAAATTGAGCCTTTTCAGATCTTATGCTATTCTTGGATGGAGATTTTAAAGCTTGTGTCTGAGGAGAAAAAACAAATTGACGTTGAGGAGTGGGAGTTGTGGGCTTCCTTTCTTAGCAGACTTTGTTGTTTAGTGATTGGTTGCACAGCACCGTCAGAGAGCATCCTGACATTTTAGGATACAATTGAGAACTATGGTACTTTAATAGTGTTAAGTATTTTACATTAATTTATTTGGACGTATTTTCTGTTCTCTCTGCGTACCTTTTTTTTTAACTTTTTCTATGAGCTAAATTATGGGGACAAATCAGGCATTTAGAAGGACGCACTGACACCTGAACAATGTGCCGACAATGAAAAATGTTCTACCCGTAAGTCCAAAAGTGCCATGGATAATGAGGTTTGATTAGTTTTACATGCAAGAAGCACCAGGTAGAATCCATTCTGTACCGTCCCTTCTTTCTAGTCTTTGTCACCTTTCACCCCAGGCAATTTCATTTTTCATGCACAAAGGACCCTCAGTTCTATCTGCAGCCATACCTGGCATCTGTGGAAGAAAGAACATTCTGATGGAAATTTCCATTCTTTGAGGATACTCTTTTGTCTGTCGCGGCTCATGCAAAATGCAGCAGCCTGCCTTCAGACAGGTCTGTGCTTCCCCCACCACACTAGTACAGGGATGAAAATATATTTCTCCGTTGATGCCTGAAAGGCACTTTTACAGGCGGATGCCCGAGGCAGATAGTCACCTTTGCAATTAGCACTTCAAAATTGAATTTAAAATATCCATGCATGGGCGATCATACCGCTCTGAGAGCCCTATTGCAGTCCGGTCACTAAAATGGGCAATGTTGTTATTTTCTGCAGAAATAGGGGAGGCTTAGCGGCACCACAGCAAACAAGCACTGGCAAAGCCAGTAGACTTGACACTCACTTTCAAGTGCTTACAAAAGTAATGACAGATACCTTCTGCTGTGCAAAACGATAGGATGATTTCTTTGTTTGTATATAATGCATGGACGTGTCTTGAAAGAGTGTACTTTTGAGATATAAAATAGCCCCTTGTCCAATCCAGTGTAAGCGAAGGTGTAAACGAAGCCAATACAAAGAAGGCGATACTAAAATCCTCTGTTGGGCTGATCCAAGATATAATTGACAATGTCTAAACTCCATGGCCGGAGGTTCTGAGGCAAAAACATAATGGCTGAAGGCGGCAGAAACAAAGACCTTTTAGAGTATGTCTAGAATACATTATGTTTGGCAGTTAGGCACAGTGGCATAATGAAAGCCCCTGCAGTACGGATGTCCCCGAGCTCCAGGGGGCCTACTCCAGCATTGTGCATGGGCAGCGGGTTTGAATTGGTCTAGAGAGTGACGGGCCCCCACCATGTAACCCGCAGGGGGGGGGCCCTCAAGTTTTGCCACTGCCATTGCAAAGGCACCATTAAACTTAATCACTTTTTCAGCTAAATTTGCCCTCCTGTCCTACACCTTTCCCCCACGCCCCAAGTAAAAGCGATGTATTTTCAGCTCTCTTCTGCAATACAGTACTGTTTCTTAACTTGCCCATGTTTATGCCATCTCTTGCTCTGTGGTAAACAATTAGTCTGTAACTGGCCCAGGGCTTATAGTGTTAACTCTTGGGATTTAACAAACATATCTACCTAGCTGTTAAAAGTAAGTGCGTCCTTACAATTATTTTTTGCATCTGGCTATTTGTAGTTGTTATCCATCAGTATCCATGTAATTGTTGCTGCTTGGAGTTTTCAAAGGTGTGTCAAAGGATGTTTTGTTATTTTACAGACTGTCATTGTAGGCAATGGGTTAGTGAGGTCACTTCCGCAGCCCCTGGTATGTTTGTCAAGGTACAACAATGGCCACCCCTCCCAACCTCCTTAACCATACGGACGTCCTTTTTTTTCTACTTCCACACTCACATTTCTGTTGCACCCTACATTATGTGTTTGTTTTAAAACTGAACAGTATGCTGAATTAGGTTTGCAAATTATGCTTCGCACCAGTGCATAAATGGAGATATAGAAGTACAGGTACTCCCTATTTAGAGTACCAGTTTGCTTCCAAGAAGCACCAGTACTCTCCTAATAAATGTATTACAGCAGTGCTGAGAAGTGCAGTTACTCAGTATTAGACAGTACCTGTCCATTTAAAGCAATGCTTTGCACCCCACAAATGAGGAAAGAAACTATTCCTTAATGTGAAGGTCTCACTTTCCATACAAGGTAATCAGGGCTCTGTATCTGAATATTTATGTACAGTATAGTATGAAAACATGCATGCATCACAACATTCCTGTTTGAAGATGGAGAAATTTTTTCAGCCTACTGTATGTGCTTCTAACACCTAAAATATTCCTTGCTCCAGAGGGAGCTGTAGAAACTGGGTACCTGTTGTAGTAACCCCTCCCCATTCTTTTTGCCTGGTATTTGATGCACCTTTGACTGAAGTGTACTGGGTTCCTGTTAACAATATCACCAGTAACAGTGTACTTACCCCAAAAATGTACAATTGTTTACCCAATTTGCAAAACTTTTAACACCCCCTGTAAGTCCCTAGTAAATGGTACCTCTGGTACCTATGGCCTGAGGTGCTAAAGAGGGTCTCTAAGGGCAGCTGCATGGATTGTGCCACCCTAAGGGACCCCTCACCAAGCACATGCAAATCTGCCATTGCACGCTGCGTGTCTTGGTGCAGACAAAAGTGAAAACACACGTCAGACATCCCTATGTCCCATGTCCCCTACCACTGCATGTCATATTTGTAGTTCACCCCTTCAGCAGGCCCAACAGCTTTAAGGCAGGGTACTGACTATTCCATATGACGGCATGCCTATATGAGCAAACATGCCACGGTGCTGGCCAGTCCAGTTACTACCAGTACAAGTGACCAGGAAAGCCATTTTAAAACATGTGCTGGACACTGGTGGAAACGAGTTCCCCTGCTACTTGATGGCTTCACTGAAAATAGGGATGTTTGGTATCAAACATCTCGTATTGGTAACCCACACTGATGCCAGTGTTGGATTTGCCAATGCTTGCACCCAGAGGGCACCTCAGAGGTGCCCCCTGAAAACCTACCAGCTTCTGGTATCCTTGCTGACTGTTTTCTACCAGCTTGCAACCAGAGACGCTGTTCTAACCTCCTAGGGTGATATTTTTTTTTTGCTCTCAGGAGACCCAGAACATAAGCCTGTCTGAGAAGAGGGTGTAGCATCCACAGGATGACCTGCTGATTGGCTTCCTTAGGCCATCGAGCTTCAAAGAAGTTGCCACCTTTGGAATGTGAACCTGGCTACTCTCACAGGAGAGGACGCCACCCACCCCCGTTCAGAGCCCCCTTGGCACCTGGACAGGTGGGAAAATTAGCTAGTCAGGTCGGTGTTCCAAGTCCAAGCTAATGCCACCCCTAATGTGGGCTTCTGTGAGGTGGACTTTTAAGAAGTGGCCATCTTTGTGATGGCATACTTAAGAATTCTGGGATAGGGTTATGCCCATTTCTCACAGGAAGTGGACATATAAGAGGCATAGTGACCCCAAGGTTCAGTATCCCATTGGCTACTACAGTACATGCCCCTTTGTTCAGTATATAGGGAAGCCCCTGGCACCAGAGAAGCAGATCCTGATAACCTAAGAAGAGAGAGGACAACAAAGAACCATGAAAGCCAAGAGGAAAGAAGAGGAGAAAAGAAGCAGCTGACCTGATAACAGCCCTGCCTGTCTGCGTTCCTCGTCAAAAACTGAGCCAAAGTCGACTCATCCTGCAGCTGTTGATTCCAGACACTGGGGAGGACTACCCACCTTCAAAAAAGACTCAAGACCTCGTGAACAACGGACCTTTTATGAAGAAATTCCACAAGCGAAGACTCTAAGGCCTGCAGAACCTCCAAAATCCGACACCTGAAGCCACCACTGCACATGCACCCTTCTTGCTTGAGTTGAAGTTACCAATGATGCCAACAAGGTTCCGCAGCCCTCCAGAGCTTGAGTCATTGTGGTGTCACCTCTCCTGGACTCCCTGACGTTGCCTGCAGTCTCAGCATGCCGACACCTTTGACTGCAACTGCTCTGGTAAGAAAGAACCTGATGCCTACGGACACCTCTGCACTTGTCGCCCCTGGGCTTTGAAGAAGAGGACAATCCCCCCCGCTCCTTGATCATCGCAAGGCTTGAGACCACTTGGTGGTTTAGCCAAGCTGGCTTGCTAGTCAAAGCCTGCAGCCTCTGTTTACAGTGAGCGTCCCCCACTGAAACACATTGTGCTCCCGACACTTATTTGCACACTACCGCCCTTGTGCTGCTGCTGGTGTCCTGCTGGTGCTGCTTTGGACCTTGCCCACCATTCACCTTAACTCCTGGAGATTGGTCCTGTAAGTCAATGTACTGTACCTGTTTGCATAACGTGTACTTCCTTCCATAGGAAAAAATTACAGAACTCAGAAATTGTACTGTGTCCACTTTTTAAAGTGAAAGAATTTATATTTAAAAATGTACTTCTCTGAATTCTTTTTTTCTGTTGCCTAAACATATATAAAGGCACTTGGTATTTTTATAGATTGGTGTGGATCTCCTTCTTGAGTTGTGTGTCTCATTTATTGCACTCCTCTGTGTTAAGCCTAAGACACTACCCCCTAATAGATCACTTTGGGCTTGCATAGCAAGCCCCTGTCCACTCATAAAGGAACCCCTGGACTCTTTACACGGTATATCAACTTTTTGATATATCACATAACAAGCCAGCTAACTAAAGGAGTTCTCTCTGTTGTGTATTTAAAAAAAAAATCTCTTTGGTATTCCTAAACATTAGCAGGTATGGAAATACAAGAAACGGAAAAAAAGCTACAAGTCTGGGAGAGCTGCATTGCCCGACAAAATTCCAGTTGGCCATTCGAGATAGTTTTTCTTTTCTTTCTGTTTTTTTTAACAGTACCCCGATGCTCTCTTCTGGGCATTTGTAGGTATGCTATGTTTCATATCAATACATTCCAGTAAATTCCAATTGCATCTCATAGCTGTTTAAAGATACATATAGAAGTTTCAGTTGGAGACTGCCCTACTTGCTATGTTATATGTATTTTATATAGCGCAAAATCACCTTCAGGTCTCTAAGCGCTTTTAGAGAAAGTGACCAGAATCACTGACGGCAGCTGGAAACACAATTGATTCTAAAGAAATCATTTGTCAACTTAAATTGCCTCCAGTGCAATAACGGTAAATCAATTTCCATCATGTTTGCTGTCTACGAAATACAATAGTGATCAAACAGATTTTACGATGCAGAAATATTTTTGCAAAAGTGGCAAAAATGAAGGAAGCAGTAATGACCAATATTAGCACATGCAGTTCTTCTAAATTTTGTAAAATTAGTTTTTGAGATCATAGTCGATCAGTACACATTTTCTTGAAAAAATAAAGCAAACTGACTTTACACTATTTTTGTAATTTGTGTGGTATAAAATCTTTGAAAAGGGATCAAATGTATTTTATACACTTATTGTTTAATCATAACCAAAATAGTGTGAAATCAATCTGTGCAATTTGTATTCTGTAGCAGATACTGTTAGCTTAATTCCCTAAATGATGTGAATATATTTGCCCTATCATCGTTTGCACCAATGCTAAATTTAGGTAAAAAGACATCTGGCCTGCAGTGTCTAACAAGTGTTTCTGTTCTGCAGTGGAGATGGTGAAAAATCAGTGGGACAGTACTCAGCATGGCGTGGAGCTACGGCATCAGCAGCTAAATGAGATGCTCACCGACTGTGTCCAGTGGAATGAGCAGAAACAGGCAGTCGAGACGCTCATTGGGCAGTATGAGATTAAAGTGCGAAATCTTCCGCAAGCTTCAAGGGAGACGCTGATTAAGCAGCTGGCCGATAACAAAGTAAGACATTGTGCTGTCTTGTGGATCTCTCTTTTTTAGTAGCACACCTTTGAGATAAATTTTTGGCGTGGCCCCAAATGCTGCACTGCCACCATACTCTATTTATTCTGTCACTCAATGTATTTGACCTCTTAGGCTCTCATTACAAATTTAAGGTTACATTCTGATTGATTGAAATTATGAGTTGTATGATAATGACCACACCCTCGCAGTTTTTCCATGATAGAGAACCTGATTAAATTTATTGGGGATGGTGAAGGCCCGGAAAAAAGTAAAACATGCAGAATTCAATGTCTAAACAGAGATGCTGTTGACTGAGTAAAAGGATACCAAAGGGGCAAGAATAGGAATTGCTGACATAAGGAGTAGCTATGCACGATTTTGTTCACTTATTTATCTATATATTTATTTTTCAATTGCAGGTATAGTGCATACTGCAAATAAATACACCCCATAAAGGAGGAAGGAAAGTGGTAGAACAATCAAGGCTCTTTCAACCTGAGCACTCAAACTTTGAAATGCCCAGATTCCACCTACTGCTGCTATTCCAAAGAAAGAAAAGGTTTTCAACTCGGGTTCACTCCCCAAGCCCCTCAAGCTCTTGAAGGCTCTCAAAGGTGGATGAGAACCAGTGGAGACCTTGTCAGGTCGTGCTCAGATCCCAGTAAGACTGGCACCCTGCAAGTTCTAGAGTGAGAGACGAAGCACTTCATAGCTTGCCCCTTGACAGTGTAATAGCGAATGGGCTTGCCTTGTTTTACCCTGTTGACCTTAACCCTACATGCAATCCCAGTATTCTTCTTTGATGACAGAGATCCTTGTTCTTTCTAGTTTACATAGGGACGTATCCTCTTTACCTTGTAAATTCCTCCCACAATAACTTCCACTTTCATTATAAATGGTGAGTGACATTTCAGGGTAAATAAGAGATAATGTGGTGATTGGAGACCTACCCTGCTTCCATTATTTCTGCTAGACCAGCAGCAGTTCTCAAGTTTGTTCAGTCTTATCCCATGTATGGCAATACCCCACCCTATTCCGCGGTCCTTGTGAGGAGGGCCATAGTGTGCTGCGAGCATGCTTGCCTAGTCACAGATTCCATGTACGTTTAATTTTCAATGCAGTAAGTGATGCATGATTTTAGTTTAGTGCAATTAAATGTCACACTGTAAATTGCTGTGCCTTATCTCAACGGATTGTTTTAAGGTGTGTATGCTCTTTGTAGTTTTGCAACAACCCTGTTGAATATGATTCCTCTGCTCTCTGATTTTCAGCTTTATATAATCTCCACATAGTGGGCCACAAAACCTAGGGTTAGTCCTACCACAGATTTCCTAAAATTGCAGACTCCAGCAGGGAACAGTAAACTACGCCTGTTAGTCTGAGTCTAAAAAATAATGTCAGGACACTCCAGCTGTTTGTTATTAAGGGAATGTAGCTTCAGAACAGGAAGAACAATTGATACATAGGGCTGTGTGCCTGGTGGTAGATGTGCTCTTCCTTATAAGTTGAATGCTTTATCCTAAAATCGTTTACTACTTCCTTCCTTGTACGACAAGCTAATTAGAGGTTCTCATTTATAGTGTCAATCATGACAGGCAATGCTTTTCAAATTTACTCTCTTCTAAAGTGGTATATTGTTGCCTTAAATTGGACACAACTTTTCCCACACCTGCAGCCTTAGCATTAGACTTGAACAATTCCAACACACTATGCATAGTCATATTATACCGTCCTCTTAAAAAAAAAAGTCTTTCCTTCTTTGTTAACTCAGCCTGTTGCAACCCATCCTCAAAAACTCTTGACTGCCTCATCCTGCTAATGACCTGACTATTAGGACAGGCAACCCTCTACTATTGTGAAGTAAAGGTTGGTGCAAATATTTATATTTTGAAGCAAGAGCCCTCACCGACCAAACAAGGTGGCATGCTTCATCATCAGGCAGCTCCTCGTTGGGCCGGCACTGAGGGCCCAACGAGCTCCTTAAAGGGGCCGTTTGCCTGAGTTTTTTCTTCCTAGTTTGCCATTAATTAAGTTTGAAGGTAAAAGGTTTGTACTGAATGTATAGATTAGTGAGGAAAGTGAACTTCCCTCCACACGTATTTATTATTGTGGCAGTCTGTGTCAATGAGTAAAAGCAGAGTGGAATATGAAGAAAAATAACGTTCTCTCTTATTCTCTATAAATGGTCAACATGTTTCTTGCTCTTTATTGAATCAAAAATCTATGGCATTCATCATGACCCTAAAACCCCTTTCTATCCCAAAAATTGGACTATGATTCAATTATAGATGTATGTCCATATTTAACAACCCGCAAATTTGTGTTGCGATGGGAGTACCTCTTGTGAGTTGCAGGGATACTCTGTAGCTAAAAAACCCAATCTAATCCCTGATCAGACCCCTTTGGATTCGTGAGATCTTTAAAAACAATTCATTATCAGTTCAAACACGAACCCGTGGATACTGCCAGGAACATGACCCGTCTTTACAATCCTGGGAATTTAAATATTTCCACCAACATTTACTTCACCTGGGTACACTAGTGGTGTTTGCTCAAAGTGTAGACAGTAACGGTGTATTCTGTATCTTTTTGATAGTGTTAGGGAGTGTGTATGCTGGACCTTTATTACTCCCTGTCCCTTTATTTGTTGATAACCCTCTACTATGCTCAGAAGGAAATTGAACGTGTGAACTCAATCTGCTTCCACAAATTATTCAGGAAACCCACCTAACGAAGCAGATCACAGCCTCTTATCTCACAATCATCGGTCAAGCCGGCATATCCTATAAGTTTGCATAAATTGCCTCCAGTCAGTTTGAAAGGTAAAGGCAGCTTAGACTTTCAAATCATTGAATTCTTCCTTGCTTTGTAGAGAGATCTGCAATAACATTGTAGTAAATCTTAGATTAACTGCCTTTCCCACCCCACTTCAATCATCGTATTCCTTTCTTGAGATATCTGCAGTGAAAGGAAGGTACATTTTAGGTGAAATGCCCTCTCCACTGCGCTTTATTAATCTCATTCATAAATACAGTTGTCATAGAAGTGATTGTGGCTACAGAGCTCTGTCACACCATTGTCATCCTACTATAGAAAAAACTTCCAACTTTGTTTTCCTTGCTCATTACAGAACCGTCTCTAGCCCAACTATCCCAAGAAAGGCCTGTAATGGACACAAGCAAACTGCTGAAAGCACAACAAACTTCCAGAGTTGACGTTATCAAAACTGGCTTCTGTCCCTTTCAACTGCAATCTAGCACAGGCTCACCACACCCACATAAGCAAAAAGCTTTCTCTTGGGCTCAGGGCTCGAGTCGGGGTACCACGCGGGTGGACGGCGTCCCCCCCCCACTTATTTTACAGGGTGGATGCCGTCCCCCCTGCCAAACAGCTGGACTTCACCTTTTTGGCCTCTCTGGGACGAGATCGGAGCCACCTTTCGTGACGTCACTTCATGTTGTGACGTCACGTCCGGTAACAGCGTCCCCCCACTTCTTTTTTTAAGACTTATGCCCTGCTTGGGCTACTCTTGATCCTTCATTGCACATGTCCACAGAGTGACAAAAACTGCATTCCATCATTAATCTACAGCTTCTCTGTACGCTTAAGGAATGCTATGACTTTCACACCTCTTCCTTTTAGAGACTAACATCTCTACAAAGAGATACTGTTCGAAGTCTAAAGCCGGACCACCAGAACATTTCACATGGGACTGATTCAGGGCTAGGCATTGAATTACTTGTAAAATGTTATTTTATGTGTTACAACGGGATCAAGCGCCATAGCAGATGACTTCCATGTTTCCAGGAAGGACTGTCAAAAACAGCTGCACAATGGACACACACACAGTGAAACAAACCAGGAAGCGGTCCCAGGGGCGGGACTGGGGACACAATAAAGCAACGAGAAGCAATCTTTATGTGTAACACAGAACACGTTTAAACTCGCAAAATTCCAAATGTACTTTTGGTCCAGTGGGTTTATTTATGTGATTCTTCACTTTATTCATTTGTTTATTGAAGAATAGACTTTACACTAGGAACTTCCTTATCCTCTGACATCCACCGTATCTCGTGGCCCTATTGCACCCCTGTACGCCAACATTGAGCTGCTCGGATTAGCTGCCGGTACCTCATTTTGATAAAAACCTCAAATGTCTCAGAAGGGTGAACTGTCTGCTCCCAGGCCGTGAATAGCCACAAAGACAGTGAGCATGGAAAGAAAAGACAAAACGCTGGCCTCACCTAAAGTACCCTTCTAACTGAATAACAGGAGGTTGCAGCCTTGCCTCTTCCCCTGCCACCCACCCACCATCTACCAATGTGCCAGTGCTATGGGAAGAATGATTAACAGCCCCTCTCAAAAAAAATATCTAATGAAATTGTCAATAGGAGCCATGTCTCTATTTGGCCTCACTAAGTGTCTAGGTCTCCTCCATCCTGCTTCAGAAATGTCAGCAATACATTCCCGCTGTCTGGGAAAATCACCGCACCCCATACTGTGCACAGGAACAGGCCAGGGGTGTGGGGTGGCTTACAAAGTGGATCCCACAGGCCTCCATTACAGTGCTTCCCTTATACATACAATGTATATACCAAACTGACCACATAGATAAACACACAAGATACATGGGTTATTAGCACTAGGTATCTTTGGTATCTGCGGTTGTTCTGCTGTGCCATAGAATCAACCTGGAATGGGACATGGTAAGAAAACACAGTATTGATCTGCCTGCGCATTGGCACAATGCTCTCAGCCAGTGCCAAATAACACATTTTTTAGTGAATGAAACTCTCATTAATGCAGACTAGTTTAGGAAGATCATTAAATGACACCTTGGGCAGTGTACAGATCCTGCAACAACTTTGGGATAGTGCTGAATGTGTTTTAAAGGGATACCCTATGCATGGCACTCAGCATGTTTAAATGATGTGTACACTTGGACATGTATGTGTAGGCTTCCTGCCCCAGCCATGGAGCACTGTTGTTTCTTTGTACAACTTACATCCTCAGATTACTAGCTATCTCGGAAAACCTCCCACAATACTCCTAAAACCATGCATGAAAATTCGACCTTGATTTCCTTACACTTGATTCCTCCTTTTTCCAGTCACTTTCTTCTTATCCTCCATCTTCTTCATGCCTTCTATTTCTGAGTATAGCCTCCTCTGAGTCTGACGCCTATCGTCCTTAATCTCTCTTATTGTAATTCTGCAGCTGGATGACATTTCATTTCATAAATCACAACCTCTCCTTCTTTATAATTCTGTCCCTGCAACCTAACACTATCTATTCTCCACCAGCCTATTTATCTCACAAACCATTCACCTGAAACCTCCTAGCCCTCACAAATGATCACACCTAAGTGGTATTAACATAATGTATCATAAATTAACTTGAGTACATGCATGTCATTTTTTTTGAGCACACATGACTTATTACAATAATTAACAATATTCCCTGGATTGACCACTAGCCTTGGGTTCCGGAGTAGCGTGCTACTCACCGTATATCGCTTCAGTGGCTCGGCAGAGGTAGTAAGCGGTATATAAATGCAATTGCAATTAGCACTTTTGACAGCGGCTCCCCTTCCTGCTGCTTCTGTCACAATGGACAAACTATACTTTCCATTACTGTTACCTCTGACAATAGATCATTTCTTGCTGCTTCTGTTATATTGACAACAAAAATGCATTCCCTCACTAGTTCTCCAGCGTGGATCATCTTCTGCTGCTTCTGTGACATCCGACAAAGAATGCATTTCTTCACTAGCCCCACTGAGAGTGGATCCTCTTCCGTCAGATCGGACAAACAATACATTCTTTACTATTACCTCGGATGATGGATCTACTCCTGCTGCATTTGTCATTTGTTATGTATATTTGTATAGCTTGCTAATCACCCATGAGGGCATCCAAGCACTTTGCAGGTAGAATGGCAGCTGCCTACTTGGTGAGATTATTCGAAAAGCCAGGTCTTCAGCTTCTTGCTGAATTCGAGGAGAGATTAGGATGCCCTGATCTGGTTTTAAAGGTCGTTCCACGCCTTGGGGAAGTTGTAGGAGAAGGTCTGGCCCCCAACTGTCACTTTGTGGATGTGGAGCACATGTACTTGTGATAGTATGGATAAGCGGCGTTACCTGGGAGGTGAGTGTAAGTGTATGTAGCTGTTGAGGTAGGCAGGGCTGCTATTGTCTAGTTCTTTGTATGTGTGTGTGTGCGGAGTTTAAACTGGGTGCGTTTGTATATAGGGAAATAGTGAAGTTCTCCAAAATGTGGGGTGATATGGGTGCTGCAAGGTAGGTCGATAATGAACCTTGCTGATGCGTTTTGGATGGTTTGAAGCCTGTTCAAGAGCTTCTTGGTAATTCCTCTGTAAGGTGCATTGCCATAGTCAAGTCTGCTGGTAATCGGGGCCTATGTGGACATTTTCCTGGTGTTCTCTGCTAGCCATTTGAAGATATTTCGCAACACCCTCAGGATGTGGAATCAAGCAGAGGTCATTGTGTTTTCTTGGGTTGATTTGTTGTCCAGGATAATTCCAAGGTATTTGGTGTGGTTGACGTGGGGGTAATGGGGCTGAAGTCAGTTAGTCACTAGGTGGAGTCCCAAGCCGAGGCTGTCCTTCCAAAGAGCACCACTTCAGTTTTTTTTCGGTGTTGAGTTTGAGGCCAATGGATTTTTATCCAAGTGGCTGCTGTGATCATGCAGGTGGCGACGCTGATTTTCATTGTGGGTGTCTTGAACAACATGAGAGTAATCAGTTGGGTGTCACTTGAGTTGCACCTTATGTTGATGTTTTGTCATCTGGTGAGCTCTGTCAGCGGGGTAATGCAGATCTTGAGAAGCGTTTGATTGAGAGAAGATCCATGGGGGTCTCTGCATATGAGGTTCCTGGCCTTCGAATGAGTGGCAAATTTACTTTTTGTATCTGATAAAGTGTTTCATGACTAGTTTCACCGATGGTGGATCTTATCCTGCCGTTTCTGTTACATCAGACTAGGAATGCATTCCATCACTAATACATCTGACTGTGGATCCTTTCCCACTGCTTCTGTCCGACAACACAAAGGATGCATTCCATTACTAATACCTTCAACAGTGGATCCTCTCCATCTGCTTCTCTCTCATTGGGCGTAGAATGCATTGCATCACTAGTACTTCGGACGGCGGATCGTCTCCTGCTGCATCCATCACACCAGACTGAGAATTCCTTCCAAACCTGTACATCTGATGGTGGATTCTTTCCTACTGCTTCTGTTATATCAGGCAAAGAACGTGTTTCATCATTAGTTCCTCCAATGGTGGATCGTCTCCTGCTTCCTCTGTCGCATTGGCCGGAGAATGCAGTCTGTTCCTAGTTCATCCGACAGTCAAGCTTCTTCTATTACGTCTCTCACATCAGATAGATAAGTGTTCCATGACTGTCAGAAATATGGATTTTAATTTTGGGAGGGGATATCCCTTCCAACTTAATAAACCCACTTTGGTTAGGTCCAAACACTTTCCTGAGAAAATCTCTGCTCAACCCTTGCAGCTATGGACTGGCAGCAGGCAGTCCACAGAGAAGTGCCCGCTAAGTTCATGTAGAATTAGCAACTTGAAAGGGAAAAGCACAACACAATTACATTTTCAAACCAAATTTGAAACGTAGAAAAAATGTAATGAGCAAAAAGTCCCCAGGCTAATCAAAGTATGTTAAGAGCAACAGGAGATATCTATACTACTATTATAAAGGAAGAACTTTGAACCTTTGAGGCGGGTAAACTCGGGAACCACAGCGCCAATCCACACACCTGATACATCGTTGTAATCGTCAGGGTGTGCAGATGGACATAGGCTATATAAACGTAATAAATGTACGTTGTTTAAAAAATTTACCGGAAAGAAAAGTAGTCCCTTAGAGGAAGCGCCGGCCACGACGTGCGTGCCCAACGTGAGGAGCGCGGGGAGGAGCGGCGTCCAGGAGCGCGAGGAGGACCGGCGGACATGGCGGGGGGAGGGGCGGTGAGGAGCGGCAGACAGGCGGTGAGGAGCAGCGGACAGGCGGTGAGGAGCGGCGGACAGGGGGGGAGGAGCAGTGAGCGGCGGATGAGGTAGGTTATTTATTTATTTATTTAGGAGCGGTGGAAAAATGAAGCAAACATGAAATTCGTGAGCAAGAGGAAGCAAACGGAGCATTACAAACACTGCATTACTGGAGGAAAAAGTTACGCGTGCAGGTTACAAAAGCATACATCGTGAGCAAGAGGAAGCAAATGGAGCGTTACAAAAGTGAGCGGAACGGTGCATTACAGGAGGAAAAAGTTACATGTGCAGGTTACAAAAGCGTAGAAAGTAAACATAGAGGTATAGGAGGAAAAAGTGACGTGTGCAGGTAGCAAAAGGAAGCAAACCAGGCATTAAAAAAGGGAGCCAAACGGTGCATTACAGGAGGAAAAAGTTACCTGTGCAGGTTACAAAAGGATACAAAGTAAACATAGAGGTATAATACTGCAATATATGGATAAAGGCTCCGGGGGACCTATGGACAACGTCAGGGCGGGCGGGGGCCCTGAAGTCTAATTGCTCCCGGACAACGTCGGGACGGGCTGCTAGTGAATTTATAAAGTTGTAAAGAACAAAACACCTAAAAACAAAACCAAGCACTATGGAAAAACAGCATTTGAAGGTGGACTGGGTTCTTGGCCCTATTTCAGGCTGACTACAGTGCAGTGGAGGTCAGGTATGCCAAGCAGGTTATCCTGGTTAAAGTTGTACCTTCAGACTTAGTGTTCAATGGCTGGGAAAGCTTCTTCTGGTCAGTCCTGCAACCCCAGACTCCAAATGGACTGGTATCTGGGCACCGCCTCTCTCCCTAGCCAGGTCTCAAGCAGGGTCTCGTCATCTTTAGTTAGCTTTACCCTCTGGGAATTAAGAGACCTCCTGTATTTTTTGTATCCCTGAAGCCGGTAAACAATAGTTCAGCCACTTGAACCTTTGAGAGCAGTCCCAGACCCCGGTTGCCAGAATGATTCAGGAGTCCTTGAATCCTTGTGTGAGTCTTCTTCTTCCATTAAGAGTAAGAACTCAGGATGGATTCTTCTTCCTTCACGGCCACCTTCTTCAGACGGTCCAGGTCAGGGATTGCTCTGTGGAAGCGGTGGTTGAGCTGGCAGATGTATCCTCTGCTCTAGCCAATGATAGGAAAGAATCTGTCATCCAATCCTAGCTATTTTCTCGCAGTCCCCAACTCCTTTTGCCACACTTTTTCTCATTGTCTTACTGTAAAATGTCCCTTGTTTCAACATGGCAGTACACAGCTGTCACCAGGCAGGCTTAGCTACGGCTTCTTTGCCACACCCTACCTGACATGTCAAAACTGGTTTTGTTCACCTACTTTGGCTGGAGCCTGGCAGTGGGGGTGGGTCATAGGGGTGATTAAGAGAATCCCTGGCTAGCTTCTCTAAGTCAAAAGTGGTAGGGAAAAAGATGTTCTTTGTTCTGCCACCTTTTCCTGTAAACTCCCAGATATCTAATCCCCATTATGTCGTGATTAGTTCTTTCTGGGCTCAGAGGCATGCCATGGTTCTCTGAGCCATGGTCATTCACTCTTCTCACCGAGGATGTGTTTTCCAGCTCTGGAGGTGTGATGAGGAGCAGCACTCGTTTTAAGGCATTTTCGGCTCATGTAACCTAAGGATAATTTTTAGAAAGTTACTTTTTAGCTTACGTTATCAAAAATCTGATTTCACCATTAAGTCTGATTATACAACTAAGATGTAAATAACTTAGAAGCATATTTGTAGGCTCTCCCTAACTGGTGATGGAATATATAGATTTTAGGCCCACATAGGCCTTTGAAGAAACACCTAGGCCTTTTAGGCCTAGATACTGAAATAGCTTTTGGGTTTTATTTTACTATGAGGACACACTATCAACAATATGTTATGTGTCATATTCCTATATATCAGCACCATGGCCTGAGGGCTTACAAGGCACATTTTATTAGTGACTTATGAATATATAAAATCATGCAATTCCTACATGACAAAGACATTATTCCCTGCCACATGTATCTAAAATTGCAGCATAGCCATAGCACAGAATTTCTACCGGTAGAATTATATTTTTTCACATATGTGCGTGGTGTAAATATACACTGCAGTTCACTTATGAAATTTAACTTGCCATACCATAAGTGCTGCTAGACTCGACATCTTTGGCGTGGTTGCCCCTAACTTTTTGCCTTCTGGCCTCCTGTTTTGCTCATTTAGTTCTTGCTGGCTCTAGGATTCAGGGCACTTCACCACTGCTAACCAGTGCTAAAGTGCATATGCATTGCGCTTTAAGCATGGTAACATTGGCTTAGCCACAATTGGATTATTTAATTTAATTGTAAGTCCCTAGTAAAGTGCACTGTATGTGCCCAGAGCCTGTACATTTAATGCTGCTAGTGGATCTGCAGCACTGATTGTGCCTCCCACTTTAGTAGCTCTTTAAATGTGCCTCAAGCTTGCCATTACAGAGCCTATGTGTGTAGTTTTAAACTGCAATTTCGACCTGGCAAGTTAAGCTACTGGCCAGGCCCAAACCTTCCCTTTCATTGCATATAGGTCACCACTAAGGTAGGCCCTAGGCTGCCCTGCGGGCAGGGTGCAGTGTATTTAAAAGGTAAGTCATATCCCCCTGAGTTTTATATGTACTGGTAGTGCAAAACTATCAAGTTCATTTTTCACTACTGCATGGCGTATCTCTCTCATAGGCTGGCAATGGGGTTGCCTTAATACATCTTTTAAGTGTAATTTCCGATTGGGAGAAAAAGAGGTTTGGTGTCTCTGGATTCTCAATTTAAAATTACAACTTATGATGTAGTTGAATTTTAAATTGTACGTCTGAAAATGCCACTTTTAGAAAGTTGCCATTTTCTTACCCCAGCCTATCTCTGAATATACGTCTGGGTTGGTTGGCAGCTGGACTTTGTGCATTCCCTCTAGACAGTCACACACAAAGGGTGACATTCACATCCTGATGGCCCTTCACCAGGTTGATGGGATTTCTTGAGGTAGAGAGGAAGAGAAAAGCTGACACTTGCAACTGAATAGTGCTATGCCTGATCCCACTCAAAGAGCTGCATACCCCCCTGTAGTGAGTCTGGAGCCAGGGCAGGGAAGGCAAGGACATTGTGATCTTCAAAGCTCTCTTTGAAGTCTTCCCCCAATTCAAGACCCAACTGGATATAAGTACTGGACCCCTGACAACATCCAAATCAGACCCTTGCTGGAACTAATGACATACTGCTAGGAAGAAGAGCTGCTGTGCTGCAGGAGGGACTACCACCTTGCTAATTGCTCAGTTGTGTTGGCCTGCTGCTTCTTCCCTGGAAGTGAGAAAGACTGAAGCTGCTCTCTGCATACCTGCACCCAGGTTCTCCAAGGGCTTGCTTACTTGCCTAATGTGGTTGAAGTGTCCGGGCCATCTAAGAGTTCCTTCAACTCTGCTGCAGCTGCTGAATTCTTCCAACTGGGAGCCCTGCCCTGCCATGAGGTGTCAGTACAGTCCTGGGCCTTGGAAGTAGGTTATTCTGCTGTTTTCCTGCAAAATGTGATGCAGTGATGACTTTACGCTGTTCTGAAACGACTAAGTGCCCTTCGACAGTGACTCAGTACCAATTCAAAGGCAGCCCTGCATGGTTCTACGACGACGCTAGACCTGACTGCACGGTTTGATGATGCAACGCCTGCATTGTAAAGAGTTCGATGATAACACATGACTCAATTGCGATGTCGATGTCGATTTCGACGGATCAACCCAACTGCGTGAATCAGAACAGACTTGAGTCTTCGACGCCAGTGCGTGCTGCATCCAAGGAATTTTTTCAGCGGGCCTTGCATGGGTCCTGTAGCCGGCCTTCTCTCCATCGCTGTTGGCCTGAAACTTTGGAATTACCCTGGTCCAGCGCAACCTCAAGTAACCCTCAAGCTCTATTGACTTTTAAGCACTATATTGCACTTTATTCTTTAAAAAATCATATCTCAAGCTCTACTTATTGGATTTTTGTCATTTTTGTCTTGATTTGCTCAGATAAATATTCTCTATTCTTCTATACTGGTGTGAAGTGTTTTTGTGGTGTTCTCACTGGATTACCGTTATTAAAGTGTGCACAAATACTTTACAGATTGCCTCTTAAATTAAGCCTGATTAATATATGCCAAGCTAGCAGAGGAGGAACACAGTTTAATTTAGGTTGTGTATCTGACTTACTCTGACTAAGATTGTGGTCCCTACTTTGACGGAGTGAAAACCTCTGCCTGCTAGAGACCCAATTTCTAACAGGTGTACTTTAGCGCGACACACTAAAGTATACAGAAAGTGTTGGATTGAATGCTTAACTTTTTTTTTTTTTTTTTTAAATCTGTTTATTAGCAAAGTATTTAGAACAGTAACATGCATACAGTTCCACATATACGATCTTAGTATTAATCCAGATGATACATGCATGCGTTTGCTCAGAGCATATAAAGAAACATAACAAATTCGATTTTTCATTTTGTACCAAACCAACAAACCCAGTTCACACCCGGTCCCACCCTCCACCCCTAAGAAATCCCACCCGACACTCTCTCAACAGGCACATAATTGAATTATCGATAAGTGGGTCATTCCCAATGTGTGAATACACAGTGTAAGTTGGACGCACAGGTATGGTGTGGTAGCATGATCGATGGGCCGGGGTTCCCCGTACCCCATCGCAGTGCACCGCAGGCCGTGTCCGTGCATGGGAAAGTGAAGCAGGGCCCAGTGCTACCATAAGGGGCTATTCACTGGTATCTCCGTCATCCTCGTCATTGCTAGCCTCAAATGCCCCCAACATTGTAAACCAATCCAGCGAGATTGGATTTTTCCGGAGACCCCTTCGTTCCTCTCTCTGTAGTGCTTCACCCTCCGCCTTGCCCCAGCGCACTACTTCCGCCCGCCACAGGTCAGGGTTAGGTGGTTTAGACGATTTCCATCTGATCGTGATAGCGCGCTTCGCCAGCAACAGGGCCATATCTGAGAAGCGCGTCGCCACGGTCCTGGTGCGTGTTGATGTCCCCAACCCAAGTAGTGTATGTTCCAGTGTAGGGGGTCCGTGCAGAGTACCAGCCTGCTCAAGGGAGTCATGGACATTGGTCCAGAAATACCCTAGTTTAGGGCATTGCCACAGCATATGTACCAGTGATGCGTCGTCCGCATTTGAATGCTTAACTTAATCTCAGCCACTAGTAATTACTCTGGCCGCATCACAATCCATCATTATTTTGCACACCATGCAACCTCAGTTTAGGGCAAGCTATATTCAAATCAGTCTTTTCCCTGCTCCAATAGAAACAGTCCAGCCCAAACTCCCAAGCCAGTTCCTCCCTGAACCAGAATACAAGCAACCCAGGATAAGGGCTTAACTTCCAGTGTATACCTTTGATAGGCACATTTTATCTGGCATCTGCATATTGCTATACAGTGTTGGCGAATCCTTCCATGCAGTAATAAGAATTTGTTTTAGTACAATTTTTATATAACATGTTATACTTATATAGTACTTTATACCACGTTTCAGACGTTTCTGTTCACTGTAAACACCCAGTGTCCCCCTTACCCAATGTAATGTTATTTACTTTACCAGACTGTGTAGAGTGGAAGGCTGAGCTGGTCTTCATTTGTTTCAAACTCATTACCTACATATCACCACATTTCCAAACTGGCAGCATTTAACTCTCTGAGCAATCTTGTGGGCTACTCCTCTGTCCAGTGGACAATGTAATATAATACTTCGGTGATGTGCTGGAGTAGCAACTGGGGTCCATGATGGATGTTTTTGTTTTCGTAAAAGCAATGGAAACCTCTCACCATCTCCTAAGATGGCGGGCCTCATTAGTGGAATATGCAGTTAAGGTCATATTGGAGACAACCCTTACAATCTGGCTCCTATCCTTGCAAATGTGACACACTGCTCTTTGCAGCATATGAAGACAGGCCAGAAATGACTCTCCGTCACCCCAGGGGGTGTCTCCGTTGCAAGGCTTGCTGTGAGATTTAATAGTAAACCAGACCCAACCATCCCTTCCTAAACTTGACCTCTCAACAGATTCCCAAGTACATCATGGGCTTCCACCCTAATGGAAGACATTCTCTGCGGTTCACATAGGGGCTTCAGCGCACTAGTTCTTCGGGTAGTGACATGCCATAGCCAATACTGGGCCACCGTTGGTTTTCGTGAGGTTCAGTCTGGTCAAAGTATGCTGTTGGAGGCTTCCTGGAGTAGTCCGTCCGTATTCCTTTATGTGTGGGATACCATTGCAGGACTAGATCTGGGCAGCCTGCTACGGCCTCTCTTTGATCCCAATGTACGTAAAATCTAAGGTAATATGGACCAGCAATGGAAGCTACTGTGGTTTCCTTGACTTAGATGGCAAGCGACCCCGATTAATGCCTGGTACCATCGGCAAGTCCTGACTTTTAGCCCTTTTTTTTGTGACACTTGTAGTTTCGTATTTCACATTATCGATTTTGACCTACAAGGTCCAGCGTGCTATCTGAGGTTTTCTGAAATACCAGGACTGCATAAAGTTGTCACACATGGTATGGTGCCTTAGGATCAGGGCCGGACTAGGAACAGAAACCAGCCCTGGCAAACTGCTCGGTCGGCTCTCCTGTGGAGCAGTGGGGGGTTCGGCCGAGCTGTTTTCTAGGGCCGGTTTCAGCCGATTTTGTTACAGGGGGCCGATATTGCTGGCCCCTGGAAATAAAAATGGCCCACCTAGGGGCCCAAACCGACCCTACCCTGGCGGCCCACCAGGGAAATGCCTGGTGCCCGCTACGGCCAGTTCGGCCCTGCTTAGGATGGTAAAGCAGTGTTTGCAGGGTTGTGTCCGGCTTCACAGTGCTGCTGTTTACATAACCTATTGTTACCAATTCCTAAATATATATACACGTCAGACACGTCTGAATCCAATCTCAGCTCTAGTGTGGAAAGTGACATGGACTCCAATACTTCGCTGGTGGAACCCCGGCTGGGGTTTACCCGGTTCTCGCTGGCCCAAGAGTTGGAGTGTCTACGCAAGGACAGACGCGAGACTCTTCGCCCCAGGGTATCAGCGCAACAAAAATCAAAAGCCGCAATGCCAAGCGCTACGAGCGCCGAAAAGCCAACTCAAGGAAAAAGTCAACAAAAAAAGAAGAATTTCAACAGGCGGTGGAACAAGAAGTGAGCAACTCATGGGCAATATCAGGTACTGCTCTTTCTGTTTTAAATCTTACCAACATCAAATTCACAGCATCTGAACTGCGTATTCTATCGATGGGACTGTCTTATTGTCCTCCTAGCGACTTCAATTATGCTAATATTAGGATAGATTTATTCAAATTTGTCCGTACATTGAAGCTACAAAAACATTTTGCTGGGAGTAAGACACGGGCAATTGGGGAGCGAGCAGAAATAGACAACCAAGGGCTCTTGGTGCGCGATGCGCCATTGCTACATGACATGGAATCCCTCAGATGCGAACAATCGATTTCACAGAGCACACCTGAACAGCCGAACATCAATCTAGGGCGACTCACCAACTTTAAGCCACGTTCCACCTACACGCCGGCTATGCTATATGACAATATAGAAATATTCCATGAGGCAGCTATTAAAGAAATCAAGGTGCTATACACCAAAATGCTCAAAACTAAGCAACACAAATACCAGCAGAACGACAAATACACTAAACTGGTTAAAAAGATCCAGCAAGATGACAATATCATTGTCAGGCAGTCAGATAAAGGGGGTATTATTGTGTTATGGCCAAGACAACTCTATCTGGAAGAAGCCCTCTCTCAATTAAACAATTCTGACTGCTATAGACATTGCGATGTGGAGGTGGTAAGAAAAGCCCAGACAGACTTCTACTCCTTGTTAATGGGGTGGCGGTCCTATGGTCTCATTAGCATGGATGAACTGAAGTTCTTAAAAAATGACCACCCCATCACGCCTGTTCTGTATCTGATCCCAAAAATTCATAAGGATCCAGCGAAACCCCCTGGTAGACCTATCATTGCTGCTTGCGGGGGTTTACTGGAGAATACAACAATTTATGTGGACTCATTTCTACAAGAGCACGTGCAAAACTTACCATCATTTGTCCAAGACTCCAGTGATTTCCTCCGCAAAATTAAGGATATCCAGTGGGATCCAAACTGGTGGCTAATAACTTTAGATGTAACATCATTGTACACCAGCATTGTGCACCGGGATGGAATTAGAGCTATTGAATTTTATTTGGGACATAGACCTATAAATATGTCAGAACACAACAGGATGATATTGTCTATGATAACTTTCTGTTCGAACCATAATTTTTTTATGTTCAACAACCAGTATTATCAGCAGGTCAGGGGGGTAGCCATGGGGGCCTGTTTCTCTCCCAGTTATGCCTGTTTGCATATGGGCTACTGGGAGAGACAGGTCCTCTATGGTGAGCACGCTGACATTGCTGCAAGCTCTATTGTTCAGCGGTATCGTTACATTGACGATGTGTTCTTAATTTGGTGTGGCACACGAATACAAGCGGAACAGTTTATAGATACTCTCAACTGTAATCACTATAACTTGGCGTTTACATCAGACATTAGCCAATCTCAGGTACACTTCCTGGACATCACCATAGAGATCAATAAGGGTAAACTACAGACCAAGCTGTATAGGAAGCCAACGGCAGGGAACACTGTGCTCCACGCCAGTAGCCATCACCCCGCCCATCTGATTCGGAGCATCCCCTACGGGGAGATGCTCCGAATCAGACGTCTGTGCAGTACTGACGCACAATGTAGCCAGGCTCAGGAAGCGAGCCAAATTAGATTTTTGACTAGGGGCTACAAGACGGGGGAGATTGACAAGGCTATGCGTAAGGCAAATGCACTGCCCCGTGATCTGGTCCTTGAGCGCAAGCAAAAAGCTAAATCCACAGAGGCACATGATAAACAATCTGTGAGACTGATCTGGGCTTACAATAAGCAACATGGCGCACTCAGAAAAATTGTGGCCAAACACTGGGATCTAATCAGATGTGACCATATTATAGGAGGAAAAATGCCGGGCAAGCCATCAATCACCTTCAGGAAAGCATATTCTATGCAGGATGCCCTAGTTAAGTCTAGTCCGGAGGTGGTTACACGTAAAAACTGGATGGACAAAAGCAGGGGCTTCAGAAAATGCTCCAGCTGTAAGGCCTGCCTTCATGGGGTCAACAAATCAGAATACACTATTCCCTTTTCAGCTACCCCGCGCAAGATTAATAAACAACTAACTTGCAAGAGCGAATACGTGGTGTATGTGCTGGAGTGTCCCTGTGGCCTGCGATATGTTGGTAGTACCAAGTTGCAGGTTCACAAGAGGATACTCCAGCACATACGAGCCATCAACACCAATGACTCCGTGTATCCAGTAGCTCGGCATTTTAAAGAGTGGCATAATAACAACAGTGCACTATTAAAATATTACGCCATTGATTCTGTGGGCCCCCTGAGAAGAGGAGGGGACAGAGAGGAAACGTTGAGAAAGTTAGAGACCTGGAGCATCTTAGAGATGGACAGCAAAACACCAGGTGGTCTCAACTCAACTGAGGATTTTTACACTTGCCTTTGAACCCCACTTCCCTTTCATAGTCTCTTTTAGCGCAGTTCAGTTACTTGAGTTCACGGATATACTATATAGCTGGTTCTAGGATACTGTACATAGGGTTATTTAACTGTCTTAACATCATAGGCCCTATGTATGATGAGCAATGTGGACGCAGCAGTCAAACATACTAGCCTAGGATTAGGCTATGCAATAAGAGAAAAAACTAATAGTAAAGAAAACAAACTTATTTTATGTTTATCACTATGCACTATCACTTTGGTTGCAATATATTGAATGTTCCCCTGTAGGCCAGCAAAGTGATGATATTATCGTGTTTGCAATAACACTGGAGGCTGCGATAACGTATTTAGACAGGTATTATCTCCTCCATGGCATAGACACAGTAGTGTGTGCCAACCATCACAAAATGTGCAATAGTTGAATATGGACATCAGTGTTATCCTTATCAGAAGTCTAAATTTATTTTAACTTTTGTACGGTCTTATCCTGGTTTTATATTGGTGAATTGTTACCTGATATATAATTATAGACAACATTATAAAGTGCGTAGTTTTTTAATGGATATTTTATCTTGTAAATATGCCTATTATGTGTTCTTAAACCCCATTTCTGGATACAACTGTTTACACTTTATTGCTTTTGCACATGTACAGTGGCTAAACGAGGATTATCCCGCAATTTGAGTAGCCTTCCAGTATGTTTTTCATGTCTATGAACTTACTGCAGGAGCATGTGATTAATGCAACCAATCACGGTTTAATTATTTTTGCATTTGCACTTTAAATTTTGCCCTCCCTCCCCTTTGCGTCATGTGACCAAGGCCTCTGTGAAGGCCGAAACGTTATGCTGAGGTGGGCCTTCCACGTTATTGAATAAAACTATTCCTCACCTGCACCCTGGGTCTTCCTCTCTTCTTCTGCGCCGTTGGTATCCAGCATAAGGGCTCCTGGTGAGAGAATGTTGAGATTGTGTCTATATATATATATATATATATATATATATATATATATATATATATATATATATATATATATATATATATATATATATATATATATATGTATACACATGATCGATATTGCCTCCGCTTAGAGGAGTATTTCTTTTTTCACCTCATGGTATTGGCTGTTTAGTGTATCGTTCCACTTCATATGGAGTGATTGTATTACAGTGCATTGAGGCACTGTTTTATGACTCAGAAGAGCAGTGGCGCATCACACATTAAACTATTTAACTCATAGATGCATCATGCATTGAATACAGAAAATACCCTTTTTTCTTTTGTTTTGTTTGTTTGCTGTAGCAAGCAGATTTTATGGTTCAGTCATTACTCAATATGCAAACCAGGCCAGTTCAGTTCGATTTGCCAATGCTGGTTATTGTTTGCAAGCAATACATTAGATTCGTGGACATGTACCGATCACTCAAAACATGCAATACCCAAAAAGTGTCGCTAGGTGGAGTGTGAAAACACACTTTAGCTATTCAAACCTATACAGTGTAAGGCCAAGGGTTTCTTTTCACTTTACTGGGCACTTGGTTTACCAGCCCTGAAATCGTAGCAGTTCCTTATATTTATAGTTTGTTTTCAAATGGATTGAGTGGAAATCCAGGACCTTCTTTTTTTTTTTTTAAGTCATTTGCTCTTTTTGCATTGCCTGCTTCAGACGTCTTAGGCCACTCAACCCCTTTGCAGTACTGTTTACGTTTTCGAAATTGATCAGCATTTTTTGGGCTGTGGCAGGAATTTGACATGACTGGTGTTTTAAAGTGTGTTGTGCAAAGTTAATCACAGCGTTTAACACAGTATTTTCAGCATATTGCAAGGTTAGTCTAACTAACACTCTTAAAATACCGCATAGATTGCACAAGTCTATTTCTAAATTGTGTGTGATTTTGGATTGTAATATACAGTGAACTTCCTCAATGAGAAACAAATTGAAAGGACACTAATGTGCTAAAGAGGGTTGATAAAGGAGAAAAGTGACTTGAAACAAAAGCATGAGAGTTTGACAAGAACTTTAGAGTTTGAAAAAAGCAATACATGCGGATTTGTGCCAAGGGCATGGTGTAGCTGAAGAGATATTTAGGTAGAGCCCGAGTTTTCTCTTTACCTCTTGCATCCTTAATTCTCGAAGATGTCTTAGGAGCAAGTGACATGTCCTGGCAGCTCGCATCAGCACCACTCTGGTTAGAAGAGTTTGGTCCTCCCGTTCTAAATTGAGCTGGGATGTACTTTTGTGCTGCCATTTTGCTTACATTTGTGCTTCTTCTGTTAAATCTCACAAGACAAAATGATGTGATTTGACATAATCTTCCCTTGGGAGACTATTCTTCTATACTATTAGTTGCATGTTCGCTTCATACTTCCACTTAACTGTATTGTCTAACAAAGCAATATCCAGTATTGATCAGTAGGCGCATTATCATTGATCCAAGAGTTTGTTGACAGTGCAATTCCACAATTCAGCAGGGAGTCCCCATCAGATCCAAGGTGCAGCACAAGCTTGTTGGTTTCTCGCACTCTGGCTTTGAGGGGACAGGTACAGGGGTGCACAAACCTCAGATGCAGGTCTTAGGTGACAAGGAGCACAGAGTGCCTCGATCTGTGTGAAGGTTTGCGGCCAGTTGACTATGTTATGTTTTGGGGTCTGGAGAGGGGACTCTGTGGGCTGAAGGCGAGGGTATAATGTAAGCCGCGGACAACCCATGTGGCATAAGCGAGGCATCGTCCGCAAGTATCTCAGGCCTTTGTATGTGTGGGTAGTGCCGTGCTAGAAGTTGTTAAGTTATTCTGCCCTCAGATCCTGCTCTACATTAAAAGCGGATTCTTTGTTAAGGCTATTTTTGGCAGCTGCCTTGGGCGTCACCACAAATGGCTACAATAGTGCACATATTGCAACAAATAGCTCCATTAAATCACCTTGTTGCTAGGGTAGCTGGATGGAGAGTAAATGGCAAAATAAAATGTTGCTTCTCGCTCAAAAAATCCTTACAAAACACCTGGAAAGGGCCCGCAATATTTCAATCTATGTCAGTGGCTGAAAGTTACGTCAAGGAATAGAAACAGAAGGACTCCGCTATACCTGGTAAGCAAAGAGGAGAAAGTAGGGAGGAGAAGCTGGAACAAGAAACCCAAAATACTCCCTCTTCTATTATTTGAAGACAGATTTGATACTTAAAATTAAGCCACAAATCCTTAAAACTCAAAAGATTTTATTATAAGACAATTGAAAAAAACCACTATTTTCTATAAAAAGAAAACAGTAGACAACTGGAAAAGGAAACGAAACGCTTAAATTAGCTTTTGATAGTTGATAATTGAGCTACCAACTGCAGATTAAGTTTCTTTCTATTGTTGGATATTCACAATCGACCATTGAAATATCTGACATTTTTGACGCGCAGACAAAGCTCCATGACATATTTACTCCCATTATTTGTGGTATAAAGCTTATTCATACCATTGATCTCTATTTGCTTTTAAAAAGTATATTTGTGATTAATATCAATATATTAAATGGCTTTGCTGATTGTGGGTGTTATTAAGTCACAATGATGCTGCTGCACTTTCTTCGTGTGAGCTCTAGACTTTTAGGAGAACTAGTGACAGCAGATGACAGGTATCAGATGAGAAATATTGTCCTTTACTTATTTCCATGTATCATTTGGGATATTTTCGTGGTACCAAAATTAGCTGTTTGTTTACAAACATACATCCCTAAGGCAGTGAAGGGTTCATTTAGTGACCGTAGGATATTACAAGGTTGAAACTAGGATCAGAACCGGTACTCTAGTTAGTAAGGGGAATCCCAATCCTAGCACGGGGTAAAAGTTCAGGTTCTAGGAAAGGTTCTTCTATATTACAAGAGTGAGAGAATGGCAAGTCTGGTGCTGAGGGTCTAATGTAAGTCCCCAGCTTAACTATGGGAAAAATAATAACCCAGGATAGAGTAAGAGTTTGCGATAAGGACATTAAGAGCCACATAGGGCTGGTGCGGTTGCCCTATTTCCTCCAAGGTATTATGGTTGATGAATTTCAATCAATTTAGCTTTACTCGCATTTCTATCGCTTTAGCAGCTAAATACTTGCCCAACCAGTGTGGCACATCTCAAATCACCTGTTTCATGATGTTTGCCACTCACCAGAGAAGAATATGACTTCTCAGTTGAGGAACTAACATGTTGTTTGTAACAGCTACAGTGAAAGACCAATCAAAGCATAGTCACCTCCTGTGCACCTCCCCCTGCTCGGAAGGAGCCGTTTAAATATCCCACAAGTGTTGTTCAAACACTGAACTGCATCTGTCATAGTGGCTTGTGTGTCTGATGTAACCTCTCCATTCAGTTCATTTTGCTGCCATTCCAATAGTTGTCCAAGTCAAGTACTTGCTCAGCCAGTGCTGGGAATCTCTCATGTGTTGCATGCTTTTTGCCACTCCTCAGAAAACACTAATCCTTTTGTTTGGGTGGGGTTCCATGGTCCTTTGAGAAGCGTTGATGAAATAAAAAACAAAGCATTGGTGAATCCAAGTCAGCCAATACACTTTACTCCTGCTTAGAAGGGCCCCCAACACTTTCAACATTTTCTAGGTATGGGTTGCACACTGAAAATGTTGCACCAGCCATCCAGAGCCATTATGATAAGCACACTCAAACAGTTAATGTTATGCACCTTTCAGATCTATTCACCATCAACCAACAGGGCCAATGCAATTAGTGGTGATTACACGATAATAGTGCAATGCACCGTCTCTCTGTCACTCACACTAGTTTGTACACATGGAGTAGGAGTGATCTCCTGAGGTAGTTTCTATGACCAAGCCTCCTCACCTATCTTCCCATGTATCTGTCCTGAATCAGAGACATTCTAAGTGCATATATGCACAGAATCTCGAAACTTTACCCAGCAAAAATGCATACCTGCTTGACCGCCATTTTCTTTTCTTTTTTCCCATCTCTTACTGATAGGTTCCCTTTTGATGTAAGTGTGATGATGGAATGTTTCATCATTAATTTTTGCATTTGTGTTCTACGTGTGGGATGATGAACCTTTTTACCATTTCACAGCTGTTACTGCAAGACTTGAACAAAGGAGAACCCAGCATGACTGCCTTCAAGGACCTATCCAACAAGCTGCTTCGTGACTATAGCAACGACGATACCAGGAAGGTGAAAGAGACAACGGACTGCCTGTGCACCGTCTGGGTGAACATGAATCAAAGGTAACGATTACACACCACTGCAGAGCTGTGACCATTACTGGAGACCCAGTGATGGATTGTTTGTGGTCTGACACGCAGAACTGTGATTCTGTGATTTGTCAAATTTTATGGGTTTTTGGACTTCAGCGATTTATATTGAAACATTCCTAGGAGCAAAACTGTTTGACAGCGCGTGGATCAGAGAAAGACGTTTATTGACAACTGGACCAGAAAGAATTGACAGCTATTCGCAGTTCTAAATTATGCCTTTTCTAAAACTTGATTACCATTTTTTTTCTGGCTGACTGTTACTTTGATTTGTTTCTCAAAATTGCAACAAAATAACTCACATTTTTCTTTATTTATATGCAGATTTTTCATACTAGCAGGTAATTAATCTGGTAGATGCTGTCACCAGGAAGCAACATGGTGAGATAGTGAAAGAGCAGTTTGCAGGACTAATGTATTGAACACACATTTTATACATAGAAACCAGTTATCTAAGCTCCAGGATTTTTTTAATTGCTGATTCCTTCATTGGCTCCTAAATTGACTCTGAATCTCAAAAGCTGATGAGAAGTCCCCCTCGCTTTCATCAGTTCTTTTAGAGGTGGCCAGTCTTACTGAAAAGGAGCGAATGGCACCTGAGATCGCAAGCTTTTGAGACTCAAGTGCTTTTGGCATAATACAAGCCACATTGAAAATACCATTGCCATTCATTGAAAGCCATTTCTGGGGGGGCAAGTATATTTCTTTTGTTTGCAGTGTTTGATTCCACAGTCTAGCTTATGCTGTGGCATATAGGGCCACCTTTATGTTCTCAAAGTAATCATTGATATGCCTGTGGCTAAAGAGTTGACATAACGTAGTCTCAATAGACTATGGTTATTACCACTGTTTTATAGTCCACATCTGGGATGCTTATTTTACTACTTTTTTTGTTGTTGCAGATTTATATAGTGCGAACTCGACCCAAAGGTATTGGAGCGCTTTACATAAGCACCAGTTACGTTACACAAGGACACATTCTTTTTTTTGGGGGGGAAGGCACTGGAGAGTAAGTGATTTGCCCAGAATCACAGGATGTGGAGTCGACCCAGAGGCTCGAACCTTGGTTTCCCAGCTCCAAGGTCAACAGTCTACCTGTGAGCCTCATCCTCTCTTGAAGTAGAACGAGTTGGCATTGTGGACTGGTAGCGGAGGGGAAGTTAATATGTACCCCTCAATTCACATTTTTTGGCCAACATAAAACCCACAGATGAAGTGTACTCATTAATGTTTATAATCCAGTATGTTGGTGGAATCCAGCAAATACTGACCCATAATCTTCAGCAAGTCAACTTTAATCCAAATCTTGCAGCCCAAATACCGCTGTTTAACCAGCATGACAACCACAACAAAGAGTCTGACTATTGCCTTCTTGCTATATGTTTTTGTGATCTTGCATCAGTTTAAGCCCAACTTTAGATTTCCAGGTGTATTGTGATGAAATGTGTTTGTCTAAGAGTAGCACACATTCCAACACATTCATCTGGATCTCAGAACCTCAATACTGAATGACAACATCACACGGTTTCCCATAGAAGACTTTGGTCTTTTTTATTTTGACAGGCAGTCTCTGCTGTTGAAGTTCACTAAGGAAAATTGATCCATGAAAATATTTTGTAATATTTTTACTATATCTTCTGTAGGAGATGGCTGTTCTTCAACCTATGCCAAAAGATTAAAATTGACTCTGAATGTAAGTTCAAATTTCCGGTGAGGACTAGTACTCTCCATTTGTTCTGTCCCTTTTCTGAATCAAGCCAGAGCATCCATGAAGGCCTTGCTCCTTTCATTCACACAGAACACTCTAACTAACCAAGGTAGAGATGCTTAGCTGCCTTTGAAATGTATCCATTGCATGCATAACCAAATAAGATGCAGACATTATAAACTGAAGTGAAGCATTGTACTGTCAGATGCCCAATGTAACAGAGCAGTACAATATGTTTTTGAAAATCCTACAAAAGGAAACTTTTGTTCTTCTGAAGCTGGCACTTCTTTGGATTTACTATATGAGTTTTGTTCAGGAAGCGATTAGTGCTCACAATGGATAGTCTTATAGGCACATTTTATTGAATTTTGAAGGGTACAATGCAGTGTAACAAGGAAAATAATCTTTAAGCATTGAAAAGAAAAACTAAGGTGCATATCCAACAGTCGCTCTCTTCCCCCACTTCTCCCCGCCCCCGCCATTACAGAAAACATTGTTCTGAACAAGTCTTTTCCCACATTCAAGTCTAATGAACCTCACCCCGAATATTTACGAATTTCAGTCTCAAGCATATCCACCTTGGTGGTGCCTGGCCGAAGGTCAACCACTCTATATCACTCCCAGTCCCCCGATATCTTTATGTACCCCTGGGGACAACCTTTGGCATTGTAGAGCAGTCTTTCCATTTTTATGCAGTGGCCGAGCCCTTTCTACCACTTCTATGCTGCCGAAGGCTCACCTACATCCATATTTGTGCTATATCCCTTAGAGCACTGTGAGCCCAAGCCAAAGCAGTGTGAGCTTATGTCTGTTGTTGTCCAAATCTGAATTTATGTCTTGTATGACCAACCCATGGTCTTGTGATATAGTCCACCCCAGGACCACCCTAGACAGAAAAGCACCTGTGTCAATAGCTTGATAATCTCGACAGCCCCAGGTTGCGTGCAGGATGCTCTGCACAAGGGTAAGTGGCCGGGGAGGCTATCACCCCCATCCCTTATAATCTTTGTCTGGTGTCGTATGCTCTGTGGCAGAGCTCTAGTTGTATCAAGGACAGTCTAGAAGAGATTGCAGAGTGTCGAGGGGTCGCCCTATCCTCGGCCGACTCCTTGTCTGTGAGCAAGCCTAGATCTTGCTCTCAAGCAGTTCACAAGGAATCAAAAGATTATTTTGTGTTATTGATTATTTTGCGATAGATCTGTTTCAACTTGTGGTCTTCCAGTTTGCCCATGAGAAGTTCCGCATCTAGTGGGTTCACTTCTGGGCAGTCTTACATGTCCGAGATGCATTCGGACAGGAAATATCTGAGCTTCAGATACCTGTAGAATTGATTGTGTGCCCAAATTCCTCCTGCAGGCTCCAGTAGGACTTGAGAGTTTTTCCCTCCATAAACTCCCCCAACGTAGAGATACCTACGGGATTTTATCTCCTAAACCCTTGTAGGTTAGCCATCTGTCCCAATAGAGTGTCTTCCCATAGAGCAGTCCGCCTGTCATCTTGTACTGCCTCCCCAATTGTCTCAGGGTGGTCTTCCACAGATTGACCACCATCTTTGTTGCTGGTGGGAGGGTGGTGTGTGGTCCCCCCCCCCACACCTGTATGCCAAATGATGGATTGACACTCCCCAGAGAGCCCATTTCTCTGAAGCGTATTCTAGGCCTACTGAGGCATAACTCTACCATTCATTCACATTAATTAGGTGGGAGGCCCTATAATATGACTCAATGTCCATGGCAGCTATTTCACCATTATATGTGGATTTGAAGCACTTGGCCGGGGCAATATGTGGGAAGCCCTCATTCCACAGAAAGCTGCAGAGCAGAGACTTAATTTTATGGAAAAAGGTAGGTGAAATGTCATAGGGATAGTTCTGCAGTTGATAAAAATAAAAACGTGGCAATGAACCACGTTAAGGATGGCAGGTCTGCCCAGGAGCAACATGGGGTCCCGCTGTCGACCCACACTTCACTGCCTCACTCACTGGCAGTGTCGCTCCGCAGTGCTCATCAGAAGAGACTGCAGCAGATCACGCAGGCTACGTCCCCTGCCACATCACGTTTCTCCCATCGGCCTACTAAGTCTATAGTGGGTCTGGTTGGGGGTTTTGAAGTCCCAGGCAGGCAGGCGATCTTTCACTCCCTCTTCAGTCTCCTCCGCTGCCGTTCACATGTCGCTTCGCCACCCATGTGTTCCTCCTGTGCCCCATGTCACGTATGGCGCTACACAATTGCAGCGTCCATCGCCCACAGGACCATCTGTTTCAGCCTGTGCCTTCTATCAATGCATACCTGCCAACTCACATACCTGCCAACTCACATGGTGCCACAGTGTGGCACTCGATATTGGCTCCCATCATACGGTCTCCTGATGAGGAGCCAATATCACACTGTGGCAGGGAAAACAAGCCGAAAACCACAGTAAACAGTGGATTTCCAGCTAGTTTTCAGAGGCTTTTTACTGCCAATGTTCATTAAAGGGTATGAAACCAGCCTCAGCAACCTTTTTCTCTGGGTTTGAAGGAGGGTGATTGGGGAGGGGCGGGGCAAAAGTGCCTACATCCCTCCAAGGCCTGCCCGCTCCTCACAATGTGAAATTTCTGTCTTATTTGCCAGGTGTCTCAATGTGTGTCATTTGCCCTGAGCAGGGGACCAGTCGATGGGCTCTGGGTGGGAAGGATGAGTTTGGATGTGCTGCAAGTGGCTCAGGGCACTTTAAACTTGTGGCCGCTATTTTCGGCGGTCAGCTGATGCTCTCAAGGTGGATGGTTTTAAATGTAAAATCGATGTGCCTTTTATCCATCTGCTGGTGTACAGCTGTGTTCAGTCCTGATTTCCACTCCTTTCATTCTTCTGTGGCTAGAGAACATTTTAATGGCTTTTATTAGTAATAGGAAGTTTGTAATGATTTTTTAGACCCCTTATTTTGTGCTTGAAAAATAAACGGGTTTTAAATAATCCTGGCGTCAAATTTATGAGTCCCATCTGAGCGCTCACTTAGTAATCCTGGGGCCTTATTTATGAAAGCCTTGCGCCACCGATGCGTCACTTTTTCCCATGTTAAAAGTGACGCACCGGCGGCGCAAGGCCTTCATAAATAAGGCCCCTAGTTTTTTGGTTATATCAACATAATTTAGTTAGAGCAAGAACAGGAACCTTTTTTTCTGTTTAAACAAAATTCAAGTCCTACTGTAGAACTGAGCTGTGCGCTTTTAGTCTCTTTACCTGCTGCTCCATCCAGGCCTGTATTTCCATGCTCATTACATAGCCAGACACGATTTCTCTAGTTAGCTTGGCAGCTGAATGCATTTCAAGCTCGCCGTTACTAAGGCTGGGTGATTTTTTTTCCTTCCGGGAAAGTGTATTGATTTTGTTTAATATAAAAATGCTGACTAAAATCTACTACCGAGCACAAGCAGTTGATTTCCGCAAAGTGTCTTTGAGCAGCCGAGACCCATTAAAGATGCATTTAGATTTTGGTTTTATCCTTCCTCCATCTCTCCCTTGTCATTACACCACCAATTCTCTAATGCTCACTGAAACATACGGTTAGCAGTGTAGAGACCCTTTAATTGGAAGGCAAATCAATTTCAATTTCATTTTATGTTTTTGTAAAGTCGAAATGCTTTGTCTGTGGAACTTCTTGACTCCTACTTTTGAGCCACATTTGTAACTGAATAATTTTGCCTTCCAGTGCACCAGGAAATCAAGAAATTCTTAGTGTACTTAATGGGTCTTTTTAAACATGCTTGTTAGGTCTCATCTAGGCAGCGCTTATGCTATCTCTATGAGGCATGCTGGGGCAGATTTATGATAACTGGCGCATCCCCAGGGATGCGCCAGTTATCTTGCACCGCTGCTCCGCCACCCATGGTGCGCCGCATTTACAATGCGGCGCACCATGGGGCAAAAACGGCACAGATGCGTGACGCATCTGTGCCGTTAAGGTGGCGCATTGCTGGACTTGCGTCGCAAGCGCGACGCAGCTCCAGCAAGGCTCGGGGGTGCCCCATCTTTGCAATGCTGCGTCAAGACCTACGCCTGCTTCAAGCAGGCGCAGGGTTTTGACGCAGCATTGGCCTGAAAGTGACTGAGTGAAATCTTATAGATTTCACTCAGCCACTTTTGCGAGGCGCACCTGCCCCGGAACGCCCACCCTGCGCCGGAACGCCCACAAGCGGCGCAGGGCTTTACAACGTGACGCATCTGCCTAGATGCGTCACGTTGTAAATCGGTCATAGGGATGCGCCACGTTTACGCCGCCTTGCGTGATGCAACAGCGGCGTAAACGTGGCGCAAGGGCCTCATAAATCTGCCCCGCTGTATTTAGGATATGGGCGTAAAGCTCCGCCCACTTTCCACACATCTTTTTTTGGCTCCTGTCCTTTGTAAATGGTGGCTTTTCATTGGTCAATACGCTTAGTAGATCCTCCTTAGTACCGCCTTGTCTCTCCTTGTAACCGCCAATGAGGACATCCCCTGTTACATGTGTTGTTACTCCCTAGGTTTTAATTATAGCCTCAGAGCACTATTTTCTTAAAGGGCTTCAGGTAGGACTCCTGTTTAGTTCTAAGTAAGGCTGGCAGTGGTTAGTTTTCTCACTCGCACATCTAACATTTATATGAGACCTCCTATATATTTCCTTCATCAGCTCCAGTACAACCTAATCCTGGATTAATATAATAATTATTTTGACACATTTCAAGGCTACTAATTGTTTATATGGACATAGCTATTTGAATGTACTTGTGGGACTGTATTGTTTGCATTATGGGTAGGGTGGATTTATCATATCTTCTGCAGGGTGCAGTACCATATGAACTAATACTAATTCACCACTAATCCTTTATGGGTTTCCGGAGTAGCATGCTACTCGCCAAATAAAAGCGCTTTAAACACCCCACCAGGGGTAACAAGCACTATGTAAATACAAACCTTTTTTCCTCTTCTATCCGTCTGCTATCCTTCCGAATCCAAATAACTTACTAACCTATCCACCACTTAAAATTACTTTTATATTTCACTATACTAATTCAACACTAATCCTCTATGGGTCCTAGAGTAGCGTGCTACTCGCCGTAAAAGCGCTTTGATGCCTCGTCAGGGGTAGTGAGCGCTATATAAATGCAATTACAATACAATACAATACAATATGTGACCGAAAGAGGTCCCATGGGATCTCTTTTGGCCACATATGGTACTGCACCCTGCAACATGGGTATGTAAAAAACAAATTTATAATGGCAATAACTCCAACTTTCCAGGGTGCAGTACCGTATGTGGCCAAAAGAGGTCCAATGGGACCATGGCTAGGGAAAAAAAATAGTATTTATAATTCCAATAACTCCAACTCTGGCAAATGCGAGACCAATTGCATTTCCAATGTAATAGGTCTCGCATTTGTTAAAGTTAAAGCTGTTTGCGCTGAAAAGGACAATGTTTTTTACTTTTGCTTTTTTATACCATTGGCAATAGTGCTATGCAAATAAAATAGCTCCACTGCAAATAAAAAAACAAAAGTAAAAAACATTGTTATTTTTAACGTCAACAGCTCTAACTTTAACAAATGCTAGACCTATTGCATTGCGAATGCTTGTTTTCCTTCCTGCTTGTAGCTATATATCTGTAACAAGCATGTCAAAATGTACAAGCATTGGCACAGCCAATAGGTCTCACCTTTAACTCTATTATATCACCTGCGGTTTAGAAAAGGATAACAAAAAAATCCAACTCCTTTGATTCCACATGACAGTTGAGTGCAACCATAAAGGAGCTTGAAGTAACTCTGCGAGTAAAACTCTGCTTTCTAAAAAAAAAAAAGTATTTGATTTTGTCAGTAATGTGGACTGCATCCCCCAGGCTATAGAACCAGGCCGCTGCACCAATTGTGGAATCTCAGCCCCCAGGTAAAGCAGGCTTGTGCCTCACCCATTTGTAACATGAAAATTTAACGGCTGTGCCCATTTCTCCACGAGCTCGGCAGTAGTTGTCATAAAGGCTTATTTCAGACACACCCTGGCGAAAGACAATAGGCTAAATGCCAAAGACTGCAAAGAAGGCGGTTGTGCTTAATCAAATTCAGGCTTTGGTGTGATTCCCTCAAAAGTAATACTTCCGCCCCAGGGAGGTTTAGTGGGTGAAAGCAAAAAATAAGCCCCTAACCCTGCTTAAAAAGGGACCATCATCTCCAAATCAGGAATGTGTGCAATTATAATATAGATTTCTTTTTACATTATACGTCTGTCCACCCTTCAGTAACACGTCCATCTGTCTCACATGGCGGCACCTAACAATGAGGTTGAGGAATCCAGGCAGACGGGGGGGACATCACACCCTCATCATTGAGCCGATGCTAGGAAGCCTACACCCATATCACAAAGAGCCGACGCTTCGAAGAGGCCTGTGCATGAACAAGAGCTGGCATTGTTTGTGTTACAGAATAACCATCCCACACTGTACAAGTGGGTAGTAGTGCAAGCAAACAGCACTTCCGCCTGGCCAGTGGCACTCACCCACCTGTACTGAGCCAGCCACCAGCTTCCTAGTTAACTTACTGTTCAACAGCGTTTACGTAAATCACTGTATCTGAAGTCCTTAAAGGCTCAACTACACTGAGTGATTTAGACGGGGCATGAACCTAGATATTGTGCTGTCATGAACCACAACGAAAAACATATACAAGGGACTTTTGAAATGTGCGTGATGGGAGGAGTGAAAGCGTAAATGTACGAGGGACTTTTGAAACATGCGCAGCGGGGGGTGAAAACAAATAAATGAGGCACTTTTAAAACGTGCGTGGCTGGGGAGTGAAAACAGATAAACAAAGGACTTTTGAAACGTGCAGCGAACAAAAAATAAATGGATGGAGGATTTTGAAACATGCATGGCAGGAAAGAGACAAAGAGCTGCTGGGTTCACGGCACAGTACCAATTTAGTAGAAAAAAGTGTGCTGGAAACAAATGGGAAATAAAATCAGAGTGTAAGGGGACCTGTAACATGGGTGGTTGCCACAAAGTGAAAAACACACCCAGAGGCTGGCCAAGGAGCAATGTCTTGCCAGTAAAACAAAGGAATTCAGAAAGGTACAAGAAGGAACAAAAGGAATGCGGTGGGCGTGGCCTAAGCACCCTGACCAGATACAGCATGCCTCGAAGAGCAGCGCATGCGCCTGGCTAGGCTTGATCTAAAAATGTTGTGTGGTGATCATTAGTAGAAGGATCTGTTATCAAATCCTGGTGATTGTCACGTTTCCCAAAATCCTTTTGACTTTAATGCTATTATCCTGATAAATTTAGCTTTTTTTGGGACACTTGAATGGGTTGTGTGTGAATGCATACAAAATAACAGCTTCCTGAACTAGTGTTACAGATAATTAACTTATCTGTGATTCTCAAACTTGGTTTAAACAGTGGCAGATATAGGCCCGACGTCTATCTGACTTTTGTTGCCATCATGGGAACTATTTCCTCTTGTGTAGTATGTGACTTCTCCCCCATATAGAATACGTTTAAGGTGTTAGTTGTTTGCCTGTAGTATTATAATTAACTAAAAATTAAATATAATTACAGAACTTTTTCGCAAAGCTGTTCATCCTTTTTCAGCAATGTCTTGGCATATTATCTGAAAATGAATAGTGACAGAACCTAGAAGAATGTAATACTTGTATTTTATACATTTGTTGTACTTCTACCTGTATGCTTTGCATTTTTTTGTACCCTGCACACATGTCACTTTTTCCTCACCTGTAATGCACCGATCGCTACCTCATATATGTGTGATTAAGTGTCTACCTTTTATTGCAGTATTGTACTCCTACCTGTATTTTGTACAGTTTTTGTACCCTATAACTATATCACTCCTTCCTCACCTGTAGTGCACTGATCGCTACCTCATATATATATAACCCAGCTCACTGCTATCCCTATTATGCACTGATCGCTACCTCATATATTTTGCTCATTCTTGTAAGCTGCACACTTCCACTTTTATTACTGGATTACACCGATGCTACCTCCTACATTCTGGTTATTTTTGGTTATTCACTAATGTCACTTGGCCTCCATTTAAGTGGCTGCCACTTCATATACCTTGTAAAATTTTTGTAAGCTGCATCCACTCACCGCTACTTCTGGACTGCACCGATTGCTACCTCTTATATTTTGGTTATTTTTGGCCATTCACTTGTGTCACTTTTGTGCTAAGTAACCTACGGTTGACAGTTATCTTTTGCACATTTGTATTATTATCGTTCGCCCTCCCATACCCACCTCTACAGCCATCCCAACATGGATCTCATCGGCAAGCACACATATAGAATAAATTACCCATCCACACTCACCAAAAAAGCCGCTAAACGCTTTAAACACAACTTCCTGAGGTCCCACCCTGAAACCCCCTTTGCCGACACCTACTTCTCACCGGTCAGTGGATCCCTGAACATCGATATCATCTTCCACACCTCACGTAGAGCTCAATGGAGAATAGCGTTCCTCACCCTACTCACCGTCTCCACCACCAGGAAAACGGCTCATGGCCTAACTCTCTCCATCACTCCATCCCAACTCTTCCCTGGCAGAACCACCATTACTATCTACAATAACGGGATTGTCCTAATTCAATCCACAGACAAGAACCTGGAACTACTAGACAACCTTTTCCCCAAGTTCAAAGAGCACCTTTCCAAGCCCAGGACCTCCACCCATATCTCCTCCAGCACTATCACTCCTGACATCTCAGCCCTCACCCACAACCCCCCTAACCTCGCTCAACATCAGAACGACACACACCTCACCTCTACCTCCAACACCCTAGTCAATCACCCACCTGCTGCTACCACCACACATCCCTCAATCACAGTCACAAATCTCTCCCCCTCACACACTAATCGCCCCCCTAATTTCAACACTTGGACCCCCACACATGCCACTCCCACTACTCTCTCCCCTGACAACACAGCTCCCACCCACAATCCCGCTAACCTGGATCAGCACCAGAATGACACGCATAATGACAATTCCCACCCTCTGTCCCTCCCTACTCTCAGTCCCCACTACCACCCGCTAATTAACCACACAGAGCACACCACATCTATTATTATAACTCCCCCTTCCCACGACAGGACCATCTCCAACACCATTTCCCCCCTCCCCCCACTCTCAGCCCTCACTACCCCTCAGGCTCCCCCATCACCACTAACATACACTCCACCCCGCTCTCTCCGCCTGCCACCAAAGCCCTCCTCTACGCCACCAACCTCCTCTGCATTTCATCCACTCCCATCGCCCCCATACCCTCTCTCCTCCCTAACACCAACTTGTACGCCGGCACCACGGAGCCCTGCATGAACACCAACCCACCCCCCCACCCGCATGCTAATGCACAGGTCAGCCACTCACCCATGACTTCCTCCCCCAGCACTAACACCTATCCCACGCTGGACAAGATTATGTCCTCCCTCCTCCAGCTCAAAGAAGACTTTCACACCATCAAAGAAGACATTCACACCATCAAAGAGCTACTCATCACACCCCCCAGACACACCCCACTCACCAACACCCGCCCTCTCAACTGGCTCCCCACCCGTCCCGATGACGCTCCCAAGCTACACCCCTCACACAGGACCGCGATCCATGCCCACAATCGCAACAACCGCACCCGCCGCCCACATTGGACGGTGATCCCTGCCCACAATCGCAACAACCACCCCCGTCGCACATGCACCCCTCTTTCGGATCTCGACATTCTCACCCTCCTCCGCTCCTACGACCCAGCTCCCCTAAACCACACAACCGCCACGCACCTCCCCATTCCCACGATACACTCAAAACCCCGTAGACCCCCCACACTAAACAACAGAATCTCCGTCCCGAATAACCTTAGAAAAGTCCCCCTCTCTCTAGTACCCTCTACCTCCCCTGACACACCCCGTCTCAAATGCACTCTCCTCAACTGTAGATCGGCTTCTAGACACTCCTCCGCCATCGCCGATCTCATCCTATCATTGGACCTTGACCTAATCATCTTGACTGAAACATGGCTAACTGAATCTTCTACACCTATAATGGATATTCTGGTTCCCCCCAACTACCACATCATTAGGCTTGGCAGGTCTGGCAAGATAGGTGGTGGAATTGCATGCATATACAGGAACAACCTCTCTGTTCTGAAAGTCTCCGCACCTTCCCTACGCTCCTCAACTTCCTGCGAATACATTTGCCTCGATATTATCAGTGAAGGCAAACCGATATGCTCTCTTCACGGCATTTACCACCCACCCAGAGACAACCTCACCTTCGCCCAACAAATCATGGACATGATTTCAACTAACGCCGGACGACAGCTCACCCAAATATACCTTGGTGACTTCAACCTCCACTGGAACGATCACAATGATGTGGTGGTAAATAGTCTCAAAAATTTCCTCAAAGCCCTGGACCTCACACAATTATGCAACAGCCCGACCCATGAGAAAGGTTCTATCCTCGACCTCATCATCGCCAAAGAGGACGCTATTCAACTTGAATCTATCCAACCCTGTGACTGGTCAGACCATCATATCGTCACATTCTTTATCAATGAAAAAATCAAACTCAACACGACTCAATCCTCCAGACCTAAAATATGGAAAAGAGCCCTGAAGAAACTCAACCCAGACTCCCTACCCCCGAACAGCCGTGACCTACTGCTCCCTCCTACGGGCGCTACAGATGTCCAATCCTTGACTGACCATTATCTCAAAGCCATGAGGTCAATAATTAATGAGGCTGCTCCTATGCAGCTAAAAAGAGTCTCCGCTAAAATATCCAATAAAGTAAAGTAAAGTCCACATTTGTAAAGCGCACAATCACCCGTAAGGGTCTCTAGGCGCTGGGGGGCCGTCGGGAAGATTAAGCGAGCTATTGCCCAGAGTCACATGGTGCTGGGCTGACCTGCCGCCGGAGCCGGGGATCGAACCGTGGTCCCCAGATTCCAGCGTCAGTCGCCCTGGCCGCGGCGCCACACCTCTTCCAATCCATGGTACGACGGGAGTCTCAATGAAGATAGAAGAGCCATGCGAATGGCAGAGCGCACCTGGAGAACAGCTCCCTCTGCACTGCACCTGAAAACCCTGAAGAAAAAGAGAAACGCCTACTTCAGGAAAATAAAGCGCTCAAAAGCAAACTTCTTCAGCCTCCAGCTCGACCAAGCAAAAAACCGACCAAGAAAACAGTTTGAGCTAATCAGAACACAAGCCAAGGAACAACCCCAACCTATCAGCTCTTTGGACAAAGCACCCTCCTGTGAAGACTTCGCCGCCTTCTTTACCCAAAAAACTGACAACATAAAGAGTGATCTCAGCATTGACGCAAGCCTCTACACCACTTCCAACTGCATAACACCCACCGAACTAAAAAACAATGCTACATGGTCATCCTTTGACACCTACTCCGAAGAAGAAATAAGCAAACTGCCCAGCACCTTGAAACCGTCCAATCACCTCACGGATCCCCTCCCTGCCAACGCTGTCAAAGACTTCACCCCATGGCTCCTTCCACTGTGGACTAAAATTATCAACAGCTCGCTCCAACAAGGATTCATCCCTGACTCCCTCAAAGTTGGACAAGTCACACCTTTACTAAAGAAACCTACTGCCGACCCATCCGACCTAAACAACTACCGTCCCATTACCAATATTCCCACTCTCGCCAAACTATTGGAAAAATGCGCACAACTACAGCTGACTAAACACATTGATCAGTTTGATCTCCTCAACGCTCATCAATCAGGCTTCCGAGCAGGACACAGTACTGAAACTGCTATGACCCACATAATTGATGACGCTCTACAACTGCTAGATCAAAATGATACCTGCCTCCTCATCCTTCTTGATCTCTCATCAGCATTCGACACTGTTAAACATGAGAACTTACTCGAACTTTTGAACACAAGAATGGGTCTATCTGGGACTGTTCTCAAGTGGTTCACCTCCTTCTTACACAACAGGTCGCAGAAATTCAAGAGTAACAACCTGATGTCCTCGCCAATACCTGTTTCGTTAGGTGTCCCCCAAGGATCCTCCCTATCACCAACTTTGTTCAACCTAGTTATGGAACCCCTCACCACCTTGATACAAGCATCCAATGTACTTTTTCACATGTACGCAGATGACACCCAATTATATCTCAAACTACAATCTCCCAATGACATTTTACTCCTGAACTCAACGATCAGAAGCACCCAATCTTGGCTTGCAAATAATCATCTCAAACTGAATGCTCTGAAAACAGAGTTCCTTTTGATCTCACCTCCCGCGAAGATCTCTACCACTCAAACGTGGCTTAAACAGCTAACTGCACTCAATGTCCTACCCACCATCGTGGACTCAGCAAAATCTCTAGGCATAACTCTCGACTCCAATCTCAACATGCAGCATCATATCAGCAAGGCTACTAAGGGTGCGAACTTCCAAATCAATACCCTGAGGAAACTTAAACCCTTCCTACCAGCCAAAGACTTCCAAACTGCAGTACAAGCACTAGTAATCCCGCGAATTGAATACGGCAGCATCGCCCTCTGCGGTCTCCCATTAACCACTACTGCACCCCTAAGAGCCTCTCTAAACGCTGCAGCGAGACTCATCACTGGGTCAAAAAAACACTCGCATATCTCCCCTGACTTGAAATCCCTGAACTGGCTGCCTTTTGAAGCCAGAATACATCTGAAAATCGCCTGCATGACACACAAGGCTGTACACCTGAGCTCTCCCGGATACCTCACTCAGAAGCTGTCAATCTCTGGCGGCTCTAGATACACTAGAGGCACAAACAATCTACTGTTAAAACCTCGAAGATTCAGGAAGGAAAAAACGTATAAGCGCTCTTTCTCAGGAATGGCACCCAGGATCTGGAACTCACTCCCTCCTGAAAAAAGGCTCATCTCCTCAATCACACTTTTTAAGAAAGAAGTAAAAGCTCTTCTCATGGCCAAATACACTTGAGCTTTTAACTTGGATCTGTAAAGAATCTGCACCGATCTATATTACCCAGCTCAATCCCGACGACTATGTGTTTTTCCTGTATTATTCTGCTAGATCCCTACAAATATGTGTTGTACCTGTATTATTGTTTCACTTACCTGACTATTTACTTGCATTATTGATTTACCTGTACTATTATGCTCCCTCGCGTATTCATTCTCTTGTTTGGTATTCCCTGCTTTGTAAAGCGCTCTGATATCTGCAAAGATCTTGTTCGCGCTATATAAAACTTTCAAAATAAATAAAATAAAAATCACACTAGTCGAGAAGTGAAAGGTGAGAGTGATGAGGACAGAGGTTTACTGTCCATAAGGCTGCCAAATGAGTTTTGGCTAGCATGCCTAAAAAATGTTAGACTTTTGTGTATGTAGACATTTGCCATGCGTTAGTCTAGGTGCCCATACCTTGGTTACAAATCGGTTTTGGCCACATGTGACACAGTTGATGTACACATGCATTAACTATGTATATTTCAGTCTGTGCACAGAGGATGAGGAGTTTAATTGAAATTAAAAAATAGTCAAATTCAGTAGGAAATCGTCAAAGCAGTGTATATTGTAAGTGTATATAAGCAAGGACATTGAATCCGCATTTCAAACAAATTGTAAATTATGTTATAATGAAAAGTGTGATTTCATCCTCGGCTTCAGTAGAATCAACGAGGTTCAACACTTATAGAGAGATGCTTTGTTGACAAGTAACATTACCATACCCCCACCCTAGCCAAACTAGTCTTCTGTCTTGTGTAAACTGAAGGTGTACGGAGAATGTAGGCGGAAGAAGGACAGTGGGCCAGTTATGTTTTTCCAAACTAACTTAGGGTATCTGTCCCTATGAGTATTGGAAAACGGCCAAGTCTCTCGGAGAATCAATGCGACGGAATACCAGGGGGGCTACCTGGAGTTTCCATCTGGAGGTTCCTTGCTTATATCACCTGCTCTCTGTTCTTTGGACATTTAGGATTTGAACAATTCCTGTAGGTTATCCCAGGTCAGGTCGACGGGTATCTTCCGAAGCCCATGCCATTCCTTCCTGTGCAGCACGAGGCTCTCAGCAGTTCCCCAGTGTAAAATGAGGGAACCAGGGGGGATTTCCAGGACCCAGTTATTTGTCTTTTGGACAGTATGAGGGCCAGGTCTGTAAAGTGAGGTAGGGTTTTGGAATGCTTAGGGTGTGGATATTGGCCCAGCAAACAGTGCTCTACAGTGGTTCAGTGAGGGGCTTCCGCCAAGGCCAAGTGAATTTCGGCCCAGTAGGCCTTTGGGGAGGAAGACCACCACAGCATATGAAGGAGAACCGCTGGGCTGGTGTGGCATCTGGGGTAATTAGGGGAGATTGTAGGAAATATCTTATGCAGTTTCTGTGGCGTAAAATAGGGTCTGTGGAGTAATGATAACTGAATGGATTTGAAGCAGAAGTTATGAGATATCATGTTGGGATATTCAATTAGGAAAAAACAATCTTCATCATGCAGCGCACAACCAGGATCTTCTTCCCACCGTATCCTGAAGAGTGTCAGAGAGACATGTAGGTGTCTCCGCAGGTTTTTGTGCAGCCAATTGACCAATTGCCTGCTGGTTCCCATTTCTTACACTGCCTGAATGAGGGAGTGTGTCTCTGGTTCCATCCCTGTCAGTGCCCAATGTTTACGGACATAACAAGCAATATTAGCATGTATTAGAAAGAGGGAACCCGGCAGCCCAATGCGTCTGGGTAAATTCCTGGTGGAGTCGCCATCTGCAAACAGATTTCCCACTGTGTATATAACTACAGTCTCCCAAAGTCGTAAACTATGAGATGTGAGTGGGCCCAGCCGTGTCTGTATCCCTCTCAGAGGTATTTTAGTGACATAATGTAGGGGTTTTGTTGTGTATTTGTGCGCCTGTCTCCAGTAAGTGAGTCATATAAGAGTAAGGTAAGCCGGAGGGGCGTGGTACACCCGGTAACAGCAATGTATGCATTTTACGGAGTATCAATTTCCATGTGGTATAGTTTATTTCATTCAGATGAAAGCCCACTAACCAATATGATAGCCGTTGAAACTATGCAGCAGAGGGGTTGGGCAATGCCTCAGTGTCTACAAAATTGACTGGCAAGTACAAGTTCCTGCCTGAGTAGTGGTGGGCCCCAGTATGAGGTCAGCAGCAGGGATCAGCGTGAAGAAGTACCTTGGAAGAGGCCTCAGATAGACAGGTTTGTTGTCCTCAGAGATCTGGATTTGAAGACAGCGTTCTGGGTGATGCAAATCCTCCTGGACCAGTCCTTCAGAGGGGAGCTTCATTGACTGTGTCTCTGGGAGCACTGGTAAGCAGTGGTACTTCTTTTTTTGATGCAGGCGCTTTTAACGGGGCTATCGTGCTGCACCCACCTCCTTTTACAGTTCATTTAGGGCATGTTCTACGTCCAGTATTCAGGATGCCCAGATGACTCAGCCAGCTTCATGTTGCAAATTCTCCGGGGCCGGCCCTTCTGAAGAACTGACGCACGTCTGCGTCCCCAGGAGTACAAGAAGTCAGCAGCGAAAAGTTTATGCCAGACCTCATATATAGGAAAAATTGATGTTCACTGACCCGTATGACGTCTGCCTTTGGTCCGTAGACAACAGAACCACATCTGGTTTTGTAGCTCCCAAAGCAATGTGGGGTGCCATGCACTCTGCCTAGTGGCACTGAGTCTGGTGGTGGTTCCTATATCCCCACAGACTGTCCATGAGTAACCTGGTGAGTTCCCTAAACGTTCGAACAGACAAATTCAGCATGCACCATCTTGCGGATCATGAGTGGTGTTTGCATTCCAAGGTGGATCGGGGCATCTTCATAGTGGTGAAAGGCTACCTCCTTAACCAAGAGTTAAGCAGCACAAGCATGGTGGTTGCAGCATACAGTATAGTGATCAGTAGGACTGAACAGGTCCTTTTTAGGTCTCGCCTATGCAGGGCGCATGCGATACATAGAAAGAGACCTTTAGCCCTCGGTTCACTTTTTCGCGCAAAAACGTGCAAGCGTTCCATTGCCTTCAATGGCAACGCGTGCATGTTTGGCGATTCCCTTGCGGAAGCGAGCAGCTGGCGCCATATGTTATCAATTAACGCGCCTTGCTGCTCGCTTCCGCAAGGGAATCACGCAGGCCCCCTCATCTCACCCCCTGCTGCCGCACGAGGCGCGCGCGCTTGTGCTTGTTAATGTGTTAGTCTGCGTGCTGTCGATGAACTTGTTTCTTACATTCATACCTTGTTAAGCCATCATCACAGATGAAACTCGCCAGCGGTAGGTTGAAAACACCCTCTGGCCAAGTTCTAAACCTATTTGATGCCTTACAATGTTTGCAAAAATGCAGGTGGGTGAAGTGGGCTCACAAAGGGGAGGAACTCCATACACCTGTGTCAATAGTCCCACCTCCAGTACCCTACCCACCCAGTTCAGTGCACTGCTTCTGGGGTTCCGGCAGTGATGGCTTCCTCCGACACAGGCCTCCGTGTGACGCTCTCCTTGCCTCCATACACCCATGTCAAGCGACCCCCCCTGCCCTGTCAATGATGGCTTCCTCCGACACAGGGCTCTGCGTGACGCTCTCCCTCAAAGCCCTCGCTGCCAGGTGAGCTGTGGCATGTGCTGAAACAGGTGGCATTAAAAGCAGCGGGTCCTGGAATGTGCCTCCTGAATGACTACGTGTCTGAACAGATTTGGGCTTATGCCGGTGTAGGAAGAATTTCCTAAATACAGATTGTCCTGTCTCAGAATTATTCCGTGATACACCGAGACCGGCCCGGCCCACAGGACATGTCATGAGTGCACGTGGAGCTTCAAAAGGCCCCCGCGTGCCCGCTCCTCTATCTCTGATATCAGCCACTATCCTAATGGAAAGAATGCAGTCGCTGCAGGAGCCAAATCTGATGTGTGGAGGGGTAGTGAGAACTCGAAAGCAGAACGACAAGGGTTCAGGATAATTAATAAACCGAGCAGTGAAAAAGCCTGTACGCCTGGCACATTTAAAGTGAATTTGTTACAATGTCTGTATTTAAGCTGAAGTCTTCACCCGGTGAGCTATGTGATTCTCTATTGCCGCAGATTCACATCCAAAATGATCAGACATTCTTTGGGTAAAAAAAACACTGCCTTCCCTGCTCCGAAGTGATGAATGCGTGAAAATGGCTGCCGCGGGCTACAGGGGTTGCCCCAGTGGAGGTAGAGCCCGGGCCCACACAAGTAGTCCACTGTACTGAAGAGGAATGTGGACATACCTGTAACCTGATGGTGTAGTGGACTCAGATAATTTAAATGCCTCAAAGAACAAGGAGTTTTCGCTACAAATAACAACAGGTTTTGGTACACATTGTAACGCTTCAGTGCTAACACAGCTCTACCCCCATCATAGTCTAAATCACAACTTTGAAACCACACACTTTATGGTCTGAATGATGAGTGGATGTGTTTTTGTAGGGCTGTCCTCAATGAACAACTGCAGCACCAAAAGGGGTCTCAGGTTACACACTACATCGTCCCACCACAATATCTTTTAAAAAATAGTACAATATGGAGAGATGTTTAAAAACAATTGCACATGTAGCTGTATTTCTAATATATTACCAGATTTTTAAAGTATGTGTATCATGCTACCTTTACAGCTATTTATGACAATTTGTAGGAAATGGCAAGCATTTGCAAATTATCTGGAAATGTGTGTCAAATTGTGTTTTGAGAGCAGTTCCTAATAGTGCACTTGAGCAAAACTGTAAAAAATATAATGTGATTATGCATGGAGTTGGCGGTTCTCCACCAGAGGCTTTTAGGATAATGTGTGGCAAACGTTGCATGTCTAGGTATTTTTTACTAACAAGCATTGGCATTGGCATAACCAGTTGGTCTCACTTTTGGGACCTTATACATGTTTAGTTATGCAGCACAATGTCCTTGGTGCAACAACATCAACTGTTGCATGGCTAAACACTTATAAGGTCCCAAAGGCGAGACCTATTGGCTATGCCAATGCTTGTTATTAATGTATGTTGACTGAGGTGTACAGGCTCACTCACCTTTTTAAAGTTCTGTGGCTGTGTGCTTAACTCACCCTTGGCCTACATCTGATGTAGATCGGAGTGTAGGAGTGGTAATCTGCACTGCATGTATGTGTACCTGGGAAGAGTACAGAGGTAGAGCAGTACTGTGCAGTACATGTGAGCTTACTGCATGTACTGCGTGTATGCATGCTTGCATGTAATATATTACAGGAACAATGTAGTGTAGAGCAGTGCTTATGCAATGAAACACATGTGCTGGATGTTTGTGTGCTTGTGAGAAGTACAAGAGCCGAAGGGTGAAGTGTGGTGCAGGAGAAGATTGTGGCTGTTACCATTCGCTTGAGCTCACACGCAAAAACCTGAGAATCCCTGCCCCTCCTTAGACCGTGAAGGGCACCGCAGAAGACATTGCACCCTCGCTGGGTTTTGATCGGGAGCTGGAGGATCAAATCCCCACCCGAGGAGGGAAGATTGACCTACCTCATCTTTGCATGCTGGGAGCATCTCTGATCGCTGAGAGAAGCTTCCATTTCTGCTTGAGGGCCAGGTGCTGCTGTGTGTACCACAAGCAGCCTGATTTCTCTGAACAGGATCAGGACTTGTGAGAGCCGACGCCCAGGGCCCTCGCTCTACCCATGAACACTGCTGTACTGCAGAGCAGGTAAGACTTGAACTGGGCCTCAGAGGACCTGGGGGACTCTGTGCTGATGGTGCTTTAGCACCATAAAATCTTTAGAATAATTCCTAAAGAGTCAAACGTGAACTCTTGAGTACGGTCTTCTAGTGAGCATTCCCTGGATGCGCCATCAGCGAATGGATAACAATCCCAACCATTTTACACTGTTAAGGTTTAGACAGGGATTTGCCTAACAAATGCCAGAGCCTGGACCTCAAGGGGATTGTGTTATTACTTATGAATGCTGTTGTTCCTTTCAGTGTGTTAAGTTAGAAATAAAATGCTTCTTTTTCATATAAAAGCAAGTATTTGACTTAAAATTGATTTATTGACAGTACTGTGTGCACTGTATGAGTCATGTTCACTCACCTGCATCTCCACTTCCATCCCCGGACTGAGCATTTGAATGCTCGTCCATAGCGACCACTGAGAGTCAAGTGCAGAAGGGGTACTTCACCCAGTTGCTCAGGATCCATAGTAGGTCCGGTCACAGGACATTAGAAATTAAAAGGCCTCAACTACCATGGTAGGGCCCAGTAGCCCTTGCATGCCATATTGCCCTCTGAATGGGGTTCCAACAGAATTCTTTTGCTTCCTTAGGCTTGTCAAAAGTTTGACATAATTGTTGTATCTCACTATGGAAAAACTGCTTTAAAAAAAAAACATACAAAAAACAATGTGCCAAAGGCTTGAGAGTGAATGAGAAAATGATTTGCTGGCTAGCCACTATCTCCATAGGCACTTTTGTTTTTCGACTTCATAAAATTGTTCACTTATATTGTGCAAGGAGCTTTTTGTCAGTGTTAAGCGAAATTGTGAAAATGTAAACCTGCACAGGAGCTTTCGATGCTTTTGGTAGGTTACAACATGCTGTAACTTCTTGCATGTAGTAGCTGCTAACAGCACTTGTCTATTCCTAAAATTAATTTCATCATGATGAATTGTCTGCTTATATCTCGTGGAGGAGCTGCACTTTTTAAAGGAAATATTCCATCTTGCACTAATGATTTATGGAATGGTGTATATTCAATGAACCAATTCAGAAATATGTTTCTTCCATGCGGTAGCTCATAGTTTTCAATTCACATTTCTGGACCACTGAGATCCCTATCATGTACAACTTTGAACGATGACATTTTATGGCTTGTTGATCTCACACCGAAATCAATGTGCAGCAAAGCTTAATGTGTTGATCTGCTCAAAGCAGGAGCAGCCTGTGCAAGCAAGAGCGGTGGGGATGTTTTTTTTTGGGGGGGGGGATTCAGAGACTACCATGAGGGAAAATTAAATAAATCATTAACTATCCCTCGTCCTCTGTCGAAATCGTCCACCCGGCCACACTGCTCTTACCTACACGGGCCGGGGCTGTGAAGAACTGAAATCTTCATTCTCAGGGGTCTCACTAATACAAAAGAACTTGGCACCGAAGCTGAAATATTAAAAGACATCTTTATTAAACTTAATTAGTGAGACTACGTCGCACAGGAGCCTTTAGCACCTGAATGAGGCAGTCTAAAGAATACACAACACAGAGGTCTTTTATATGCTTAGGATTTACAAACTCAGCATAAAAGAAAGGGGCAGTCCTAGCTTCTGCAAGCATACAAAATACCTAATATGGACATAAAAGATCTGCAAAATATTAGCCAATAGAAAAACATCATGTAACCAGAATGTCCCCCTTACGTCGTGTTTCTGCCCAACCCATAAGTCAATCAACTACAGCACTTATAGGTCAATCAGTAATGGCAAAACATGTCTGTATGCAGTTAGGCCAGCTAGTGCCTGAGATTGCTTTCAAAGCAAGGACAGAGGGGGGTTTTCTACACGTTGCAGTCCAAAGGGCAGAAGCACTTCATGAATAGAGCAGTCTGTGTAAAGGCAACACAAATTGAAGACAAATGTAAGATGGAGTCAAAATTAAAGCACCTCAGACCCCCCTTTTGCCATTACACAGGCAAATCCTAAAATAATTTTGCAAACATTATGTATTTCAGTGACTATTGACAATGCCAATAAAACAATAAGAATCAGTCTCCAAACACCAATTCTATACAATCGCACGGGAAATACCCAGAGTCCGTCAAAGCCTCTTCTGGCAGACTTCTATTGTCCATCAAATCCTGTTTCTGTTGTTTTCTTCCGCATGGGCCTCTACATTCAGGCCTTTCATGAAAATGATGTTACTCAGTATCCGTTGGAGTGCCTTCCTGGCAAACACTCACAGCTCACTTGAAAGTCTAAATGTCTCAATGCAGTGCACCAATATTTCCTGTGCTGCAGGCACTACAGATAGTGTGCTCTTCATTGATCAAGGGCACAGATCATCTCATGCAGACCCAAGTACTACTAATCGGGGAAGAGCAACAGACTGTCACTCTCAGCAACACTTTCAAGCTCCAACACTCTCTTATTTAGTGTCAGAGGATGCTCGGGCTGCTCTTTCATGGGCACCATAATGTAGTGCCTTTTGCCAATCTCAAATCCTCCGGTGCACTGCACTTCCGTTGGAGCAAAGGAAAAGGGGTTGTGTGGCCAAAACTCAGGCCAAGGGGCTCAAGGGACTGCACACTGTCAGAGGTTAACCAGCACATGACAGGTGGGTGGAAAACTGAAGCCTCAAAAACAACAAGGATCCTTCTCTTTCGCTCTTTGCACTGAAATTCTGGTTCTGTGGCAAAACCAGATCCTCCTTCTCTGATGTTCAACGCCTTCTGATGAAGCAAGCACAATACGTTGGAGATATCACTGATGAAGCACTTTCTGGGTGTTGGGACTGTTCATCTGTTAGCTGTCACTGAAGAGAATTAGAACTCATCTTTATCACCGTTCTGCAGGGTATCATTCTCCCTTTGACTCTGGAAGATCCCGCAGAACCTAGTGACGTAGAAAATGTGACACAGTTGTTTCCTTCAATTAAGTACAAAACAGTTCATTGTACAACAAGGGACTGCAAGCAAGTGGCCTGCAATCTTTAAAGGAGTGGCCATACGTCATGGGACATTTCTGGTCTAGAACACACTGTCATTCTCAAAGGCAATACAAAGACAAAGGCAGTAGGCAAAACAGTGCCTCTAGCCTCTTTAATTGGGTTTCCATGTGAGAGCATATCCTCTACCATCTAAGGGTAGGTAACGACATGGGAATTCTATCTGAATGGATGTCCTCACACATGGTGGCATTGTCTAATGGGGCAAACACATTTTTTCCCTCTAAATGATTACATATAGGTGTTCCTAAATTCCTTATCTAGAGCACCTCTAAAGAGAGATCACATAATACATTTTATCAGGGACATGTAGATACCTCCCTTTAAGAATTGTACATCAGGTGGACTATGCAATGCAAAAGCTAATGATCAAAATGTGGAAACAAAAGACAAGAACTAGAGAGTCCTGGTATTTCCATTATTTAAAATACATCTGCTCCATCAAAAATTAAAGCAGCAGGAAAAAGGAACTAAAAACCAAATTAGAATAGGCATTGAATTTGTCATATTCAAAAAAACGTAAGGTGTCTCCTATTGAGGTAGAAAACCAGTCTGGTCATACAAAAGGGAATTATACATAATATGGGGTCTCTGGTACATTACTGCAGTCTGGAAGTGTGAACCTGAGCAATACACCAACTGGTGAAAGGAATTTGGAAAAGGGAAATGGGACTAGGTAAAAATGAAGCCTTTTTTCCTTTATGGTACAAAGCCATACACTACTTAGGAAGCAGAACAAAACTGACTAATGTAATATAAAAATTAGGTCACCATGTACAAGAGTCACAAATCTATAATTTATCCTTACGTCCAATTCAGGATACATAATTTTAGGGCTGCCTGTTCCTTTAAGGGAAGAGGACAGTATCGTGACTAATTGCAGATGACACACTTTGATTCTGTATATCTCTTTTTTATTTTCCTTCAAATACCATTAAAGCCAAATTTGACATACACTGATGAAGTGTTGTCTTGTTTTGCTCAAAGCATGAAAAATCATATCTGTGAAATTTAGTATCAGCGCAAAAAAAACAACAAAAAACACACATATGCCAAGCCATCAGATATACGCGCTGTATTTCAAGCACAAAAAGCATAGACAAAACAATAGCATATGTAAATAAGCGGTAACACACAACACTATTGCATGCACTTTTATGCACTGGGAACCTGCAGCTCAAAACAGAATATTCAGGCCTGCTTAATTTGTCAGGCTTAAAATCCTCACCAGGAACAATTCATAAAAGGATAAAATGCAAAAATATGTAAAAGGCACGAACATTTCTGCACATAACACACAAAATATCAACTGTAACAACCATCTTTTGAAAACATGCTAAACCCTTTTAACTTTCCAAAAACTTTTTCACAGACACTCTGCGTGTCCCGTGTGCCAACACCCTTTGAGGCCCTGCTTTTCCAAGCAATAATTTCTCCATCTGTTTACACTTACTCCTAACTCCCGCCTCACTCTAAGGCTGAAAAAGACAAAAAAAACCTTCCCAACTCTTTCTAAGCTGCAATAACCAACCCTATTTAAAAACACATGATATATATATATTACTCCTGTTAGGGGCTACAATTTATTTCTATACTTAGATTATTAAAACAGTTACTGTGACTAATTTGCAGAACATAATAACACACATACCAGTTTTTAGAACAAATGCTTGTTTGCAATGGTACTCATTTCATCTACCTTAAATGGATGAAGGCTCAGTTAGGTCCAGCAAAAGTTAAAACCTTCCACCCTGATATTAAACTCAAACCTCTGCACCAGGCACATTGGCTCACTGACCTATTTAAAAGGAAACCCAAATGGGAACAACCTGCAAATTTGTATTATACCTAAATGTATGCATTTACTGAAGCCTAAAGCACTTTAAAGCTATTGTAAATGGCAAAAATGGCCACATTTTACCAAAATTCGACTTTGATATTTGGGGCACTAAAAATAAATATCCTATAATAATGTTACATATTAATCATCCTCAGAATGTTCTTTACAAATTGCAGAGATTGGACATTGGACATATCTCCTGCAAATCCTGAGAAAAAATGAGCTTTTCACGCCTGGTCAAGTGAAATTCTATATGCTAATGTCCTTATTATGCAGTATACCATACCTTAAATTAAATTATAATGCTAGGAGGTCACAGTATAAGTATTAAGCTTCATGAATAGTAAAAAACAAATTTTGTAGCACTGATTTTTATAACCCTATCAGTTTTGATAATTCCACATATTAAGGCTCTGTAATTCCTTGAATCTGACTTCATTTTCTTTTTTTTTTTTTTGTGCCACTTAGGCTGACGAACAAAGTGGCCTGGCCTCCCCAGGTCATGTACACATTGACCACATTAAACTGTAAGAAACTAACTTTCGTCACCCGAAACTGACCTGCAAAGCCAATTTCCCTGATTGATCTTAATCTGAGATTGCCAATCAATGTTCAAGACATCGTTAACTTTTTAGTTTTCTTGGACTTGCCCTATCTTGTTTCAGCATCTTTTACGGTTTCTTTCTTTTTAAATGTTTCTTCATTACATGGGTTATTTATTATTTAGCAACTGAGCCAAGAATATGCTTGGAGAAATGCTTAAAGAGAGGAAAACCCTTAATTAAAATGTCTTCCTATAATACAAAATAATGAACCTTAGTTTTGAAACCTTTTTAAAACAACATTCTGAAATGCAACGTTTCCACTGGTGCACTGAGGGGAAAATCCTGGCTAAATAAAAATTCCTGTTTATTTAGCTTGTCTCTAAGTGCTTGTAACAAGCTGGCAGTTTTTTTCAAACTAAAACATATCAATGTGTGTTCTATATTATTTTGAGTTCAGCAGGAATTTACTTCAGCTGATCTGTTTGCCTGTTAATACCTAACACAATGTATCTAAGGAAAATGCTTTAAGTTTATTTATTTTTTATGCAAAACACCCAATTTCGTTTTTGGGGGCTTTTTATTCCTAGTGAATGTGAATTTCCATTTTAGTTTGTAAACATTTAGACATCTTGCTTAATAGACTGAACACATCAAAAAGAAACACAAACACACATTTGAGCTCCTTTCAGACAAACAGAAAGGGGTCAAACACTCAGGACATACAATACGGCGCGCTTTTAGCCATGCAATTCGTGAATAGTGCCATCGCTATTCACTTACAGAAATTGCACTAATGGGAAAACCACATAGACATTTAAACACACATTTAACCCACATATCAATAATCAGGACAGAATTAAAGGACAGCCCACAGACTGTTGTAAGTCATATTTACAAGAAACGCTTCTCAATCGTGTTCCAAAAGACTGCAAAAACAGCCCAACAGACTGATGTATGGCCAAGAAGCGGAAATACACTCAATTCACTAGCTTTGGTTAGCAGAACACCAAACAAAATCGTTCTGCTTATCTTCATTCATAAAACTGCGCAGAACAAAGGATCCTTGTTTTGTATTATGTCATATTTTAATTCCCTCGGGATACAAAATCACCAAGGAAGAAATATGTTTGTAAATCTAAACCTATTTAGATATTCCCTTTAGGGGAAGCCGGCTAATCCAAACGTATACAAAGTTGGCCAACACAAAGCTCCAAATTTGCTAAGATCAGGCATCTTATAGCTCACTAATCTAGCTTCAAACGTCAATGGGCTATCTCTATCGATACACTCGTAAATATACAAGACCCTCGGTTTTTGAAAATTGCAATCTTCAAATAAAAACTAAGGACCAAACAAACTAAGTACAAAACTAAGGACCAAGCAAAACCAAGAGCAAAGGACTGGGAGCGACCCACTTATACTTAACTCTTACTTTACTAATCAAAAGGTTATCCAAATTCTAACTGTCAAGTTCTAAATGACCTAACGGTCTCTTTGGTTTTTTTTTAATACTCACGCCAAAAAGGGTTCTCAGTCAGGAGTGACATCATGTGGAGGATCAAAATCAGGAAGAGCAGAAATACACTCGGCTGCAGAGACGAAGAATCCCCAGAATCCCTGTGCACAGAGTACCTTCTTAGTAGAATCCTGTCTTGTCCTCCTCAGTAGCTTTCTGTCTCCTGACAAGATCACTCTCACAGAAAGTCACTTCTCTGATGAAGCCCGACGTTGGGCGCCATCTGAAGAACTGAAATCTTCATTCTCAGGGGTCTCACTAATACAAAAGAACTTGGCACAGAAGCTAAAATATTAAAAGACATCTTTATTAAACTTAATAAGTGAGACTACGTCGCACAGGAGCCTTTAGCACCTGAATGAGGCAGTCTAAAGAATACAGAACACAGAGGTCTTTTATATGCTTAGGATTTACAAACTCAGCATAAAAGAAAGGGGCAGTCCTAGCTTCTGCAAGCATACAAAATACCTAATATGGACATACAAGATCTGCAAAATATTAGCCAATAGAAAAACATCATGTAACCAGAATGTCCCCCTTACGTCGTGTTTCTGCCCAACCCATAAGTCAATCAACTACAGCACTTATAGGTCAATCAGTAATGGCAGAACATGTCTGTATGCAGTTAGGCCAGCTAGTGTCTGAGATTGCTTTCAAAGCAAGGACAGAGGGGGGTTTTCTACACGTTGCAGTCCAAAGGGCAGAAACACTTCATGAATAGAGCAGTCTGTGTAAAGGCAACACAAATTGAAGACAAATGTAAGATGGAGTCAAAAGTAAAGAACCTCAGCTGGCTCAAAGCCATATGGTGCTTTACATTTGTGCCAGGAGCCCCCAACAAACAGGTGCTGATTTGTGTTCCTGTCGCTGATCTTTAGGCACAAACCGTTCTCTCTCTTGTCTTGAACAGTCCTTAAAGAAGAAACAAATTTCCTTTGTTGTTTAGGGTTGGGGACAGACAGACCGCTCTGGAGTCTGACTTGAAGTCAGTGCAGGCCTCCCTGAAGGATATGGAGAGCTTCCTCAAATGGCTGCCTGAGGCAGAGACCACCGTGAATGTCTTGGCAGATGCCTCACAGCGGGAGAATGCTCTTCAGGACAGTTCCAGTGCCCGGGAACTCAAAAAGCAGATGCAGGTAGGACCACTAATGCTGTGTCATCATCTTTTTAGACAAATGCTGTGTACTCTAAAGTTGTTTGTAAAAGTTTTAAAAAAACAGAAAGGCTGTTCTCGATGCACATGGTTACATGATTCTCTCTTGCGGATTCTCTTACACGATTCTCTGTTACTGATTCATAAGCTGTGTTCACAGTGTTTGTTTGATATACCAATTTTTAACTATCCCAACCTAGGAAATGTTGTGACTTTCGGCACATGAAAGAGGGCTTCTTATTAACTGTAATATAGCAGGTTTAACACTGAATTGTTCTTCAAATAAAGTTAGGCACACTTTATGAAACTGTGTCAAGGGACAAAGTGTCCCTAATCTCCCTGATGATACAGCAGTCATGAAGAGATCATGTTTGGTGTTTGTCTTCATATCCTGCCACAGATGAGCACTTTCTTCCTACTTCCTTTATGGATTTGATCTGACTTACATGTATTTTGTATAGAGGTCTAATCAGATAGCATATCGGTGGCATGGATAATATTTTAAATTGACCCCAGAAAGAGTTCTTGAGATCAGTAGATATCAGGGTGTGGGGGGCGCAGATTGGCCAAAGTACACCTATTTCAACATTTCTGAATTTACTCCTTTATTTTGAAGATAGAAGGTTCTATGGTGGTCATGTTCATTCAATTGGCAAATAGAAACTAATTCCAATAAAACCCGAAAGAATGGTCTGCAGGATTGCAGCTCACAATTGGATAATGGATCACAAGCGAATAGTCCAAGGATCTGGTGTCCATAAATTTACTTCTTCACTGTTTGCCACTTTTGGGCAAATTAACACCACAGAATAAATCTGGAGATGGCATGAAATGAAAGGTGGGCTGATGTCTTGATTGAGCTGTGAAGTTTAACAGAGGGAGGATATGTTTGTGGTGCTGAAACTGAGGTTCTATGATCTGTGAAATAGCAGTGCTCTTGGAAATGTAAGAAAAAGGATGGGACGGATAGTGGTGGTGTAGAGCCTAATTTTTGATGTATTATCATTCAATCAAAAAAGTTTATCCACCGAGTCATGATTTATGTTAGCAGGATGTAGCCAGTCCCGCTTGCAACCATTCAAGACACTTTTGATCACATTTGGAGATGGTTCTATCAAAGTACAGAGAGACTGATACTTTTCCCCAGAATACGTGCATTCTGTGGTTTTGAAGGGCTAACTTGTGTGTGCGTTAAGATATTGCATCGATTATCAAAGTCATGGATTGTTTCCAAACGGAAATAGTTGAATCCCACTGTAATAGTCTATTTTTGTTTGACGATGATAAAGTATAATTTTGTTGAACGGAAGTAGGGAGTACTAAGCAACACTTCAAAGGATTATAGATGTCATCAACCATTGGATCGGTTCTGCATGGGGAAAAATCTTAGAACATGCACCGAGTATATGTAATTGTAGTCTTAAACTTAAAAAAAAGGTTGAAAAGAATAAATCTTCCCTTGGCTTTTGAACAGTAAGTTCTTATTTGAAAGATGAGAACCCTTTATAAGGTGAGTTGAAAAGAAAAATCTTTATATCTACGGTAGACCCCAAATTGATCGCAGTGCAACACTGGCAGATCCCAAATAGTTTAGCCATGCAGCAGTACAGACAAACCCTCGCCGTGTCTCTTGATAAGGTAAAGCAGTCTATGCAGTTGATACATTTATTTGTGGGAGTTAGCTGTGATGTAATACGATCAATATTGAGCTTAGCCCAGCAAAGACTGAGGGATAAATGCCGTTGACTCAGTTCATTGTCAAGAATGCAACAAATGTTTCGGCAGCCTGTCTTTATATATAGAATGAGACTTCTTTTTACATTGTATCTTGAAGTAAAACTCTGTATTGATGCCTGTAATTGATACCACGTTATTAAAATACAAATGATATGTATATTGCCGGTTCGCCATCAAATGTAAATCAACTTTAGATATGCTTTTCTTGCAAGACACACGCTTTGCGGCTGTACCCGATAATCTCTCTTTTCCATTATTTCTGAAGTCAGGAAATTGTGAGTATTGGAAGACGGCTTGAGTAGTGATATTGCCTTTTACACAAACGGGTAATATTAGACTTGAGCATGGAAGATTTCTACTACTTGTAGATGGGAATGGGAAAGAAAGCAGTACTGAAAATGCCACCTAGCTGCTGAGGAATATATAATAAAGATGTGTAAATTATAAAAAATCAATGCATGTAATGTAGGTTTAAAGAACTGGGCCCACATACAGAGGAAGAGCAAGATTAGTCCATTGAAGTTTGCACATTTACATGACACATTCATATACATTTAAAGGTGGAACATTGTTCAAAGATTTGAAAATACATCTGACATGAGTAAGGTTTTATGGGCCTATAAAGATGGCACCTATATTAAGGTCTGCCAGATATCTGGGATACTGCAATCATCGTATGATTAGGAGAGCTTTGAAGCACTGTCCTTTTTCAATTTGAAAAGATTTTAGAACTTTTTCAAAACATTAGAACAGTCTATGAGTGATCCTTTGCATTCCCTATTTCTGGAAATGTGTTTATATAAAAACTTAGGAGGTCTATGCCTCCGAAGGAAATACGAACAGATTCACAGAGGCAGTTTATATACTATTAAAACGGAGTGTGTTCTCTCCGTGGACGTGTGAAATTGCCAAGGAATGGCGTTTACATTATCTAGATAGGTCAAGGGACGGTTCTCTTATGGTAATATGACTATATATCTTATTGTGGATGGAGGGAGAGCTAGGGCCAGAAAAGACCTTAAAAAGCGGGTGCCGAGATAAGGTGGGACAGGAGACGTAAATTCCGAAATCTAAATTTGTTTAGTTCACAATTATGTGAGGGTGCTTTTATGCTCTTCTGAAGAGTTAAGTGGAGGGTGGCGTGTCAAGATCAGGACTTTCTTGGAAAGCTTTTCCAGGGCTTGTTTGGTCCGAAACTTGGGGGTTTGCAGTCTTCATGACATGTGGCTGCCTTTATCTCAGCTGCCACCAGAGCTGGAAAATAGACAGCCAAGCTGTGGGGGCTTGTGAGCGTGTGCAACCTCTTTAGTGGGCACGCTAATTTAATAAGCAATGGCAAAGCCAACACGTCTGGTTTGCATTGTGAGTCCTGTCAAAAATATTTTGAAATGTCTGCTGTGCTGATAAAAAAACAAAATGAGATTGTTTTCTGCATACAGTGCACCTGTGGTATAGAGAATATATTGTGTGTTTGTTTATTGTACATTTGAGATGTAAAATAATCCGTCATGCAATGGAGTTCGAGGGAAGTCCTGTTGGCAGAGCTAAAGAGCACATTATTTATATTTTAAAACATAGTTAACAAAATGTTTTCCAGACGGTTTCACTTTCAAGACAAACCTAAAAATGGGTCTGCCCTTAGAGAAGCTTATGAGGGTCTCCAATGGTTCGAAAAGTGTGGTCTTAATTAAGTTTTCAAAATGTAAGGGCTCTTGAGTCTGATTAGACAGGCATGTCTTTAAGGCGCATTGGCGATCAGTGATCTATCACTCATCATTTCATTCGGGCTGCAGTCTACGACAGAAATCCTGGCAGGTTACATTTATTTTGTTGAAACTCTGGTAATGTCAATTTAAGAGCGAATGCAATAATAAAAAAGAGTTAATATAAAGATGAGCTTTAATTAAAGCGGATTTCCCGTCAAGATTCGTGCTAAGATTATTGCAGTGGTAAGCCTATGCGGAATGACTTTATATTGCGTTGTCTATCTTTATCCATTGACCTTGTTCCATATCTGAGAGAAGGCGACGTGGGAAAGGACTCAGGCTTATTTACTTCTAGGCACTAGTCTTCCATGTGGGGGGCGGAAAGGGATTGGTACCCTGTCTCTTCAGCGTTCACGCCGGAGTCCTGCTAGTAAATCTTGGTCTCTTACTGTGACCCTAATATCTCTCCTGCCAGTTCCCCGTAACCAGAAGGGGGGGCTTCCATATGTGCAGCAGGTGCAGGTGCACCAGGGCCAGAAGCCAGAGTGACCCGCTGAGTACTAAATATTGCTGCATTCACAGCTGCTAGGGAGAGGGGGGCATTTCCTTCCTTGCACTATGGCACATGATGCACTGGCAACGTCACTGTGACAGATGACGTACTACATCGATGACGTGTCAGCAGGTGTTGCCGCCCCATGTGGTATTCAGGTTGACCCTGTTAGGGTGCAGGCCCCGGTGGTCGTTTCTCAGCCGCCTGGGTTGATGAGGTGTGAGGAATGGCGGCCAGCTACATCTCAAATATGGACACTCTGAGGGACAGTTGTGTCATTAAGGTGTTTGCTTCCGGCAACACGTTTTTCTCAGTACCCCAGTCAAGTTGATCAGTACACAGGGCCGTCTTTAACGTTGGTGGCACCAAGTGTGACAATGTTTGCCGGGCTGAAGATGGCTGAAATGCCAGACACCGGTCCTCTGGAAGCTTGTTTCCGGTCCAGGGAAGGCATGGCTTGGCAGTTCGGGCTGGACTGTTCCCATGAGGCACAGGGTCAGACTGATTTGCATATGGTAAAGTCTGAACTGGGGTGGCAGAGTGGGCTAAAGAACGGTGATGGATCAAACCCATATCTGTTGACTAGGTGTGAGTGTTTGATTGGTTCAAATGCTCCGTCCATCACCACCCCCTTTTGTACCACAATGTTTGTTGGCGCCCCCGATGACCTCCTCCTCCAGATATTTCCTCACTACCTCCCACCAACCTGATGCCTCCATAGCCCCTCTCTCACGTGAACTTCTTTTGTTTTATAGCGCTACTCACACCAGTCTTGGGTATCAGAGCACTTTACATCGCACACACATTATATAGAGACAATGAATCACACGTGTAAAATCAGTCAGCACACCTTCAGGAAGAGACTCAAGACCTGGCTCTTCGGCTGACCCGGAGCTGCATTCCACCCCCCCCCCTCCCAGCACCACCACAGCACCTTGAGACCCTCGCAGGTGAGTAGCCTGCTTCACAATTCCCTGATTGATTGATTGATAAATCGGTCAATAGGACATGTTCTATAAGACAACGAAGCTTAGAAGGTATAGGGATCACACGTGTCCAATGAGGCAGTATATTTTAAGAGTTCTTGATCGGGAGAAGCACAAACTCCAGATTTAATATGTAGAGTGGCTGAAGTTGGCTCTACTAATAAGAATTGTTTTCTACCCAAATGAACCTTTTTTTTTTTAGCAACAATAGGATAATAAAAGACTTGTGGGAAAATTCAGAGCGCTCTAACTTATACCACGCATTTTGCATGCAGCTCTTTGATGACAGTTAATAGCTCACTGTGCTATACTAGGATTGTAACTTATGAACTGCAAGTAACAAAAGATCCTCTCTTACAAAAGCAGTAGCCCACTGAGCTATCTCCATAAAATGCACCTTGTGATGTGCATGGTATACGTGGTTTGCAGCAGGCGTATTGATCCTCTGTGCTACTTTATGATGAACCAAGACTTCCACTAGACAACATTTCGATCACTCTCCAGCAGCTCAACTAATCACCAGAGTTATCTTGACATTTTTATTGTTGCCTGAAGATAGCTGGAGGCAAGGAACTCTGCAGCAAGTGCCTTTAAATCAGAGTCACATTTGAAAACTTGGCGCCCCCAGGGTGACACTGCCCTTATTCAGGCCCTGGCTGTACACATTTTAACCTGTCAGTCAGTTCCTGATGCTCGTGTGGGAATTTGCAAGGGTTGAGTGATCCCTGGGAGAGCTGTTTCCAGATTTTGATCTGTGGAGCTTATCAGCCATAAGGAGAACTAAGGATGCATGAGTAACAGTTTTTTTATTTATGTATTTATTAATTTAAGATTTTTTCCTTGACTAAAATATTCATGGGGGGTTTCTCCTAGTTTAACAGCGACAGAGAAAATGCAAGATTGTGGCAGATAAAGAGGTATGTACAGGGCACAAGTCCCAAAAAAAGAAGTGGGGGATGCTGACCTTATGACAGGAAGTGAAGTCATGAAAGGTGGCTTGCACCATCAGACTCATTGCCTCCCCTCGCTCACCCCTTAGATGCGAGTGCATCAGAGAAGCCAGCGCCTGAGCAGCGTTGTGAATGAGCTTCGATCTCGCACCAGAGAGGCCAAAGAGTGAATGTGTGGCTCCATTTGCTCCAGTTATCGAGCTCCCAGTAAAATAAGTGGGGGACGCCGTCCGCCCGCGTGGTACCCCGACTCGAGCCCTGGGTATGTATGTAAGCTTGCTACTAGTCGTAAATCACCTCCCCCTCTCCCCAAGCAGCAGCCATTTCTGGAGTACGGTGCGCAGTGTGTTCAAAGACCAACTTTATTTCTGAAGCTAATTGAACAGTTTTCGAGCTGCAATGTTCTTTCTTTTATGTCGTCTTTAATGCCGCGCAGAGGGAGTAAAGGGTTTAATCTCACGCTGAATACTCATAACGCTGTTGTTTAATTTGAGTATTTTTGATTAAAGTGACAGGCGTGTTTGCCTTCGGGCAGGGATTTCTCTGTGCTTCCTGTACGTGCCATTGCTCTTAGAGGCAGAGCAGCGTGTAAGTTGTATTTTAAACCTCGGCGCCCCATTTGACGTGTTTCATTGCTGTTTGCCTCAGCCATCAAAGGCGCCGTGGTTTCTTGTGTTTCTTTTGTAGGAGTACAGCGTTTCGCATGATGTATTGTGATAACGGCCGAGGCAGAAATACCCAGAGGAATAAATAACTTTTGTCGAGTGTGAATCCACCTTACTGTTTTTCTTGTCTTGAAGAGCAGCAGCAGGTTTATATTCTGTTTGGAAATGGGATTCTCTTGATCTATGTTTATAGTGTTGCCCAGGTTTTCGGGGTCTTTTTTTTCCTCTCGGTGTAGCCAAGTTGTCACCTGTTCCTGAGTTACTAATTTGTTCACGGTGCTGAGATCACCGGAACAGGAAAGTGGATGTGGCCTGCGGGAAATGCTTCTCCCGCTGCCAGGGCTTTAAATGGGCCTGGTCCAGGGCACGTGCCCTAAAAAGAGAAGTGGGGGGACGCTGTCACCGGAAATGACGTCACGAAAGGTGCCCCCCTATCTTGTCCCAGAGAAGCCAAAGAGTGAAGCCCAGCTGTTTGGCAGGGGGGACGGCGTCCATCCGGTAAAATAAGTGGGGGGACGCCGTCCACCTGTGTGGTACCCTGACTCGAGCCCTGATCGGGTCTCACCGATGCTGAGCACCGGTAGTTCTTTAAAGAGGGGCTCGCAACGGGTCTCTATCGGGCTCTGTTTTGTGCCCTGGCACATTCACATTGATGTGCGCGTGCTCACACTGCTCATTTCTCACTAGTGGAGACGCCACGGCATGACGTCATTCCAGGTGAGCTTTGTAGGGGAAGGGAAATCCTTTTAAGAGAGTCATTTTCTCTCTGGATTTCCCTTCTGTTTTTGAAACTCAGGAGAAGCAACACTGTTCTGGTGTCACCAGGGCTTTAAGTGGAAGCTTTTTAAATATCATATACAAGCCTTAGTTGCTGCTTATTTATCTTATGCAACTAACAACCAGTGACAAAGCCAATAGTCCTGACTTGTTGTAGGTATGATGTTACTTGTTGTATCATAATATCTGGATACAGTGACAGAAACGGCAAAATGCAAGTCGTGCGGCACATTATGCTAAGCCCAAATGTTTTACTTATGTGTTTTTAAGCCACACCCTTAATTACATTGGCCACGCCCCTTTGAGAGACCCCCTGGATTTTTTCATCCCACTTAAAGCCCTGCCCGCAGCTGCACTGCCTGCTGGGAGTGTAAGGATGACAAAACTCATTTTGCGGGTCAGAAAAGTCATCTGAACTCTGAAAAGGGGCTACTACGACCCTCTCAGGATTGCAGTTAAGAGAGATGTATGAGAGAGAGAGTTACTGTGGGATATATTGTTGTTTTTTAACCTCCTTTGCCATTGCAAGTCATTGATTGTATAATGGCAACTGATTTGGAGTGGTAGACAAGTTGCTGAGGAGAAGCTGTCATCTTGGGTCAATTTCCCATTTCAGAATCTTGCTAAGAGACCCCTGGAGAGCTGCTATCCACCTCAACCTCCCTCACCGGAAGTTCCAAATGGGACACATAGTTTCTTTTATCTTCTTTTTTATAAGCAACACCTATCTCTTAAATCAGCAAGAGCTGCTTTAAAAAAAACATGTTCTCATTTGGGGAAGCGAATGCAGGGATGAAGGTCTGGCTGTGCCCTTCACATGCCACCAGGCCTTCATTCATAGCCAATTGCTGTAGGTTGTGAATAGTGGCCTGCCTGATTAATATTCATTAGGCAGGTTATTTTGAGACCCTATAAGAATGGGAATTTTGCAGTGTGACCCAATAGTGCATATATCACATCACAAACTGCATCTGGTTCGCCGACAAGTCTGTTTGCAATTTGAATGCTCTGGTTTGCATGCAGAGAAAAGTACATCAGGCCAAATATTCCTGAACCTGTAAATATTGGGGGAAAAAACAGGATATTGTCTGATCGGCGGACATCTCCTACATTGGTGTTTTGTGTCTGATTGTACAGTTACTGACAAAGAGATGGCAGAAGTCTGTGCTGGCGAGCCGGATTTGTGGGCGCATTGAACTCTCCATTCCTTCAGTTTCCTAGATTCTATGTACTATATGCAGTGTTTGTTTGTCTAGTGCTCATGTGGTTAGGCCTAGATGAGGAAAACCTGCCAGAGATTCGGTCCGCCGTCTAAGTGTCAATTTGCAGACCAGTCGGAGCACCCAGCATTGCCGCATCGTGAGTGGATGGCACTCCTCAGCTGCAGCCATTGGCTCAAGTATCAAAGTGCAGCCGAATGGGATCACCCATCTTAGGTGCATCATGAGTGAATGCCACTCCTCTGCTGCAGCCATTGGCTTAAGTATCAAACTGCAGACCTGTGGGAGCACTTGGTTTCAGTGCAAGTCTGTTTCACTGCACTCCAGAGCCTGCGTCTGGATGAGCATTGACTTGAAACGTGACTGGTTTCAGTGCTGCACAAGTTGAACGTCTTCTAGATCATGGGTACTCACAAACATTTCTCTAGGGGCCACAAAGTATGGTTTATGAAGTGAGTGAGGGCCGCACTGATGCAAGCAAGGTGTAGGTTAGGATGAGGAATGTGTGTAAGGTGGGTGTAGGGGAGGCGAAGCATGTACATCTAGTGGCTTACTTGCACAATGTGTAATCGAAAAAACCTGGGATCAATCCTGGCTTCCTCGATTGACCAACTTGCGTGATAGTTGACGGTTATATTTTTCACTTTGCCTCCTTTTTCTTCATCATCACTTAAAAGAGAACCTCAATACATAAGTTTAGGATGTGTGCAGTACAAAACCTTCTCTTGAGTTTGATTTATTACATTATAATGATGTCCATGTTTAAAAGCACTCCAGGCCACACATAGGATGCCGACAACAACCGACTTGCCTCCTAATTCCCTATTGGCATTGTTGTCTGGGTGGGTGGAAGCAAGAATTTTTTGTTTTTATAAAAAAAAGCTCTAAACTCAGCAATTTGATCTGATTTACTATGGTGAAACTCTTCTACATGTTAATGAAATAAACTTTTTTTAAATTTTGAAGAGACTTTATCTTATTTTTTACACGTTTGTTCTAAGATGTCTTTAAAAATGAAGGAGTTTCTAAAGTTAAGCAGTTCCGGACACCTTAGTTACTCTCCTTTCTTTAACTGCAGGTAACATGTCAATAAAATGGTTGCCAGTTTATTTAACATCATTCTGAATGTTAGTGCTCAGTAAAGTAAACACCAGCCCAGTGCTGCTTTTGACCATGTAAAGGCCAGGATGGCCGCAAGTGGCCCCCGGGCCGTACTTTGAGTATCACTGTTCTATATTCCTGGGATCAAACACCTCCGTCTTAAAGACCGAGCAGGAAAAAGCCAGATGTTCAAGTATAGCCAGGGCCATTGGAATTATGCGTCAGGAGAGGGCCAAATGATGTGGCAGGTTTTCGTAAATTATGCGGCAAGAAAAGCCAAATTATGCTGCATCATGCGGCACATTTTGTAATAGTATTACTTCATTATTTTGTCATTTTAAAACTTGATAACACTGTCTGGGCATTGGGTGCACCTTATGAGTACCGGTTTAACACACACATTTAGCAATAAGCAACATAAAGGTGACCAGTCCAGTTTTGCAGATGGCCTTCCAGTGCACAGCAACACTTGTAGTAACTTTTGAACCATTTGAGCTCGAAACAATTGTTTGTATTAAAATATGCAGATTATGCGGCAGATGATTATGTGGCAAATGTGACAATTCTATAATTATGAGAATCGTTGTGGAAGCACAATCAGATAATTCCAGTGGCCCTACGTATAACCTGCTCACCACTGGATGGAAAAGGAAACCTGAGAAAACATGGGCTATAACGCACTTGTCAGGGAAGCAAATACATTGGCCAAGCAAGAGGAGGAATTAGAGTATAAAATGGAAGTAGCACGGAAGGGGGGAAGTGGGGCAATGAGAACAGAGTCCAGGCAATAGGTTCAATAAAAATGAAACAGAAAGATATTCTCTCACCCATAAATACAAAAAGAAAGCATATGTGAATTGAAAATGTGGAGAGAAAACTCAGGAGCATTAGTTGAATGTATTTTGGCCTACTTTGGGCAGCCTCACTAAACACATGTTATTCATGTGTCTCTATAGTAACATCCTAAATTAGCTTAAATCACCATGCCACTCATTGCTTAATGTGTCTGGCATTTAACCAAGTCATAAATACCTATGACCAGTAATATATTTTTTTTAACTGAGTGCTTCATAATGCCCTTTTCTACCGTTTTTAAGCGCTTTAAATAACCAGTGTTACCATTACCCATTTTAATGGTACTCGGTTTACCTTTTTTTGAAAAGCTGAGTTGGTCTTCCGGGATTCGACCTCATCACTTGGCGATCACTGCATATTTTAATTTTGAGGGTTCGTCTTTCTTTTAAGTATTTCTGTAGCTTGAGACGCCTGCCACCATAGTCTGTGATCTGTCTGTTACAGGTTTCAATTTTTAGGTCTCGCCTGTCGATGCGCATGCGCATCGAGCAAGCGAGACTATTGCGGCTTATCCACTCTTTATCTACACTGCAAGGAATCGTGGCGATTCCTTGCAGTGCCCGTGACTTTTAAGGTCAATGCGCATGCGCATTGAGCTTATGCGCATGCGCATTGACCTTAAAAGCGCGTGCGCGTGCACGTCCGTCGTTGTTTACCCGCTCCGCCCCCTCCCGCCGTGTCGCATTTCTCCTCCCCCTCCCCTCTCTTCCTTCCGTCTAACGCCGTCTAACTTCCTTCCGCGTAACACCGCCGCAACGGTCACATCCTGCCGTGTCGCACCTCTCCCCTCTCCGCCCCCTCCCCTGCCCGCCGTGTTACGGTGAAAGGCTTGTTTTTGGTTTGTATAATTTAACCCGCTCCGCCCCCTCCCCTTTCCTCCGTGTCGCATTTCTCCTCCCCCCTCCCCTCTCTTCCGTCCGTCCGTCTTGTTTTCTTTCTCTCCTGCCTCTCCTCGCCAATTTGGTTTGTATAATTTAACCCGCTCCGCCCCCTCCCCTTTCCTCCGTGTCGCATTTCTCCTCCCCCCTCCCCTCTCTTCCGTCCGTCCGTCTTGTTTTCTTTCTCTCCTGCCTCTCCTCGCCAATGTCTTTCTACTTGTTTCCTTTGCACCTGTCCATCCACCTCTCTTACTTCCACTGCTTGTTAAACCTTTCACCTCCCCTTCCTCTTCCTCCCCACTCCATACCAGCATAGCCGCAATAAACACGGACGCTGGACCCTGAATCATCGCTGACTCTGCCCCTCTCTGTTTACTTGGACCTCTTCTCCCTGCCCGAGTCTCCCTTCTGAGATGGAGCTCCTCTTTAGCATTGAAGTAACCCCCTCTTGCGTCGAGTTGCGCCACCCAGTACCCCCCAACGAACCTCCTCTCCCCAGGATTCAAAAAGTCGTAAACTCTTCCACGCTCTGTGTTCTCCAGCCGGTTCTAAATCCTCAGGCATGTCCTCTTCCTCCACTCATTCGCAAGCCCCTGTCCAGCCTGTCATTAATTCAGGGCCCCCCTCCACCTCATTTTCGTGCTCCCACCCCTCTTCCACTCCTGGCATTCCACCTTATGTGCTGCTTGCCTCCCCAGGCAGCCCAAACCACGACGGCTCGCCTTCCTCTTTTCCTCCCACTCCCCTCCCCCATCCTTTCACCCTTTCTTTATCTTTATTAGCGAGCTCTTCATCGAGGTGGCTCACTGTACTTGACCCCACCCCTAATTTGGGCCCTAGCGGGTTGGCGTTACAGCCGCCAACTCTACTCCCTTTCTTCCTCCCCACCCTCCCTCCTCTCAGCCTTTCTTCTTTTCTTTATAATTTTTTCATCGCTAGCTCCTCCGTCGATGAGGTTTGCAGTGCTTGGCCCTGCCCATACTTTGGGGCAGAGCGGGGCAGCATTACAGCCGAGGCTGCTCTGTCCTCCCTTCTCTCCTCGTGCGGCTCCATACCAGAACACCCTGAGGCTGGAGGCACCTTCACCACTCTCCCGGCCGCAAGGACAGACACTGCCTTTTTCTCTGCCCGAAAGGGCCCAGCCACTCCCCGCCTCAAGACTCAAAACTGGAATCACAGAACGCGACCCGGCATCTAAGCGCCTCATTCCCCGAGGGGCCGCTCTCTTTCCATATGGGAGGCCCCTCTCACCCTTACCTGGTGGCTTCCTGCCGCTTTCACTTTCTACGGCAGGGAGAACTCCACCACCGCAGTGGCTACCCCCGCTGACGCCTTCCCTGCTGGGGGTGCCGGCCCCATGGCTTATTCCACTAGTAAGTCAACACGACCCGCCTCAAGGAGGCGGCGCAGCGCCTCACAAACCCTCTCATCCTCCATCACAGGTAAGCACAACTAAATTAATCTGCACAATATACGTTCGCTGTAGTCACCAACTCCTTACAATCATTCGCTAAACACGCAACATTTTTTGAAAAATTATGATAAATGCACCTCCCTGCCACCAAGTTCTTCAGAACCTAAAATGGTGGCAAGCAGTCTAAAATCTTAACCCTATATAGCCTGTAAGCGATTTGTGGGCTATACCTATGAAGCCCAAACAAAACACAAAATGGCAGTCCCATGGACTGAACCACCCTCCCGATCTGCTCAGGGGGCAGACCTCCCTCCTGTCGGCTTCCCCCCAAATCCCTATTGTTGTAATCTTTTGGAACTGTGCAGTTAGGCTATATTACTTTGCTTCATTTTTTCGAGCCGTACATTTTGTAACCACTGCTTAGACGACTGTGCCTATTGTTTGATATTATTTTGTGGATAGTTATAATGCTGTAAATCAACACTTCAAAGGTCATTTAGATTTCTCTTTATTGTGAACTCAGCTATCAACAGGCAGAGCTTTACTCCGCTGAATTTGTGTTGTGAGTTCCTCATTTAGAGGTGGGGGAACCATGAGGCTTTGAAATGGCATGGCCACTGCTTGCTCCGCCAACAGGAAATCTTTACCTAGCTGTCCGTCAGCCACCCTTGCAAGTGCCTGCTTCCACTGATTCTCCCTACTCAGGCCTTGGAATCCACCAAGATCTAAACGACCTCCTATGTTTTTCTGTTTGACTTTTTCAGAAGTGGGGTTTAACTCGTAATGCCCTTCTCGTGTCTGTTGACTGTTTTTTTACGTGAATGACTTATGTATGTAAAAAATAATTAAGATAACAGTATAATGTTTCATCTTGTCATTCACAAAGATTCAAAAGGTAAGCACCTGCACATGAAGATCTGACACTGAATTTAAATAGCAGTTTTTAGACTGCTGAATCTATATATGGCACCTTTAGTGCAAAAGTGGCACACTGAAGATTGCTCTAAAGTGAATTCCATTGCTCTTCTTTGAAAAGACCCTGTTAATCAACTAAGGAGAATTTAGTTTGAAGGACACTCACTCCCTTATCCTGTAGAGGCCTGCGGTCTATTGGCCCCGCCAGTACTCCCCATGCAAAATGTGCTCTTGGCCTGGCTCTCATAAGGTCAGAAGAGGTCAAGGATGCGCTCTGTCCCCTGTGGTAAAAGATTGAAGCGCAGTGCCAAAAGATAAGTAAAGGACAAATTAAACTGTATGTATACATATGTGTGTGCATATATGTATGTATGTATATATGTCAGAAAAGGTCCCCACAAGTATTTTTGGAAACACAAAAGACTCGCACTCCAGGGTCCGTATATATATATATATATATATATATATATATATATATATATATATATATATATATATATATATATATATATATATATATTTATTTTTTCTTTACTGACAAAACAAAAGGTTATAGGAACGTTAGACTAATTAGACTTTTAGACTAAAAAACTACATAAACCATAAACAATTCTAAAAGCACTAACTCGAATGCTGCGAGACCTATTGCATTTCCAATGCTTGTTTCGAGATTGCATTTTATGCCCCATCCACCCTTCATCAGAAAAAGCAATCCTGTCACAAACTTTGTACTACGCTTACAACCTCGACGGCTATCGTGATAGTAAATGCTGATTTGATATGGCATTGTCCAAAATCAAAATAGGTACTCTATATTTTGCTTATGGGATGATTCTGCTGTTGGCTGTGTTTTTTTAGCCGTAGGATGTTTACCCAGCTAAAAATGTTTTTAAATGACCCAGGCGTAATGAAATCAGTAGCAGGAGATTGCCCAGGAGGATGAATTATTCAACTTCGGAAGCTCGGCCACGAACTTTCAAAATGTCATATTTGCCTTTGCGCTTCTCATCAGCTTCGATGCCCAGTCGCCTGGTCAGAAGTCATTTGTCCAGGTAAACTAACCCAGGGTCTAATGTGGGTAGGCCGGCCTGAGGGCTGGCGCGTGCTGGGTACCGGTACCTGAGCATCAGGGACTAAATCTGTGGTATGAGACGCGGTGGTCCTCTGGGAACGTTAAAACCCGCAGTGGCTAACCCACACCTCTGAAATTTTGTGTAGGGCCAATTTGGTGTGTACATTTTGTACCCAAACGCTGCACTCCATTGCCAGAGCCGTACTGCTGTCCTGGGGCACCATCTGTTTGTGTAAACACAGTGCAAAAAGGCTCTTTCAAGTGTGACCCCTTCGTCCAGTCCTAATCATTGACCAAAGCAGTACCTACAGTGGGGATAGCAAAACTACAAGTCCCAGAATGCAAATTGCTGTTGGTGAAAACGTCAAGAGTGTCTGAAAGTGCCTTGCATACTTTGGGCCCGTATGGCAGAGCTATTTGTATTGTTTATATTTGTAAATGAGAGGGGAATGTTGTTATGTCACTAAATACATCTACTGCGTTGCTTGTAAAAAAAATCAATCCCTCCTCTGTTATCCATGTCCTGCATCCATTTAGTTGTGGCTAATAGGTCGCGCCATCAGTGGCAGCTCCTCCGCTATGGCGGAAGAGTGTCGCCCCACTGAACAGAAGGGACACGAAAATGATAATAACTACCGTTATGATCAGTTTCGTTTTCCTCTGCAATCAGTGGCTCTCGGGGCGGGTCTGGGCACCGCAGGGGAGCGGAGTGATTTGCACTCCGTAAGAGGACATGACTGATTACAGCGCCCTCTGGCTTGACAAACGGTCATGCCAACTTTGCATCTTCCCCACCAGGCTGCACTACGCAGCCTGGTGGGAAATATGCAAAGTGCGCATGACTGTTTGGCAAGCCAAGGAACATAAAAAAGCCTCCCATTTCCCATCTGAGCGCCGATCCACAACGCTCAGTCCAATCACAAGACTGCATTGCAGCATTGTGATAGACTCAGGGGATCCTGGGAGCCGGATGCTTCCTGCTGCTGGCCAGGACAGGAAAAAGAAAGAGGACGGATGCAAGGCGTGTGCCCGCGTTTCAGGTAAGTGGTTTATTTTCTATTGTTTATTAGTCCCCCCCCCTGTCCCCTCCCTTCCCCCTCCCCCCCGTCCCAACACCTGATTCCGGTAGTAGCCAATACTGGGCACAATATCACACAACAGGACAAGGAAATTAGCGGTTCAGTATACATTCTCCTTATATGTGTCACATTAACCTAAGGATACTGTTCCATATGCTAAATCAGAGAGAAATTGTCTCTAGCTTTCAGCAGGTTATTTGTAGGCATGTGTTTTTAGAAACAGTTGCACTCACCCGAAGGTGACATGCTTCATCATCAGGCTGTGCTGGGGAACATCCTTTACAACGCAACTTTTACAACGCACTACCATTACAACGCAACTTTTACAACGCAAGTTATTACAACGCATTGCGCTGGGGGGCGCTCTAGGATAGGGAATAGTTTAATTACTATCCAACACCTTCCCTACTATCCACGGGGACTGGAGTTGGAATAGTAAATTAAACTATTCACTATCCAGCACCCCCAACGCAAGTCGTTGTAACGACTTGCGTTGTAAAACTTGCGTCGTAAAGGCATGCGTTGTAATAGCATGCGTTGTAACGACATACATCCGGCTGTGCTCCACGCCGGGCCGGCATTGCAATGCCCGACGTGCCCCGCATGGGGGCACTATCCTGGAGATCTTTTTCAAAATGCCTGATGTACACAGCTGGCCTATGAGTGATATGCTAGGCCTACAGTCCGCGTCGGATTGGTAACGCGGGCACTCGGGCAATGCTCGAGGGGCCGCTGTCCAGTTCTAGCCGTGGGCTGCTTTTTTTTTTAGCAGTCTGGGGGGCGATTTGGCGGTTTCTGTATTATTCGGATGCCGCCAGCGGTCCAGTGGGTGCCTGCGTGGCCTTTCTGGAGGCAGATGGGCCTCCATTACCTCCCTTTTTATCAACGGGCAGAGGTATCACTCCCTTTCTCTCACTGGGGCCGGCCCATTAACATATGCATATTGAGCGGGGCAAGGGGCCTGAACAAAAGTGCCCTCACTTGTATTTAGGTGTGTTTCACCAGTGTAAGCTAATCCGTGCATTTTTTTACCCTCCCCTCCCCCCCCCCCCCTTTTTTTCTTCTTCTATAAAACTGTACCGAAGCAATGTTTTGCAAAGGCAATATGCAAATGTGGGCCACTTTTTTTTTTGCGTGTCCGGGCCGATTTTTTATCCCAATCCAACCCTGTCTACAGTCCTTGATTGTAGACCTCAGCGTAACGGCAGGTCTATAGGTGAACAACACTCTTTTGGAACCAGAGACAGGGACCATTCATTCCCAATTTTACTGTCACTTTTGTTTTAATTTCAACATTTGACCAGTGAGATCGCATTAAATATATTGATACATATGGTCCATAGTTGATTTTAGCTCCACACTTTTGCCTATCTTCTCACTTCCTGGATAAATCACTCACAGCCCAGCTCTGCTCAGGCATTTTGAAAAAGATCTCCTCTAAAGTGCCCCCTGCTCTCTGGCCATTTCAGTGCCAGCCCATGTCACCTCATGACAAGCAGATTTCTGAGGAAACGCTTAGTTTTTATAATTTTTACAGCCTCACTGACCCTAGAGGACGGCTTCAAGGCGCTTTAAACGGCGCAGCCTGCAAATACCCCCTGGATGTGCAAAAGATCCAAAAGTTAACGTTGGAGGATAAACCATTCTACGCTGCTTCTCTCCTCCACGTTAGTCAGCTAAAAACAAAATTGTGCACAATATTTTAATATGTGGATTTAAATAGGACCCTCTTGTGTATATGTGTGTGCTTGGGGGGGGAGGGGGTGTCTCCCTCTCCGCTCCTTTGTAGTCTGGCCCCCCCAGCTACATCCGTTCTGATCTCGGCTCCTTTGCTTGGCTGAACTGCGTGGCCGCGGGAATCACCCGTTATAGCGCCTCGCCGCCGCACACAACTCGTGGCACTTAGACGCGGTTTGAAGCTAAAAAAAAATACACTGCTTGGTACGGGTGAGCGGAGTTCGGGATGAAAAGGTGCCTACTCGTACATAGCAACACTGGCACTGCTACGGAAGCATGAGTAGACGTTAAAATTGTAAAGCGCTCTCAGTCGGGGTTTCGCAGCACGTAGTGCCCCCGCCCTCGCCCCCCTCCCCGGTCCCAGGCACCTGCCAGTGATTTATTAGCCCGTGGCGCGTGGCTGGTCTAATTAGAGCAGGCATCGCCCTCCGCTCGTCTGCGGCTCCCGGCGCGCCCCCCGTCGCAGCGTGTGCCAGAGACAGAGCTGAGCATCCCTCGGTCAGTGCGCGCGGCGGCTGCTGCCGGCTCAGTATCCCTGCGCCCTCTCCCTCCAGCGGCTGTCACTCCACGGGCCGAGCATCCCTGCGCTGGGAGTGGTACCCGGGCACCAGGCGAGCCGGACTCACCGGAGGGGCTCAACCTTCGGCGATCGCTGATTGGCCGCTGCTTTTCTTCGTTTGAGTTTTTACTTCAACACCTGGGTTTATTAAATGGAATATTCCAAATCTACTTCACTATCTCGAGCGGAGGTTTAGATTCGGTTCAAGTCTTGGGAAGGCGCGGAGTGGTGCAGCCCCTTTACTTTTTGTCTGCTGAGGAAACTTCGACATCAGACCCCCAGCCGTGGTAGCCAGCGTGTTCCGGGGCTCTCCCCCTTCCCCATGGGCCGGTGCGCTCGGAGGCCTGGCCCCTCGCCACCCGGGGGCCAAGAGGAGGACCCGGCCCACGCCTCCCGTTGAGGATGCACATTCCGAGGTGTCTTCAGAAGTGCGGCAACCTTAAAATGATGGCGGTGGTGAGGACGTCTCTGCAGAAAGTTGTGGTCTTGTTGCACCGCCTGCAGAGGATGGCCGTCTCGTCCCCGCGCTACCAGAAGCTTTACAAGGTAAGGGGGTGCGCGCCCAGGGAGGGGGCCGCGCTGGGCATGTTGTGGAACCCCAAACTGACCGGACACTCTGTGCCTAATGAGCTAGAAACTGACACTTTGTGGTTAGTGCGCTAGAAACAGACTCTTTGTGACCAGTGAGCTAGAAACAGACTCTTTGTGACCAGTGAGCTAGAAAGAGACACTTTGTGACCAGTGAGCTAGAAACAGACACTTTGTGCCTAGTGAGCTAGAAACAGACACTTTGTGGCTAGTGAGCTAGAAACAGACACTTTGTGGCTAGTAAGCCGGACATAGACAGTTTGTGGCTAGTGAGCTAGAAACAGACACTTTGTGCCTAATGAGCTAGAAACGGACACTTTGTGGCTAGTGAGCTAGAAACGGACACTTTGTGGCTAGTGTGCTAGAAACAGACACGTTGTGCCCAGTGCGCTAGAAATAGACACTTTGTGGCTAGTGAGCTAGAAACGGACACTTTGTGGCTAGTGAGCTAGAAACTGACACTTTGTGGCTAGTGCGCTAGAAACAGACACTTTATGCCTAGTGAGCAAGAAACAGACATGTTGTGCCTAGTTTGCTAGAAAGAGACACTTTGTGCCTAGTGAGCAAGAAACGGACATGTTGTGCCTAGTTTGCTAGAAACAGACACTTTGTGTCCAGTGAGCTAGAAACAGACACTTTGTGCTTAGTGAGCTAGAAACAGACACTTTATGCCCAGTGAGCTAGAAACCGACAGCTTGTGCCAGGTGAGCCGAGCATAGACAGTTTGTGCCTAGTGAGCAGGAAACAGACACTCTGTGGCCAGTGCCCTAGAAACAGACACTTTGTGCCTAATGAGCTAGAAACTGACAGCTTGTGCCTAGTGAGCCGGACATAGACAGTTTGTGCCTAGTGTGCTAGAAACAGACACTGTGCCTAGTGAGCAGGAAACAGACACTTTGTGGCTAGTGAGCTAGAAACAGACACTTTTGCCTAGTGTGCCAGAAACAGACACTTTGTGCCTAGTGTGCTAGAAACAGACACCTTGTGCCTAGTGAGCAAGAAACAGAGATGTTTTGCCTAGTGTGCTAGTCTGAAACAGACACTTTGTGCCTAGTGAGCAAGAAACAGACACGTTGTGCCTAGTTTGCTAGAAAGAGACACTTTGTGCCTAGGGAGCAGGAAACAGACACTTTGTGCCCAGTGAGCTAGAAACAGACACTTTGTGGCTAGTGAGATAGAAACCGACAGCTTGTGCCTAGTGAGCTGGACATAGAGAGTTTGTGGCTAGTGAGCTAGAAAACGAAACTTTGTGGCTAGTGAGCTAGAAACCGACAGCTTGTGCCTAGTGAGCTGGACATAGAGAGTTTGTGGCTAGTGAGCTAGAAACCAACACTTTGTGCTTAGTGAGCTAGAAACAGACACTGTGTGCCCAGTGAGCTAGAAACAGACACTTTGTGGCTAGTGAGCTAGAAACAGAGACGTTGTGCCTAGTGTGCTAGAAACAGACACGTTGTGCCTAGTGTGCTAGAAAACAGACACTTTGTGCCTAGTGAGCTAGAAACAGACACTTTGTGGCTAGTGAGCTAGAAGCAGACACTTTTTGCCCAGTGTGCTAGAAACAGACACCTTGTGCCTAGTGTGCCAAAAACAGAGACGTTGTGCCTAGTGTGCTAGTATGAAACAGACACTTTGTGCCTAGTGAGCAAGAAACAGACACGTTGTGCCTAGTTTGCTAGAAAGAGACACTTTGTGCCTAGTGAGCAGGAAACAGACACTTTGTGCCCAGTGAGCTAGAAACAGACACTTTGTGGCTAGTGAGCTAGAAACAGACACGTTGTGCCTAGTGTGCTAGAAACAGACACGTTGTGCCTAGTGTGCTAGAAACAGACACTTTGTGCCTAGTGAGCTAGAAACAGACACGTTGTGCCTAGTGTGCTAGAAACAGACACGTTGTGCCTAGTGTGCTAGAAACAGACACTTTGTGCTTAGTGAGCTAGAAACAGAGACGTTGTGCCTAGTGTGCTAGAAACGGACACGTTGTGCCTAGTGTGCTAGGAACAGACACTTTGTGATTAGTGAGCTAGAAACAGACACGTTGTGCCTAGTGTGCTAGAAACAGACATGCTGTGCCTAGTGTGCTAGAAACAGACACTTTGTGCTTAGTGAACTAGAAACAGAGACGTTGTGCCTAGTGTGCTAGAAACGGACACGTTGTGCCTAGTGTGCTAGGAACAGACACTTTGTGCCCAGTGAGCTAGAAACAGACACGTTGTGGCTAGTGAGCTAGAAACAGACACGTTGTGCCTAGTGTGCTAGAAAACAGACACTTTGTGCCCAGTGAGCTAGAAACAGACACTTTGTGGCTAGTGAGCTAGAAGCAGACACTTTTTGCCTAGTGTGCTAGAAACAGACACTTTGTGCCTAGTGTGCCAGAAACAGACACTTTGTGCCTAGTGTGCCAGAAACAGACACCTTGTGCCTAGTGTGCTAGAAACAGAGACGTTGTGCCTAGTGTGCTAGTATGAAACAGACACTTTGTGCCTAGTGAGCAAGAAACAGACATGTTGTGCCCAGTGAGCTAGAAACAGACACTTTGTGCCTAGTGAGCAGGAAACAGACACTTTGTGGCTAGTGAGCTAGAAACAGACACGTTGTGCCTAGTGTGCTAGAAACAGACACATTGTGCCTAGTGTGCTAGAAACAGACACGTTGTGCCCAGTGAGCTAGAAACAGACACTTTGTGCCCAGTGAGCTAGAAACAGACACTTTGTGGCTAGTGAGCTAGAAACAGACACGTTGTGCCTAGTGTGCTAGAAACAGACACGTTGTGCCTAGTGTGCTAGAAACAGACACTTTGTGCCTAGTGTGCTAGAAACAGACACGTTGTGCCTAGTGTGCTATAAACAGACACTTTGTGCCTAGTGTGCTATAAACAGACACGTTGTGCCTAGTGTGCTAGAAACAGACACTTTGTGCCTAGTGTGCTAGAAACAGACACGTTGTGCCTAGTGTGCTATAAACAGACACTTTGTGCCTAGTGAGCTAGAAACAGACACGTTGTGCCTAGTGTGCTAGAAACAGACACTTTGTGCCTAGTGTGCTAGAAACAGACACGTTGTGCCCAGTGAGCTAGAAACAGACACTTTGTGCCCAGTGAGCTAGAAACAGACACTTTGTGGCTAGTGAGCTAGAAACAGACACGTTGTGCCTAGTGTGCTAGAAACAGACACGTTGTGCCTAGTGTGCTAGAAACAGACACTTTGTGCCTAGTGTGCTAGAAACAGACACGTTGTGCCTAGTGTGCTATAAACAGACACTTTGTGCCTAGTGTGCTATAAACAGACACGTTGTGCCTAGTGTGCTAGAAACAGACACTTTGTGCCTAGTGTGCTAGAAACAGACACGTTGTGCCTAGTGTGCTATAAACAGACACTTTGTGCCTAGTGAGCTAGAAACAGACACGTTGTGCCTAGTGTGCTAGAAACAGACACTTTGTGCCTAGTGTGCTAGAAACAGACACGTTGTGCCTAGTGTGCTAGAAACAGACACTTTGTGCCTAGTGAGCTAGAAACAGACACTTTGTGCCTAGTGTGCTAGAAACAGACACGTTGTGCCTAGTGTGCTAGAAACAGACACTTTGTGCCTAGTGTGCTAGAAACAGACACGTTGTGCCTAGTGTGCTATAAACAGACACGTTGTGCCTAGTGAGCTAGAAACAGACACGTTGTGCCTAGTGTGCTAGAAACAGACACTTTGTGCCTAGTGTGCTAGAAACAGACACGTTGTGCCTAGTGTGCTATAAACACGTTGTGCCTAGTGTGCTAGAAACAGACACTTTGTGCCTAGTGTGCTAGAAACAGACATGTTGTGCCTAGTGTGCTATAAACAGACACTTTGTGCCTAGTGAGCTAGAAACAGACACGTTGTGCCTAGTGTGCTAGAAACAGACACTTTGTGCCTAGTGTGCTAGAAACAGACACTTTGTGCCTAGTGTGCTAGAAACAGACACTTTGTGCCTAGTGAGCTAAAAACATGAAACGACTTTTTCTACTATTCTAACTGCGAACTGTAAATTCATTTGTAAGAATTGCCCACATTTTTAAGTGCTATATATTAAATCTTGAAGCTTTCCCTTCGGTCTAAGTTGTGTGTTATGAGTATTTTTGTAGCGGCTGAGAAGTATTGGTGACTTTTCGTAGTCTTAATAGGAAAGTTTTGTTTTAGCCAAAAGGCTGCTTTACGGAGCTCAGTATCCCCCAGCTACCTTCAAATGACGGGTGTGTACACAAATACTAGCCATAAATCGGTGTATTTGGGGCACTTAATGCTTGTTCATCTGTTTTTCGACGTGTGAGTGCTGTTTGCTTGTGTGGCTGTGGTGACCGTGGTTAGCGGCGCGCGGCTGCCGCGCTATAATGGATCATTGCTCCCTAACACAGATAGATGTTTCTTCATCAGCTCTCCTGACAGAGACAGATTGGAGGCTTTCGCTGCCAAGGGATCGCTCTGGCTGGCATCTCTATGCCGCCTGCCTTTGGGAGCAGTGCTCTCACCGCTCTGGCTCCTGTGAGATCTCACCTCCGCTCCTGGACGGACTGGCCCCATCTGTTGTCTGCTCCTGTGACCTGGTACTCTGCATTGCTCGCTCCTGTGAACACTGCCAATTTCCTATGCTAGCCCCTGGGAGCCCTGGCCCGCTGTGCTGCTCACTCCTGGGAGCCCTGGCCCGCTGTGCTGCTCACTCCTGGGAGCCCTGGCCCGCTGTGCTACTCACTCCTGGGAGCCCTGGCCCGCTGTGCTACTCACTCCTGGGAGCCCTGGCCCGCTGTGCTACTCACTCCTGGGAGCCCTGGCCCGCTGTGCTACTCACTCCTGGGAGCCCTGGCCCGCTGTGCTACTCACTTCTGGGAGCCCTGGCCCGCTGTGCTACTCACTCCTGGGAGCCCTGGCCTGCTGTGCTACTCACTCCTGGGAGCCCTGGCCCGCTGTGCTACTCACTCCTGGGAGCCCCAGCCCTCTGTGCTGCTCACTCCTGGGAGCCCTTTGCACTGCTCAATCCTGGGAGCCCTGGCTTTCTGTGCTGCTCATTCCTGGGTGCCCTAGAACTCTGTGCTGCTCACTCCTGGGAGCCCTAGCCCTCTGTGCTGCTCCTTCTGGGAGCCCTAGCCCTCTGTGCTCTCACTTCTGGAAGCTCTAGCCCTCTGTGCTGCTCACTTCTGGGAGCTCTAACCCTCTGTGCTGCTCTCTCCTGGGAGCTCTAGCCTGCTGTGCTGCTCACTCCTGGGAGCCCTAGCCCGCTGCGCTGCTCACTCCTGTGATCCATAGTCTACTGTGCTGCTCACTTCTGGGAGCCCTAGCCCTCTGTGCTGCTCACTTCTGGGAGCTCTAACCCTCTGTGCTGCTCTCTCCTGGGAGCTCTAGCCTGCTGTGCTGCTCACTCCTGGGAGCCCTAGCCATCTGTGCTGCTCACTCCTGTGATCCCTAGTCTACTGTGCTGCTCACTCCTGGGAGCTCTAGCCCACTGTGCTGCTCACTCCTGCAAGCCCTAGCCCTCGGTGCTGCACCCTCCTGGGAGCCCTCGCCTGCTGTGCTGCTCCCTTCTGAGAGCCCTAGTCTGCTGTGCTGCTTACTCATGGGAACTCTAGCCCACTGTGCTGCTCACTCCTGGGAGCCCTAGCCCACTGTGCTGCTCGCTCCTGGGAGCTCTAGCCCTCTTTGCTGCTCTCTCCTGGGAGCCCTAGCCCTCTGTGCTGCTCCCTCCTGGGAGTCCTAGCCCTCCGTGCTGCTCCCTCCTGGGAGTCCTAGCCCTCCGTGCTGCTCCATCCTGGGAGCCCTAGCCCTCTGTGCTGCTCCCTCCTGGGAGCTTAAGCCCTCTGTGCTGCTCACTCCTGGGAGCCCTAGCCCACTGTGCTTCTCACTTCTGGGAGCTCTAACCCTCTGTGCTGCTCTCTCCTGGGAGCTCTAGCCTGCTGTGCTGCTCACTCCTGGGAGCCCTAGCCATCTGTGCTGCTCTCTCCTGTGATCCCTAGTCTACTGTGCTGCTCACTCCTGGGAGCCCTAGTCTGCTGTGCCTCTTACTCATGGGAGCTCTAGCCCACTGTGCTGATCATTCCTGGAAGCCCTAGCCCTCGGTGCTGCACCCTCCTGGGAGCCCTCGCCTGCTGTGCTGCTCCCTCCTGAGAGCCCTAGTCTGCTGTGCTGCTTACTCATGGGAACTCTAGCCCACTGTGCTGCTCACTCCTGGGAGCCCTAGCCCACTGTGCTGCTCGCTCCTGGGAGCTCTAGCCCCCTGTGCTGCTCTCTCCTGGGAGCCCTAGCCCTCTGTGCTGCTCACTCCTGGGAGCCCTAGCCCTCCGTGCTACTCCCTCCTGGGAGTCCTAGCCTTCTGTGCTGCTCCCTCCTGGGAACCCTAGCCCTCTGTGCTGCTCCCTCATGGGAGCCCTAGCCCTCTGTGCTGCTCTCTCCTGGGAGCCCTAGCCCGCTGCGCTGCTCACTCCTGTGATCCCTAGTCTACTGTGCTGCTCACTTCTGGGAGCCCTAGCCATCTGTGCTGCTCTCTCCTGGGAGCTCTGGCCTGCTGTGCTGCACCCTCCTGGGAGCCCTAGTCCTCTGTGCTGCTCTCTCCTGGGAGCCCTAGCCCTCTGTGCTGCTTTCTCCTGGGAGTCCTAGCCTGCTGTGCTGCTCACTTCTGGGAGCCCTGGCCAGCTGTGCTGATCACCCCTGGAATCCCTAGCCCTCCGTGCTGCTCCCTCCTGAGAGTCCTAGCCCTCTGTGCTGCACCCTCCTGGGAGCCCTAGCCCTCTGTGCTGCACCCTCCTGGGAGCCCTAGCCCTCTGTGCTGCACCCTCCTGGGAGCCCTAGCCCTCTGTGCTGCTTTCTCCTGGGAGTCCTAGCCTGCTGTGCTGCACCCTCTTGGGAGCCCTAGCCCTCCGTGCTGCTCCCTCCTGGGAGTCCTAGCCTGCAGTGCTGCTCCCTCCTGGGAGCCCTAGCCCTCTGTGCTGCTTTCTCCTGGGAGTCCTAGCCTGCTGTGCTGCTCACTTCTGGGAGCCCTGGCCAGCTGTGCTGATCACCCCTGGAATCCCTAGCCCTCCGTGCTGCTCCCTCCTGAGAGTCCTAGCCCTCTGTGCTGCACCCTCCTGGGAGCCCTAGCCCTCTGTGCTGCACCCTCCTGGGAGCCCTAGCCCTCTGTGCTGCTTTCTCCTGGGAGTCCTAGCCTGCTGTGCTGCACCCTCTTGGGAGCCCTAGCCCTCCGTGCTGCTCCCTCCTGGGAGTCCTAGCCTGCAGTGCTGCTCCCTCCTGGGAGCCCTAGCCCTCTGTGCTACTACTCCTGGGAGCTCTAGCCCTCTGAGCTGCTCACTCCTGGGAGCTCTAGTCCTCTGTGCTGCTCACTCCTGGGAGCTCTAGCCCTCTGTGCTGCTCACTCCTGGGAGCCCTAGCCCTCTGTGCTGCAACTCCTGGGAGCCCTAGTCGTCAGTGCTGCTTGCTCTTTGGAGTCCACGCCCCTTGAAGTGCTTGCTCCTAGGAGCCCTGGCTCTCTGCACTGCTCAATCCTGGGAGCCCTTTGAAGCACTCGTTCTCTCCTATGTTTGCTCCTGGGAACCCTGCTTTCTGCAGTGCCTGCTTCCTGGAACCATGTTTCTCTTCATTGGTCACTCCTAGGGCCCCTGGCTCTCTGCATTGCTCACTCCTGGGTGTCCTTTAAAGTACTTGGTACTGGGAGCCCTAGTTCTCTGCAATGCTTACTCCTGGGAGCCCTGGCTCTCTGCAGCACTCACTCCTGGGAACTATAGTTTTCTGCATTGCTCACTTCAGGGAGCTCTGACTCTCCGTGCTGCTCGCTTCTAGGGTCCTTAACCCTCTTCTCTGTTTGCTTCTGCAAGCCCTGGTCTTTAGAGTACTCACTTCTGGAAACCATGTTTCCCTTCCCTGCTCGCTGCTGGAAGCCCTAATGCCCGGCAGTGCTCACTCTGGGAGCCTTGGCTGTCTACACTGCTCACTATAGGAAGCCCTCTACACTTCTTGCTCCGGGGAGCTCAGTTCTAGGCAATGCTCAGTTTTGAGAGCCCTGGCTCTCCCCAGTGCTTTGTATTGCTCACTCCGGAAAGCCCTGAATCTTCACACTGCTTGGTCCCGGAGGTCTAGCCCGCTCCATTCCTCCGTCCTGGAAGGATTGGCCCTCTCAGCTGCTTGCTCCTGGGAGCCCTGGCTCTCCATGCTGCTTGCTTCTGGGAGCCCTGGCGCTCCTTGTAACCCTGGGTATCCATGCTTCTAGCTCCTGGAAGCCCTGGCTCTCCATGCTGCTCGCTCATGGAAGCTCTTGCTCTCTATGCTGCTCGCTTCTGGGAGCCCTGGCGCTCCTTGGAACCCTGGGTATCCATGCTTTGATTGTTCCTGGAAGCCCTGGCTCTCCATGCTGCTTGCTCCTGGGAGCCCTGGCACTCCATGCTGCTCGCTCCTGGGAGCCCTGGCACTCTCTTGCTGTTCGCTTCTGTGAGCCCTGGCTCTCCATGCTGCTTGCTCCTGGAAGCCCTGGCTCTCCATGCTGCTCGCTCCTGGGAGCCCTGGCACTCCATGCTGCTCGCTCCTGGGAGCCCTGGCACTCCATGCTGCTCGCTCCTGGGAGCCCTGGCACTCCATGCTGCTCGCTCCTGGGAGCCCTGGCTCTCCATCAGGGTTGGATTGGGATCAAAAATTGGCCCGGGCGCACCAAAAAAAGTGGCCCACATGTGCGTATTGCCTTTCCGCAAAACACTGCTTCAGCGAAGTTTAATGAAAAGAAAGGGGGTGGGGGGTATGTTTTATTAACTTCACTTAGATAAAAAAAAACGTGGATGTTCCCTAGAAACTGACCCCCTGTCTTTGAGTATTGCTCATGTTAGGTCCTGTCCTCCCTGCTTTATGTTGGTCTGTGTTCGCCAGGGTACCTGTAGGGTGTTTGTTGCGCTCTATAAATATTATATACAATACAATTCAAATGCACAGATGAGTTCACACTGCCGAGCCACACATGAATGCAAGTGAGACTACTTCTACTCAGGCCCCCTGCCCGCACTCAATCAGCATATATTAATGGGCCGGCCCTGCGAGAGAAAGGGAGTAATGCCTCCGCCCATCTGCCTCTAGAAAGGCCACTCAGGCACCCACTGGGTCGTTGACAGCATCCTAACAGCTCAGACAGCCCAAAAAAGAGCAGCCCACACCTGGAACTCGGCTACCGGACCTTCAGCCATTTCCCGAGTGCCTGCGTTACCAATCTGACCCTGCTCTCCATGCTGCTCACTCCTGGGAGCCCTGGCTCTCCATGCTGCTCGCTCCTGGGAGCCCTGGCTCTCCATGCTGCTTGCTCCTGGGAGCCCTGGCTCTCCATGCTGCTCGCTCCTGGGAGCCCTGGCACTCCATGCTGCTCGCTCCTGGGAGCCCTGGCTCTCCATGCTGCTCGCTCCTGGGAGCACTGGCGCTCTCTTGTTGTTCGCTTCTGTGAGCCCTGGCTCTCCATGCTGCTCACTCCTGGGAGCTCTGGCTCTCCATGCTGCTCACTCCTGGGAGCCCTGGCTCTCCATGCTGCTCTCTCCATAGAGCCCTGGCTCTCCATGCTGCTCTCTCCATAGAGCCCTGGCTCTCCATGCTGCTCACTCCTGGGAGCCCTAGCTCTCCATGCTGTTCTCTCCATGGAGCCCTGGCTCTCCATGCTGCTCGCTCCTGGGAGCCCTGGCACTCCATGCTGCTCGCTCCTGGGAGCCCTGGCTCTCCATGCTGCTCGCTCCTGGGAGCCCTGGCACTCCATGCTGCTCGCTCCTGGGAGTCCTGGCACTCCATGCTGCTCGCTCCTGGGAGCCCTGGCACTCCATGCTGCTCGCTCCTGGGAGCCCTGGCTCTCCATCAGGGTTGGATTGGGATCAAAAATTGGCCCGGGCGCACCAAAAAAAGTGGCCCACATGTGCGTATTGCCTTTCCGCAAAACACTGCTTCAGCGAAGTTTAATGAAAAGAAAGGGGGTGGGGGGTATGTTTTATTAACTTCACTTAGATAAAAAAAACTTGGATGTTCCCTAGAAACTGACCCCCTGTCTTTGAGTATTGCTCATGTTAGGTCCTGTCCTCCCTGCTTTATGTTGGTCTGTGTTCGCCAGGGTACCTGTAGGGTGTTTGTTGCGCTCTATAAATATTATATACAATACAATTCAAATGCACAGATGAGTTCAGACTGCCGAGCCACACATGAATGCAAGTGAGACTACTTCTACTCAGGCCCCCTGCCCGCACTCAATCAGCATATATTAATGGGCCGGCCCTGCGAGAGAAAGGGAGTAATGCCTCCGCCCATCTGCCTCTAGAAAGGCCACTCAGGCACCCACTGGGTCGTTGACAGCATCCTAACAGCTCAGACAGCCCAAAAAAGAGCAGCCCACACCTGGAACTCGGCTACCGGACCTTCAGCCATTTCCCGAGTGCCTGCGTTACCAATCTGACCCTGCTCTCCATGCTGCTCACTCCTGGGAGCCCTGGCTCTCCATGCTGCTCGCTCCTGGGAGCCCTGGCTCTCCATGCTGCTTGCTCCTGGGAGCCCTGGCTCTCCATGCTGCTCGCTCCTGGGAGCCCTGGCACTCCATGCTGCTCGCTCCTGGGAGCCCTGGCTCTCCATGCTGCTCGCTCCTGGGAGCACTGGCGCTCTCTTGTTGTTCGCTTCTGTGAGCCCTGGCTCTCCATGCTGCTCACTCCTGGGAGCTCTGGCTCTTCATGCTGCTCACTACTGGGAGCCCTGGCTCTCCATGCTGCTCTCTCCATAGAGCCCTGGCTCTCCATGCTGCTCTCTCCATAGAGCCCTGGCTCTCCATGCTGCTCACTCCTGGGAGCCCTAGCTCTCCATGCTGTTCTCTCCATGGAGCCCTGGCTCTCCATGCTGCTCGCTCCTGGGAGCCCTGGCACTCCATGCTGCTCGCTCCTGGGAGCCCTGGCTCTCCATGCTGCTCGCTCCTGGGAGCACTGGCGCTCTCTTGTTGTTCGCTTCTGTGAGCCCTGGCTCTCCATGCTGCTTGCTCCTGGAAGCCCTGGTTCTCCATGCTGCTCGCTCCTGGGAGCCCTGGCACTCCATGCTGCTCGCTCCTGGGAGCCCTGGCACTCCATGCTGCTCGCTCCTGGGAACCCTGGCACTCCATGCTCTTCGCTCCTGGGAGCCCTGGCTCTCCATCAGGGTTGGATTGGGATCAAAAATTGGCCCGGGCGCACCAAAAAAAGTGGCCCACATGTGCGTATTGCCTTTCCGCAAAACACTGCTTCAGCGAAGTTTAATGGAAAGAAAGGGGGTGGGGGGTATGTTTTATTAACTTCACTTAGATAAAAGAAACGTGGATGTTCCCTAGAAACTGACCCCCTGTCTTTGAGTATTGCTCATGTTAGGTCCTGTCCTCCCTGCTTTATGTTGGTCTGTGTTCGCCAGGGTACCTGTAGGGTGTTTGTTGCGCTCTATAAATATTATATACAATACAATTCAAATGCACAGATGAGTTCACACTGCCGAGCCACACATGAATGCAAGTGAGACTACTTCTACTCAGGCCCCCTGCCCGCACTCAATCAGCATATATTAATGGGCCGGCCCTGCGAGAGAAAGGGAGTAATGCCTCCGCCCATCTGCCTCTAGAAAGGCCACTCAGGCACCCACTGGGTCGTTGACAGCATCCCAACAGCTCAGACAGCCCAAAAAAGAGCAGCCCACACCTGGAACTCGGCTACCGGACCTTCAGCCATTTCCCGAGTGCCTGCGTTACCAATCTGACCCTGCTCTCCATGCTGCTCACTCCTGGGAGCTCTGGCTCTCCATGCTGCTCACTCCTGGGAGCCCTGGCTCTCCATGCTGCTCTCTCCATAGAGCCCTGGCTCTCCATGCTGCTCTCTCCATAGAGCCCTGGCTCTCCATGCTGCTCACTCCTGGGAGCCCTAGCTCTCCATGCTGTTCTCTCCATGGAGCCCTGGCTCTCCATGCTGCTCGCTCCTGGGAGCACTGGCGCTCCATGCTGCTCGCTCCTGGAAGCCCTGGCCCCTCATGCTGCTCGCTCCTGGAAGCCCTGGCCCCTCATGCTGCTCGCTCCTGGGAGCCCTGGCTCTCCATGCTACTTGCTTCTGGAAGCCCTGGCTGCTTGCTCCTGGGCAGGGCATAAGTCCTAAAAAAATAAGTGGGGGGACTCCAAGTTAGGCGTGGTCACAGGAAGTGACATCACAACAGGAAGTGACATCACGACAGGGAGTGACATCACGACAGGAAGTGACATCACGACAGGAAGTGACATCACGACAGGAAGTGTCATCACGACAGGTGTGAGCAGGACAAATGCAAGGCAGGGAGATCTGTTGAATAGGATGGCTCCCAAGATACTGTAGCTGTAATGTAAATAAAAGATTCCACATTAGGCAACTGTCAGCATTTTCATAGTTGAAGGAATGGTGGCATCCTGCTGTCACCGTCATTCATTCCTTAGAAATGATTCTGAGGCATTCCATAGATGTCCATCAATCTTGAGCACCCAAATGTTTATATTTGAAGAGGTTAAAGCGCTTTTGGATGTTGGTGACACAGCAGTTTGCCTTTAATGAATGCATGGAGACCTTTCAAAAGTGATCATTTTTAACCCTAAACTTAGAAACATCCATGCTTCCTTGCCCTAACAACAATTCCACAAGGGAACTAAGAGGAAAGTCAATTGGAAAGGCCATGTATGATGTGCAGAGGAGCATTGGTCAAGAGAAAAGAAAAAGATACAGTTCCTCAAGCTTTGTTACGCGCTTGTAAAGGATGCTTATGTGTAAGGCTCCCAGTTTTTACAGATAAATACAGACAGAAAACAATGTGTTTACGGTCTACATTTATTTGTAAAAGTGGATAAATACAGAAAATTGTCGTACTTTTAAGTGACTCTCTGTGCTGTCTTTCATAAATTATAGGCCAACAGTTGGACAGCATGTAAATAAAGAAACAGGAGGACATTTCTTTAAATAAAGGCATATATCAACATACATTTATGGTATAATGCTAGTATTTACAGTGGATGTATTGTTATGTAATATTTGCCAGCTTAATAGCTAAAACTCGCCAAACAGCAAAGTATGAGTGCTCGCCTATCAGATAAATAAATATGGAAATGTACAGTTTAACAACCTCATTTATATGCAAAGCACAAAATAAAAATGGATAAATACAGATAAAATGGGCACAAGAAAATACAGCCATCGTTGATCTGAAAAATCATTGAGAAAGCAGTGTGCACCAACTCCAAAACCAGAATTATCTCTTCCAGGACGACCACACCAGTGCCACAATATTGCTAGTGAGAATCTCCTGATTACCAACAAGGACAAAGCCAACCCCCTGGCCCAAAGTAACCCCTCTACAGCATTTGTCACGGTTAACAACTAAACAATAATCTGCCCAGTGGGGAGGCTCTTGCACTTCTCAATGGTTCACTTTCCAAGGCACCATCACCAACATTCCTGTGTTTCCTTGTCGCATAACTTAGCCCTGCCGCATAATTTGGTCACCATCGCATAATTTCAGTTGCTCTCTCACATTGCTTCTGTTGAAGTTTACTTCGATACTACTGTAGAAACCCAACCCCCCCCCGTAACAGCACTACTCCAGCTGGACACTGCATAGCACTGGAGCAAACATACCAACAAGGGGCGCTATATCTGAGGCAAGAGCCCTGTATCTTCAAGGGGCCCACACAGATAGCTGTCGGCCCCTTTAGAAATATTGCCTCTGTGAGCATCAAGGTGATGAGTGAATTATTTTAAAATTAACATGCGTTTTGAGATTTTCTTTCTTTACAGACTAAGCTGCATTTAAATGCTCACATTTTTACAAACAAACAAACAAATGTACACACTATGGGGAGAAGCTGGTGTTACGCCCTGGTTCTGCCCACGATCACATACTTTGGTCAAACGGAATAGCTGGAATAATGGCTCTGGCCCCCTGCATTCTAAACCACGCCACCCCATCACCTATAAAATTAAATGGGATAGAGGACTTTCCCCCCAACACTACTTCTAGCTGAATAGAGGGCCGCATATGCGACGGCAGAAATAACAATCCTGCTGCATTGTTACTCTAAAACACGTCTGATACTTTTCACAATATTTTTCTTTTTCTTTTTCTGAAAGCGGAGTTTATTTTCTGGGTGTTAAAGATGTAAAATTAAAAATGTAATTCTTGGAAATACTCGACCTTTGGTGGCGATGTCGAAATAGATGCAGTACTGCTCCTTTTATTGTCTGGCGAGGCACACATTAAATCAGTTAGCAGATGGCTGTGGCAAAAGAATAAGGAACATGGATGTGATCACGTTTTAGTTTCGGAAGGTCACCTGCGAGACTTGTCAACAGTGATCGCTAATTTTTCTGAAACTGCTTTCTCACTGAGAGCACATCCCCCTCCCCCCCCTCCCCCGTTTGACTTCCAGGTACCCGCTAATCTTTTCTCATTAGGGGATGATGGGCCATGTGGGGCATGGTGACCGGCGGCAGTCCGAGAAGATTCAGCCAGACACCCGGAAATGCATTCTTTGTGGACTTTGTGCGCGCTCCTATTTGGGAAGGGTAGACGGCGTTTTGATTGAGCAGGGTGGACGGCGTCCACCCTGGAAAACCCTGGAAAATAAGTGGGGGGATGCCGTCCACCCGCGTGGTACCCCGACTTGTGCCCTGCTCCTGGGAGCACTGGCGCTCCATGCTGCTCGCTCCTGGAAGCCCTGGCGCTCTATGCTACTTGCTCCTGGGAGCCCTGGCCCCTCATGCTGCTCGCTCTTTGGAGCCCTGGCTCTCTATGCTACTCGCTCCTGGAAGCCCTGGCTCTCAATGATGCTCACATTTGGGAGCCCTGGCAGCCTCTGCCGGCTGCTTGCTACAGTGATTGCTGGCCCGCTCTGTTGCTCTACCTGCGAGCCCTGGCACTCTGCACAGCACACTCGTCGGCGCCCAGTCCCTCTTCTGTGCTCACTCCTTGGGGTTCAGTGCCTTTTCACTGCTCACTCCTGTGAGCGCTCAATCCATCAGTAATCAAGCAGTTGCAATATTTATTTGCCACACCATCAGTGTGGAAAACCAAGTTTCGGTTTTCACTACTCTGATGGCAGGGGCGGCTCTAGGCTCATGGTGGCCCTGGGCAGGGAGCGTAGGTAGGGGCCCCCCGGAGAAACGCAGGTGCCGTGGCCAGTGAAGAAGGGGTGTCAGGGTGTTTGGAAGTGGAACAGAGCCGGAGGCCGTCCAATCCCTGCCAGGGGCCGCCACGCAAATATGCATCCATCCTCAGAGGATTATTATATTAAGGATGTATATTGGCGTGGCGACCCCAGGGGTTTGGCGGGCCTGTGCAGGTGCACAGCTTGCACATGCCTAAGGCCGCCCCTGCTGATGGTCAAGAAGTGGAAAAGCAGGCTTCAAAACCTGCGACAAGGCAACTGTTTTCCAGCCTCCTCCCAGGGTCAGATGAAACCCGGGAGAGGCAGGGGGATGTCACCCACCACCTCTCCTATCAGCTGTGCTCTCTACCCACCCACTCCGATGAGCAGTTCCCACTGAATCGCTGTCAGCGCGGCACTGGCTCTCAGCTCTGAAAGAGAGCAGAGAGCGCAACGGGTATGAGGGCATGCACCAAGGGTGTCCGGACACCAGGCATTGGGTAATTTTTATATATTGGGATAGGGGACGTCATCCCGAATGCCAGCTTTATGTTGTGAATTTGGAATAGGAGAGGATGCCAATAAGGGGGATGTTGGAAGCTGGCAGGGCGCCGGGTATGTCCTGTGTAGTTGGTGAAGCGGAGGGCACAAACCAGGATGGTGAATAAGTAAATTAATTTTTTGAAGCAGAGTTTAAGAGAGGATGAAGGAGCAGGGCCCCTCCCATGCATGGCGGATCCTAAAGTGTACTTAGAATGTGCTGTTCAGTGGAACAGGAATTGGCAATAATGTCGTTTTCCACATCAGGGTTTTAAGTGGCAGTCTAGCAAACTCGAGGTTTGCGCTCGCTTCCTATTTGGTGTCACTTGGAGCAGTTCAGTATGTAATAACTCTGCTATTTACTTCCCAGCTATATTCCATGTGTTGAAAGCCTTAGCAGGGTGTTGTGAATGTGTGACTCCATTTGCTCCAGTTATCGAACTCCCGGTAAAATAAGTGGGGGGACGCCGTCCACCTGCGTGGTACCCCGATTCGAGCCCTGGCTACAAAGCACTTGGATGGAGCCCCACTTTTTGTGGAACGGCCAGTTATAGAGGCAGAATCAAGAGTTGGAAAGGATGCAAGCGAGGTTGAGTCGCACAGAGCAGGCACGTGAGCTAGACATGAAGTTATTGAGCGAGGAAAAGACTTCCCACCACAACATGATCTTGACAAAATAATGCTAGCTCAAGGTGGTCTAACCACCATTATTGTGGACTTTTCGGTAATGCTCTATGGAGTTTTAAATGTAGGCGTGCCACCTTTCTGAGAGAGACATGCCGACCTTTGGTTTGTGTGTGATGGGTTTACGGGGTATGTTACACCTACAACGCAACTTTTACGTAGCATTCCGTTACAACGCAGATTTTACAACGCGGGATCCATTACATCGGATGTCATTACAATGCATGGCATTACATCGCAGATGCTATTACAACGCATACTATTACATCGTAAGTATTGGTAAGTATTTAATTTTTTTTTATTTCATTTAATATTATTTAATTGATTTAATTATTATTAATTATAAAAAAAATATTTATTTTTGTTTTTAAATATTATAAATTAAATATATTAATTTAAGTGATTTTTTAAATAAGTATGAGTATAGGAGTATATGTTTTGGGGTACTGAGGTATATGTTTTGGGGTGTTTGGGTATTTATAGGTTTTAGGGCAGGGTTTGGGTTTTGGGGTACAGGGGTGTTTTTAGGTTTTAGGGCAGGGTTTGGGTTTTGGGGTACAGGGGTGCTTTTAGTTTTTAGGGCAGGGTTTGGGTTTTGGGGTACAGGGGTGTTTTTAGGTTTTAGGGTAGGGTTTGGGTTTTGGGGTACAGGGGTGCTTTTAGGTTTTAGGGCAGGGTTTGGGTTTTGGGGTACAGGGGTGTTTTTAGGTTTTAGGGTAGGGTTTGGGTTTTGGGGTACAGGGGTGTTTTTAGGTTTTAGGGTAGGGTTTGGGTTTTGGGGTACAGGGGTGTTTTTAGGTTTTAGGGCAGGGTTTGGGTTTTGGGGTACAGGGGTGTTTTTAGGTTTTAGGGTAGGGTTTGGGTTTTGGGGTACAGGGGTGTTTTTAGGTTTTAGGGCAGGGTTTGGGTTTTGGGGTACAGGGGTGTTTTTAGGTTTTAGGGTAGGGTTTGGGTTTTGGGGTACAGTGGTGTTTTTAGGTTTTAGGGCAGGGTTTGGGTTTAGGGATAATTAAATTATATTTACCATTTTAAAATTAATTGAAATATATTTAATAAATTAAAAATTAATTGAAATATATTTAATAAATTAAATTAATTATTTTAATTAAATTAATTAAATTAAATAAATTAATATTATTATTTTATTTTAATTTCATTATAAAAAATATGTACATTAAACTAAATAATTTTTTTAATTAAATTAAATTAATAACAATTTTTATTATATTTACATTTATTAAATAGATATTATTTTATTAAATTAAATTAATGACAATTTTTAAATGTCTTTTAATTAAATTATTTAAAAAAAATTAATTACAATAAACTAAATAACATTTTTAAAAAAAAGTCAACTTACCTATACTTACGATGTAATGCCATGCGTTGTAATAGCATCTGCGATGTAATGCCATGCATTGTAATGACATCCGTTGTAATGGATCCCGCGTTGTAAAATCTGCGTTGTAACGGAATGCGTTGTAATACAACGCGTTGTACTGACACCAATCCGTTTACGGCAGTGCCAAGAGGTGGGTGGTACATGAATATCAGTTTTATAGAACCCTCTGTTCATTTAAAAGCACAGCAAACCTGCTTCTATTTGCCTTAAACTCAATCTAGGAAGACTGCAGACAGTATTGCAATTATTGTAAAGCTTTTCTAAGTTATATTTGCTGTGTTAAGCTTAAGGAAAAAAATGCAGGAACTTCAAATAGTTTTCTGGCTTTTTAAGAATCTGTTTTTTAGTATAAAGATATGGGCCAGGCAGGTAAAATGCTGGTCAGGTGTCAGCCCTGTTTAAGCAGAGGACATACACAGCCATTTCTTTAGTGCACAGCCTGTTGTGAATGTGCTTTGGTATTCCTGTGAGAGTAATATATCCGCCTCTTGCAATGTGTGGGAGTGAAGTGCCTCGTCTTGCCATCGCTCAGGGACATACATATCAATCGTGCAGCTGGTGCAGTTGCACCAGGGCCTCCTGCTGTGAAGGGCGCTCTGCACCCTTATCATTGCTGTATTTAACTACATAAACAGCGCGTGGAGGGTCTGTTTAATATGCTTGCATTATGGCCCAATGCCAGAGGCGTTTACAGTTGTGGGCAAAGAGGGAAATTCCCATGGCCCCCACCTTCCGAGGCCCCCTGGAAAAGTGTACTTTCTCTCTAGCTCACATCTGTCTATTTCTCCGGCTCACCATTTAATGCATTATCAAATATTGTTTGGCATCTGGGGCTTAAATTAGCAGAAAATGGGCAATAAAATACAAAACTGTTTGAATAGGGGCCCCTAGATTATGCCTTGTCCGGGGTCCCCAAAATCCTTAAAACAACACTGCCCACAGCCCCTTTGTTGCGCCATCGCTGGCCCTTCTTAAATCTCAATTCTTCAGAGAGAAACGTGGATACTGTTCACGGACATTTTAAAATAAATAGTACGTTTAAAATGCATTCATTTCCTAGGTTTAACCGGACTTCACAGGATTCAGCAACATTTACTTTCTGTTGTTCGCGCGACAGGGTTTCCAGCACGCGCGGGAAAACAGCAGTTTATCGCAAACGGAAGCCATTGCAGTGCCCAGCACTCTCCAGCAGGTGGCAGCATAAGGCAACGATAATGCGCTAGCCAGACGTTGCTAAAAATCGCAAACGGAACCGACTTTTTCTCGTTGACTTAAGAGTGCTTTACTTCTCCCTCTCCAGGTGCACCGAAGTCACTTTTCTCTTGCAAGTGAATTGCAGAACGTCTGTGGTTAACATACATCTACCTTGAGGGTTCAGTAACGAAGGTCAAGATGTTCCTCTCGAGATGGCAAAATAATACACAGTGGGGCAGATTTATGTTAACTGGCGCATCCCCAGGGATGCGCCAGTTAATGTGCGCCACAGTGCGCCACAGCTCCGCCACCCATGGTGCACCGCATTTACAATGCGGCGCACCATGGGGCAAAAACGGCACAGATGCGTGACGCATCTGTGCCGTAAAGGCGGCGCATTGCTGGAGTTGCGTCGCAAGCGCGACGCATCTCCAGCAAGGCTCGGGGGTGCCCTATCTGACCAATGCTGCATCAAGACCTACGCCTGCTTCAAGCAGGCGCAGGCTTTTGACGCAGCATTGGCCTGAAAGTGACTGAGTGAAATCTTATAGATTTCACTCAGCCACTTTTGCGAGGCGCACCTGCCCCGGAACGCCCACCCTGCGCCGGAACGCCCACAAGCGGCGCAGGGCTTTACAACGTGACGCATCTGCCTAGATGCGTCACGTTGTAAATCGTTCGTAGGGATGCGCCACGTTTACACCGCCTTGCGTGACGCAACAGCGGCGTAAACGTGGCGCAAGGGCCTCATAAATCTTTACATTCAAGAGTAATCGACATAGCTTTGAATCCTGTTTAAGACTTAAATATGTTTTCATGGACCATTGTGTTCTGTAGTACTTGCCTACCCTCCCGCTCACACTGTTTATGCGCAACAACAGTCGACTAGCGTTTGCTGCTAGGTTTATTATATTACAGCACAAATTCACACTCTGAAAGGAACGGCCAAACGCAATACTTCGAAGCCGCCATTAGCTACTGTCCTTTCACCGTATTCCGAGTTACGGCAGGGACGCTTTTGGTGATATTTCGGGACGGGTAGTAAGAGTCTTGCAGCCCGAATGTTGCCTGAGGTGAAATAGCTGTTAATTCCCCCCCCTCGTTTGGCTCTCCTTGGCGTTAATTCGGTCTAACGCCCTTTTTTGTGGAGCAATGACACTTCATGTTTTAGAAAAGCAATGGAGAAAATACATTATATCCTGTAAATGATCACTGCCAGGTTAACCCCCCCCCCCACCCCCTTTACATGCCTTTATTGAGGAATTTCACCACAGAATCAATCCTGTGGGTCTACACACACTCAAGGGGGCAGGGATGGGCCTGAGATCAACTTTTAGCTTCAGATATTCCATACTGTAAGCCCAGAATGATCAAGCCTACAGGCAGTATCACTGTAAAAGTAGTGTCCTCCGCTTACCCGGAACAGGATGTGACATCATCAGATGTGTTCCGCTTTTTTCTCAATCTACAATTTGTAAAAAGGTTTAGACACAGAGTTTCCTAGTGCCGATTGATCAGCATGGCTCCTCTGCTATAATTTGATCTATTATTGAGTTCTTCGGCAGGGCCAGCGAAGAGCCAACTTGGTTCTCCATCAGGATAACGCCTATAGGGATCCATCGTGGCGTATGTTGGAGCAGCGCTTGCTTTGCTGCGGCCAGGCAATCAATAGTGGCCAGGAAATGAAGACATAAAATGTGCATTTTGTGATGCCTTGCTGCTTATCTCATTAGGCGTTTCATAATAGGAAGCGCTTTGCTCTGGAGACCTGGAAGAACGACATTAAAAGCCTTTGTTTTCCATTATCTCGTTGCAGCGTTGGTGACAAATGGATTGTGCATGGTGCCTACGTTTAGTGTAAAATTATTTCTATTTTTGCCATGTAAACATGGATATAATTTGAATGATGTACATGGAGATAATTTGAATGATGTAATGGCCACATTTTTAAGTGCTGTTCTGCTTTTTGAAGAAAGTGTAATTCTGCACACTTTGACACCTCAAATAAGTGTGTGCTCAAAGGAAAATGTGCATGGTTTGGGAGAGGGAGGCTGAAGTGAAGAATCTGTACTGGCATTCCTGGTATGCTGCTCCATCTTCTACCAAAAAAAAGCATTTTATTATTTTTTAAGGCTTCAATAGGTAGTTCTCATGTCAATCGTCATTCTCACAAAATAGGAATGAGGCATGGGTATACCGCAGTGTCAGGGTCTTCTACATATGGAACCAAAGCCTGCTGGAGGAAACAATCCATTCGCATGGTGGGGCTTCTTTACTCTGGTTTACACTGGATTAGGGGACAAAATGGGACTAGGAGGGGTTTCTGGTATACCCTTAATGTGACGAACTTGGGAACTTCCGTAGGGAAAGAGTAGCAGGCTGATGGGTCTGATATCGGAAAGATTGGCAGCACATAGTAAACTTACAGAAGCATGCGGTCTAGAAGCGTATCCGGAAGTTGGATCATGGGTTGATTTTTGATTAGCAGAGAGGTGCTCTTTTTGTGTTGTGGCACTGTGGGTGAGGTGATTCAATAGTAGGATTGGAAACCCACGCAGTAGTCCCAGTGAGGAATATTGTTGTCTCCCTTATTTTGGGTAATGACTCTTTCGTCCTTTTTTTGATCTTTTGCAGTATCAGGCATTACATTTGGTAGTCCAGAGCGAGGTACTCATATCAAAGAGAAGTGCCCACACCTTAGACGGGAGTCTTGCCTACTATAAAACCAACCTAAGCTACCCAAAGGAATTTCACCCACTTTGGTTACTTTACAGCAGCATGCTTCATCTTCAAGTACTCGCCACAGAGACGAAGAGGTATCTGGGTGGGCTCAACCTTGTGAATTCAAGGAAGCTCATTGTGTGGTTTATGGGGATCTTAGACGTAAAACTGCCTTGGGGGGCCCTCAATTCACTGATGGCACTTGTTATCACAGTGCACCCTGACAAGATTAAAAACAGGGTTCGATGCTATTGGAGCACTTTATGTACTCCTGCATCTATGGTCTACATGTTTCAGCCTCAATATGCCCAAATAGTTCACTTGGCTTTCATCAGGACATGTATAAATATCCCTAACAAAACTTAAAAAAATATATTGTTAGGAATATCCTCTAGTACATGCTCTGTCATGCACTCATTCCAGCATGCCACCCACATACAACCCCTCCTGAGGGACTTCTCCACTATGCTTCCTATAGGTAAGAGTAAAACATTGCTATATGCCATTGTAGTGATTATTTTTGTTCACAGCAATGCTGTATTGTGAATCACACACATTACTATTGCTTGTGAAAGAGAGTTAGCAAACACCTGAATGCACTGTATAAAATGAGATGTAATGTTGAATGGGAACATTGTCAACCTGTCATAGTTAAGCTCCATGCTTGTGTGTGCACAAAGGGACCAAACGCAATGTACACAATGACTTTTTAGTTCCCTAGCTCATGGTCCATAGGGATAATAAGGAGGGGTCAGCCTCATAGTCACATACTGCAAGAAATAAATAAGTCAACGTAAATTCAGAATTGATTGCCATCCCAAATAGAAAATCAGTTCACAGGCACAGTTCAGTCAAGACAAAGAACCGACGACTTCAAGAAATAGCATTCAGCCTCTTAACACTTGACTAAAGCAAGACCCAGGTGACACTAGTTGACTGCATTCAACATGGCTGCCCACATCATTCAGCTCCCCTTGCTTCTGGATCCTTCTTCTCCCGCCTAGAATATTAAGGTGTTAGTGAGTCAGACAAAACTTTATTAGTGATTAATAAATATCTTTTCAGAATTCCCTTCAAAATAACCCTTAAAACACTGGATTACTCATAGGAAAGCATTCCCATTACAAATTCAGACCTGGTACACTCTGTAGTCCAAAAAATAGACTAACATCAAACAAAACTGGTCCTCCTATATCATTCAATTGTGTTATAGGAGGTTGGTTTCACTTTCAATATGTATAAGAGAGAGACAACCCACTGTCAACAGAACAAAATCTCCTTAAACGTACCCAGGGCGACCCGTAGGTGTATCCTGAATGTTTGGGAGCCCATGATTGCAAAGCGTATATTGCTCAGTTGTGGGGAGTAAGCCAGCTGCCCCGGATTGAAAAGTGGGTGGAAGATCTGGATTGGTGCATGCTCAGAGAACCATCAGTGTATGTGGCCAGGGGGTGCCCAGAGAAGTGGGGGAAGGTTTGGGAGGCATCGAATCATTACCGTGGGGATATCTGTGTGCCCCCGATACACCCAGAAGATGTGGAGGTGCACAAGTCCCCTTGATCCATTTTCACTATTCTGTATCCTTTCTTTTTGACGTATGGAATGCAATGATGAAGCTTTGCTAAAGCTCAACCGTCACCTGATGTTTTCTTTTTTGTTGTTTTCTTAATAAAAAGAATTTTAAAAACAGAAAGAAATACTAAAAAATAAAAAATAATTCTGGTCGGACTCTGCCATGAACCTCAAGGAACCCTTTTTTAGGAGAAGGGATCTGTTTAAACATGCCTGGTGGGTACCTCTGCAAGTGTCCTTCATTAGGAAGTCCCCTGACACAATTAACAAGCATTTGCAATGCAATAGGTCTCGCATTAGGAAAGTTTGAGCTATTGGTATTGTAAATGACTATTGTTTTATTTATGTGTTGGTTTTGAAAATAGCGAAATGAATAGCTTTTTCATTTACAATGCCAATAGTTTTAACTTTTGCAAATGTGACACCTATAGCATTTGTAATGCAATATGTGTTGTATTTAAGCGATAGAGGCCTGAGTCATCCAGGCCTTTTCTGAGCCCAGATTTTCAGAAGCAAAATCAAATATGAATTATATTTTCTTAGAAAAAAAGTCTTGTTAGTTTGCTTGTCGAAGACGGCTCTTCTCTGTTACTAAGGAAACACTTCTTATTATGCATTTGACTTTCCCATGCTTCAAGTGGGGGTGCCAATGTTGAAACTGAAAGTTGATCCAGGTGGCACTGCATTTGGACTAAATTATTAGACATATTTTCCTTGTTAGTAACAGGATTCGCACTCCAGCCTTGCGGTCTGAAACAGTTTTGTTTTTATTGTTATTAAATGAGACAACATAAACGTGCTTGTCCCCTGGGTCCTTGTTAATAATCCCAAAGTTAGCTGGTGTGATCACTGGTGCCGCTGTGGCTGGGCAGGTAGCAGCCACTGTCTTTTTTGTCCCACTTCGGTGTCACTCATAGACGTTGAAATGTCACTTCATAATTACACTGCAATTATGAAAGTGTCACATACAGCAATCTGAAATATTGGCAGCTATGAAGGAGTTATTGCTGGCAGGGTAGTACTGACATTACGGGGTCACAAACAATGCAGACAATATGTGCTGAGGGGCAATTCTACTTCGGAGGATCAGTGAGCATTGCTCTGCGGGTTATCCTGCCGCATATTTCCTCTTGATTCCATGAGGTGCCGAACGTTGTGCCTGTGCGCACGGGTGCATTAGGGGCGGGTGCATGGGAGTGGGGGGGGTCAGGGCAAGTGCGCTGTGCGGGGACGCGTGCAGCCAGGGTTCGAGGGATGCAAAAAATCAATTTCTGGGTTCAAGGAGGTGCTGAAAGTTCTGCTTGAGTGGAAGGGGAAAGGCAGATGGGGAACACGGGAGGAGCAGGGCACGTGCAGCCAGGATGGGAGCGGGATGAAGAAATATCCATTTCTGGGTTCAAGGGAATGCTGAAAATTGTGCTGGGTGCAGGGGGCGGAGGTGAATGCACGGGGAGGGCAGGGTACGGGCGCTGTACTGGAACGCGTGCAGCCAGTATTCGAGGCGGGAAGAAGAAAGATCCATTTCTGGGCTCAAAGAGGTGCTGAAAGTTGTACCGGAGTGCACGGGGCGGCGGTGGGTGCACGGGGAGGCAGGGTACAGGCGCTGCACGGGGACGCGTGCAGCCAGGATTGGAGGGATGCATAAAGATCCATTTCTGGGCTAAATGAGGTGCTGAAAGTTGTGCCTGAGTGCACGGGGCGAGGTGGGGTGCACGGGGCGAAGGTGGGGTGCACGGGGCGGAGGTAAGTGCACGGTGGAGGTGGGGTGCACGGGGAGGGCTGGGTACAGGCGGCAGGCGCTGCACGGGGACGCGTGCAGCCAGGATTGGAGGGATGCATAAAGATCCATTTCTGGGTTCAAGGAGGTGCTGAAAGTTGTGCCTGCACTCCCTGGGCACGTGTGCACGTGGAGGGCGGGGACCCGTGCCCCCAGGACTCGAGGGATGCCCGGAGCACTCGGCCCGAGCCGGGGAGGGTGCCCGAGCCCCGGGGGGCACAGCGCCTCACCTGTCTGCCGATGCAGCGCCTCGTCGCCTCGCTGGATCCGCCGCTGGCGCTGCCGTCTCGGCTCCAGCCTGTCCACTGCCATTGCCATGGTTACCACATTTCCCGGTAAAGCTGTGACTCACGGGGACCACTCCGCCGAGCGAGCCGTACCCCCCTCCTCTCGGCTGACGGCTCCCAACCGCATCCTGACCCCTAGAGAACATTACAAGCGAGCGAATCGCAAAAGTTACGATACAAGCACTGGTGAGCGCCACACACAGGGCTGGGCTCGGGGTGATGGGCTGTCTTAGGAAGGTGTGTTAGCAGTCTCAGCAGAGAGGCCAGTACTGTATTGGTCTAGGTGATATCTAACACCAAAAAAATAAAAAAGATCAGCCTCGGCCGGTGCGGTCGGGTCCGGTCCCGGGTTACCGTGTCCCCCAACAGCAATAACAAAAACGGAAGTCAGGCACTTTTGCCTGAGACGGGGGCGGGGCCTGCAATCCAGCAGGAAGTCCCGCCCGCCGCCACAGCCGCCGCCGCCGAGGAAGAAGTGGAGCGATGAGACACTGAACACGCCGAAAGAGCCCGGTAAGTGGTGGGGATGGGGGTCACGCGCGTGTGTATGTGTCTGGAGTGCGTGTGTGTGACTGTGGGAGAGGGGGGTGTGTGTGAGCGAGTGTCTGCCGTGTGCCTGCGTGTAAATGCGCTCGCCTGTGTGTGCGCATGCAGAGGGGTGGGGGGTGGGGGGTGGGGGCTGCCTATATGTGAAGCGCTCTGATACCTGATTCGGTTCGGGGCTGGGAAATAAAAAAAAAAAAAAAAAAAAAAAAAAAAAAATGCTGTTACTCTGCGCATGCGCGGGTGAGACGCGCGCTCCCGCGGTGAAATCCGCGAAGGAAACGCTCGTGTCAGATTGGTGTCCACTCTCCCAATAACGGGCAACATTAGGTCTGAAGCAGACTCTCTCAATGCTCACGCATTGAGAGTACGTCTGCTCGACCTAAAAACGGATGCAATGCTTATGGAAATACTTAGTTGTCCCAGCAATTATGGGTCTGCATGTTTCACTCACACTATTCGCCCACACGTATTGTGTGACATTCCTCTGGACCACTCTTTGATCCTTATTAATCAAAATCTTAAAGATCACCTGATTCCGTAATGTGCTCATGCATTTCACCTATTCACACTGTTGCCATGCATACAGACCTGGAGCCCTTCTCTTTTTCTGTAGGTAGAGGAGGGAGAGCATTAATGCTGCATGCTTTTATCACTATTTTACACTCTTCACCGCGATCATTACACACGTGTTCACTGCAAAATAACAAACAAAGCACAAAATCTGAAAGAAACAGGTTAGTATTAGATTCCTTACCTTAGAATATCCCCAGGCGTCAGTCTGGATCCGGAAACTTTTGCGTAGCAGTACCCCTGCGCGTCGGTAGGCGTCGTCTGCAGGCGTCTCCTGCGGCTCCGCGTCCGTCGGCGGCGTCGTGCGCCGTGATGACGTCGCTGGAGTATATAGACGCCGCCTCCGCGCGCTGACGTCAGTTCTTCTTTTTTCCGCGCCAGTTAGCGCAGATCCGATGAGCAGTACTCCGGTCTTTGACCAAAGGTTTTGAATCTTTACTGTTACTCTTAAGGTGCCGGTAGGATGCCCGGTTTTAAGAATTGTGACGGCTGTGACCGCACGATGTCGGTCACGGACCATCACCGCCTCTGCCTCCGGTGCCTGGGCCCGGACCACGACGTGGACGCCTGCGTCGATTTCCGGGCCTTGACGAATAAAGCTAGACGGGAGCGGTCCCGCAAGCTACTTGAGCTCCGGGTGTCGGCCCCGCGTCGAGAGCGGTCCCGGTCCGGACGGAGGTCTAGGGAGCGATCGAGGGAGCGGTCGCGGAGCCGTCACGAGCGCTCCGGGAGTCGTCACCATTCCTCTGGTTCCTCAGGTAGGAAGCACAAGAAGTCGGGGCGTCGTCATCGTACCCCCGACTCCCCCCAACGCTCGCGCGATGCGGCCGGGGGTTCGGGTGGCCCCACCCCCGCGGCTCCGCGTGAGTCGCCGACGCGGCCTGCTCCATACCCTGCGGTCCCTGGGCAGGGCGCGTCGCCCGAGGAGGTAGAGGCGTTCCTCATGGCCATGAGGGCACTGTCTCCTCCGACGGGGCCTGCGGGCCCGGTGGTCCCGTCCGGGGGCCCTAGCGGTTCGGGTGCTCCTGCCTCGATGCCGTCGGGTGCTCCGGCCCCGACGTCGCCGACGGCTCCGGCCCCGGCGCCGCAGGGACCTTCAGGGTCGACGCCGGCTGGTCAACCGGCCTCTCCGGCGCCGATTCTGTGGAAAAGTAAATTCTGCCATGTTCTGTGTCCCTACGCGTCCTCCATCATATGTTATGTGTGCATGATTAATATGCATATGTATTCCCCATGTTCGATTAAAGACGCAATTACAGTTGTGTCCATCTCTAGTATGCCAGTTTCCAGTTCTCGTGAATACTACGAATATCCGGCCTATGTAAAGCTACGTTGCCACGTTTCCCAGTGTGCACGTTATTTCATTGTAAAGTCCCCGTTCCTAGGCCTCAAAAGGGCCTGGACACCCGATTCGGCTCCTGTCTCCTGAGCCCTCGCTGAGGAGCGATACAGCCCCCACCTGTGTTCCTGACCCTTCACTTACTTCCTGCCTTGCAGTGCCCGGCTCAGCCTGGCTCTGTCTCTGAGTCTGCCAAGAGTATGTTATGATTCCAGTTATCAGTTCAGTCCTCCTTCTCTGCATTCCTAAGCTACTGAACTGCATCAATAGTTCCGTCATTGTCTAGCCTTTACGTCTCCATGTAAGAGAAATACTGTATTAATGGTCATTCAATATTCTTCATCACGCACTACATGTAGAATAATGCATGCTCCAGTCTTAGAGTCTGCTAGCCTTTACCCCGATAACTTTTGGATTCTATCAACATGTTCTCTAAACATCAGATACTAGATACTGCTTAGGTACATGTCGCCCTGACTCTCTAGACTTCAGTCTCTGCTCCTAGCACAGAGTTCGTAGCCCCCAGCTTCTCCTAGTAACACGTCATTGTCAGTTTGCGCGCACCATTAGGTTAGAGGTCCCGGCTCCTTAGGTAGCCCCCTCCATGTTTTCCGCCCCATTTATGACATATTCTGTTACGTTTGCATCACATGTCTATGTATACGCCCTGTTACACCTACTTTCACCCTTATCTTTCGCGACTGCTACGCGTCACGCCTATTGCTCCACCCACTGCTACGCCTATTGCAATGTAATGCTATGTGTTTGCGTTATGTATATATGCTCATGTACTGTTATTAAAAAGTTATCCTTGTCCCGATTCTGCCCCCGGCAGCGCTGCCATCCCGTTCCCGTGCAGGTTGTCCTGTTCCTGTCCTTTATGCTGTATTAAAACCTGCAAACTCCTACTACCTCGAATCTTGACTCTTATTTATTGAGCTATCTGTTATTGCTATGTCCAGTCAAACCTAGATCCGGTATTATTTATTTATATACCACATAATGGCGCCCGAATAGGGACTTGCCCTTTCCCCACGCGCCGGTGAAGCCACGCGTGCCCCCTGATCCTCTGCAGCCGTGACGGAACCATACCATGCACGTGCAGATATTTCTGCTCCAAGTATCCCTCAGGCCCACGGAGGAGACGGAGGTGGCGGTCCAGCATCCAGACGAGGCGGTGGAGGAACGCGGTGAGTCCCGACCAGAGCCCAAGCCGAGAGTCCAAGGTCCGAGGTATCCGGAGGCCCACCCGTAACAGAAGTCCGAAGTTCGTCCGTCCGGCGTCGAAGCAGTCCAGTCCAGTCCGAGGCCTTCCGTTCTTGCTGCCCGGTGAGTACCGTTGCTGGGGTAGTATCTAGACAGGGTCAATCTAATTGACTCTGGTCAGTGGGGTTCGGTGGTACACGGATCCCAAACGAAGTGTCCACTTCGGTGGATGCGGGTCCTGACGTGTCTCTTTATGAGACCGGTAAGTTTAGTACTGTCTTAGCAGTGCATCTAGTTCCTGTTCTAGTCAGTTCTGTTCTCGAGAAAATTTATGTATTCTGTTTTCCGTATTCCAGGTAGTATTCTGTTCGAACTGTTATTCATAATGTTCTTCATGTATTTTAATGTCGTGGTATGAGTGCGAAGTGATTCTCGTGTTTATTGTGTATTGTATTGTGTCCAGATTATAGTTCAGTCATGCCACTCTTTTCAAAACTGCGTCAGTTAAAAACCAGAAAAGGTCTGCTGGAAGCAGCAGTTCCTGTTCCGCCTAGGGACAGTCCAGGTCATTTCATGTATCAGAAGCATGGCATAAGCGCCATATTGTATCTAGATTTATGGGTAGAGTATACCAAGGAGTTAGAAGAAAAGTATAGATGGCCCGTATCAGGTACGTGGGATGCCGAGTGCATCATGAGAGTAGAAGAGGCATTATGGAAAAAGAAAGCCAGACAGTCACAGAAAGATGCCATCGAGTTATGGCGCAAAGAATCTCATAAAAGAACCGAAAAAGAAATCAGAAAGTCAGAACTAAGTAGAGAATCCTTAGAACGAGCCCAAGAAAGGGAACTAATCGAGATAGGTGAACGAGTCAAAACTGAACAGTCAGACAGACAGAGGCATGCCCTTATTAAGGGTATGTATCCTCTTCTTGCCGAGGGCTTGCCAAAAGCGACCCCGGAGGCATCCAGTAATTTTCCGCCACCACTAGTTCCGACCAAGCTATGTCACAAACCGACCGCAGCTGATATTTTCATCTCGTCCTATTTGGACGACACAGTCCCGGAATATGCAAATCCTGTTCCGCCGGTCCCTGTAAATCAGGCAATTCCTGCTCCTCCAGACACCGGAGTACCTGTTACGGTACCCCCGGTCCAGCCCGCCATACAAGTCCAGCCTGCATTTCCATTCCCCACTCTGCCAGGACGAAGAGCATCAGTTGACGACTCTAGTTTAGGGGCCGCAGGGGGAGGTCCTCCTGGAACCCCGCCGCCACACAAGCGTTTAACGTTAGTCGAATTACATGCACAAGCGTCACAGCGTACGCCCAGACATCAGTCTGTTGCAGAAATAAGAAAAGCCCTTACCGAATGTGGCTATGATCCAGTCCCAGGCGAGGATAATATGGTTTTATATTCATTACGCGTGAGAAAGGTGACCGAGTATCTAGTCACCCTACCAGATATGAAAGAAGATCTAGACAGAATATATCGTTTCATCCGTACAGGGGATGATCCAGAAAGTATTAGTGACGTCATGTCTCAAAGGAAAGTTGAGATCCAGCTCATGTTATTAAAGTTCTTGATTAATTGTCTAATAAGAGAACAAGATTCCCCGACTAAAGATCAGGCCGAAATGAAAATCCTGACAAGGTGGAGTGATAATATAGCCGAGGGTAAGCATAAGAACATCAGTAGTATAGAGAGTATGTACAAGAAAATCCGTAAGGAAATAATAAGGTTACACGATCAACGTAAGGCAGCACAAGTAAGCGAGAAAGAAAATGACTCTTCTACAGAAGAGGTAGAGGATGAGAATCCCGCCAGAATAGCGTATGTAGGAAAATCTAGATTTCCAGACCGACATTCACGTCTAGACTACAAGAAAACTGTTCCTCATCCAGCATCAGAACAAGGTTCTCTAGAACAAGTATTTCAAGCTACCGATCACATTCTGAAATCACGAATCGGTTATAGCGAGTTAAGTACTATGCATGAACAAGAACTAGCCCGATCAGCAGTCCGATGGATTACTGATTCTACCACTTTTCCAGACGAAATAGTGGCACAAATGTTTCTGAAATTGCCCCCAGCCGAGCAACGACTGGCGGGTATGTATATGATCCAGTACCTCATTACATTGTATGAGGGTCAACATTCTGATCCAGGTCCGTTACACGATATCCTGAACGAATTGCTCCAGTATAAATGGAGAGGTTTAAGTACCGGTTTAATTAGCGTCATTCTAGAACAGATTCACAAATATAGAACGTTCCTGAACCCGCATTTTGTTCATGTCTCACCTCCAGAAAGTAAACCGTTTTACATAGACAGACAGAATCCGTTACGAGAAGTACACCCAGTCAGGACAACAGATGGTGAAATGCAACGAGTGTTTGTTTACACTCCGATTACAAAGATGGAACTCTTAGAGATGAAAAAGTTAATTCCCTGTCATGATAAAGATCCAGCAGGGTTCCACCGAGAATTAAAGGACATGCTCCGTATGGGAGAATACACGTATCCAGATATAATTAAAATGTTAAAAGTCTTATTGCCCGCAGGGGTATACGAGAAACTCAAGGAAAAAGAATGGGAGGTGGGAGAGAAAAAGATCGATTGGGCAGTTCTAGAAGCCGAAGATAAGGCACGAGTACCAGGTACCGGTCTAGGAGATAAATGTAAAGAATTACCTGAACTGTTAATACAAGTTTTGCCCAGATTATTGACAACTAGAAAGGAAGACTGGGATGCAATCTCAGCCTGTAAACAGAAACAAGACGAAGACACTAGTGATTTTTATTCTAGATTCGAGAAATGTTTTAGTATAAACAGTGGCCTCAAGACAAGTAGCGAGTCATACCCTCATCTTTTTGTTACTAAATTAGTCGAGAATTCAAGTCCACAAGTTAAGAATCGAGTTTTGAAAGTTGAAAGTACCTGGCAAGCTAATACCCCGTCCCAGATGTTACAGATGCTTCAATACCACCAGAATAGAATCAGAGAAGAGCAAGAACACGAGAGAAAACGTATGAAAGACACGAAAATGAAAGTACTAGTTGCACAATCTGTTCCTCAAGACAGTCAGAAGAGGGGTCCGAATCAAGCCAGTCACCCTGCAGCTCCCGTTAAAGAAAACTGCAATTATTGCAAACAGCCAGGTCATTTTATAAACGAGTGTGCAGTTCTGAAACACAACATAGCTACCGGTAAGACTAAAGAAAGACCACGTCCGCCTAGACAAGAACAAGTTTCACAGACTTCTCAGCCACAGAATGCACAACAGACAGTTCCAGCACCGCAGCCTATTGCTGCAACACAGCATGTTACACAGCAGATGTACCAGTATGCACAGTCCGAGTATCCAGAGTATCAGCCATATTCATGAAACAGCCTAGAGAGGGAGGTAGGCTTGCCTCTCATCGAGATACCTGTAGATCAAGAAGGTCCCTATGTTCACAGTCAAGTATTAGGGAAAGACAGAAAGTTTCTGATTGATACAGGGGCAAGTAGGACCACCATTAGTCACGCCGAAGTTCCAGGGGCTCCGCTCTCAGGCTCAAGAAATGTTTCCCTTGGATTTTCAGGAAAACCTATTGTAAACGAGATATCTAAGCCAGTTACTCTAGAAGTAGGTCCATTGTCCCTCACTACTGATCTGTTACTTACGAAGTCATGTCCAGAAAATCTGTTAGGCATTAGGACACTGAAAGAATTAGGTGCAGTTATTTGCTGTTCCCCAGAGGGAATACGATTGTTCCTACGTGACTTCAAGGGTCACTATGTATTACGAGATTTTGATTCAAGATTGTCTAATGTTCCGCAGCATCTATGGGCGCAAGGTCCAACTGATGTTGGTTTTATGCAAATCACACCCCATCGTGTGACTCTCAAGCCAGGTGTAGTCCTGCCACGAATCAGACAGTACAGACTGCCACCTGAGGCCGTAGCAGCCTTATCCAAAATTATTGACGAGCTCATGGCTCAAGGAGTAGTTGTAGAAACTGACTCCAATGTATGCAATTCTCCGATCATTCCTGTCATGAAACGTACTGATCCAAATGCACCTCCAGTATATCGATTAGTGATTGACCTTCGAGAACTCAATAAATGTATTATTCCCCAGTACCCAGTTGTCCCAGATATCTCTTCCCTATTGACAGCTATTGATTCCGAAGCCTCATTTTTCACAGTCATAGACCTCAAGAACGCGTTTTTTAGTGTCCCCATTCATCCAGACAGCCAGTTCCTTTTCGGATTTTGTTTAAATGGAAGGAGCTATATGTTCACACGAGCTCCTCAAGGTTTCACAGAAAGTCCTAGTATTTACAGTCAAGCACTTAAGAGACAACTAGACAACATTCACATGCCAACTGACACTGCCCTGCTCCAGTATGTCGATGATCTACTGATCACAGCCCGTTCTGAACGTGCTTGCGAGCGAGCCTCACTTACAGTCTTGTATTTCCTAGCCGAGATGGGGCACAAGGTGTCCCCTTCTAAGCTTCAATTCTGTGTCCAGCAAGTGATCTATTTAGGCCACTTACTGTCCAAGAGGGGTAGGCAGTTGACACCAGACCGTATCCAGTTAATAGCGAGTCTTCCTCAGCCAAGGACCCAGAAGGAGGTACGTGCTTTTATTGGCCTTACTTCTTATTGCAGACAATGGATTCCTCAGTATGCATTTCTAGCTAAACCACTGATACAGTTAACGACACAGGAGGCAGCCGTATCGACTGTCCTCCCATGGACATCTGAACATACACTTAGTTTCAATGAGTTAAAGAAAGCCCTATGCCAAGCTCCAGTTCTAGCTACACCGAACTACAGTAAACCTTTTACACTTTTCGTCACTGAACGTGAAGGTACAGCATTATCCGTCCTCACACAAGATCAAGCAGGACAATACAAGCCCTGTGCTTATTTTTCGAGCACATTAGATCCTGTAGCCCAGGCTTTGCCTGCGTGCCTCAAGTCAGTTGCAGCCACAGCGCTAGCTATCAGACAAAGTGATTCCATAGTATTAGGACACTCCCTGACAGTACAAGTTCCACACTCCGTGGAAGTTCTTTTAAACCGAACGCAAACTCAGCACATGACAATTGCACGTTTAACAGGTTATGAATTGACACTGTTCCAGCCACACATAGAGATCAGACGCTGCAATGTTCTAAATCCCGCCACACTGTTACCGTCAGTTACTTCGAATTCTGCCACACACGACTGTGTGGAAGTAGTCAACATTACGACAAAACCAAGACAAGATCTGACAGATATTCCATTACCAGATCCCGACCTGACACTTTATGTGGATGGTTCATGCATGAGAACTAGTACAGGAGAACTAGTAGCCGCGTATGCAGTGACTACTGACACTGAAGTAATTGAAACACACCGTATTGACACCCTGTCTGCTCAAGCAGCAGAGCTAGTTGCTCTGACACAAGCCTGCATACACGCTAAGAACCTGAAAGTTAATGTTTACACAGATTCACGTTACGCATTCGGAGTCGTACACGACTTCGGAGTGCTCTGGCAGGAGAGAGGTTTCATGACTTCTCATGGAACCAAGATTCAGCATGGTCTCCTTATTCAGGCTCTGTTAGATGCTATACATTTACCGACATCCATTGCTATCATGAAATGTAAAGCACATACGAAAGTTACTGACACTGTTTCTCAAGGTAATGATCTAGCAGATCGCACAGCCAAGCTTACAGCACAGACTCCAGACATTCCAGTTAATCCGACACAGACACATACTCCAGATCCGACTACATGTATGACAGTTAAAGACCCTACTCAAGATGTCATAGATATCCAGTTACATGCTACTCCCGAAGAAATCAAGAAATGGTCCGAACAAGGAGGGGTCCAGACAGATCAGGGATGGGTAACGAAGGGTAGAGCCACATGGTTTCTCCCCGACTCTATGGTTCAAGTCATTGTTAATACCGCACATAGTCCAGCACATTTAGGAGAAAAAGCTATGTTAGACAGTATCCAGAACATTTGGTTCAACAAGCATTTACGAGCTGCAGCCAAGCAGAAAGTCCGTACCTGTATGATATGTTGCCAGTTTAATCCAGGTAAAAGTGTGCCGGTGGAACAAGGTGGATTCCAGCCCCCTGACCACCCTTTTGAAGTCCTCCAGATGGATTATATTCAGATGGAGCGATGTCGAGGTTTCAAGTATGTCCTTGTAGTTGTATGCGCTTTGTCCAGGTGGACAGAAGCATATCCAGTCCCGGATTACACAGCCGCGACTACTGCCAAGCAGTTGGTTCGTGAGTTCTTCCCCCGTTATGGACTCCCTAGAGTCGTATATTCTGACAACGGCCAGCCATTCTCATCTGAACTCATGAAGCACGTTTCCCTTCTGTTAGGGTACCAGTGGAAGTTCCATTGTGTACGCCATCCTGAAGCAGCCGGTCTCGTAGAGAGACATAACCAGACTTTGAAAATCCGCATTGCAAAGGTATGTCAAGAAAAAGGTGTAGACTGGCTAGTAGCTCTGCCAGTTGCTCTGTTTTACATGCGCATGGTCGCACACTCCAGATCAGGTCTGTCCCCGTACAAGGTCGTATTCGGCCGCCCCCCTAACATGTGGGGTACACCTAGACCCCGAAGTATTACCGATGTTTCAAGTAATATGCTGACAGATTACCTAGCTTCCTTGATGTCTGCCCTCAACTCTTGTCGTTCACAGGTTGCTGCCGCATTTCCAGACAATACCGAGGTGGCACCGCATGAAATCGTTCCCGGATCCATGGTCCTAGTGCGAAATTTCGATCGTTCAAGTCTGCTGGAGCCCCGCTGGAAGGAGCCCCGACAGGTCCTCCTCGCCACCCGTACAGCCGTGAAGTTGGAGGGACGGAAAGGCTGGGTGCATCTTTCGCACATCAAAAGATTTTATGGACTGAAACCTGTCTCAAAGAACATTTCCGAGGATTCTAAACATTGCCAAAGTGCTATTCTTAAGGACTGTCCCGCAAAAGACAATACTACTGAACCCTCCCTGTTAGAGAAAACTCCGCAACAGGAGTATAAATTAAAACTAAGGTCTAGTAAAATAAGTCAGCCAGTTTGATTGTCTAAGTCCTCCCCTAGGTGAAACGGTTAGACCGGTTTCTGACATGTATAAAATAGACCCCCATAGTGAGAGAGTTAGTCAAAACTCAATCCGATGTATCGTTTTTCTAAGTTTCATATTGTTTCTCAGCATTATGATTTCCTGCACCAGTTATGCACTTTACCTGTATTTTCCAGTTTCTCATGTAAATACGTCTTCTAATGTTACAGTAGAGCACACGTTTAGTGATCTGCCTCCTCATGAACTCTCTTACCGCCTCGCTATGCGTAACAATTCTTTTATCCGCATGTTACATTATTCACACCAGACCAGCAATGCCACTAATTGTTGGGTGTGTGGTCGACTCCCCCCTTTTCAGACACCGAAGGGAGTTCTGCCACTGTTTCCTTATCCGTTTTCACATAATGGTTCGTGTGGAGCATGGTCCACGTTAACGTCATCCTCAACAGATATGTCTTTTCTTAACAGTACATGTTTTCCAGACAAGCAAGGTCTCCCCCACAGAACAGGGTTAGATCTCGAAAACGAAGTTTACAATTTAGGTAATTATTCTTCGAATTTCATGGTCCTGAATGTTCAGTCTGATACTACTCCAGACTTACCTGCTATTTCAGTACTACCAGTCAAAGGCGAATTATGTGTCCGAAATTATGGTTCCGTACATGTAGGACATAGTGATTGTACTACTATTGTCAAGTATAGTGACAGTGGGAAATCTATTTTCAAAGCTTCACGTCATTCTTATTTTATTTGTGGTCAAACCGCATATGTTCGTCTGCCCCTCGATTGGGAGGGAACCTGTTACATTGCCTTCCTACTGCCACCTGTTTTCCTAGCTCCATCTGATTATCATAGAAACACACATCTAGTACACGTTAGACATAGAAGGGAGTCCCCGATTGTCGATTATACTGAAGCTGCTCTAGAACAATATACAGATTTCAATAGAGGTTTCTTCTTCTTTATAGGACCTATCCAGAATAGTAAGCTAATCCGTAGGTTAACCAGAACCCTTGAAGCTGTAGTAAATGAGACTGCCTCTGCTCTAGGTAACTTAACCGAAGAGCAATCTGCTATGAGATTTGTCGTTTTACAGAATCGTCTCGTCCTTGACGTCATACTGGCCGATAGGGGCGGGGCCTGTAGAGTCATCGGATCTAGTTGCTGCATTTTCATTCCAAATAACGCGCCGTCTGTTTATTCAGCTATAACCAGACTTCATAAAATTGCTCATCTGTTACACCAAGATCCAGGCACCTGGACATGGTCCGGTTGGTTCTGGAATATAATTTCCGCCTGGGGATGGAAAGTCTTGTCCTTTCTAGGTATTACAGTAGCAGTCATATTCAGTTGCTGCCTCTGTATACAATGTGGCCCTGCGATTTGCGGCATTTGTGCTACCTCTTGTATTCCTAGTCCCAAGCCCCGTTCTAAATCCCGTTCCAAGAAAATTCGAGACGAGCAAATGATACTGTATGAAATGATAGATGGTATCATGAATATTGATGTTTCCTGATGGAAACGTAGTGACAAGGAGGGAATGTGGAAAAGTAAATTCTGCCATGTTCTGTGTCCCTACGCGTCCTCCATCATATGTTATGTGTGCATGATTAATATGCATATGTATTCCCCATGTTCGATTAAAGACGCAATTACAGTTGTGTCCATCTCTAGTATGCCAGTTTCCAGTTCTCGTGAATGCTACGAATATCCGGCCTATGTAAAGCTACGTTGCCACGTTTCCCAGTGTGCACGTTATTTCATTGTAAAGTCCCCGTTCCTAGGCCTCAAAAGGGCCTGGACACCCGATTCGGCTCCTGTCTCCTGAGCCCTCGCTGAGGAGCGATACAGCCCCCACCTGTGTTCCTGACCCTTCACTTACTTCCTGCCTTGCAGTGCCCGGCTCAGCCTGGCTCTGTCTCTGAGTCTGCCAAGAGTATGTTATGATTCCAGTTATCAGTTCAGTCCTCCTTCTCTGCATTCCTAAGCTACTGAACTGCATCAATAGTTCCGTCATTGTCTAGCCTTTACGTCTCCATGTAAGAGAAATACTGTATTAATGGTCATTCAATATTCTTCATCACGCACTACATGTAGAATAATGCATGCTCCAGTCTTAGAGTCTGCTAGCCTTTACCCCGATAACTTTTGGATTCTATCAACATGTTCTCTAAACATCAGATACTAGATACTGCTTAGGTACATGTCGCCCTGACTCTCTAGACTTCAGTCTCTGCTCCTAGCACAGAGTTCGTAGCCCCCAGCTTCTCCTAGTAACACGTCATTGTCAGTTTGCGCGCACCATTAGGTTAGAGGTCCCGGCTCCTTAGGTAGCCCCCTCCATGTTTTCCGCCCCATTTATGACATATTCTGTTACGTTTGCATCACATGTCTATGTATACGCCCTGTTACACCTACTTTCACCCTTATCTTTCGCGACTGCTACGCGTCACGCCTATTGCTCCACCCACTGCTACGCCTATTGCAATGTAATGCTATGTGTTTGCGTTATGTATATATGCTCATGTACTGTTATTAAAAAGTTATCCTTGTCCCGATTCTGCCCCCGGCAGCGCTGCCATCCCGTTCCCGTGCAGGTTGTCCTGTTCCTGTCCTTTATGCTGTATTAAAACCTGCAAACTCCTACTACCTCGAATCTTGACTCTTATTTATTGAGCTATCTGTTATTGCTATGTCCAGTCAAACCTAGATCCGGTATTATTTATTTATATACCACAATTCCATCGGGGCAACCCACGGCGCCGCCCCCGCGCGGCGACGGGTCTCCGGCTCCGGGCGGCGCCGCCCCATTCCCTCTCCGACTCCGGCCGCGGAGTCGAACCGGCGTCGCCCGACGCCGAGTCCGACGCCGATGGGGCCTGTTGACCCCGGGGAGCCGGTCTACATTGTTGACTCCGAATATGGTGAGGATGTAGATTGCGGAGAAGAGTGGGAGGGGTCTGAGGACCCTCTGACCTGCGAGTGTCAGTACGATGTGGACTGGACGGGTGATTTGGGTGACGCCAGTGGTCTGGATGACTCCCCCAACCCTGGCTTTGTCTCGCCTCCTACCGTGGCTACGGAGGAGGGGGCAGCTTATTCAGTGGTGTTGATGAGGGCTGCCAAGGCCTTACACCTTTAGCTCCCCGTCGCGGCCGTGAGGACTAACATCCTCACTGAGGTACTCAAACCGCAGTCATGCCCACAGGAGCCACTGCTGCCGTTCAATGAGGCCTTAACTGACGTTCTTTTGGGCACATGGTCCAGGCCCGCTTCAGGTTCGCCTGTTGATAGGAACGTGGCCAGACGCCACCGTCCGTGTACGGATGACCCAAAGTTCTTGTCCACCCATCCCACCCCATAGAGCCTGGTGAGCCAGGCCTCGACTTCCCAGACCGCATTCCCGTCGGCCCCGCCCGACCGGGAATCTAAGAGGTACGACCAGTATGGTAAGAAGGTCTTTTCGTCCCTGAGTCTGGGACTGCGGTCTTGCAACACCGCGTGCCTCTTAGGCCGCTACACCCACTCTCTGTGGGATACGGTCGCGGAACTGCTGCCTGAATGCCCGCTGGAGGTACGGGCTAAGCTCGGCAAGGCTATGATTGAAGGCCGGGACGCAGCAAGATACTCCATAAGGTGTGGTCTTGATACGACCGACTCACTGGGCAGGGCGATGTCCACGACGGTGGCGATTCGTCGCCACGCCTGGCTGAGATCCGCCAATTTCTCGGCAGATGTCCAGAATGCATTGATGGACATGCCGTTTGATGGCAGTCGTCTGTTTGGCGACAAAGCGGACCACGCGCTGGAACGCTTCAAGGACTCCAGGGTCACGGCCAAGTCCTTGGGTCTCTCGACCCAGCGCCAGCAAACGGGTTCGTTTCGCTCCTTTCGTGGCCACGGAAGGGGCGGTCCCACACGTGCTGCCAGCCACGCGCCGCAACAGACTTCTCAACGCGGCGGCGGCCGTGGGAACCGCCGTGGTGGCGGTCGGGGACAGCGGCGAGGTCAGACCACACCTCCCCCCGCAGCATCCGCCCCTAAATCCTCCTAGTCCATGCTTTCAGGCCCATGTGACGCCGGTGGGCGGCAGGGTTCGCCATCACCTCTCCCACTGGCGCACAATAACATCGGACAGGTGGGTGCTGCAGCTCGTCCGAAGGGGCTACTCCCTCCCCTTCGAGACCACTCCTCCAGCCATGCCACCGCAGAACCCCCGTGTGTCGGGGGACCACTTGACACTTCTGCAGGAGGAAGTTACGGCCCTCTTGGCCAAGGGGGCCATCGAGCGCGTTCCTGGGCCAGAAGTAGGATGTGGTTGCTATTCCCACTACTTTCTGCTACCCAAGAAGGACAAAGGGGGCCTACGTCCTATCTTGGACCTAAGGAACGTCAACGGCTTCCTCCGGAAGGAGAAGTTCAAGATGTTGACATTGGCTCAGGTCTTGGCTGCTCTAGACCCGCAAGACTGGATGGTAGCGTTGGACTTGCAGGATGCGTATTTTCACATCCCCGTCCTGCCGGCCCACCGGCGTTACCTGCGGTTCACGGTAGGCCAGGAGCATTTTCAGTTTATCGTGCTCCCCTTCGGCCTTACCAGCGCCCCACGGGTGTTCACAAAGGTGATGGCGGTGGTCGCAGCCCATCTGCGCAGATCAGGGGTTTCAGTCTTCCCCTATCTAGACGACTGGTTGTTGAAGGCGGGCTCGCCCCAGACAGTCGTCCACCACCTACAGATGACGGACCGCGATTGGGTCAGAGGCAGACCCCTCTCCCTTCCCCAGCCGGAGCACGTTGTTGTGACGGACGCGTCCCTCCAGGGCTGGGGAGGCCACTTGGGAGAGGCAGAGATCAGAGGCATCTGGTCTCCGGCGGAGTCCCGGCTCCATATAAACCTGTTGGAGCTACGGGCGATTCGTCTAGCACTGAAGGCATTCCTCCCCTTTGTCAACGGGAGTGTAGTGCAGGTGTTCACGGACAACAGCACCGCCATGTGGTACTGCAACAAACAAGGCGGGGTGGGGTCGTGGACCCTTTGTCAGGAGGCCCTGCGTCTCTGGCAATGGCTGGAACATCAGGGCGTGACTCTGACGGTTCAACACCTGGCCGGTTCTCTGAACGCCAGGGCGGACGAACTCAGCCGTCGGTGCTCGATGGCTCACGAATGGCGTCTGAACTCGGACGTGGCGCAAGGCCTCTTTCTGCGATGGGGAGAGCCTTGGTTAGATCTATTCGCCACAGAAGAGAACGCGCAATGTCATCAGTTCTGCGCGTTGGAGTTTCCAGGACGGCACTCGCACGGCGACGCCTTTCGGCGCGAGTGGAGTTGCGGTCTGTTATACGCCTTCCGCCTATACCACTTCTGCCCAGAGTGCTGAAGAAGATCAGGCGCGACCGGGCCCAAGTCGTCCTTGTGGCTCCGGACTGGGCTCGAAGGTACTGGTATCCCGAGCTACTCAGCATGTCGGTCGGTCCCCCGATCCGCCTGCCCCTTCAGGAGGACCTTCTGTCGCAGCAGCAGGGGACGGTCCTCCACCCGAACCTGTCCAGTCTCCACCTCCATGCGTGGAGATTGAGCGGCGACAGTTGAGGCCATTCGACTTGCCTCCTGAAGTCTGTGATGTGATTCTGGCAGCCAGGCGTCCCTCCACGAAATCGGTATACGCCTGCCGGTGGAACAGATTTGTGGCATGGTGCACAGCAAAGGCTGTGGATCCTTTTTCTGCCCCTCTTTCCGAGGTTCTCCTCTTCCTTCTCTCTCTTGCCCAGCAGGGCTCTGCTCTGGGCACTATCAAGGGCTACCTTTCTGCCCTTTCGGCCTTTCTGAGGCTGCCTGATCAACCTTCTTTGTTCAAGTCCCCTATTGTAACAAGATTCTTGAAGGGCATCACACACATGTATCCACCTGTCCCGTTTGTGATGCCTCAGTGGGACTTGAACCTGGTTCTGACCTTCTTGATGTGTGCTCCCTTTGAGCCACTTCATTCCTGTCCTCTCCGTCTCCTGACTTTAAAGACGGCCTTCCTGGTTGCCATCACCTCTGCCAGGAGAGTGAGTGAGCTCCAGGCTCTTTCTGTCAAACCTCCCTTCCTGTCCGTTCATCCAGACAAGGTGGTTTTGAGAACTGGACCTTCTTTCCTGCCCAAAGTTGTCTCTGCTTTTCACATCGGGCAGTCCATCACCCTCCCCTCCTTCTTCCAGTCTCCGCATCCTTCAAAGGATGAGGAGCGGCTCCATCGTCTGGACCCAAAACGTGCGCTTTCATTTTATATGGATCGCACACGCCAGTTCCGGGTGGATGACCAACTGTTTGTTGGCTACGTGGGTGCGAAGAAGGGACGGGCAGTACATAAACGGACCATCTCTCGGTGGGTCGTTCTGTGCATCAAAGCGTGCTACTCTTTGGCTCGGAAGGAGCCTCCTGTTGGGCTGCGGGCCCATTCCACTCGGGCCACGGCGGCTACTACTGCCCTGGGCCGGGGAGTCCCTTTGCGGGACATTTGCCAGGCGGCTACGTGGGCCTCGCTGCACACTTTTGCGAGGCACTACTGCCTGGACAGTCAAGTCCGGAGGGATGGCTTCTTTGGCCGTTCGGTCCTCCAGGACTTCCTGGTGTAGGATTGTATCGGTTCGCAGACCCACCACCGGGGTTGGTATTGCTGGGGTATCTATTCTAAGGTAAGGAATCTAATACTAACCTTTTTCTTTCAGATGAACAAGTTACTTACCTTCGGTAACGATATATCTGTAAGAAACAGTAGTTAGTATTAGATTCCTTACCGCCCCGCCCATCCTCCCCGTTCTGCGAACTGATACCTAGGGTTAAGGACATCCCTTTCAGGGCCCTAGTTTCAAATGGCACCAGTGTTGGTTCTCACATGGCTCTGCGTGTTCTGGTGCGGAAAAGCTATGTACAAAGAACTGACGTCAGCGTGCGGAGGCGGCGTCTATATACTCCAGCGACGTCATCATGGCGCACGACGCCGACGACGGACGCGGAGCCGCAGGAGACGCCTGCAGACGACGCCTACCGATGCGCAGGGGTACTGCTACGCAAAAGTTTCCGGATCCAGACTGACGCCTGGGGATATTCTAAGGTAAGGAATCTAATACTAACTACTGTTTCTTACAGATATATCGTTACCGAAGGTAAGTAACTTGTTCTTCAGCCACACAGATGTTGCTCACTCAAGTTGGTCACAGCAATTTAGGATACAAATTCAGAGAAGCATTTTGTTAAGTATTCTTGTTATTGTGACGTCTTTTCATGTACATTAATCAATAGACCTACAGGACTGATGTATGTCCTATAGCCACTTGGGGGGTAGAGTTATTCCGTGTCTCTGTGCAACAAGGCAGGTGAACTCGAAGATTTCAGGCGTGCCCTGCGCCGCCAGGCCCAAAGGCCCGGTTCTTCAGAGTGGGCCAGATCTTTTACTCGCACACTGTAGAGATCGAGTACATCCGCACTTATTGCATCAAAAGACCCACCCTCAACTGTGACGCCCTTTCCACATGAAATGCGTTTTTAAAATTGGCGCCAGACAGAGCTTCAGATAGGCCTAGAGGAGCTGGAGTCTGTAAGTAGGTACCAATGCGTTTCTTTGACTTAGTAAGTGGGGGCAAGGGGCCCTTTTACCAACAAGAAATATCCAGCTATATAAAATCCTAAAATTGTCTGTACTTTGTTCTCCTATGTAGTCAGAGAAGTAATTGCAAAGCCTACACCTTTGACAACAGTGCTAGTTAACTGGATGTCGTCCACTCTAAGGCATATTCATTGCTTCTTTGCAGTGTAGATATCTATACAAACTGATTTGTGTTTTTTGTGTATCTCTTCCTGTAGCATTTGACTGATTAACAGACACAGAAGATGTACACATCAAATATAATATTTTAAGCTAGCAAAATATACAGTGTTTCCCTCCTCCCTTTCTAGCCTCCCAGGATCCCATTAGGTCATCCTGAGAGATCTGTAGGAAGTGCAAACTAATCAATTTATTTTGGAAGGATATAGAAATCAATGAGGATCGATATTGCGGCCAAGACGCTGCTTGGAAAATGGCAACAACTCGTTATTTGAACCACACATCGACTGCTGTTTACAGGCTATCTTACGATGAAAGGAACTAATTCAATTAAGTAGGGTAAGAATGAGGATACCTTGTATATTTTTTTTACCTTTGTTAGTTTCGATTAGAGCTAGGATTCTTTTCAACATCTATTAGTAAGATGCTTTTTACATATATGTTTTAAGATTGGTGGTCAAGTTGTGGGTAAGACAACATTGGCAGTCTTGATTTCCTTACACTTGGTGAGGTGATACACATGATAATGACTAATGATATAGATGGATATATAGCTAACATATTTGGTGTGTTAATTCGGAGACACAAAATAGTTTTTAATTGGTTGATCGTCATGATTGCTGGTACAGAGGTGTCTCATTGTGGGCAAGCAGCTCACATATGGTGTTTAGAGATTTTTGGCGTACCTTTTAATGAATTATTTGTTGTTGTTTCATTTTATTAAGCCATTCAGGGGATTGTTCCTCTCTAGGCTTTTTTTCACTGTGTCCTGATGATGGTCATGTTTACCCCTTGGCCTTAAGAGGCCAAAACGTCAACGCTTCCACCTCTGACAGTATTTCCAGAGCTAATTCATTTATATATCCATATGATTGTAGGATCAAACATGAAGATATTCAATTGGATTGTCAATTTGTATATTTTTGGTAAGGAGAAATTGATCTTCTTTTGATTCACCATGTAACTGTTTAGTTTGATAAAGTGGGGTCTGACAGTGATAATATGTGAATTTTGTAATTTGTGATTTGCAACCTAAGTATATATTGTCTGTGATTAATTATTTTTATATGTTTAAAAGAGAAATTCTAGTAACAAAGTAAATAAAAACATTTTGATTGGTATGCCCAAGTATCTCCTCATTTATATTTTGAATGTAAATAATGATCTTTGTCTATTAAATAGAGAGTTGGATTAGTAGAACAACAAAACATGAATCACATTGTAAGTCATCCATCCAGGAACATTTTGAGTTTTGAATTATTACCCAGTTTCCTGGGGGAATATTGGAGTGGCCTTTTTTTCATAAATAACTTTCTAAAAGTGGCATTTTAAAAGTTGCTACTTAAAATTAGACTTTACCAATAAAGAGGATTTTTACTTACAATTTCTCAGACACCAAATATGAAATGCAACCTGTTCCCAATCAATAGTTAAAACTTATGAAATGTAATAAGGCAACCCAATGTTATCTATCCTATGGGAAATGTAGGTGTCACAGTAGTGAAAAAACACATGTAAGAGTTATTCACTACCAGGACATGTAGAGTTTAAAAGTACATGTCCAACCTTTTAAATACATTTCACCCTGTCCTATGGCTTACATAGGGATTACCTTGGGGGTAACCTATATGCAATAAAAGGGGAGTTTAAAGCTTGGCAGAGGGGGTATATAACCAAGTCAAATGGGCAGTATAAACCTGTATTCAGGCTGCAATGGCAAGCCTGAGACAGGGTGCAAGGACTATTTAAGTGGGTGACACAATAAGTGCTGCAGGGCCACCAGTAGTATTTAATTCAAAGGCCCTGGATATATGGAATAGCAGTTTACAAGGGACTTATAAGTAAATTAAATATGCCAGTCAAGGGGAAGCCAGTTTTACCATGTTTAAAGGAGAGAGCACAAGCAATTTAGTGCCAGTTAGCAGTGGTAAAGTGCACAGAGTCCTAAGGCCAACAAAAAGGAATTCGGTAAAAAATAGAAGGGGTTAAGGCAAAAAGTTTTGAGGAAGACAACCCTAAGGCTGACTGGTCTCACACCACTGTTTTATGATGGATTTAGTACAAAATATCCTGATTGCTTCTATTTGTTACCCTGCGAGGTTCAGGGAGCACAACCCTATAAATTATTTTTATATGTGAAGCTTCTTTTACTGAACGGTGGAATAAAAATTGAGAATGAACAGTCTCAGAAGGATTCTGCTATTTTTTTTTGCAGTCATGAATCAGTTTGCGCAGAAAGAATGTATTGATAAATGATTTTCTGAGAAGTCGGTATCCGAGAGTCTTTTTCCTGGAAAATAAAATCCATACCCGGTAATTGAAAAAGAGCCCATAGCAATGAGTAGCAGCCTATTTTTGTTGACTATAAAATTATGTGTGGTACATTATCTGCAGGATCAATGCAATAAGGTGGACAATGAGATGTGTTGCTGTGACCCGTTACATTATTGGAGCCAGCCTTCGCAGAGAGGAACAAATGTGAATGGTAGACTTGGCCATTTTAAGGAATGGCTGTTGCAGGATTCAGGACCCTAGGGGTTCCTACAGAGTGAAAGACACGAGTCTTAGGGAAATAGATGGTTCAGAGTTATACAACATGACCATTTCAGTACAACCAATCCAACTTATCCTAATTTTCCATGTGATGTTTATTCATTTGTCTATTTATTTAGCTTTTTTTTTAAACACACTATACACCTCCGAATTTGGTGTACTTTGTATTAACTTATCTTCTTTAGTTGGTGAGGACTTAATGACCTATGTTTTTCTCGTTCCTATACCACTCACCTCCTTATTTGCCTTTGCTTTCCACTTTTGCCAGCTGTCATTTTGTTCAGCACTGATACACCCCTGCTCCTTTGCACCCATCTAACCTTTCACAGCTCCCTACTTCTTTTCATACTGTGCTCTGTGCACATCCCTTCACCTTACCCTTTCCTTGCATGCTTTCCCTGTCCCGCCACTTTCCGTGACCATCGACCATGCTTGACTTTACTCCTTCAGTGCCTGTTTCCCTTTCTTTCGTCCAGCTTTTTCCACTTCCAGGTATCTTTCCGGTGTCCCCTGCACACAGTCTCCTCCAGTCTTTCAGATACTCCACAATGCACATTTCACATTCAAGTCACTTATCAGCATCCAGAATAATGGGTACGAGGCAATGGCAGTTATTCTGCAGGGCTTTGATTACAGTGGAATTTCCAAACCACTTCTAAGCACTCTCCTGTCTTCCATCATTTCTAAATCTTTGAGTCTTTGTGGAAGCTGTAATTTACTCTTCGCTTAGCGGTGAAGCGGAATCCTTAAGAAATCAGCTCGAGTCCACCAGCGCAGGAACTTTTTTTGTAGATTTTTTTTTTAAGAATGCATTAGCTTTTTGTATAAACGAGATGATGTAGATCTCATCAAAAAAGGCAATGTGCTATATTTCCATAAAAATGGGAGCTTTAAATTAGAGACCAAGAAATCCTACATCACTGGTAGGTGCGCCACTTAAAGACCACCTCCAGCACTTCACTGTGGTGGCGTGGTCACAGCGATTGTCGCTGTCTTCAAGAAGTATCAGCCAATAGCACACCTTAGTCTCTTTCTTCTACAGCACCTTATCATAACCTTATCTTACTTTTTTTGGGTGGATGTTATGTAACTCTGTAGATCTAATCCCTCTTTCTTTGTTTTGCCTGTTTTTTTGTATGTGTATCTTTGCCTGATAACCTTGGAAATTAGTCCCTGCTAATCTAATGACATGACCTAGCTTCCTTTTTTGTCCTTTTTTCCTTTCTGTGTACAGTGCTTGTATGACATCACATAAAATATCTAAAGTCAGACCAGAAGACTCTTTAACAACCGTTTATTAAATCCCTGCTTATGCACTTTGAGACTACTGCAGCTATCAGCCTTGGTTAAAGTTGTCAACTACATCCCCCTTTAAAGTTGACATCTGGCATTGTGATTTCTGAAGTATATTTCACAGATCTAAATTTCCTCAGTCAGGAAAGCATTAATGAAAATAGATGAAAAAGTGGTTAGTCTTGTGTAAAAGAGCAACAAAAACTGAATTGGTAATAGGTGATTCCTTGCTGAAGAGGAGACTGCATGATAGTTACAAGGAATGTGGTTTAACTAATGTTACAGCCTTTGTGTTTTGTTTGACAGATTCATTATCATATTTATCTATTACTTCCTCGCCCCTTGTGTAATAGGAAATTGCCCAGATTATAGATTATGGGCCTGATTTAGAACTTGGTGGTTTTACCGTTGTCCTGCTGCAGCAGCGGTCCTAAATACTCTGTTGAGCTGATGGCGGTCCGCCCGGCGTATTTAGATGTTGCGGCTAGAGACAGAAGACCACCGTTGTGGCAGTCTTGTCAGCTGGCTCATAGCACTCTGCTGCCGCCAGGCTTGCAGGTACCTGCCTAGCAGATTTAGATGTTCCCATTGTGCTGGCGGTGTCCTGGTGGCGGAGTCATGACCATGTGATGTCCTTCTGGTATAAAGACAGTTAAATACTATGTACCGTTATCGTAAAAACATATAAATGTTGTGTATGTGTGGTAATGTATATGTAGGATTGTGTACTGTCTATTTTGTTGGATGTAAAATGACAGGAGGCGAAAGCAAATGTTACCATGCACTCCATAGGACATGTGACAAGAAGCCTACCTTCAATTTGGGTGACAAAGGAGTTGCTGGCCTTTGTGGTCAGGTAGCAGCAGCACAGGTAGAATCTGAAACAGTGGTTAATTTGTAAAAAAAATTAAATTAAAATGCTGGGACTCTCGTCAGGAAGCAGCTTGCTCCAGCCCATTTCTCCTGTTCACGCCCCGCAAAACAGAACTAACTACCAACCATGAAAGTGGGGAGAGGATATGTCATAATGGCCAGAGCTGCCGACTTCGGCCAAGTCTCGGCGTCAGCTCAAAATCCTGTGGTTCTGGGCAAATCACTTAATCATCTCGTGCTGACAATAAATTAATGTGTTCTTAACTGGTGCTCATTAAAGCACCGGTGACTCAAATTAAGCACTGACCTGGACAATGTGGTGCAAGATGGATTCCGTTGTGGGACCCCCCCCAAAAAAGTGAGTTTTCACCTCTTCTTTCCATTCCGCTGCCTTGAGCTTGGCGGTGATCCAGCCACAGTTGCCTCAATGGAAAGGCACATCATAATTAGGACGGCGGGAACCGTCGCGGGACACCCTCTGAGAGCCAGTTCTGCCTATCCCTACGCGGGAGCAGGTGTCTTGACAGAGTCAATGGGACTGCGCGGTCTTCCCTTCAGTGCCCAGCCAACATCAAAATCGGGTGGGCAGCCTGCCAAGGCAGTGGGCGGCGAGATCACCGAAAAAGCGGCGGCGGGACCCATTCTTCCAAGATCTAAATCAGGCCCTATGTGCCCCAGACTCAAACACACATAATCTAATAGTATCAATTGCTATTGCTTTCTCTCGGCCTGAATAACTGGCTGCAGTACCAATTTCATAATAGTGCATATTACCCATAAGTGGAATATAAATAATTGGTTTCATATCTAAACCCTCATGGGAAGAAGAATCTTGGAGTGACAGCATATGGTGCAGGTCCGTTCTGGAAATGTGGCTCAATGGTTAGAGCAGCAGACCCTGATGCAGAGGTCTGGCCGGGACCAGGGTTCAATTCCCGCCTCGGCGGGTCTCGGGCTCAATTTCCTCAGACCTGATAATTCTCGCCTCGGTGCCTATTCTAATCATAAGTCCCACTCTGCACCTCTGGGCAATAGCTTGCTTAATCTCTACAACGGCCCCAACAACGCTGAGGATGCCTGACTTCACCTTGGGGGTGCCCAGGAGTGGGCTCCTCACAGGGAAAGGCCAGGAAGGGTTCCTCGGCGGTATTCGTACAAGCGCCGAGATGCCTACGGGTAGTCGTGCGCTATACAAGTGCGTAATCATTTCATTTCATTTCAACTGCATCTTTCACTGCCTCTATATTGTGCTATTTTGATCACTAGTTGTCAAGCAGTTGCATCCTGTACTGGAGAAAAGGATTTGGGATTCTGTGCAGTTCATGACGCAGCACATGGGAAGTTAATGCGAGAAGGTCTCGCGAGGCGCGCGGCCACAGCTGGTAAGATGCATGCGCCACCAGCTGAGGATGAAGAGGGGCTAACGACAATGGAAGGCAGGTCTCCCAATCCGGTGCTTGAGCACACATTAAAGAAGACAGATTACACTATTAGTAGACTGAACTCCAGCGGTGGGGATTTCGATCAATGATGTGCCTTTTGCTTCGAAAGTAGAGTATTTTTGTTGCACACCTGATTTGAGTTTACGAGTGTGTTTATAGCACTTATGCTGCTTGCTGACTCCCAATCGACTACACCAAGGACAGCAGGGAGACTGTGACAGTTTGGTGTGATCTGGCCATTAATCTCATTTTTCTAGAGAGGGAAGCATTACCATCTATCATTCCCTCCTCACTGTAGGTTTCCTATTAGGGAACAAACAAAAATATCGTCCAATCAGGAGGCTGCAAGAAGCTGCTCTGCTCTCAGGAGGAGATATGTTCCATTAGTGCACCTTTTTTTGTGCTCATAAATTAGTGCCACTGAGTTTTTCAGTTGTACGTTCTTTTCTTTCAACTAACCAAGGCTTCTTTCCTACTTCTTCTGACAGCATTATTAGACTGGTCATTGCCTTTTGATGCAAGTCAATAACAGCTACCCATGATGCTTCCTAGTTTTCTTTTGGTGTGTGTATATCAAGAACAAAGTCTGAACTATGTTGGGTGTGGAGGGCGCGGATCCATCTCGCCCAGTCTACAGGCTGCTGCGCGGGTCGATGATTTTGCATGTTTTTTGGGGGAATATCTCGCAACCGCCATGAAGTGCCTACAACTTAAAGTGCAGGTAAATTTCCTACCTACGGTTGATGGTGATACTTCCTGTGATTTGCCAGCAACCTTTCTGCCTCAGATTCGCACCTGTGAGCGGCAGATGCATTGTGGGACACATCTACGTCCACCCCCAATTTTATAGCCTGTAACAGAAAGAGACCATGATTTCGTCTGTTTCCATGGCCACTGAAAAATGTTGACCATTACGCTGTTGCGTTACTGAAAGCACTGATCATAGAAAAGTAGTACCTTATTAGGTAACCAAACTTTATACACTTTACTAGGAAAAGAAAAATCGGTGGACTTTGTTTATCTTGATGACTCAACTGTTTGAGTTTTTTTACGATGGTTGAACAGGTTTTTCGAATAACCCTCAATGCGTCTTCTTTGAACTTATGTCTTTGGGTTGGTTAATCCCAGCAAGAATAGCTGGCATTTAATCATTTTGCTTATCCCACATGAGCGAGCGTGTCAGCCCTTTTTCCTATTTATTCTTTGAAAAATACCTTTCAATTAACCTGCCCAGGGACCTGTGGGAGTCTCTACACTTGTGAGTTCCAGTACAAGAAGCCGAAGCTATGTTACAATGTAATATTTGTTCTTTCTTTAGGTTTTGCTGCTATTTTCTGTTGCTTTTAATTCCAAAGCGTGCTCATTGGACCCCTGAAATAGACATTCCCTTTCCGTGACCTCTTCGATAACATCCAGTATGTTAATCATCTGGTCCATTGCAGCATCCCTAAAATACCTCTTGTGTTATTTTCCATGGAATACTTGTCAGACGTCTCATGTGTCGCGATGGCGTGTCACCCACTGTTCCAAACAGATGACTGTAATAAAACATGACAATCTGCCAGCACAAACATTTTCAAGTCAATCTTGCTGCCAATCATTGCAAATGAACATGTCCGCCCATGCAAGTTATAATATTTGTTTTCCCGCAGAACGCCTCAGAAAATGTTAGTTGGAGAAACAGAAAGGGACTGACTGGCTGATGTGGGAAATTCTGCTCACTTTCAGCTGTCTTTGTGTGTTTTTTAAAAATGTTTTTTAACTATGCCTGCAACAAGTGTAATCTGTCTGAGACTTCAACACTACAGAGGAATTGTCATTGGAAAAGGATACTTTTAGTCAGGGCTTTAAGCGGGCCGGGTCTCACCGGTGCTGAGCACCAGCAGTTTTTTTCAGGCGGCCTCGAAACGGGTCTCTATCGGGCTCTGTTTTGTGCCCTGGCACAGACATATCAATGTGCACGCGTGCACACTGCTCACTTCTCACTAGTGGAGAATTTACGGCATGACGTCATGCCAGGTGAGCGTTGTAGGTGAAGGGAAATCCTTATAGAGAGTCATTTGCTCTCTGGATTTCCCTTCTCTTTTTGAAACTCAGGAGCAGCAACATTGTCGTGGTGTCACCAGGGTTTTAAGTGGAAGCTTTTTCAATATTATATACAAGCTATAGTTACTGCTTATTTATCTTATGCAACTAACAACCATTGACAAAGCCAATAGTCTTAACTTGTTGTAGGTATGATGTTACTATCATGTATCTTGATGCAATGACAGAAACAGCAAAATACAAGTTGGCGGCACACTATGCTAAGCACAGATTTTAAACGTACATGTTTTTAAGCCACGCCCTTAATTACATTGGACCCACCCTTTTGAGAGACCCCCAGTTTTTTCATCCCACTTAAAGACCTGCTTTTAGTCTGTGAGCATGGCATCACGCCAACATCTTGGGGTGCCTACACCACATTTAGTACTGGATGAAGAATACATTCAAATTTCTCAGACAAACGAAGACATAGAGATTACCTGCAGAAACAACCCTAAAAATGTATTTACAATTCACCTACCTCAATCATTGGCAAAGCACCACTTACGATAGTCAACTCTGGTTGCATAAGCCTTATTCACAATATCACAAGATTACAAATACAAAACACCCTGTTGCTGTGTAAAGAAGGCTTCTTGTGAGTGGGAAATGTCACTGGGACTCATTGAGAATTGGAAAAAAGAAGACGAAAAGACCCCATTACCCCACCTTCACAGTTCAATATATCAAGGCTTTGCGATTGGTGGAATAAAAAACATAAATTAGGTGTGATGGTAAAGTAGGGATGAAATTCTGCTCTTTCTCATATGGTTTCATGGCTGCATTCTCAACGAATCACAAAATACATGTTGCTTCATGCATATTAATGAAGCGTGACTTTTTGTGAATCCTTGCAAATGGTGGTTTTGCGTTGTCCTCCATTTATACTTGCTTGGCAAAACCGGGGCCAGGCTGCCAAGCAATCGCTGTGCAGAAAAATAAAATGCAGACTACTTTGGGTCCCAACCATTGTACATCGAACCCTTAGTTTGTTATGTAGCCTTCTTCTGCTACTGACAACTACCTACAGAAAAGAGATCACGAGGTTTCATATGGCCAGACTGGGCGTCTGTACCAGAGTCTTTTTTTAAAAATGCTGAAAAGAGTACATCAGACTGTCAGAATGAGCCTTTTCATAGATAAGCATACATAGTCCGTAAACTGACGACTAGCAGTATAATTATCATGACAATAACTGCTTATCTGACCTGAATATCATTGTCATAATAGTGTCTAACCTAACTTGTAGGTCCTAAATATTGATTACAAAGGTATCACCTCACCATTGTAGACAGTCTACATCCAAAGGGATGATATTTTTATAAACCATATTTAGGACACGGTTTTTATGTCGGATTATATTTCTGACAGCAATGTTTATCCGCTAAAACCCAACAGCTGGTGGAGAATGACCTCCAATGCCATTTTTGCCACACATGATGCATTCTGAGGCAAGCGCCCCCTAAAGATCATCCCCTACATTACCGCCGCACAACAAAAATGACGTACAAGTGCTCCCTCATAATCCTCCCGGTAAAAACACATAGCCCTCCTGGGATAAAATACCTCGATTGTGGGACTGCTTAAAAATACTTTTTTTTAAGTCTAGTGAAAAACATCTCCACTCATGCAGGCTTCCAACATACCAATCCAACACCAGCAACAGACTCCAATATCCAACCAGTCTACAGAAACTTACCCTCAGGTTATGATCAGTTTTCAAATTATATTCGCCATGACCTATTTATTGTGTTCTCACTTATAAATATTTATATATGGTTGCTTGTCCTGTAGTATGCCTGAAGAATACTGAATTGGGAAAAAGGGTGACTGACTATCATTGCTATAAAAATGATGAAGTGAAAAAAACCGATATCGGAGCCGTGTACAACCCACATATTTTGTTTTATACTGCATGATGTACACCAAATTGTATATAATTAAATTTGACAATGTCTGACAGTGTCCATCCATAGTCGGCTGGCATTGGTCAGCTGTGGACTTTTGATCGGCATGTTGCTTCACCCCAACTTTCCATCTACATCAGAAACTGATTCAAGAGGTGTAGTGGGAACAAAAATAATATTTATAGGTACTAAGAATGCAAAAAAACAGCTTTTTGAAAGGTTACTTTACATTTGTTGTCATGATGGTCAAAGGAGTCATTTTGAGAATATTAGGAAACGCCTATTATACAGACCATTCGGTTCCTTTGTGCTGTAGTTACTGGCTTTTTGTGGACTTTAAAGTTTCTTTTAGAAAACAATGACTACCATATTGTTCTTGTTTATAGTGAAAAAATGATTTCCCTCAGGATAACACAGTTATTTATCTCCTCTGTGCTGGGTGTAAGTGTCTGTCAGGGGCATTAGCGACACATGTAAACAAAGATTATGTAAATGAAATAATACAGTAATCCCCTTATGTCCCCAACAGTTTAATTTGATACGCTTGATCTTATCAGGCCTGCGCGTCCATTATCATTACTTTCCCATTATCACTTTTGTCCGCGAGGCACTGCAAGGACCTGCCGTGCTCTCTTGTGTATGGTTGAGAAACATCTCGAGTGGTTACAGAGCAATCCGAGCTTGCAAAGTGCTTGAAACCGCCTTCTAAATTTGGAGCACCTCTGAAGCCTCATTGCATCTACATACATCTGTGGACGAGGTGCTGTACAGCCACCAAGGGAGTGGTCTGGAGCTGTAAGTACCCCCCACTTTGAAACAAAGTTGTGATGGGTCTAAGCAAGGGAATCAGATGAGTCCGACCCTCCCCCGAAGAGCTCCTGTGTTTCTTCCCTCCAAGCATCTATCCATTCATCCTTTCACCCATCTATCCAACTGCTGATTTCCACCATTTCACTTTTACAATGTCATCTATTCAATTTGTTATCTATTAGTCAGCCTTTCACCATTCTATCCATCGTTCACCCATTCACCCTTTCATCCACCCGTTCATCCAGCCTTTCATCCAACCACATCTTTTTATCCCTCCACCAGCCCATCCATATTTTCACCCACACATCCCTTCCCGCAACCATTAATTATTTTTCCCATCCACCCACCCATGCATCCTTCTATCCATCCACCCTTTCACCCACCCACACATCCTTTCTCCATTCACCTTTTCATTCACCCACCCATTAATAATCACTCCCATCCATCCTTTCCCCCACTCTTACCCTTTCCCCCACCCACACATCCTTCACCCACACATCCTTCACCCACCCACACACCCCCCACCCACCCACACTTCATTTCACCTACCAAAACATAATTTCACCTACCCACACATCATTTCACCTACCCACACATCATTTCACCCACCCATCCTTCCTTTCACCCAACCATCCTTTCACCCACCCATGAATCATCTCACCCATCCGTCCTTGCCCCCACCCACATGTTGTGCACTATAGCAACTGTGGAATACACAGGAGAGAATGTGGGGACCTGATGGGGAAAGGAATGAAAGGTTAACACAATAATGTCAAGTACCGCAACACACATCCTTTTCCCCACCCACACATACTTAACCCCACCCACATATCCTTCCCCATCCACCCATCCCTCACTTACCCACACATCCTTTGACCCACCCAAGAATCCCTTCACCCACCCAAGTATCCTTTCACCCACCCATGCATCCTTTCTCCAAGCCTCTTTCAAATATCCTTTCACGGAACCACCCTTTCACCCAACCTTTTACCATCCACTCTTTCACCAATCCTTCGTTTTAACCTTCCATCTTTCTTTCCCGATTCTTCAACCCATCTTTCTTTAGCGTGAATTATGAGTTTTTGTCTGCTGAGTTGCAGAAAGAGGCTATTAAGAGCTCCACCCCCGCTGAAGATGATAAAACACAGGGTTCAAAACACCCTTAGAAGCCACTATTTACCTGCCATTACTTGTTCATTCAACAAAGCTCTAGAAAGTAATGCTAATCCCACATTGCATGTAAATGTATTCAAAAACTCTTTTAGTGGACGAATGGAAGTACTTGAAATGGAAGCTTCATGTACTTCTAATAGTACATTCTGTTTCAGCAGGTCATGTTCTCAGAGGGCTGGTACGCTCTTTGTATATCAACTCTAGAAGTATCAAGATAATCATACTTTACGAGCCTATTTTAGTGATAGAAATGAAGCATATATTAATGAAACGTTCCACTTTCCCGGCTTCCTCTGTATGAGTCGTATATGTGTACTCACATAAAATATGGAATGTTCGTTGTCCTTGTGTTTTCGTGCCATGATGAGATTATTTTGGATATTTTTTCTGTTTCCCCCCTGGTCAAGGGCTCGGTCGTGGCACAAACTAACACCCCATAATATCTACATTTGGATTTCTGTTATCGTACACAGCTGCCTTACCTGACAATTTCATTTTTAAAATAGGAAATCTTAAAATGTCAATAAAGGTTACAGAAGGCTAAATAAAACAGAAATGAATAAAGGAGAATTCGAGACTAAAAGAGAGAAGGGACTTTCAAGCCAGTAAGAACCACAAATTGCTCCCAAATAATGAAAAGCACCCAAAAAGTTTCCCAGCCCTAAAGATTGTCAACATGTTTTGTGCTGCACCAAATTCATTAATCACAGCCCTCACAATCGAGGCATTTATCTGATCCCCTTAAATTGTGACACTTTCATTTCATTCCAGATTCTAACCATCTTGTAGAAGAAGGAAACGCCCTAGGGAGTATCCTATAGCGCTACAAGATTTGAACCTAGGACCTTCAAGTTGCATAGAGATTTCTACAGTAGGAATCCACTCAATCTTTCTAAATGGTTTTATCTGCTGGCCAAGTATCCACTGGTAAGCTCAGTGGACTATGGAAGCCCGCGAAGAGATTTGTACTCAGTCACGAACTTCTACGTCTCATGGTCTTCTGCATTTCTTCTTTTCTAGTGCATTACTGCCAGGTTGTAGCGCCTAGACACCCTAAGAGCATTAGCTCGTGCTCTGTAAATATAAAATCAAAGAGCACGAGTATATCAGCAGATATTATAGCTCAGTAGGCTAAGAAAGCCATTGACGAGGTGTGTATTTGATCGGTGTATCGGTAGGTTATGTAGCTCAGTCAGCTAAGAAAGCCTTTGAAGAGATCTGTAGCCAACAAGTGGCAGCTTCTTATAGTAGCTCTAGGGATTAGTATATCTGCTGCAGTGCACTATGCAATCCTCTGGTTACAGGTTTGAATTCCAGAAGATTGCTTAGAGGGTTGTTGGTTATGCGGAGGATGCAAAGACTAACAGGCAGCACCATTTCGAAACGTTGCAGACCAAACTTGTGTCGTTCTTCCATTTGTGATAAAACGAAAACTATTGAGTTAGATGGTAATTAACAGCTGTTATTGAGCACCAACAAACAATTGCTTTTTTGTGTGCTGGTCATTAATAGTAGAATTATTCATCAAAGCCCACAATACAGCGCATATATTCTGCATTCAGGAGACATTTTGCTTCTTTATGCCCTGAAACTCAGGAGGCATCGCTGATACAATGCCCCGGTTGAGTTAGAATAGTAAATTGCATTGTAAAGGATAATGCGTTGTGATGGAATGCGTTGTAAAGCGCTGCGTTGTAAAAGACTTTGTGGAGTAAAAAATGTGGGGTAATGGCACGCGTTGTAAATGCGTGTGGAGTAAAGTGACATATTCCTGCCAGGGTGCTGGTCAGAGAATGGAATCCTAATTGCTGCCAGCCTGGCTCTTTGCCTTTCTCCTTTCCTCCACCTGATCCGAGGCTGATAGAATCAGCTGCAAGAGTGCGGCCTCGAACCCGAGCTGGTGCCGGTGCGGCCCATCGGTGCAGCTTGAAGCAGGTCGAGGCTCACTGGCAAAAAGAAATGCCTCTGGTCTGTCTGAAGACAAAAGAATTCCTTATGTTTTTGCCCAACGTAAACTTCAGACAAATTTGCTATTTTGAAGGTTACAGGCCAAACGTATTGTGAACTTGTTGCTGTTTTTTTTTTAATACAAAAGATGAAATAAGCATAGACTAAATAACAAGCGCTGGCAAAGCCAATAGGTTTCACCTATGCGAGATCAATTGGCTTTTTGAATGTTTTTTAGCCATGGCGAACACCAGTGCGGCAGCTCTGTAACATGGCTGAAAGCTAAGAAAATTAAAGCACTATGACGTGGCCAGTGTTGACCCTGTCCTCGCACTTTTATTTTGTTTACTTTCAGCCATATTGCACTGCGGCTGCGCTGCTTTACAATATGGCTAAAAAAAGACACAAACACTTGATCCAGTTGTTTCTTACAATGCCCTTAAATAGGAACCATGGTGTTTTAAACCTCACAAAACCGGAACCCCCATTGGTTCAAAACATCATTGTTATGTGAAACACCAATTCTTGGTTGCGTCATTTTTTTCGTTTTGTGGTGTCTTTTTCCACTTTTGGTTTAAAGCAAAAACCAGGCACATGATACTATTTTTTTTTAATTCTTTTTATTTAAACCAAAAAATAAAGAATTTCACCACATTTTGTCATAGTTCCACGTCATTACATTTCTATGATGGTATGTACTTTTTATTATACGGTTTGAGTGTCCTCTCATTCAGTTCAAATACTTTGCTATTTGGAACACAAATGGAAGTTTACTATGCGACGTAAGCAATTTCTCCCGGCAGTTTAAACAAGCATTGACAATGCCAGTGGGTCTCGCTTACCTTTCCACCATGCAAGCGAAACCAATTGTCATTGCCAATGCTTGTCTATAGTGGTTTCAATGTCTATCGAGATCAGTGTTGTTTCTGCCACATTTCTGCTGCAGTTTTCTGGAGACCAGTAGGTGACACAGTGAAATGGGGCGACAAACTGGTGTTCTTTAACCCGTTTGCTGCTTGGAACGTTCAGCGCCAGTGCTGAACGTTCGAAGAAACGGGTGCGGCCGTTGGACGTGACCAGCACCAGGGAGGTAGCTTGCGCGAAGTCCAACGTCTGACGGCAGCAGCGAACGGGTTAAACATGGCTCAGTTTCCTTAGATGCAATGCTGCGTGTGGAGCAGAACTTATGTCGAATCTACCAAGGCTGAAACCAAAAGGCACTAGTGGGCGGGTCGAACACAGAAAAGCAGAAAACCAACAAATAAAAGCAAAGCACCTGAGACTGATACGAACGTCATCCAATCTTGAGCTAAGCTCAGTGGAGAATTATATCAAAATTGAGACATAATGCCATCAGTGTGCACCCGCAAAACTCTGTAAGACAAGGTACAGGTCAGCGAGGAACTAAAGGAATCCCACTGCCTTAGTGTCTACTGAGCAGTAGCTGCGTGGGTCACAGTGGCTGAAGGTGGCGGCCCACCAACCAGGGTGGAAGAGAGAGACTGAGCCCTACCTTGCTGTGCACTTTGAAGGTAGGGGCCTGAGACTACTGCCCATCTTCCTCCAGCTGCTGCAAGACTCCCACAGGATAAGACAACCAGTGGAACTTTGATGGAACGTTCAATGAACCTTTGACAATTCCCCAACCTTGACCGATGCCCGGTGGAGCTGTCATATGCAGCTATAGAGGAGTCTGGCCCTGGTTTCACCCCCTCGGCTGTCACCTACCCAGCCGGTCATCTGAGATTGTTTTCCTCGTTTCCCCGTTGTGGTCCTTCCCTCCTCCGCCTCCTCCCTCCGTGATTCTTTGATTTATTTGATGTAACCATGTAACCTGTATCTCGCGGATCCTCTTGTAAAGCGCTCTGATACCTCTGGGTCTAGCCAGCGCTATATATAAAACTTTTCAAATAAAATAAATATATAAATAAATAACAAGGCTATCTGCAACAAGGCTGATCAAAAAGAATGCCACTGGGTTGGTTAAAAGTTTGAACGCTCGAAACAGGCAGGTTAGCAAATGCTATGTAAAAACAATGTGTTATTGGCATAGTGTAGAATAATGGTCATGCTCAATGTTGCATTAGTCTCTTTCTTGCCTCTGGCACAAAATATGTACTTGAAATTACTCTCACTGGTGAGTGCTTTGCAATAGCTAAAGCGGGAAACATCATTTTCAACGAAGGCATTACTACGCGAGACGTTTACTACGAGGCACTTACCACGCAAACGTCTTTACCACGCGTATGCCTTCAACAATCGTCTTTACCACGAAAGAAACGTCCCGGTCAACAATCCTACGTTCTGCGTGTATTAAAAAGAAAAGTCCTTTTTTTATTTTGATAGGTGTTTTCATGCATAAATTAAATAAGTGATAAGTAGTGAAGGGGTGGGTGTAAAAATAAAAAATTAAAAAAGGGGGGCTGGGGGGGTCTCCCCCCCAAAAAAAATCAAATAAAAAACATTTAAAAAGGGGGGGCTGGGGGGGGTCTCCCCCCCAAACAAATATGAAAAATCATTAATGATTCTACATTATAAAACAATTATAATAGATAAATGAATGTGTAAATAAAACGTGTATTACTAATTAACAAATGATGTTATTTGTCGAAATATTCAGCCATCTTGCTTGAGGGTCAGTGAAAGTGAAAAAAGACAAACAATGTCACTAGTGAAGACGTATTTTTTTTTGCCTATCAGTTTCATTATGTTTATTTAAGGGTTTTTTGGGCATAATCGACGCTGGATGAATACTCACGTATTTATGCGTGGTAAAATGCTGCGTTCTATTTTTCACCGTGGTAAAGACTCTAGCGATGTAAAATACGCGTGGTAAAGCCATGCGTTGTATTTGATATCGTGGTATCGTCATATATTCAGCTAAAGCAGCAGAGCGAGTTTTTCTGCTTACATTTCCCTGCCCTTATTTTTTTTATTGTGTTCATTGTTGCAGCTTTTACCTCTTGTGAGAACAAAGGCACGGGCTGGGTACACTTGTGCCTTGATCACACAACAGAGTGTGTCCCTAAGAGGGGACCCCACAGCACACTGAAAGAAGCATGATTCATCCTGAACGTCCACAGTGAAAGGGGACAGGAGCAATCAGTGTAAATTTATCTTCTCTGAGGACAAGAGATCAATCAACCTGCTTTTCATTCTAGCATGAGAAAAAGCCACAGTGTCTGAGTGACGAGAAGTCGCTTTCTAAACAAAGTACATATTTTTCTTTATTTCTCTGTTTCATATAGTGAGATCAAGACCCGAATGTGTGGTAAAGTGCTTTGCTTTACATAGGGAAATTTACAATGCATAATCATTTCAAAACACTGAGGCTAAGTTACAGGATGACAGTATACTTGGGCACGAGAGGTAGTATTTTTTTTCAGCCAACAAGGAGGCCATGCATGCCAGCATTTTGGAAAAGGAAAGTGAAAGACTTTTTTTAAAATAATCAGGACCCCAAAACTGTTTTTAGCTACTGCGGAGCCCGAGCAACCTTGGCCGATGCCCGGTGGTACTGTTCTATACAGCTATAGAGGAGTCTGGCCCCTTGGCCGTCACCTACCCAGCCGGTCATCTGACATTGTTTTTCCTCGTCTCCCCATTTGTGTCTCCTTCCCTCTCCCTCCGCTTCCCTCTGTGATTCTTTGATTCAAACTGATGTAACTATGTAACCTGTAACTCGCTGATTCAACTGATGTAGATAACAAAACTGTTTGTACCTACCATGGAGCCTGAGCAACCTTGGCCGATGCCCGGTGGAGCTGTCCTATGCAGCTATAGAGGAGTCTGGCCCCTTGGCCGTCACCCACACAGCGGGTCATCTGACATTGTTTTTCCTCGTCTCCCCATTTGGGTCTCCTTCCTCTCCCTCCGCTTCCCTCTGTGATTCTTTGATTCAAACTGATGTAACTATGTAACCTGTAACTCGCTGATTCAACTGATGTAGATAACAAAACTGGTTGTACCTACCATGGAGCCTGAGCAACCTTGGCCGATGCCCGGTGGAGCTGTTCTATGCAGCTATAGAGGAGTCTGGCCCCTTGGCCGTCACCCACACAGCGGGTCATCTGACATTGTTTTTCCTCGTCTCCCCATTTGTGTCTTCTTCTCTTCCCCTTCGATGGAACAATGATGACGCCCCCTGGGCGGATACCAAAACTGTTTGTACCCTCCGCGGAGACTGATCAACCTTGGCCGATGCCCAGTGGAGTTGTCCTATGCAGCTATAGAGGAGTCTGGCCCCTTGGCCGTCACCCACACAGCGGGTCATCTGACATTGTTTTTCCTTGTCTCCCCATATGTGTCTCTTTCCCTCCCCGTTCGAGGAATATTGACGATGCCCCCTGGGCGGACACTAAAACAGTTTTTACCTACCGTGGAGCCCGAGCAACCTTGGCCGATGCCCGGTGGAGCTGTCCTATACAGCTATAGAGGAGTCTGGCCCCTTGGCCGTCACCTACCCATCCGGTCTTCTGACATTGTTTCTCCTCGTCTCCCCGTTCGTGTCTCCTTCCATCACCTTTCTCCTCCCTATGTGATTCTTTGATTCAAATTGATGTAACTATGTAACCTGTAACTCAGTGATTCAGCTGATATAACTATGTATCCTGCAACTCTCTGATCCTCAAGCCCTCTGATACCTCCGGGTCTAGCCAGCGCTATATAAAACTTTGCAAATAAATGTATTTCTCCCATTAACTTCTGTTGCGGCCTGCATCTGGTCTGCTGGCTTGTGTGGAACTTGGAAGTATGCTGCTGCAGGTGCTTTTTCCCCCATACCTGTCACAAGCACAGATAAATCGCTATGGTAGGCAGAGAGAGCATAACAAAAATGTTGTGCACTTGCTTGCAGGAGCAGGTTACTGGCAGTGCATAATCTGAGTAACACAAAACCAGTCGTTGCAGTCTGAAGCCCGCGAGAAGTCTGGTTTTTGCATGCAGGAATCGGGAGGTGGGAGACTAGCCTTGAAATCAGTAATCTTCCGCCTGAATCGGGAGGATTAGCATGTATGGGAGGTCAAACAGTGAATGGCGAGGGAGCCAGGCTCATAGGCTTCCTCTTCATTAAGGAGAATTCACCTGTCATTATGGAGTAGTTTACACAGGTCTGTTTAGGGTGAGTTTGGGACATTTAACTGCGGGACAAACTCTGACGCGCTCTGGATTCCGCGCGGTGATTGACGTTTGTTTTTTCTTTTTATGGGGGTGCTCTGCAAGACCCCACTGCCCTCACCACTGTGCCTGCAGGCATTTCGGCCCCTACAGCTGCAACGCTGTTGAATTAAGTGCTGCAGTGTGGGTAGCAAAATGTCCATCTGCATAATCAACGCGGGTCAAAGTTTGCGTATGGTTTAGGGTCTTCTTCCAGCCATGTAGTTGGGAAAGATGATAATTCCAGAAGGAGTTCATGGGAGTCGCTTCCCCTGTCAGTCCAGTTCCAGGTCAACTTATTAGCAAATATTGTGTATTTGAAACAGTTGTCTTCTATAAAGCTTTGAGTAAACGTGGGAGCCCATGCTGAAGAGGTCCATGCTCTCAGCACTCAAGACTCTCAAGCCGTTCAGGTACAGTATGGCACATGGACCCCTCATCACTAGAAAACAAGTGCATCCCACCGCATATCCCCCAGAGTACCCTCTATATTTGGGTCAGCCAATAAGGGCTCTTCTCATAAATGCTGTGACGCACACTGGAATAAGCTCCCCTGGGTGTCACCAGTCTACATGAAGCGCCATGCTTGTGGGTTGCAGGTGGCTGGTGGGCTGTATGTGTGTATTTTGAGCAGTGATCTTTGTCGAGGTGAGCAATGCTTAATTTGTAAAATTAATAAATATGTGCAATATCCCCAAATACCTAGGATCCTGCTGGCGAATGCCGGGGTTGCCGTATATCAAGGCTGTCTTGATGCCTCCTCATGCCTCTTTCTTCAGTCACTCCTGACTTTCATTTTCATCCCAGCTTTATCCTTCTCTCACAGTTTTTATCTTCTGTCTTTATCCATTTCTTGACTTTCCATCACGATACCATTGGTTATGTCCGATTATCTAAAATAAACCTCAGTCCCCAAAAATGAGTGCTAGTACCCACCACCGGCACAGATTTTGCACTGGAGGTGAAGTCGGAAATCGGATGCATTTTGACAGTTTAGAGCCTGATATTTTCAGAGTTAAGGATCACGACTCAAGCATGATACGTGGCTGCAACACAAGCAATCCTCATGAAACCACTAGATCAATGGTGCCGTCATATGCTTGTATATCATTGTTCACGCTCCTATTAACTCAAACTAACAAGAAGCGCAACTGATGGACTGAGCAGAGATCCCATGCCCATGGGCTATATAGCTGAAGAGGTCTATATTACTAGTCAATGATTGAACTATTCATACTTATCTATGGTCGCCACATCTCAAAGCTTAAGCCGACTTCACAAAAATCAGCAGCGGTGGAAGCAGTAAAGCCAAAAGTGGCACTTTTTGAAGGCAGCAATGGGCAGCTGCTTTATGGTGACTGCACGTGACCAACAGAAATCTTTGTAGCAAAGCTACATGAAGTGATCCAGTCGAAGAGTGTGTAACTATGAACCATGCCCAGAGTCTTTTTTACAACCACAGAGTGCAGCCAACCTGGACTTCGAGGTATTCTTCATCTCAGTGGTGCTTAATTTGCGCCAGTGTTTGCAGGAGGTGGGCATTTGTACTGCTTTCTGGGTACCAGTACTTAATTTTTCATCATCAGATTCGGCAAGAGCAAGAAAGAGAAATGCATAAAAGGGAGAAAGAAGGAAAAAGAGAAAAGACGGGAAACGATGACAGGGATGAAAAGTAACTGTAAGAGTGAGATAAGGAGACAGGAAGTGTAGGTGGTGGAAGATGAGGCATGAGGTGGATTCATAATTAGGCAGCTTTTGGTGTAGGGCAACCCCAACAGTCGGCTCTTAGGATATAATGATGGCTCCTTGCTCTTAAGTCTTTTTTCAAATATACACTGTGCACTCTACAGTGTAAATATTGGGCCATTTTAAGGTGTTACCCATTTTTTCCAGATACATTTAGACTGCTAACCACCTTTTATTCTGTATTTATTTTTAAATATGAATGGAAATATTTCTCTTGGGGAGTTTTTTAAAGCTGACACTAATGATTTCCAGGCCAGTGGCTGTGCAGATTGACAGGTTGCATTGGTGATAAAATATCATTCACGGATTCTGATAGCATTAAAATCATGGTTTTAAGTACGAGTGCACATTTATTTCTTAAATAAATGTGGAAATAAACAACTTACAGCTCCATGTTTCACAAACCCCAAAATAAATCTGATTAATAATCACAGGTAGAATCAGCAAGACATAAATCAGGATAAATACAGCCGGAAATGTTTGAAAACATTTAAAAAATCAATACCATGAAACTCATAAGCCATAGGTGTAAATCAGCTGCTGGAAAGGCGTTCTTTGTTATTTCTGGAAATAACTCTGATTCAGTAGATTTGTCATCCTCTGAAAACTTTCATCACTCCTCCTTCCCTGGTGAACTGTATCGGGGCCTGCAGCTCGTTAATCCAGGTGGTGTGTGGATGCAAGGTCTGTGCCACAAAGAGGTGTTCACTGGCTCTGGCTTTTGCGAGCTGTGTTCTTCTAACTCTTGAATTCGGGAAAGATGATGACATTTGGCTGAAAGTAATGTGAACTATTTTAACTATCAAATTAGTAAGATGTAATGTTCTCATTGTTGATTAAAGTGTATTTGTGACAATTGAACTACAGCTTGTAGTCCTTTTAGACATATTTGGGACATGTGGCTTAGCTGTCAAAGACAAGAAGCCACCACAATCATAGAACGAAAGATCACACGTCTTCTGATTGGTGCCCGCGTGTACCAAGCTCCTGGTTGCCATCTGAATACCTTTGAATATAAAGATAAGGAATCTACTCTGCCTTCATTGTGCAAGTGTGTTGCCTAATCGTTTTGTGTTGATAGTTTTTCTTATTTTTACTCAGACTGCTGCCGAACTTCTATGAATGATATTGAGTTTCTGCTCCTCCAAGTAGAGCTGCCACTGGATGCGGATTGTGACCGACCAATTATCTAAGGGCAGAAATGCCAACACGCATGTCAAGAACTACGACACCCACAGGCTGATACTGGGTGAAACCATACTTTGACATTGTTCCATGTTTCTGGTTTGATAGTTTCAGTCATTGAGTTTTTTCACCAGCTCCAGCAAGGCCGGCACTATGGATGTTTCAGAGACAAGCTTGTAGCCTTGACGAGTTAGCCATCCAAGCTCCTTCAGGGCCTCATTCGCCAACACACCAGTAGCTTTCATTGTACCAGTTGGTACTCTATGTGAATGGAGGGGATTGTTTGGTGACAATGCTTTCCTCTACAAAACCCTTTAATCCTGTCAACACCTCTTAATCCCCTCAGCTCTCTGCACCCTTTCAAGGGTGAGTGGTTGATTAGCTTGTTCCTGAACATCCTTTTTGTAGGGCGTGTCAAGTCTTTCAAGAAGGAACCTAACTCCACGCCGGTGACACTGATTAGTTACTTCAAAATGTCCTTGAACTGCCAGGAATCATGTGTCAACGTTGTACCCTGTGACAGGCTGAAGATGAGAGATTTTGGCCCTTCCCAGTGGAGTAAGGAGGAGAGCTGAATGAGTTCCACCATCTCTGCATTAGTAGGGGCTGTCCTCAAGCTTGTCCCATTCCAAGATGGCTGTCTTTAAAACAACTCTTTATGGAACAGAGGCATCTTATTCTCCCTCGAGGTTGAAGACTGCGAGACTCAGGAAGACCTAGCTCTTCTTCTCCACTTTCTAGAGTGATCTGTTATAATTAGAGTCCATCAGTTTGCTTAAGGGTAGGAAAGTGTGACTCTCCTGCATGTCCAGAGATACTATGACAGTGGGGAGGACAGTGGGTCAGTACCAGGCTGTACTGCAGAGTAAGAAACATCTCTCTTTCACAAAGCTCAAAAACAATATAGACATAACCACTCCAACAAGAAACAATTTTTCAATGAAATAATAATACCAAAAATAAAACCTTTTTAGGGCTGCACCATGGTTGCAGACAGAGCGTTCCCTGCACTGCCACTCACTGAAGGGGAATGAAAGGATGCGGGAATTGCAAACTGGAAGATGGGCCTGAATTAGCCCTCACTGGCAGCTCCCTAAGTAAGGATATACCTTGAACCTACTAACAGTAAGTTTCTCCTTGTGCATTGTACCATGGCAATCCATTATATATTCCGTTCTGGGAAATAAGTTCGGTGTGGACTCCAAAGCCCCGAAGATCCCAGGAAGGATGTTCCTCTAGCGATGAATGTTGAATGTCTCTTGAGTGGCCTGGCTCCCTGTGAACATGAGCTGTGCAGAAGGGCCAATAAGGGGGCCAGCATTTTTTCAAGCTAAATGGGGAGAGGGTGGATCTACTAAATGCTGCTATGGAAACGCTGTTGCCTTTAGTGTTACTAATAAGGAGGCGTGTTACCGCCTGCTGTGAAGCATCCCAGAACCAGCAAGGGGCGGGGTCACAAAGACTCAGCATGTGTCGCAAATATTTCTGGACTTTGATGCCCGAGCTTCTGATTTGATCCCCAGCTCTGTGTACTGCTTATTGTGGATACAACTCATTCTAAGCTTGCTCTAAAAGGAGTTAATCGAACGCTTTAGCCCATGATCGGTACAGAGCCAAAGGAGCACAGAGGAAAGAGAGCGACATAGCTTCCTAAAGAGCTTGCAATCTATAAGGAACGACGTGGAAATGACACGTGAAATGTAGCACTCACAGAGTGCTTGGGGTCTGTTGCCTCATCAATACAGATCAATAATGGTTTACAGCCTGATTGTTTTCAGTGCAGTGAACAAAGCTCACATTTGATTGGCTGCTTGACACTGATTTATTATTCACATTTGTCACTCTTATCCTTTTTGTGTCTGAGAAGTAAAGTGATGGAGTGCGAGAACAGAATCGACATACAAGAAAGACGGTATACAGTGACAAAGTGGCATGGAGCCAGTTCAATTTTTCTTATGAGGAACTCTTTTGTTGATATTCTCAGACCTGCTGATCATGGAAAAGTTTCCATTGTGTGATAAAATTGGTTGAGGGTGGTGAGGCTTGGGACAGAGGAACGCCAATCATGGGTGGAGCACAGCCCTGGAGAGAGGGAAAAATTGTGGATCGCAGGCACTGCTGCGTCTGCCACACCTACTGCAGTCCCAACAGGTCAAACGAAGGTACTGACACTGCCTTTCATTTTCGAGAGGCTGTTTCAAAACCTACAGTGGACGGCAAGTTTAGTATCGCTACGCACATGCTGGAGACCTTCTCCGTTTAAGAGTGTCCAGCTACCTTTCGCTCTGTTGCTATAACCTCATCCCCTACTGCCTATATGAAGTACACCAATGCTGTCAGACACATGCCGGCACTAGGATGCCATAGTGATTCTTTCTTTCTTCAGTCTTCCACACAACCATATTTCTACACCTCTCCCCCACTCTCTCTCCATATATACAGATCACCTTTCCTGATCTCTCTAATTCACCTGTTTTTTTTAACCTAATTTCTCTCTAAACCTCTCCTCCTTTCTATATCTCTACTAATATCTCTCCTAATTTCTCTATCAGTTCTTCTCTGCCTAACCTATCTACCTTGCTCTACTCTACTACACAATTGTAGCATCCTTTTACCTTCCTCGCCCTTCTCCTTTTACCCCTATATGTCTATAACTCCCCTCCATCTCTATCTTCTGTTCAACTTTGTTTCCCCTTCCACATTTTTTCGTCTAATAATTTAGCACTCTTCCTCACCCCTCTCTCTTACTTCTTTCCTCTCTTGAACCTCTTCTAAGTCTTTCTCTAGCTACTTCATCTTACATCTCATTTTCGTCTTGCAGTCTCCGGTAAACTCTGCCTCGTCTTTCCACCTCTCAGTCTAATACCCATCTTTCTCCACTTTCCTGCTTTGTGTCTCAATGCTTCTAACTCCCCCCCCTCTACCTCCTTATATACACCATTACCTTTTTCTTTTCTGTATTTCTACATCTTGCTATTTATCAGTAATGCACTTCTCCCTACCTCACCTCTTTCTTGAACCCTTGTTCTTCTTCCTTGCACCTAACTCCTCCTCACCTCTTTTTCAACCTCTCCTATTTATACCTCTTTGCTCATCTCTCCTCGTCCTAACCTCTGTGGGACTCTCTGTCCCTCTCCATCACACTCTTTCTCTCTCCCCTACCACGTATTCGACAGAATTAAGTCACTCCTGAAGGGAGAAAGGCACAGCCAGAGCAGGTGCAGGCTTGAACCAGGGAATGGCATATTGGACAAAAATATCACCAGAAGGAATTTAAAAAATCCTCTGAGGAATTTTTTTCCCCTTATACTTTTAATCGTGCAGCGAGAATTACAATTGTTAATGGATTTGTGAACCCGGAAATAAGACACTTCTAAACACAGTTAAAATCCCTGTGAGCTTCTCTTTTTATACTGTACTGCATGTCTTAAGCAAACATCCACCAGTTCATCTTTCCAGTGTCTTTCTCAGAATGGCAGGAACTGGTAGACCAGGCCCTGAATTTCACATAAACAGCGTTGTGTATGAAAAACCATGTCCACATCAACAGATCAGAATGATTGGCTTTCAGTCATCATTTTGCAAGGATCATTCTTGAAGCCCTGGAGAGCATGTGTTTGTAGGGGTACAAGTAACTGCCAGAATGTGGCCTAGCACGTTCTCAGAGACAAATGACCTTTGAAGCTGGCGCGATTCATAACCAGGGCACATCCAAACAATCAATGCACGTTCGCGGGATACGGTCCAATGCCATTGCTCATTCTGCTGGATAAAAGTTCATTTCCTAAATTGGTGTCTCTGCCCTTTGAGTAGGGACGGGACATGTGGGCTGAAAGGGCTAGCATTCTCTGGAGGCCATCTTTGAAGACGTGACAACAGTATAGTCGTATGACAAAAGCTAACTGTTTGAATTCTGTATTTTGAGAGGACGTATGGCCCACACAGGTGCCCATGGACCTTTTTTCTGACAACGTGTTTCATATGTCTATGTTGGAAATGTTTGTTTACACAACTTTCTTTTGCATCTAACAAGATGCAGAGTGAGCCAACTCATGGTTATAGTCATTCTTTAATAGCAAGGCCATTAGAATTGTGCTCCACGGAAAGACCAAATTATGGGGGAGGTTTGACAAAATGATGTGGCAAGAAAGGACGAGTTATGTGGTGTACAACACATTTGAGATACTAATACTTCATAATTTTGTCATTTTTAGTCCTTGCAAAAGAGAGTGCGTCTGTCTGTTGCGAGATGTGTTACTCTCCTTCTCAACTTTTTCCTCCCCATGATCTCTGTGTGGCTTCCCCACCCGCAGCCTCCGTGTTGCTTTAGTACCACCGTGCTCCTTCAGCCACCCCTGCCCCGTGTAGCTTTCATGTCCCCCTGTCGTTGTTGCTTCTCCCACCCTGACCGTGTTGCTTCCCCCCAGAAACAAGCGCACACATGTGAGGGATATGTACCTATAAAATGATGCCAGTCTTTTTTTTTTTGTTTTAACGTATAGCCATGCTGCATAGCAACAGGGATGCTGTACAGCATACCTAAAAACCATTGACAAAGCCTGTAGGTCCCATAGGTGAGACCTATTGTTTTGCCAGTTCTTATTACATATATTAACACAGATTGAGCTAAGGTTTCACCTCATTAGTACCAGATTAACACCCAAATACACCAATAAACAACTGAAAGGAGTTGTCAGCCTTTGCAAAGAGCATTCCACTGCACACCGGCATGTGTTGCCGCATGTTAGTAACTTTTGATCCTGTTGAGCTAAGAACATCTTTTTTGTTAAAAAATGCTAATCACTAAGCATATAATGGATCTTTTGGCATATCCATAATTATTTGGAAAACGCTGTAGCTGGAGAATCGCATAATTCCAGTGACACTGGAGAAAAATTATGGTAATGCAGGAAACTTTGTTGTCAGCAAGTTGGGCGGGTGGCCGTCTGAGGGTTCCTCCCTTTATGAAAAGGTGCGTTGAAACTTTTTTTTTGGATGGGTGGTAGGATGGATGACCGGAGGATGTTTGTGTGTGTGTGTTTTATCCCTGCAGTGCGCAGGTTCCACTCCTAGTGTAGTAAGCTCAGCCTTTCATCCTTCTGTTTTGAAGAAAATGAGTACATGTAGTTTAGATTAAAATGAGCACCTGTTACCAGTGAGAGACAGCTATGAGATTGTGGGAGCACCATCTCGGATATGGCTGATGATAATAAATGTTGTTATTGTTTGTTGTTACTATTATTCTGATCATTCCCATCAGCAGCAGGTCACCATTTCCCAGATATATTCAACAAAACAACCAAAGTTATAGTTTTTCAGGTATCTGGAACGTTTGCCCACAAATATTTATTTCATGGAGCATCTTCCTTCACTCAGTACAGTGGTAGTACGTTTGTTTTGTGGTTACAAAAGATGGATTTCTTGTTGAATAGCAAATTATGACGTTCACAATATTATATGAAATCAAATATTTGTTGGTAAATTTTTCTCGTAATTTCGACAGGTATTATTTATATGGTGAAATAGTGAATGAGCGCCATTTCGTAGCAAATATATAATCCGGCCTCCCAAATGAAATTAACTGGGCGTTGTTCATGCTGCATTCATCATTTGGAAAGTGTACACGCGGACCATTCATCATAAATGTTTTCAGCATTCATAGTAGTGCAGTAGTACTATTATTTATGCGTGTTTACTGTGTCTTTACTGAGTTGGATACCAGCATATTCCACTATTGTGATTTACAAAATGGCGGATGCCCACATTAGAACGTGTGCGGGCATACGCGCATGCACGCTGTTCTGTTTTGAAGACCACAGGAGAGTTCTGATTTTCTTAGGTGTGGTGTATAGGGTCTGTGCGCTGCAGGGATTTGTAGTGGGTAGTAAGAGGTAAAAGTAAAATATAGGAGAACTTTTTTCTATTCAAGGAACTGATTCATTCGAGCGTGGAGGACTTGTGAAATGCCAATGTCAGTTTAAGGATAAAATATTCATAATTTCTCACAGATACTAATTTACATAGTGTTGGAGAAAAGATTCAATAACACCTCTCTCATCATGTAGAGTCCAGTGACGGTTCTAAAAATAGAACATTTCAGTGAAGGAGGGCTGCTTTTACAGACATATGACCGCCCTTCAAGGGCAGGAACTTCCCACACTTGATCAGAATACTTTATTTTGTGAGAAGCACATATTTTTTGTAATTACATGTTTTATAGATCTAGCTGAAGGTCGAACTTTAATGTGAAAAATCGGATATATTAAGAATTTACAGTGATTATAAATGTGTTTGAGAGCCTGTGCCAACCTTATCAGTCACTGATTGCCTCGCAAGACCACATGCATAATAAATATCCTAGGCGTTAATAATGCATTCACCAAACACAGGTACTTTAATTGCAAAAAATTAAACAATTCGACCCTATCCTTCACAGGTCCAAAAGCAAATTATTGCCCTATATCTCCCCATTACCTCCCTGGGAAATATGGTAAACATGATTATGTGCCACTGAGGAGATAAGCGCTTGTAAATATTTAATGCAGGCTACTGAGCTACAGCAAAAGTTGCCTTTCCATCACCGGTCTCCTTCAGAGAAGAAGTTGGGGGGGCATCATTAGTAAATGTCAGCAGCTGACACTTTGAAAATGGTCACTCAAAGGGCTGTCAAAATACAAAGCAAACCCCGGCTCCTTCTGTGGTGGAATTGACCATTATTTAGGGAGCGTTGTATATAATAAAGTTGACTTTTAAAATGTCGACTACATTAAAGTTGCGTTGAAATTTAGGCGGCAATATTGTTGTGTTCTTCATTATTGCATGACCACTCCAAAAATGCGTTCCTCAATCTATTCAGCTGTGTTCTAACAACCCATTAGTACTGCTTAACAGTTCCCAACCTTAAACCCTTAAAGCCCTGAACTATCCCTTAATACTATGCTTTCACGAACCCACCTACCCCTTAATGCTTAATTGGGGAGAAGATGTGGCCTAATGGCTAGGGCGGTCGATCATAAATGTGGGGAACTGGGTTCGAGTCTCTGCAACGACGCTCAACATCCTGTGATTCTGGGAAAATCACTTATTCTCCCTGTGCCTAACAAAAATGAATGTGTCCTTCTGTAACGCAATTGATGCTCATGTAAAGTACTCTGATACCCAATACCTTCGGGCCACGTTCCGAAAAAAATAAATGCATCCCTTTCTTGAAATCCGAAAGCCCCTACCTACCCTTTAATGCAACTAATCCTGAAACCTACCAACCCCTTTCTACTCCTTAACAAAATCCTACCCCGATCCATAAACACCTTATTACTCCTTTACGCTACCCATCCCTGAAGCCTAAATACCCCGAACCACATCTTAATTCTACCCTTCTGTGAACCCTAAAAAAAAAGTACTTTCCCCTAATGCTGCTGTTCCCTGAATCCTAAAAAAAACCTACAAGTCCCCAGCCACTTCCCCAATCTCATTGTAAATGCTGCTCTCTACATTGGTTAAGGATACTTCCTTGCCCCTAGCTCCTTTACACTAACCATAACCTTATTACGCACAAATTGTTTGATTTTTTTTGTAGCCACAACTTTTTTTTCTTTCTATTGTTTTAGCAGATTATATTTTTCCAGTGTTCTTTTTCTCACAATAGTTTTAATACAAACCAAATAAAGCACCAGTTGAAGTCATGTTAATGGAATTTCGGTAGAGAATATTCTGCGTTGGTATGCCCTTTAAGTGTTTTCAAGTGGTTCTAAGGTTATGATTGTACACCTGAGTCAGATTAAACTTGTGATGTTCTGTCCGGAAGGTGTTGGGCGTGAGGTTTCACGCTTTTTGTCGAGTTTGCTGCATATAATTCTTAGCTAGCTTGCCCAGACCATTGTGTGCTTGGGCAGTGTTTGGCTCTTAAACTTGCATGTGGCACACCTATTTCAGGGAAAAGTCATTGACTCGATTTACTGCAAAGAGAATAGCACCTATTATACGCAGCATTGCGGATGCCTTCATATCTGTGAGCGAGCAAGCCCATTTTCAAACATAATAAGATATTAAAAGACGTTTGGCTGAAACAATTTTTGCATTGCGCTATATTGTGTTAGAACATTTATATAGCGCTTCCTACCAATGGCAATCCTGCAAAACTCTGATTTGCGTTAGTTCCTTTGACGCCCTATCGGAGTGTGTGGTTGGAATTGCGTGGAATATAGATTATCGGGTGCGGAAGGTAGTGGGGGAGGTTTAAAGTCATGGTCCAGTAGAGAACTTTTGTTCATACCTGCTTCCCATTTTGGATAGATCATATGTACATCTTGTGATTAGGTAGATGGAAAGAGCCAGGTTTTAGTTTTTCTTCAAATTCCAGGCAGTTGATAGTTCTTATTCGTGGTGGGTTCCGACTGCCAAACTTTTGCTGTTTGGAGGCCAAGTAGTATACCAAGTTCATGACTTTTGATTGGTGGCATGGCAAGAGCGTTGGCAGCCAGGCATGTAGTTGATACTATGCCCAGGTGAGGTGTGGGAAAAACGGGGAACTATCCGATCGCTTCCCCTTCACTCGGGGAGTACGCCAGGGTTGCGTACTGGCCCCTACTCTCTTCAGCCTATATGTTAACGGCCTGATTGATAGACTCAATTGTGTCAGGGATAACGATGCTCCACGCCTGGCCACTGGTAGGGTGCCCGCTTTGATGTTCGCGGACGACACCTTGTTGTTGTCGCGGACATCTACGGGCATCCAGCGTGTTTTGGACGGGTTTGTTTCCTTCTGTGCCTCACGGGGTTTGGAGATCAACTTGGAGAAAACCAAGTTTATGGTCTTCAACCCCCCGAGACACACCCGCCCAAACCCCACATTGAATGGAACTCCACTTGAGCGAGTTAGGACTTTTATATATCTGGGGGTGACTCTGACTGAATATTTTACATGGGACCAACAAGTCTCTAAATCCTCCTTGAGACTTGCACAGATTATGGGTGGCATAGGCAGATTCCATAGTGCCTCAACTTTTAAACCAGTTACCCCTGCCCTAGAGTTATACAAAACACAGGTCAGGTCTGCTGCTTTATATGCTGCTGAACTCTGGGGACACACTAATGTATGTAATCTAATGAAAGTCGAGCACTCTTTCATGCGACATTTGTTTGGTCTTCCACAAAGCACGCCCCTGCTACCATTACGCCTGGACCTGGGCCTGGAACCTATCATTGATCTGGTGGCAGCTTGACCTCTGCTCTATTGGAGAAGGCTCTGGTCTGTGCCGGAGCTTGAACCGTTTAGAGCAGAATTTAATACTATTTGGGGGCAGTTAAGGAACAAGAATATACCTTGGCTGGTACACGTTAAGACCCTCCTTTACCAAATTGGTCTTCCCCAACTTTGGGATACACCGGAGGTCAGTTGTTTGAGGATGCAGAGGACTGTACTGGTGGCAGCTGTAAAATCCCATCACCTCAAACTGCTACACTGCTCTACTTCCCTGGGTAGATTGTCCACTGAGTTCCTCATAACAAAAGTTGAATACTGGACGGAGGTATTTTTGGACCTGGTGCAGCCGCCACTGGCAAGAAAACTATATATCCAATTGAGGCACGGCTCCTTACCGGTTTGGGCATTCACATCCAGATGGACAAAAACGATGAGGGCTAATTGCCCTGCCTGTAATCACGTCAGGGAAGACATTACACATATCTTCTTTTTTTGCCCAGCATACAGCAAAATCCGGAAGTGTTGGATTACCCCATTATGCAAAAACCTGGGTTTTAGACATTGTGTACACGCCTGTAGAGTCCTAACCTATGACACTGCCCCTCCCATTGTTTTTGCCGTTTCCCGGTTTTTATTCTGCATGTGGCGAAGAAGAACTGTATTTATCCATAAGGAATAATGGACTACTGTTTTTATGTTTTTCTATTCCTTTGATAACCAATGTTTAATTATTTTTTAATTCTGAAGTATTTATGTTTTATCATCTTGCCTGTACATATTTTATTGCACTTTTATGGTCATCGACCGAAATAAAGTTATCAAAGTGAAGTGATATTTTTTACTTTTCCACATTATATCTTCATTGGCCTATTCTTTAACAGGGAATAACATACTTTGGCATATTGAAATGTACGCCATTGCATTGACTGTCTATGTTTATAAATCAGAGCTCTAACTTGATAGAACCCTTGAATATACTCTGTTTGGTTGTGGAATGTGTTAAATTCTTGTGTATGCCAGTGAATACCTGCAATACTCTGAATATTGTGAGAGGGAGAGATATGTCAATGCAAGGGACCTGGAGGCCACAAGATTACTGCACTGGTTTCTTGATAATGTCTTGTCCCACAATCCTTCAGGTTACCTTTGGAACATTTTGGCCAGTGGTATTTCCCCGTTTTGTGCAAACATGTAAATCAGTGGAAAAGTAGGTTTTTCCAATAAAATAAATCCATGTCTCTGCTCTGACAGAGTGGTCGGGTGTGTCTGATTTTATGTCTTCTGGATTTCCAGTATTGGATTCCAATATTGGAAGTGGCAGATTTGGCATTTTTCTGCCTGTCTGGGAATTCAGCGAACTGAAGATTAGGCATGTCAGAGTTTGGTATATCAGAATATAGAGTCTGCTGCCTGAACACGTTTGTGGAAAGCATGGAACCACCCACCAACACCCAAAGATGGTCAGAATCTGACCGTACAATATTATCAATGTGGCCTAATATGCAACCAGCTTTGTCTCGCAACCCAACTTGATTAGGTTTGTTAGAAGTGATTTTCTCTTTCTCTCTCTGAAAGTCCTCAACTCACTTTGGCTGACAGGCATTCATTGGGATTTAATTCTGTCTAACCGTCGCAGAGATGGAGGTAGGACATGGGGCTCCGAAGGTCATTGACCTGTCCCATACTCAGTGACTGTTATTATGGAGAGTAACTCTGTGGCAGCTCCTCCGCTAAGGCCGAAAAGCATCGCCCCACTGCTCTTTGAGCAATGCAAAAAAAAATGATAATAACAAGACATTATTATACTTTTATTTTTCCGGGGGGGCTGAGCTCACCAGAGCAGAGTGAGGAGTGGTTTGCCCTCCCTAAGTGAGCATAACGGTTTGGCCAGCCAAACCATCATGCACACTTATCATGTTCTCCACCTAGCAGTGTTGCACAGCCTGGTAGAGAACATGCCCGGCTTACTAGGCACTGACTGTGTGGCCAAACAGGCCGCACAGACCAATCACGACGCTGCTGATGGAGCTTTGTGATTGGCTGCGAGAGTCTGGGAGCCTGGGCAGCGGCGGTGCGTCCATTGGGGCGTTCGGGCGTCGCCCCACCAACCAATGCGCACCGCTATCAGAAACTTCACCGGCCGCACCAGATAACGGGTTGTTGTGAGCGTGCGTGCTCACGCTGCTCAGCAGTGCTACTGGCGCTGGCGCGCATGTTTGCTTTCGGGCTGGTCATTTTTCTGACCAGCCCGAACATGCGCAGTAGCCTCCCCCTTGGGAGACAGAGGATTGCCTCATGCCGCAGCCCCCGGTCTCCGAATGGGGCAGGGAGTTACGCTGCTCCACAGCCAATCCTGGATCTTCCGTCGAAGACTGCCTCAGTGCTGGGAGGAATGAGCACAGCAGCATTTTGATGCCTAGCTACTATTAAACAAATTGTGTGATCTGTGGCACACCCTCAGCTGTACCCAGGTTTCCCATTTAGCCAAAATTTGGAGTGCCCAGCAGAGACAACTCTCAGCGCTGATGTACAACAACATTCATTCTGAGATGCTGCATTTTGTTGTTTGCCGTTTATATATCGCACAGTTGCCCATTAATATGGCATCGCAGCGCTAGTTGTACAGTTCTGATCGGAACTGTACTGACCGTTCAGCCCATCCGCTTTCTGGCAACTTGCCAAGTCGCAAGAATAGTAGGTGAAAATCACTGTTATTGCTTTAGAGATACTGCCCCCTCACACCAGGGAAGAGGGAAGGGGGGTGTACCCTGGACAAAGAAACCAGATGTACTTCCTCCTAATCTGAGGAAGGCTTCGACCTGCGAGCATGGCAGACATGTGTGTCTCTGGATTCGTGTCTCTGCCCCCAATGCTGGTGAAATAAACCCCCACAAGCCAGTAACTTGGAAATTATCTTGACTTCGAGTAGATCATTTGCATGAATGTAGAACAGATGTTTCCTAGGGGTGACGCTTTAATTGTGGATGTTACCCTTATTGCTTGTGGGAAGCTGGACCCTCGGGGAATAATTCGTTGCTACGAACCATGGGTACTAGCAAACGTTTTCCCAGGGGCCACAACATTTGGTCTGTGGTGTCACCGGGTCAGTGGCGGATTCAAGTAAGCTGACCTCAATAAACATCCTAAAGAATACAAAAAAGCGATGGATGGAATTCTTGAATTCATCAGGTGATTACACAGGCTGCATTCCAATTCGTTGTTTTTGTGCACAGTGCAAACCATTGTCACCTTAATTTGGACCCAGCTATACGCAAACCAGTCTTCACCCTGCTCCAAACGGAACAGTCCAGCATGAACGGCCAAGCCAGTTCATACATAAAGACAATTTTTTCGGGGGTCGAGGGGGGGGGGGGATTGTTCGGGTACGCGCGCTACGCCTTACCACTTTCAAATGTCACCAGCCGCCACTGAGCCTGGGTGCTTCCAGTGCTGCAAGTGCCAAGTGAGGAGGGAGGAGAGGGGTGTGACGAAGGTTTTTTTTATATTTTAATTTATTTCATCCCCACCACAGCAGTTCCGAGGCAGCTGCCACTGGTAACTCTTTGATTATTTGAAGAATGGTCTGGAATACCTTACGTTTGAGCGAGAGCAGTGCATTGTTGAGTGAAGCGGACTGTATTGGACTACTGTATGCTCATTGTTAGATGCTGATACTGTGGAATTGTCACCGCGAATTTCTGTGCTCGGACCAAATTCAGCATACCTGCCAGGCGTGGCTGATAGTTTCATGAATTTTAACACTCGTATTTAAAAGAATAATTGGCAAAGCCAACAGGTCTGGCATACGTTTTCGGTCCTGACTGACATATTTATTTTAAAGTGCTGCAGTGAAATTACAATTGCTTTCTCCGTACATTTGATGTATGAGTTAAAGAATTTAATGTGTGATAATTCTGTGTAGTCTTGAAATTTGTAAACTAGTCCCTCATGCATTAAAATTCAAGCTCTAGAAAGGCTGAATCCTACACTAAACAGCCAATAGCACGAGACGAGGAAAAATACTCCTGTGGTGAAGCTTCTTTTTAAAGAACTGATATAAAATAGGCCAATGAGGCAGCTGCACTTTCGAGGCAAAACTAAGAAGAAAACTTGAGTGGTTTTCAAAACCTAGGTATCATTGTGCTCAGGCTCACTTTACGACCATTTATTAGCAAAAGAAACAGGTAGGACTTATATGGAACATGTTCACCACCTATAAACAAAAAAAGTTGGTTTTAGTGCCATTGACCTACACATTCTATCTTTGAAACAGTAAAGTGTGCACTTTCCCTAATTCATATGTAAAATGTAGTATTTTTTGAGTCGATTGCCAAACTAATGTGAACCCAAGTTTAAGGAGACCCTTTTCCTTACATTTTAGTCCACCCTAGTACATTTCAAAGCTCCCACCTTATTGTGCTTGGATAAAATCTTTGGACACAATACCCTTCCGGAAGTAGTGCATTAGTGGGGTGAGAGCTTTTGCGCAAACATTTTACAATGCTCCTTTCCAAAGAAGTGAGACTTAGGACCCACCCTGAAATTATCAATCGGTCTGTTCAGTTTGTTCGTGCCTAGGTGACCGACACTACCCTCCTTCTGCTATGCCCCCTTAGTGCCACCCCCCTTTCGCTTGCACGCTGTCTTTGCTGGATTGTGTGATTTTGGACTTCTGTTTTTATAGCTGTGATGTGGTTTTTTTTTTCAAGGAACTTCTGACCTCTACAGCATTTTTAACCAAAACAGATTCCTAATGTCCTGTGAGAGCGCAACAAAGCTAACACATTCAGATATTCATCTGCAAGGCATTCTCTTACCAAAATTAAATTCTTAACCATGCAATGAGTTATATGCCCACTTCAACTTTTATACTTTACAAAACCTCTATACTCATGTTTGGGTTCTGTTCACAACTCAATATGATTTGTACAGAAAACAAAACCGTGTCCCCATCCATTTTCTTACTCCACTTCTTTTATGGGCCATTACGAGTCGGCCATTATCAAGCATATAGATATTACTCAACTACAACATCCGCCCTTCCTCCACTCCTCAACAACCGCCCTACCTCCACTCCTCAACCTCCCTACCTCCACTCCTCAACAACTGCCCTACCTCCACTCCACAACAACCGCCCTACCTCCACTCAACAACTGCCCTACCTCCACTCCACAACAACCGCCCTACCTCCACTCAACAACTGCCCTACCTCCACTCCACAACAACCGCCCTACCTCCACTCCTCAACAACTGCCCTACCTCCACTCCACAACAACCGCCCTACCTCCACTCAACAACTGCCCTACCTCCACTCCACAACAACCGCCCTACCTCCACTCAACAACTGCCCTACCTCCACTCCACAACAACCGCCCTACCTCCACTCCTCAACAACTGCCCTACCTCCACTCCACAACAACCGCCCTACCTCCACTCCTCAACAACTGCCCTACCTCCACTCCACAACAACCGCCCTACCTCCACTCCTCAACAACTGTCCTACCTCCACTCCACAACAGCCCTCCCTCCACTCCTCAACAACAGCCCTACCTCCACTCCTCAATCTCCCTACCTCCACTCCTTAACAACTGCCCTACCTCCACTCCACAACAACCGCCCTACCTCCACTCCTCAACAAACTGCCCTACCTCCACTCCACAACAACTGCCCTACCTCCACTCCACAACAACCGCCCTACCTCCACTCCTCAACAACCTCCCTACCTCCACTCCTCAGCAACAGCCCTACCTCCACTCCTCAATCTCCCTACCTCCACTCCTTAACAACTGCCCTACCTCCACTCCACAACAACCGCCCTACCTCCACTCCTCAACAAACTGCCCTACCTCCACTCCACAACAACTGCCCTACCTCCACTCCTCAACAACCTCCCTACCTCCACTCCTCAGCAACAGCCCTACCTCCACTCCTCAACAACCGCCCTACCTCCACTCCTCAACCTCCCTACCTCCACTCCTCAACAACTGCCCTACCTCCACTCCACAACAACCACCCTACCTCCACTCAACAACTGCCCTACCTCCACTCCACAACAACCGCCCTACCTCCACTCCTCAACAAACTGCCCTACCTCCACTCCTCAACAAACTGCCCTACCTCCACTCCACAACCACTGCCCTACCTCCACTCCACAACAACCACGCTACCTCCACTCCTCAACAACCTCCCTACCTCCACTCCTCAACAACAGCCCTACCTCCACTCCTCAACAACTGCCCTGCCTCCACTCCACAACAACCGCCCTACTTCCACTCAACAGCTGCCCTACCTCCACTCCTCCTATACGTTCCCCGCTATTACGCAGACCTCTGAAGAAAAAAAGCCAAAACACATAAGATGTGTTCAACCTACTTTGGTGATTGTATGCTAGTTTTCTAGTCTACCTCTCCTTCCATTGCCCCCTCACTCCTACTGACTTTAGAGAAGAACAGCTCCTTAGTTAGAGCGCAGCTCCTTCTCTTGAGAAACCTTGCTTCGTGTTTTGTTTACTTTTTTTCCTTCCTCATATCCCCCAATTTACCTGTTTCATTGTTTTGTGACCCCGGTATCTACCGCTGTTACTTGTAAAGCGCGCTGATGCCTCCAGGGATGGGAGTTGTACTTTATGAAAATTGCAAATAAATGAGGCTGGAACGTGATTCCCTGAGCTGTTTGTTTTTCAATCATGTTTGGAAACTGTCTTCAAAGCTATTTCCAAAGGGATGCTTCTCAAACTGTGTAGGAAATGGCTGTCACAGCCCCTGCCTCAGCCTGTACATTTAAAAGAGAAAGAGGTAGAGAATTAGTGTTGTCTGGGTAAGGCCGGAGCTTCTTTCTAAACAGAATGCATGTTTCAGATTATACCTGTATCCAAAACAAGGGAGGTAAAAAATGTAAAGTTAATCTTATATTGTCAACTGAGGTTTGCCACTGGCAGGTATTATTCGTTTTTGTTGCAAAAAAGCCACAACATTGTGGAGATTGTCTTCAATGACAGAAACCAAGTTTCATTGCTTTACACGCCAGACCCACCTCCTCCAGTTATTCACCGGGTCTGGTGGCCCAGTGGACTAATGCATCCACTGCAGGGGCCTGTATTCGACCTCATGGTCACAGGTTCAAATCTCGGTGGGTCCACTCAGCCTTTCATCGATCTGAGGTCGATAAAATGAGTACCATTGAGTTGGGTAACAATAAACATCTGTTATTCAGCGCCAAGAAACCCACGGGGGAACGTGCGCTTTACAAATACACATGTTATGTTACTAACCATGTGAAGCATTTCCCCATGTCCCAGAAATTGACTACAGAACTCTCCAAGTACGAGTGCTCTCACATCTGGATAGAAGCAACGCCCTGCTCTAAAGTCTCACTCCAGCTTTGATGGAAGTACTCGGACTCACCCAAGCCTGCATCAATGTTAACATAAGGTGCATCACATACAACTCATCAGATCTGATACCCCTCAACCCACGCCTGTCAGAGAAATTAACCTGATCTGGTGTATAGCCCTAGACCAGTACACAAGTTATCGAATGGCTAGAAGCAAAAAAAAGGGCAAAGAAGTGAAACCCAGAAGGCAAGTTTGTCCAGCTCTGCTCCCAGGATCTGTGTTTACAACCCCTGCTACATCAGAAGTCCCCATTTCTGCAGTTCAGAAAGGAGTAGCAGACCCTCTTCTTCAGGGAACTCCACATCTCTGCATGATAGGAATTACCACAATTTAAAATTCTGCTTCCCTGTAAATGATCCTAAATCATATCTCAGGGTGCCTACCCTTGTTCAGTAGCCTGTTGCTGGCCAGTTAGGTTAGTCCTTTTGAAAATAAAAACTACGCAGCCTTCCCGTCCCTGAACTCTGATAGCTTGCAACCCCGACTTCACCCCGGCAGTAGACTCCAAATCGCTGATTGACTGGGCCCAAGGCGACTGCAGAACCCTAAGTGACTGATTTCATGGAGACTCTATTAAATCTTTTGAGCAATGCAAAACTGATTTCCATCACACTGAAAAATCCTGACTTCAATATTGCCAACTACGATACACCCCTAACCCACTTCACAGCCAATAGGACCCGCACAACTTTTGAGAATTTAGTCCCACACCCTCACATGCTAAACCAGTCTCGATGGGAAAACAATCTCCACAAAGACATATCATCTAAATGGTGGAGCCAGTTATGGCACGACAACCTAAGGCCTTACGCAGTACTCCCTAAAGAGAATTGGAATACAAAAGTAATGTACCAATGGTACTTTACCCATTGCACCTGCACAAAATATACCACCTCCCATCTGTGTTGGCGCTGTGGCATGGACAAAGGGACATTCATGCTTGTATTGTGGGCATGTACGTTAATTTAGACATTTAGGAAGGAAATCCTAGACCACGTTATAGGGACCCTGGTTTTACCCCATTCCAGCCAATCTGCTAATGGTACTCTGAGGCATAACTCCCCCAACCATGAAAGGTATGAGCGGACAGGATACTCAACCGTCACATAACAGAAGCCTCCAAACAGCTTAAAAGCCTTTTTCTGGACAATAGAGGGACCCCCCCACCCACAGCACTTTGGTTCCATAAGATTTGGCACGTGCACACTATGGAACACAACACACATACCTTAACATACGACGACCAGAAATGTTCCCACACTTGGAAACTCCTGATAGAGTATAGGTCTCAATTAGAATATCAATACTTCTCCCCCGACTGCCTTCGTGCTCTACAGCTTTTTCAGTGACCCGCGTGGCCAGAGTAAATGATCAGACATTTACCACAATCCCTCACATATCCCTCCTGAAACCTACATCAAACTGAGGACATTTGAATGAATCCCCTTCATCCTCTGGAACCACACATACCCCCACAGCAGAATACCCCTCCATAGCAGAATATAACCCCCCCCACCCCCATCTCATCCCCAGCCCACTCCACTTTCTCTCCCCTGGGATCACTGCAGAAGTCACACAAAAAGAAGTGAGGGGACTGACCAAGCTAAGCAGTATGCAAGTGACACCATGGCGCATCACATCTTGGAGCTTGACAGTGTACATGACATCACAGGAAGTGGCATCATAAGAAGGGACATCAAATCATAAGACTAAACAATTTGAGAGCAAGTATATCATGAATACATTTTATCGCATTACAATATTAAACACATTCAATTTTGCTTCAGAGTTGTGCCTAAAAAGTGATGCAACCCCAACACAAAATCTGGACCTCAGTTTATACATTTATTTTGTAAAACTCACCCACCAAGAAATTGGCAAGAAGGAGAAATATGGCAAAAAAAACTGTTCTGCTTAATTGATTGCAAAGTCTGCATTTTAAAATATCTTATGAGGTTAAGGCACAGACTGCATAGATTTTTGCACACTGTTAATCTCAGGGAATAATCATAATGGTAAGATAACTCTGGAGGTTAATGCGCTGGCTAGTTAGATCTTTGTTTTGTCCCGACCCAGTTTTTAATCTAAACAACATCGAGGGTTAATATGTCTCCTGCAAAGCACATCATGTAGCATGCCAATGACAATATGTTAAATTTTATGTAGATCGGTAAGTAGGTTACTGCTCTTAACACCGAGAACCTTTTGTTACTTGCAGTTCATAAATTGAAACCTTCTAATATAGCACAGTGATCTATGGAGGACATCTGGTTCCTACACCTTCTAACCCTCACTGTCTCATGTAACAAATCCTGTACGTTGATTTACACACTTTTATGATTTATTGTCAATGAGTATTGTTTACATGTGATGCAAAGCGCTCCAACACCCTGGATTAGGATGAATAGTGCTATAAAAGAATTAAAACAATATAGAGGTATTTAAATTGTTATTTGTGTAAATACTGGAATAGACCAGAACATCTGACATTCTTAGAGGGCATGCATGTATCTTAAATTCATGGCCTGAGCAAAGTCAAAAACATGCTCTCAAGTACCGAGGAGTGATACCAAGCTGTCAGCTTTTTTTTACCTCCTTTACATTTGTATCTAGGTCTGAGACTCCAGGTAGCTCCCAGCCAGGATACTCAATCGAAAGGAGGCTTCTTGATGGCTCCTTAACCTCTGCTTTTGTTTTGCACTCAGACGTATATTAAACTAACAAAGCCCCCTCGTTGCCCTGCACATTGCTGCTCAGAATGAAAGCAGACAATGTGCAGAAGCTGCTGAATGTGTCCTGGTGTCTGAAAATGACACCAGGAAGTGTTTGGCACATTCAGGGCCGGACTGGGAACCAAAGCCGGCCCGGCAAAGTGCTCGGCCGTCCCCCGGGGGAGAGGTAGGGGGGTGGGGGTGGGGGGGGGTGGAGTTCTGAGCTCTTTGACGGGCCCGGTTTTCGGCCGATTTTGTTACAGGGCCGATTATGCACGGCCCTGTAACATAAACGGCCCCCAAGGGCCCAAAACCGGCCCAAAACCGGCCCCCACCCCTGCGGCGCACCGGGGGATTGCCCGGTACCCGCAACAGCCAGTCCGCACATTTGTGCGACGCGCAGCTTCTTCAATAGAGGCCAGTAATGCCAATGGCAATTACAATCACCAGTTCTGTCCTGCAATCTCCATCAGTGTGCACAACAGCTTTTAGCGAGTGCAGGTCGTTACTTGTTGCTTGGAGTACTCTCCGAAATGGGATGCTGATGGACCAGATATAGGGGGTCATTAGGATCGCGGACGGACTTGCGTCCGTCGGCGACCCCAGAGCAGGAGGGAACCTCCGCATGGCATGCGGAGTTCCCTCCTGTGCAATTAGGATGTGACCGCAAGGGTTGCGGTCACATCCTCTATTTTTAACATTGCGGCGGGTGGAGCTTCAAGCTGCACCCGCCGCAATGTTAAAAATGCACGCATTGCATTTGCATGCAGTAAGAGGCAGGCACCGCGCGGTGCCTGCCGCTTTCTGCATGCAAATGCAGGGGGGTACCATAGGTACCCCCCATGTGCACCCCCCACCCCCCCTTCACCTAGGGGGCCCGCAACGGGCCCCCGCAGTGAAGTTCCGTATGTTTTTCCACGGCGGAAAACCCGCCGCGGAAAGGCATACTTTACAGGCCATCCTAATATGGTGGACGGTGTCTGACAGACACCATCACCATATTAGAGCTTTTCCGCCGCGGTTGTAAGCCAGCCGCGGCGGAAAAGCTGCGGACGGAAACCAGGACCCACCAGCCATCCTAATGTGGCGGTGGGTCTTTGGTCAGTCCGCTGCGGTCTTTCCGCATCTTCTGGGCCGGCGGTGCCTTCCGCCGGCCCCGAGGATGCGGAAAAACCGCGATCCTAATCGACCCCATAATTTGGGAACTGGAACTGGTACCTTGGTTACTATCATATAGCTTAAAGATGTCGCACAAAGTGATGGAGATTGCAGAACATGACTGGTGATTGTAATTACAATTGGCATTACTGGCCTCTCTTGAATTTACTGCGCCCAATACCAATTTGCAGCCCTGAGGCATATACGCCGGATGACAAAACTTGTGTTGGCTGTTTTGTTCTTGACTGCTTGTTTTTACGTCTGATGAACAACAGGATGACAATGGAATTTTTAAAAAACTTGAATTTCTTATACTGCAGAAATTTGATGATTGACTTTTTGAGTGCTCAGGACTCATCTTTTGTTTATGATTACATTTTCCCTTATGTAGGTGTTATGTTTTGCGGTTGATGGTAGCCAACCTTTGTTTTAGAGCACCACCAGATTATAGGTGTAGCAAATTACCAGTCTCCGACATTCGGTGAGCACCCTTCATCGACAGGCTACCTCCTCCTTGTGTATGGGCCCAGCTTCTTGGCAGGGGAGACAGCGTCCACCCCATGAAAAGAGTGGTTAGACGCTGTCTACCCGCATGTACCTTCGTCTTGTACACTGCCTGGGAGACTATCCTCTGCATGCTCATACCTCTCACACTAATACGATCTTGCCCATCATTTTATAGCCCATGATGCCAAATTCATCGTCTTCACCAGGATACCCCAATATCCCTTCTCCCAGACCGCCTCTCTTCTATTCTTGGTTATCCCCACTATCACTCCCTCCACCCCTCCGTCTCCCTCCAAGTTTCGCACCACATTCCTCTCTCCCACGCCAAGAATGAGCTAAAACTGGATGTTTGAAATTATTTTATTACTGTAATAGCATTAACTTGGTCTTAGTACACATTTTGTGCCTGCTGTTGCGCTACACTAAAATAATGAAATGATTTGCTAAATAAAGAAAAATGCTGCAGCAGAGAATGTGTTGACACTTTTTTTAAAAAGCCATTTGCAGAAAAGTCCTGAAATTAACATCAGTTTACCAAAACCAGTGGTGCCGTCGAGAAACGGTAAGGCAGAGTCAAAGAGCAATGGAGCCCAAACTACAACCCTAAGTATTAAAGCAATACCTGCCATTGGTTAGTGGGTATCGAAGCGAACATGCTAGATTTGAACATCATCACTGAAGAAATCCATGTGATGGTTGCCTGGCCCATGACCAAGCAGATACATTGGAAGAGCGGGAACATCTGGTGCAAGAAAACGTAGAACACAATCCAGCATGATTATTCTGTGTTGCATTCATCTTGGTTTGGTATGAAAAGCCATCAGGTTATGTTGCATCCTCTCTTAGAACAAAAAAGCAAAATTGTGCTCAGGAAAGCTGACTTTGAAATATATCTGTTAATCTTTACTCAGTCGCCAACATTTGCAAGGAAAGCAGACCTACTAATTCTTCATTTAGCCTATTGGGGATGTCGTGAATTCCTCATTTCACTTTTACCGTATGTCTTTCTTTCCCGAATCCCACTCACTTCTCCTCAGTCATAAGCACGCTTTGTTTATAATGTCTATTGGGATGTGAAATGCCTTTCTCATTTCCTTTTCTCCTTATGTCTTTCCTTGTCTCCCTGACTCTACTCCTCAGTCGTAAGCATGCCCTGTTTTTAATTTTCAATAAATGATGCATCTTTATCAAGCTTTCTTGTGCATTCCCTTTCTTCTATCGTGGCTAAGCCTTCCTTCTGTGTACAGATAACCTAATTTAAGCTTCCACAGCTATGCAGACTGTGTCAACAGTGCTCTGAAGATGTCTTCGGGGAATGCTGTTGGAAGTCAACATCATAAGCGCTCAATGATTCCCTCTGCTCTCCTTGAAAAGGCCCTTTCCTTTCATTTCCCCATCATCTTAAACATTTCTTTTTGTTAAAATTAACTTGCATGTCTAGCATGTTAAGGAAGTGTAATGTGGGTTGAGAGATTTCTGTACTCCTATTACATATGAACTGTTGGGGGAGCGATCTACTTTGGGCATTCGTAGGCTGCTGTATTGATTGATGCACCTTACAAAAAAACAAGATGGCATCCATAGTGGTCTCAGGACAGAAATCTGGGCTTGGGGCGAGATTATAGCCCGGCAATTGAAAGGCTTTTTACTTTGGAGGTCTAGTGTGACCTATTATTCCTTGTGTATGTTAAATAGTGTTTTTAATCTGTGCGATCCTACACCACCCTGCCGAGCGCAGACCCAGAGAAAGACGGTTTAAGGATATAAATCCAGAAGTGAGGTACAGGAAATTGCTAGTGGGAGCATGACTGTTGTGTAGCTGATCCCATTAGGCATTTCTTAACAAATTAGCCTGAACATATCTCAAGTGCCAGCAGATCTGCGTTTTAACTCTGGGAAACATCTGTAACCCAACATTATGATACTCCTCGTGTGTGGACACTGTTCAGAAGCGTTAACTAAACCCTAACGGTTCCTCCACTATGGTACAGACCGCTCACTTTCGCTCTACATTGGATTTGAAATTTGTAGTGCTCTCAACATTAATTCCAATTTTATATCCTTCAGATCCCGGTAATTCCAACCTGTTAAAGGAATTGACAGAACTTGGATGAATCGAGTAACTATGTAAATATGATCTGATAGAGACGTCTAGCTGTAAATTTTTTACCTTGGAATTTTCCCCAGGCAGCAGACTGGATCTGGAAACTTTTCTACAGCAGTTCCTCTGCGCATCAGTAGAGGGCTGAGAGCGAGTCGGTAACAACATTATCCACCGGATGCGACGCTGGCAGAGTCCATATAAGCCCTTCCCTGACGCGCTGAGGTCAGTTTTCTTCCTTTCTTCACTTCCATGCGGATACGGTGAGCAGCACCTCTGGACATTTTGGCCTATCTCGACATTGTCGACGAAACTGTGTGCTTTTTTCTGGATGTTTTGGGGATTTTGTGGACTATGATGTTGACTCCGCACTCTCATTCTATTTGCATGTTGTGGTGTCTAGGCGTGCACCCTGTCTCCGAAAGCTGCTGCTCATGTCTTTGGCTTCAGTCATTGGCCTTGTAGGAGCGCCGCATGACAATGTTAGCGTTGCGGTGGTCAAATGTTCCTAGTCAGTCGCAGTCCTCTTCTCCATCTGAAGACCACTCGAAAGCCAGTCAGTCATCCTTGCTGTTGGCTGGTACGTCACGCTGTAGGTGGTCGGCACCGTGGCCTTCCCCGACTTTACCGTGTATGCGCAGTGCCCCTGACACACCTCCTACTCCTCCGATTTTCGTATCGGAGCTAGAATCTGTCCAGTGCATTCTGATATTTTCCGGTGCCGAGGTGACTCTGACTCAGAGAAGGGAATACTATCTCTCCTTTAATGCCATTTTTGGTTCTCACCCTCCCTCTGGTGCACGCCTCGGCCCCCAGGAGGTCGGTGAAGCCTTGACTGAGACCAAACCGGCGGGATGTCCCTCGGTGTCAGCGAGGCCTTCCGAATCCGTGATCAAACCCTTATCGGCTCCGGGGCCCAGCCTTTCAGTGTTCCCACCTGTGACACAAGTGTTTATCCACTGGCTGCTCCATCAGCATCGATCGCCCCTTCCAGCAGCTTATGGTCTCTTAATACCGCTTGCGTTCTGGTCTCAAGTGTTGTGGGATTCGGTCTTATGCCTTTTCCCCTCTGTCCCTGATGATACTCAGGACACACTCTTACTCAGATGGTCCAGGATGGCTGCCAGGCGGCTAAATTGCTGATTCATTGTGGCATGGATACCACAGATTCTGTTGGATGAGCCAAGGCTCTCTGGGTAGCTCTTCACCAGCGTGCCTGGCTACACACCACTGGGTTCTCTGAGGCTGTTCAGCCCACCTTGGTGGACATACCCCTGATGGTCAGTACCTGTTTGCCTCTCAAGCTGACTTAACTTTATGCCGTTTTTGGGATAGTCGGAGTGGTGCGAAATCTTAATCTAATTCTTGCTATACCGTTCTCTTCTTCTCTCCGTACTTAGTCTGGCCGGGAATGGTCTCCTTGATATCTTTTCTCTGTGAACTGTTTTAGGGCTGTTACGTTGCCTGTTCCCTTTTACTCATCGCCTCTGAGTGGCATACAGTGTGGTGCTCCTGACCTGGCAGGTATTTTCCTTTCTGGCTCTCTTACCCTGTTGATGATAGGTTGTGGTCCTGGTTGTGTTTTTTAAGAAGAATCTTATTTCTTGCTTCTATTTGGTTTCTACCGTGGTGGCTGCATTGTGTTCTTTGCTTTTTCTCCTGAAGTTCTCATTGGGGAATTGTCGGGATTTTGTGTGGATACACTGTTGCCTTGCACCCTGTCCTACCGGGTACTTCATCTGTATGCCTTGCAGCTATTACTCAATGTGTTCCTTAAACGATGGTACCCTTATGAGGGACTCCACGTGCCATCCTGCGGTGCACCAGTACACAAATGAAAATGGTGCACAAGGGTTTTATTCCTCCTGCTGTTGAGTGTTTCTCCACACTGGGCAAGGGGTTCTTCCTTCCTCTTTATTTGGCGCCCTTCTTCCCTAGCAAACGCGAGGGAAGGGGCATGGTTCTTGGCTACAGGTGCATTCTCTGACCTTGAATGTGTTTCTGCCCCTTCTCTCTACTTCTCTCTCTTAAGTCCCTTACAGATGTGCCATGTCCGTATCTAGGCATGGGTGGCCTACTCTGCCGATCCTTTCTCATCCATGCCTCTGCATGGCCTGCTTTACTCTGCTTCTGCCCTGCACAAAGCTACTGTCACTTTTTGCCTTGCTCGATGTTATGTTGGAGACGTTTCCATTACACCTACGTTACCAACCCCAATGTTGGTTCTGGCCTGGCTGTTCTTCAGATGTGCCTTTTGCCACTTTGGGTTTTATAGCCATTTTTTCATCTTCCGTCTCTTCTTGAACATGGATTCCTTGCCCTCCCACTCTGGGTTGGTTCATACGAAGGTTAGTGATCCCGGGGATACTTGTACAGGGTGTATTTCCCTTGCTTCTCGCTAGCACAGATACTGTTCCAACCCCTTAGGTGGTTTGCTTTCCCTCTCCTAAGGAGTATACCTATTATGATTTTGGGTGACCTCAGGACCCTTTCTCGTATGACAAGTGGCTTGTTTTCAGGGCACAGATCATACTGTGCACTCTGTATCTTTACTTTTCCTTCTAGCCCACATCCCAGTTAGGCAGTAGGTACCATCTTTGCATTGAGCCTTATGTTCTTTCCACTGGTTCCGTGGTTTGGACCTTTGTTTGTGGTGTTGGTCTTTCATTGCTATTTCCCCTGTCTTGTTCGCGGCTTCGGCCAGGTCCCTTCCCGTTTGTTATTCTTCCCTCAGATGGGGGATAATTATCTGCTTAGGCCTCCCTGTGCTGGTCTTGTTCAATTTGACCCCTTTACAATTCTCCATAGTGGTCTCTTGGCCACTTGCCTATCACCACTCAGTCTGTGGTGTTGCCTGCTGCTATCTTTCCTTTTTATGCAGCCTTGTAGTTGGTTGCCAGCTCGCTGTTTTTCCACCTTGGCCCATGCCGACGTAGTTACAGTTTATATGACACCTCTTGTTTCCATATCTTTTAGAACTTTCTTTGTTAAATATCTCTATAGTGAGTGATCTTCTCCTGCCTGTCTTACAGAGGAGTGTGTTTCTGCTTACGTTGTTGCGCTCTTTCTCGTACCCTGGGAAGGCCCCCGTATGTTGTTGCTCTCTGCACCCCCGAGGAATTTACATTGCACAGTCCCAGTGAGCTCCTTTCCCTCTCTGAATGTTCCCTCTGAGCACGTGTGGTCTGTGACCTTCATTGATGTCATTGCCCACATTCATTTTCTTACACTATTAGTTGGTGCTCTCTGTATTCATTGCTACTATGGCTAGGAGTGTTGCTGCAATTGTTTTGACTACTGTCCTTGGCCTTCCGTTCGGTTTTCTTGGCCCGGTTGACTTTCAGGGAATGACGTAGTATTATGTTTCTAAGGACTGTTCCTTCCGACTCATCCTCATTCTTCTTCCCATGTTTTTGCCCGAGTTGCAGATTCAGTTCCTCTTGGGTTTCTCCTCAATGTTTCTGGAGAGATCTCTCTCACCTCCCTTCATGGCAGCCTGGCTGGGGTTCTTTCCTACGATTTGGTTCGCGTGGAAAGTAGTTGTTTAAGAAACTGATGTCAGCGAGTCGGAGGAGTGCTTATATGGACTCAGCTGATGTCACAAACGGTGGACGACTTTGTTATAGGGTCTCTCAAAGCCCTCTAACGACTTATAGGTACTGCTGTAGAAAAGTTTCCCGATCCATCCAAGTGCCTGGGGATAATTTCAAGGTAAGGAGTCTGCAGCTAGACCTTGTCTCTACCAGATAAGGCGTTACTGAAGGGACGTAAATTATTTGTTCTCTCCTATGACACAGGCGCTTCTGTCTCTTTGTATTTGATGTTCTTTTGATGTCCTTGAATCTCAAATCGTGGCTCTTACTAAAGGTAAACATTTTAGAATTCACTCTCATCAGATCTCAAATGCCAAAGTAATCTGACACCAAGAAACAGTGATTCACCTTGATGTACACAGGAAGATTTCTCTTTTATTTATGTTATTTTTGATCTTTGTTCTTTAGAGACATGTTTCTTTTATTCAAAACCTGTTTAATAATCTGCGACTTTTCAATGAACGCTTTTTTCTTAATACTGTTTTTGGGAAAACCCTGAATGATTTAATGTGTGCTTTAGAGTGATCCGCTTGCTGCAGATGCAGGCTTAAACAGGATGATTTTATAGAACTGAGCAACATTTTTTTCAAAATGGAGGTAACTTACCCATTTTTATGTCATGCATATTTTTACAGTTATATTCCCTATTATGGCCGATGTGTTTTCACACTACTTATTCGTTGAATGTGGGCGATTAGCGTTGATTCTTTCTCCCAAAGACCCCATTAGGTTTTGTTGGAGTAATCTTGAAGATCAGCCTTGTGGGTAGCATTTTACCACTTTATTCCCCTGCCAACCCCTGAATGTAGTGTCAGCATTTTCGATCTGCTCCTCACTTTGGGAATTTAGAAACTAAAAGTGTGTATTGCAAACATATTCAACTCGTTTGTCGAAGTCTCACAGGTTTGTCAGGGTAGAGTTGCAAAGGCAATCAGTCATTGTGCTTATGAGAAGAAATTGATTAAGTGAGTTCTAAGCTAGACCTTTTCCACTTAGTTGGGTATTACACCCAGATGTGTAGTATTAATGTTCATAATGACCAAGAAAAGCGCGACTATCCTACAGTCAATCATTGCCCCATATCACCCCAACAGAGCTCTTCGCTCTGTAAACAAACGCCTAGCTACTATCCCGAGAATCTACAGGACCAGAAGCGGGGGCCAACGCTTCTCATACATGGCCTCCAAAAGATGGAACATTCTCCCCGACCACATTCGACTGGAAGAAAACCATTTGGCTTTTCGTAAGCAGCTGAAAACATTTTTATATCCATCCAGTTAAAGTGGACACTCTCTCAACAGGTCCTTAGCGCTGGGAGGCCTCATGGTAGCCATGCGCTTTACAAGTGCCTTTTTCATTTCATTTCATTTCATAATGTTGATGTCCTCAAAATTGAGTTTTCTCGGTGCGGAGTACTTTGTTGGAATTCAGCAGCGCCCCTTCTTTCTGAGGCGATTGATGGCGTAAATTAATGGAGTCAGTGATGCGGGCAGCCATTCTTCATGCTAACCTTCCCGCCTTGTGCTGCTGCATAGCGCTGAAGGGGTTGTCACTCCCGCGCTTGAGAGCAGTACATCTCCGCTTCAGACTGGAAAGCTGCTTTCTCTTCTCATTAGCTGCATCTTTTCACTGGCACAGACCTTGCAGATTCATCTCCAATAGAAGCTTGTTCACTTGACCTTCGTTTGTAGCAAGTTGCTGTTTTTAGAAATTGAGTTGACTGTATAGAGCAGTGATTGCCTGGTAATTAAACCTGGTGATGTTAACAGTCTTATCCTGTCCTTAAAAGTGCTGTTATGGTCAATCAGAAGTACCAGGTTAGAAGACAGGTGTTCAGTGTAAGTTTTTTATTGTGCTGGAGAACTGGACCCGTTTACGTTGGTGCGCCCGGTGCAGCCGCACTTGGCGCTGACTTTCGATTGGGGGGGCTATGTTTAAAATTAACCTACGGGTTTAAGCACAGGCGCTTCCTTGTGCGTCTAGCAGTTACAGGCAGCAATACAAATGTCAAGATAATTCTGGTTATTAATGTTACTGCTGGTGAAAGATAGGAATTTTGTCTAGTCGCAGTTTTTGACTCGTCATGAAGTAGTGGAGAGGGATAATGTGCCCTGCTGCAAAGTAAGTGTGCCATGTAGATCACAAAACTGAGTGTGTGTACTATATTAGCGCTTAAAAAAAATATATGATATATGTGTCAGCGAGGGCCCATGGAGAGATGAGGGACACTTTTGGGGAGTGGTGGCGAGGTAATTCGAGTAGAAGGAGGTCATGGGCATGCCCAAAAAGACAGTTGCGCCGGGCACCACCAGTGCTAAAGCGGGTCCTGCTGGAGAAACACAGACGAGAACACGACGAGCGGCGTAAGACATGCCCCAGCATCACAAGGTAGGAGGTGGGTGGGTCAACTCTTATAGAGACCCCCAACCCTTCAAGAGACGCGCTCATTGAAACCAAGGCCAGTCAATATCTGAGAGATATGAGAGACTCGAGCGGGGTGGGGGCCACAGTCACATTCTGCATGGGTGCTCCATCATTTCGCGTTACACCACTGGACATGACTGTCCCCAGTCTTCATTAATATTCCATTTTTTAGTCACCAATTTCCTTAAATAAAACCTAGGTAGGAAATAGTGGCAAACCACCTCACTTTTCAACCAGTAGAGCAACATACCACCATGGTGAAGATGACTGACTGCTATTTTGTGGTTTAAAGCTCTCAAGCATGAATGAGTAGCATATACAGTCCTGTTTTTAAATTCTTTGCATCCTGGGACTTGTAGCCCCGATTTTATAATTGGGTAAAAAAAGGAGTACGAATTCCAGAATATATTCTCAAAATCTTGGCTGGTGATCAACTTACTCATGGGCATGGGAAACTGTAGAACTCTGGTGAAGCCCATTGGAAAGTGAGAACAATGGGTATAGAGCTAGTCTTCATTTTCAAACTTATAATTCACAGGCTTAAGTTTAATATTATAAACCAAAGCCCACAGAAGCCTTTCACAAAGTGGCAATAGCAAGCATCCTGTATAGAAAGATAAATGTTAAGAACACTAAAACCACACATGTAATATGTTTTGCATTTAACACTGTTCACTTCCCAGTACCAGCCATGCGTAATAATTTTCGTGAAATTAAGGCTCAAAATAGATAGCAACTTTATTTTTTATTTTTTGTATTGTATATTAACAGTCCCAAGACTCAAGCAACTTGTCTATCTTTTAAGGCGCGCCTTGTTCTAGCAGTGTGCTTCAAAACAGAGGCTAAGAGCAGAATGTTACCACTTGCTCCATGTCTTTTTTCTGAGCTTCTGATTCCATATGTTTAGCAGCACTGCCTCAGGTCTGCCCTCTCAGAGAAAGTCAGGATGGAAGAAGGTTGTTCTAGTGGTCGTGGGAAACAGGTAGACTCTCTTGATTTTGTAGTGGACGTCCAGTAATGTTCATCTAAAGTGCCACATTTTAAGTGGCAAATTGTACTCTATAAACGGATCTTTGCTGGGTTGAAACTTGGTGTTTTATTGAAAGTCTGCAACTTTGCTAGGAGGCAAAACATGTTCATTCAATCATCAGTAGCTTGTATAGCGTGGCTACTCACCTGTGAGGGTCTCAAGGCCCTGGAAGGGACGGGGGCTGCTGATCCGCCTGGGCTTGGAGGTTCAGTTGAAATGTATGTAAATTCATTTGAGAGACATACTTTAGTACTACAGTGCTATTAGCTTTCAACTTAGTGGTCGTGCAGTAGGTTTGTCGTCTGCTTATGTACTCATGACAGGTAATCCAACCTAGATCCAGGAGGAACAGGTCAGTGACAGATTTCTAGGATAACAAATATGTAGATGATATTTATTTTCATTGCATGTAAATGTATCGTATTTGGAAAAATTAACAATTTCTAATAGATCCAACTCTTACAAAAATGATCAAATCACAGCACTGTTGGTGTCTGTAATGCATTATTGAGTTAAGGGAAGTGCCCTAGGTTTACACAGAGGCAGAGTAACTTACAACAGGAATGGTTGGAGAAAGGGCTGGTTCAAGAAGAGGTGTGAGGTAAGTAAGTGGGGGACTCATGGGTTGGATAAAAGCATAGGAGAACCCTGGCTGGTGTACAGGGTCATAGCAAAGAGTGGGAGGTGGATTAGGTGGTTATTCATGAAAGTTGGGGTCGCAGTAAAGAGGGAAGAGAAACAGAAAGAGTGGTAAGAAGTATGGATAAATTGAGGAAAGAAAGGGTAAATCGAGGCAGTAAGATGTGGTTGTATGAATAGTAGAACACAGCCAGAGCAAATTCAAGCAGGTACGATGTGTATTACCATGGAGGTAGAACTTTATTGCAGCACTGTGAGCCCACTTCATGCAGTGCTTCCGTATATAATATCCTGCACTCCCAAATCAACTACCATTTATAAGACCTTTTTAAGTGAGAATTTGCACTCCGTCAACCAAGAGAGGATCCAAAAATGCCCCCTGAGCCTCTTACAACGCCTATTAAAGGAACATTGCAATTTTGTTGGGGACGACCTATATTGTAAAATTGCACTTGAAAGACCCCACAGTTATTGTCTTAGGCTTTGTGCAGCAAATGGCTGTCTGTGTTAAAAAAAAGACTCCCCAGTCTCCTGCTAAATGTGAGCATGCCGGATATGATGCATGCTATTAGCAACATGATTTTGTCTCTGGTGAGAAATGCGGCATTGCTGTTTTTGCTAGTCAACTGAAATATTTTAGGGCCAAGCCGAGATCATGCTAATATTAGAAGTGTATTGACATTTTAAGGAAGCTGGGCATAAGTAAAATGCTGGTCTTTAGGCACTGGGATTTATAATGCAATTGGAAGCCGGCACTGCATATCTGCAGCCAAAATCAGATGCCACCGGAAACCCCTAACACCAAGAAATAGGTGCCTTTTGTTGATGCGCCTCTGCAGCGGATATGGATTTCTGCATCTTTCTGCCCGGGCGCACTTCCTTTTAGGTAAACAGTTGTCTTGTGCAGGAATGATGTGTACATTAACCTAGATTTTCCCTTTTCTCCCTGTCAGTCTGCATGGACAGTAGCTTGCATCAGAATCCAGTTGTTCACTGATGTCCAGACATATGTGCTCTGCAGAGTGTGGCGAAAGTGAGTACTGAGGTTTGAGAGGCCAGGCTTGCGCGTCAGATCTACAGATGGAATGTTTAATTACTTCAGTGCGAAACTGCACATCTTGCACTCAGGAGCCCCGAATTAACAAATGACTTTTGCTGACATTAATCATCCCTGCCAGACTGTGACAGTCATTATAAATAGAGACAACAACTTCTCCAGGGGATTGTGAGCGCCGCCGCCATTTAATTTCATTACTGTGTTGAGAGGCGCCAATGAGGATCTGCACCGCTGGCTTCAGGAGAAGCGACTGCAACATAGGGGACCTGTCCAAGTGTCTAGTACTCTGAGACGCCACAGCCTTGTAACGATGAGGCGCAGCACCTGATGCGTATTGAGTCGAGAACTAATTGCTGTTATCGGGCAGTGGCGGCTTCTGTATTTTGGAGCGGAAAACCTTCTTCTGGAGCTGGTATCGATCGGATGGTGTCTATTGACGACAACACTGTTGTCAGTGCGCGGGCAGATATTGCTGGCTCAATTCACAAATAATTGCATGCTGTGATCCAATGTTTCCCGGCCCACAGATATACAACTGCCCGCTGCCTTTGCTATTCTCCTTTCCAGACGCTAGTCTATTGATGTTCCATACACAGCTTTGTACAGGACTTTCCCAACACTTGAGTACTGCCATGAGCAACAACGATATTCCGTATTCAATGGCTCGTCAGTTCACTGCTAAGTGGAGATTTCCATGCCCTTCTCGATGCCACCTTTCAAGTTTTGTCTTGCTATCCTATTCGAAAGCCTTCTCCGTATAGTGTACTGAAGAGCCGAGATCATTTGGTGGCCAGAAGAAATCCCGTGTCCCATCTTGTTTAGTACTCTGGCTATCACTTGTTAAGATTGTGCCAGCAGTTGCCACAAATAAATAGTAGTCCTTCTTCAGTATCTGGTTAAAAATTGTCAATCAAGTTAAGGCCAAGCCCCATTGAACCTCTTGAGTTGCAAAATTATGGGTGTAACAATACTTTACCTCGAATACAAGCTTTTTTGAAACACAGTAGCACATTCCCAGAACTGTCATTTCTCAATAATCTCGCCTCTGTGCTTACAGTATTGGCACATACTGATATAATACGACGATTCATGGTAAAGGCCATTTGCTGGTTATTAAAGTTTCTATGAATATGTTTTGTAGTGAAAGAAAATATTTGAAAAAGGTAATAGCTGTGCAATGTTCTGGTTGCTTAAGTCAACATATTGTAGGGCTTACATCACAGTTCAGTAACCTTAATTGTAGGCATTTGTGACATTTTCTCTATGCCCCAGTGATATCTCATAATTTCTGAAACTTCTTGTTGCACTTATTATGTGAAATCCTCAAAATTATACCTGGTCCTGAAATTAAAGAAGAATCAGGTTAAAAATGTTAACCTCCCTGAGTTCCAACATTCCGAGGCATCATCAGACTCCATTATTCTAATGAGTCAGAGCACAGGCACTGGCTGAGCAGAGGTGGTAAAATACCTTACAATATAAATGCAGGATACTACAAAATCATACAAAGGGAGTAAGCGAAAATTGCGGGTAAGCAGAATGCGAGTGGCTGTTGTGGCAGCTCTTGTATTTTTTCCACTATTTCTCTTAGCACAAGATTCGTCCTCATGTCCAAAATAGTGGCACAGACAAATTTTGTGCAAAAAAAAAAAGCAGTAAATGCTGGATTTCCATTTTGCACAATTTTTCCCAGATTACGTACCTATGCAAAAGCCTTTAATTGCACCAACACAAAATACTATTTCTAAGGCCCTTTCTGTCCTGAAATTTCAAAACATTTTAATTCCACGACTGAGATAGTTTATTTCTTTTTTATTAGTTTATTTCTTTTTTATTTGGGATTTTGTGTATAGCGCTCACACTTTATACCATCAGTTTGCTGCGCTTTCTGGAAAGGTTTGGGGTCTGTTCTCTAGTCAGCAGCGCTAGCTAAAAGTCTTAGATTCTGGCCTCTGCTTATAAGTGCCCATAAGCAGCGAGAGAAGATGAATTTTCTGACCTCCCCAGAATCCATCTTTCTCAAGCCTGATGTGTGGTGTGGGAGTTCCAACACAGACAACCTTATGCATGGTATCAATACGTTTCTAGTACTTAACACCTGATGTGTGCTCCATAGCAGTGGTTCTTAACCTGTGGTCCATGGACCTCTGGGGCCTATGAAGCCTACCCATGGGGTCCGCGACTACTTAGGAAAATTAAATAATACTAACAGATTAATAAAGTGTGTATAAATAAAGAGAAAGAAAATAAACTTGAACATTTTAAAACGTTCTGTAAATGTGAAGAATTGGAAATTGGAGGCTGAAAATTAAGTTAGTATCCTCAGCTTGATTCATGGGAGCAGTGCGAGTGCATCAACAGAATGTAGTGTGGATTATCAGTGCCTCAATTGAATTTAGAAAAGCTCCAACCTTCCCATTAGATTTAAAATTGTGTTTTTCTTGTATCTGATTGTAAATTAAGTAAAATATTTTGACATTTTTGTATTCGCTTGATTCTGAATTTTTTGTGTAATGTTTTGTGCTTAGGGACGGACTCCCGGCTTCTAGTAATGGCTCAGTGGGGGTCTTCGGATTCCAATAATGGGTCAGTTGGGGCCCAGGGTTCCAGTAATGATTAAGTGGGGCTCCACAGAAGTCAAAAGGTTTAGAGTCACTTCTCTAAAGGATCTGGTTGGCTGACACATAGTCCACGTGGTTTAGAAGTAAGATCGCTTGTTTACCACGAGCCAATGCATTGGCATCGGTGCTGGAGGGGATGTGTAATTCAACTGGATGATGCACCTTCAGCTTACTTCTGGGTTCCTTGGAGTTTAAAACCGGGTATGCAGTGTGATGCTATAGTTCAGTCTCAACTAGCACTTTATTGGAGAAGGGTTAGTGTGGCTAGTATTTCAGATTGGAATTGCAGGTGGTAGTAGAAAATCTTGATGATGCCATTGACTTAATGATAATGGTCCTTCAGAAGTCAAACAGAGCCTCAGGATTTCACTTTTCCTGGGTAGGCTGGTTACTTGCGACTTGAAGGGAAGGTCCGAGGGTTCAGGTAAACTCAAAAGCTGGATATGGGGTAGATATATGCAGTCATTGCTTGCCATGCTACATACAGTATTGTAGTTGTTCCAAGTAGTCACCAAATTAATGTAATTCTCTGGATCACCTCCGTTGGTTTAAATGTACCTTTCTGTCATGAGCATGATATTTTAGATATTTATGAGGTGCCTCAGAGGGTCATGTGTATGTTAGAGGAATCTTGGAAAGGACAGGTATGATGGATTGCAGCTAAAGGTGAGTGTTTTGGGAGGAACGCACATAGTTTGAGCTGTTGATTCTTACTTATAAGGCAAGAGGTGAAACAACAGAGCTGTTGCAGAAAGGTAGGTTGCGATATGATCGTGATTGACTTCCATAGCAGCTATGGAGAGGTCCAGTAAAAGTTGCTTTCAAGTGACAGACACCTCACTCAAAGGACAGTTGTCATACTTTAATTATATTAAATAATAATGTATGCTGCCATGGGCAGAAGGCGATGAGGTTGTATGAGCCCAGGTAGGAGGAGCATTGTCTAGTGCCAGTTAATTAAAGGTCATTTGCCAGACAGCAAAAGCTTGAGGTCTGTCGAGCATTGCCTGTGAGGCCCTATCAGTGGAATTTTTTTTAGTGGAGGATTTGATTATCTGAGAGATGGATCTAGTGACCATTGAGTGGTGGTTAATTTGTAATATGTTTTGTGCCTGGGCTCACATCAGGAGGCAGCTTGCACCAGCCCACTTCTCCTGTAAGCTTCTCCTAAAACAGAATCAACTACTAACCATGAAAGTGGGGAGAGGAATTGACGGAATGGCCAGAGCTGCCGACTTCGGAGCTGGGGAACCAGGTTCGAGTCTCTGCATTGGCTCAACATCCTGTGATTCTGGGCAAATCACTTAATCTACCTGTGCGTACCATAATTTATTGTGTCCTTAACTGGTGATCATGAAAAAATGCCGCTGTTGATGATTAAGTGCTGGTGCTGAGCCCCTGAAACCAACAGCTCTAATTAAGCACTGCCATTGAGGCATTAATGAAGGAGTTGCTGGGTATTGCTCGGACTGGCTGCCCCAAGTTGAAAACATGTCTATTGATAGTGACGTTTTAGTGGCTTGTAGCAGCCTACCCATGCCATGTTTGCAGGCTGAAAAAAGCTGTCAGTGGTATGCTACCTTCTCCATGCCATGTTTTTTTGTCACTGCATATTGATCGTAAGGTTGAATCAGCTGCAAACTCTCAAGCTTCAAAGGCCTATGCATTAGTGGCTCATCCAGGCCTGGTTTTCGCTATGCGTTCTGGGATTTATATTTCTTATTTTATAATGGGATGAGCTAGACTACACGTTCCAGAGAGGAGAAAAACTTGGATTGGGCGAGCTAATCGCCGTAGCTCTTCGAATATCTTAGTGAGTGGACCGAAATGGCAGCAGGTGGAGCTGTGGCGGCAAGCCCCATGTAAACCCTATACAGTGCTATCAAAGAGCAGGCTCTTCTTAAGAGATGATTGTTTGCCAAAGTCACCAGCGATCGTAAATCAATAGTGTACATAGATGTAATATGCAGTTTTTTAAATGAAAATACTTAGGGAAGTGCAGAAACAGGGCGATCTGGAACCACACTGTTGATTCATGGAATCTTTTACTTTTGGAAGTGCATACATGCTCTCTACATCTGAATGATCCCATTGGCCTCATCTGCCATCTTTGCACCCTAGGCAGTAGCAGTGCTTGAACAGTTCTGATGTGCTGTGACTATCGCCTCTAGGCTGGCAAACCACCTCCCTGAACAAGGAGAGAAAACATAATACTATATGTAGTTACTGTATGCATCAGTGTGCATTGATCCAAAAATCTCAAAGAAGGTGTTTGACGTGTGTTTTCCGCATTTTGAAGGCGAGGCCACGGTATTTTGCAGATGGTTTAGTTGTGCCTCTCACTTTAAGTTAGGGTGTTATTGATTTGGCAAGTTATGTGTTTCTTGAATGGATACACAGCCTGCCTAGATGCTTCTACGCTCCGGACAGGGGTTTCATATCAGAGGACTGCAGCCCCACCGCCGGCTGCACTCACCCAGCCCCCCCTGCTCTCATCCAGCCCCCTCCTGCTCTCATCCAGCCCCCTCCTGCTCTCATCCAGCCCCCTCCTGCTCTCACCCAGCCCCCTCCTAGCCCCCCCCTGCTCTCACCCAGCCCCCTCCTGCTCTCACCCAGCCCCCTCCTGCTCTCACCCAGCCCCCTCCTGCTCTCACCCAGCCCCCTCCTGCTCTCACCCAGCCCCCTCCTGCTCTCATCCAGCCCCCTCTTTCTCTCATCCAGCCCCCTCCTGCTCTCACCCAGCCCCCTCCTGCTCTCACCCAGCCCCCTGCTCTCATCCAGCCCCCTCCTGCTCTCATCCAGCCCCTCCTGCTCTCATCCAGCCCCCTCCTGCTCTCATCCAGCCCCCTCTTTCTCTCATCCAGCCCCCTCCTGCTCTCACCCAGCCCCCTCTTTCTCTCATCCAGCCCCCTCTTTCTCTCATCCAGCCCCCTCCTGCTCTCACCCAGCCCCCTCTTGCTCTCACCCAGCCCCCCCTGCTCTCACCCAGCCCCCTCTTGCTCTCGCCCAGCCCCCTCCTGCTCTCACCCAGCCCCCTCTTGCTCTCACCCAGCCCCCTCCTGCTCTCACCCATCCCCTCCTGCACTCACCCATCCCCTCCTGCTCTCACCCAGCCCCCTCCTGCACTCATCCAGCCCCCTCCTGCTCTCACCCAGCCCCCTCCTGCTCTCACCCAGCCCCCCCTGCTCTCACCCAGCCCCCCCTGCTCTCACCCAGCCCCCTCTTGCTCTCACCCAGCCCCCTCCTGCACTCACCCATCCCCCTCCTGCACTCACCCAGCCCCCTCCTGCTCTCACCCAGCCCCCTCCTGCTCTCACCCAGCCCCCTCCTGCTCTCACCCAGCCCCCTCCTGCTCTCATCAGACCCCTCCTGCTCTCACCCAGCCCCCTCTTGCTCTCATCAGACCCCTCCTGCTCTCACCCAGCCCCCTCCTGCACTCACCCAGCCCCCTCTTGCTCTCACCCAGCCCCCTCTTGCTCTCACCCAGCCCCCTCTTGCTCTCACCCAGCCCCCTCCTGCACTCACCCAGCCCCCTCTTGCTCTCACCCAGCCCCCTCTTGCTCTCACCCAGCCCCCTCCTGCACTCACCCATCCCCCTCCTGCACTCACCCAGCCCCCTCCTGCTCTCACCCAGCCCCCCCCTGCTCTCACCCGGCCCCCTCCTGCTCTCATCAGACCCCTCCTGCTCTCACCCAGCCCCCCCTGCTCTCACCCAGCCCCCTCCTGCTCTCACCCATCCCCCTCCTGCACTCACCCAGCCCCCTCCTGCTCTCACCCAGCCCCCCCTGCTCTCATCAGACCCCTCCTGCTCTCACCCAGCCCCCCCTGCTCTCACCCAGCCCCCTCCTGCTCTCACCCAGCCCCCTCCTGCTCTCATCAGACCCCTCCTGCTCTCACCCAGCCCCCTCCTGCTCTCACCCAGCCCCCTCCTGCTCTCACCCAGCCCCCTCCTGCTCTCACCCAGCCCCCTCCTGCACTCACCCAGCCCCCTCCTGCACTCACCCAGCCCCCTCCTGCTCTCACCCAGCCCCCTCCTGCACTCACCCAGCCCCCTCCTGCACTCACCCAGCCCCCTCCTGCACTCACCCAGCCCCCTCCTGCTCTCACCCAGCCCCCTCCTGCTCTCATCAGACCCCTCCTGCTCTCACCCAGCCCCCTCTTTCTCTCACCCAGCCCCCTCCTGCACTCACCCAGCCCCCTCCTGCTCTCACCCAGCCCCCCCTGCTCTCACCCAGCCCCCTCTTTCTCTCACCCAGCCCCCTCCTGCTCTCACCCAGCCCCCTCTTGCTCTCATCAGACCCCTCCTGCTCTCACCCAGCCCCCTCCTGCTCTCATCCAGCCCCCTCTTGCTCTCACCCAGCCCCCTCTTGCTCTCACCCAGCCCCCTCTTGCTCTCACCCAGCCCCCTCCTGCACTCACCCAGCCCCCTCTTGCTCTCACCCAGCCCCCTCCTGCTCTCATCAGACCCCTCCTGCTCTCACCCAGCCCCCTCCTGCTCTCACCCAGCCCCCTCCTGCTCTCACCCAGCCCCCTCCTGCTCTCACCCAGCCCCCTCCTGCTCTCACCCAGCCCCCTCCTGCTCTCACCCAGCCCCCCCTGCTCTCACCCAGCCCCTCCTGCTCTCACCCAGCCCCCTCTTTCTCTCATCCAGCCCCCTCCTGCTCTCACCCAGCCCCCTCCTGCTCTCACCCAGCCCCCTCCTGCTCTCACCCAGCCCCCTCCTGCTCTCACCCAGCCCCCCCTGCTCTCATCAGACCCCTCCTGATCTCACCCAGCCCCCTCTTGCTCTCATCAGACCCCTCCTGCTCTCACCCAGCCCCCTCCTGCTCTCATCCAGCCCCCTCTTGCTCTCACCCAGCCCCCTCTTGCTCTCACCCAGCCCCCTCTTGCTCTCACCCAGCCCCCTCTTTCTCTCATCCAGCCCCCTCCTGCTCTCACCCAGCCCCCTCCTGCTCTCACCCAGCCCCCTCCTGCTCTCACCCAGCCCCCTCCTGCTCTCACCCAGCCCCCCCTGCTCTCATCAGACCCCTCCTGCTCTCACCCAGCCCCCTCTTGCTCTCATCAGACCCCTCCTGCTCTCACCCAGCCCCCTCCTGCTCTCATCCAGCCCCCTCTTGCTCTCACCCAGCCCCCTCTTGCTCTCACCCAGCCCCCTCCTGCACTCACCCAGCCCCCTCCTGCTCTCACCCAGCCCCCTCTTGCTCTCACCCAGCCCCCCCTGCTCTCACCCAGCCCCCTCCTGCTCTCACCCAGCCCCCTCCTGCTCTCACCCAGCCCCCTCTTGCTCTCACCCAGCCCCCTCTTGCTCTCACCCAGCCCCCTCCTGCTCTCATCAGCCCCCTCCTGCTCTCACCCAGCCCCCCCTGCTCTCACCCAGCCCCCCCTGCTCTCACCCAGCCCCCTGTTGCTCTCACCCAGCCCCCTCCTGCACTCACCCATCCCCCTCCTGCACTCACCCAGCCCCCTCTTTCTCTCACCCAGCCCCCTCCTGCTCTCACCCAGCCCCCTCCTGCACTCACCCAGCCCCCTCCTGCTCTCACCCAGCCCCCTCTTTCTCTCACCCAGCCCCCCCTGCTCTCACCCAGCCCCCTCCTGCTCTCACCCAGCCCCCTCTTGCTCTCATCAGACCCCTCCTGCTCTCACCCAGCCCCCTCCTGCTCTCATCCAGCCCCCTCTTGCTCTCACCCAGCCCCCTCTTGCTCTCACCCAGCCCCCTCCTGCACTCACCCAGCCCCCTCTTGCTCTCACCCAGCCCCCTCCTGCTCTCATCAGACCCCTCCTGCTCTCACCCAGCCCCCTCCTGCTCTCACCCAGCCCCCTCCTGCTCTCACCCAGCCCCCTCCTGCTCTCACCCAGCCCCCTCCTGCTCTCACCCAGCCCCCTCCTGCTCTCATCAGACCCCTCCTGCTCTCACCCAGCCCCCTCCTGCTCTCATCAGACCCCTCCTGCTCTCACCCAGCCCCCTCCTGCTCTCATCCAGCCCCCTCTTGCTCTCACCCAGCCCCCTCTTGCTCTCACCCAGCCCCCTCCTGCACTCACCCAGCCCCCTCCTGCTCTCACCCAGCCCCCCCTGCTCTCACCCAGCCCCCTCCTGCTCTCACCCAGCCCCCTCCTGCTCTCACCCAGCCCCCTCTTGCTCTCACCCAGCCCCCTCCTGCACTCACCCGGCCCCCTCCTGCACTCACCCAGCCCCCTCCTGCTCTCACCCAGCCCCCTCCTGCTCTCATCCAGCCCCCCCTGCTCTCATCCAGCCCCCCCTGCTCTCACCCAGCCCCCTCCTGCTCTCATCCAGCCCCCCCCTGCTCTCACCCAGCCCCCTCCTGCTCTCATCCAGCCCCCCCTGCTCTCACCCAGCCCCCTCCTGCTCTCACCCAGCCCCCCCTGCTCTCACCCAGCCCCCTCCTGCTCTCATCCAGCCCCCCCTGCTCTCACCCAGCCCCCTCCTGCTCTCATCCAGCCCCCCCTGCTCTCACCCAGCCCCCTCTTGCTCTCACCCAGCCCCCTCCTGCACTCACCCGGCCCCCTCCTGCACTCACCCAGCCCCCTCCTGCTCTCACACAGCCCCCTCCTGCTCTCATCCAGCCCCCCCTGCTCTCACCCAGCCCCCTCCTGCTCTCATCCAGCCCCCCCTGCTCTCACCCAGCCCCCTCCTGCTCTCATCCAGCCCCCCCTGCTCTCACCCAGCCCCCTCCTGCTCTCACCCAGCCCCCCCTGCTCTCACCCAGCCCCCTCCTGCTCTCATCCAGCCCCCCCTGCTCTCACCCAGCCCCCTCCTGCTCTCACCCAGCCCCCCCTGCTCTCACCCAGCCCCCTCTTTCTCTCATCCAGCCCCCTCCTGCTCTCACCCAGCCCCCTCCTGCACTCACCCGGCCCCCTCCTGCACTCACCCAGCCCCCTCCTGCTCTCACCCAGCCCCCTCCTGCTCTCATCCAGCCCCCCCTGCTCTCACCCAGCCCCCTCCTGCTCTCATCCAGCCCCCCCTGCTCTCACCCAGCCCCCTCCTGCTCTCACCCAGCCCCCTCTTTCTCTCATCCAGACCCCTCCTAGCCCCCCCTGCTCTCACCCAGCCCCCTCTTTCTCTCACCCAGCCCCCTCCTGCTCTCACCCAGCCCCCTCCTGCTCTCACCCAGCCCCCTCCTGCTCTCACCCAGCCCCCCCTGCTCTCACCCAGCCCCCTCCTGCTCTCACCCAGCCCCCTCCTGCTCTCATCAGACCCCTCCTGCTCTCACCCAGCCCCCTCTTGCTCTCATCAGACCCCTCTTGCTCTCATCAGACCCCTCCTGCTCTCACCCAGCCCCCTCCTGCACTCACCCAGCCCCCTCTTGCTCTCACCCAGCCCCCTCCTGCTCTCATCAGACCCCTCCTGCTCTCATCAGACCCCTCCTGCTCTCACCCAGCCCCCTCTTGCTCTCACCCAGCCCCCTCCTGCTCTCACCCAGCCCCCTCCTGCTCTCACCCAGCCCCCTCCTGCTCTCATCCAGCCCCCTCCTGCTCTCATCCAGCCCCCTCCTGCTCTCACCCAGCCCCCTCCTGCTCTCACCCAGCCCCCTCCTGCTCTCATCCAGCCCCCTCCTGCTCTCATCCAGCCCCCTCCTGCACTCACCCAGCCCCCTCTTTCTCTCATCCAGCCCCCTCCTGCTCTCACCCAGCCCCCTCTTGCTCTCACCCAGCCCCCCCTGCTCTCACCCAGCCCCCTCTTGCTCTCACCCAGCCCCCTCCTGCTCTCACCCAGCCCCCTCCTGCTCTCACCCAGCCCCCTCCTGCTCTCACCCAGCCCCCTCTTTCTCTCATCCAGCCCCCTCCTGCTCTCACCCAGCCCCCTCCTGCACTCACCCGGCCCCCTCCTGCACTCACCCAGCCCCCTCCTGCTCTCACCCAGCCCCCTCCTGCTCTCATCCAGCCCCCCCTGCTCTCACCCAGCCCCCTCCTGCTCTCATCCAGCCCCCCCTGCTCTCACCCAGCCCCCTCTTTCTCTCATCCAGACCCCTCCTAGCCCCCCCTGCTCTCACCCAGCCCCCTCTTTCTCTCACCCAGCCCCCTCCTGCTCTCACCCAGCCCCCTCCTGCTCTCACCCAGCCCCCTCCTGCTCTCACCCAGCCCCCCCCTGCTCTCATCAGACCCCTCCTGCTCTCACCCAGCCCCCTCTTGCTCTCACCCAGCCCCCTCCTGCTCTCACCCAGCCCCCTCCTGCTCTCACCCAGCCCCCCCTGCTCTCACCCAGCCCCCTCCTGCTCTCACCCAGCCCCCTCTTGCTCTCACCCAGCCCCCTCCTGCTCTCACCCAGCCCCCTCTTGCTCTCACCCAGCCCCCTCCTGCTCTCACCCATCCCCTCCTGCACTCACCCATCCCCTCCTGCTCTCACCCAGCCCCCTCCTGCACTCATCCAGCCCCCTCTTGCTCTCACCCAGCCCCCTCTTGCTCTCACCCAGCCCCCTCTTGCTCTCATCAGACCCCTCCTGCTCTCACCCAGCCCCCTCCTGCTCTCACCCAGCCCCCCCTGCTCTCACCCAGCCCCCTCCTGCTCTCACCCAGCCCCCTCTTGCTCTCACCCAGCCCCCTCCTGCTCTCACCCAGCCCCCTCCTAGCCCCCCCCTGCTCTCATCCAGCCCCCTCCTGCTCTCATCCAGCCCCCTCTTGCTCTCATCAGACCCCTCCTGCTCTCACCCAGCCCCCTCCTGCTCTCACCCAGCCCCCCCTGCTCTCACCCAGCCCCCTCCTGCTCTCACCCAGCCCCCTCTTGCTCTCACCCAGCCCCCTCCTGCTCTCACCCAGCCCCCTCCTAGCCCCCCCCTGCTCTCATCCAGCCCCCTCCTGCTCTCACCCAGCCCCCTCCTGCTCTCACCCAGCCCCCTCCTGCTCTCACCCAGCCCCCTCCTAGCCCCCCCCTGCTCTCATCCAGCCCCCTCCTGCTCTCACCCAGCCCCCTCCTGCTCTCACCCAGCCCCCCCTGCTCTCACCCAGCCCCCTCTTGCTCTCACCCAGCCCCCTCCTAGCCCCCCCCTGCTCTCACCCAGCCCCCTCCTGCTCTCATCCAGCCCCCTCCTGCTCTCACCCAGCCCCCCCTGCTCTCACCCAGCCCCCTCTTGCTCTCACCCAGCCCCCTCCTGCTCTCACCCAGCCCCCCCTGCTCTCACCCAGCCCCCTCTTGCTCTCACCCAGCCCCCTCCTAGCCCCCCCCTGCTCTCATCCAGCCCCCTCCTGCTCTCACCCAGCCCCCTCCTGCTCTCACCCAGCCCCCCCTGCTCTCACCCAGCCCCCTCTTGCTCTCACCCAGCCCCCTCCTAGCCCCCCCCTGCTCTCATCCAGCCCCCTCCTGCTCTCATCCAGCCCCCTCCTGCTCTCACCCAGCCCCCTCCTGCTCTCACCCAGCCCCCTCCTGCTCTCACCCAGCCCCCTCCTAGCCCCCCCCTGCTCTCATCCAGCCCCCTCCTGCTCTCACCCAGCCCCCTCCTGCTCTCACCCAGCCCCCCTGCTCTCACCCAGCCCCCTCTTGCTCTCACCCAGCCCCCTCCTAGCCCCCCCCTGCTCTCACCCAGCCCCCTCCTGCTCTCATCCAGCCCCCTCCTGCTCTCACCCAGCCCCCCCTGCTCTCACCCAGCCCCCCCTGCTCTCACCCAGCCCCCTCTTGCTCTCACCCAGCCCCCTCCTAGCCCCCCCCTGCTCTCACCCAGCCCCCTCCTGCTCTCATCCAGCCCCCTCCTGCTCTCACCCAGCCCCCCCTGCTCTCACCCAGCCCCCCCCTGCTCTCACCCAGCCCCCTCCTGCTCTCATCCAGCCCCCTCCTGCTCTCACCCAGCCCCCCCTGCTCTCACCCAGCCCCCTCTTGCTCTCACCCAGCCCCCCCTGCTCTCACCCAGCCCCCTCTTGCTCTCACCCAGCCCCCTCCTGCTCTCATCAGACCCCTCCTGCTCTCACCCAGCCCCCCCTGCTCTCATCAGACCCCTCCTGCTCTCACCCAGCCCCCTCTTGCTCTCACCCAGCCCCCTCCTGCTCTCACCCAGCCCCCTCCTGCTCTCATCCAGCCCCCTCTTGCTCTCACCCAGCCCCCTCTTGCTCTCACCCAGCCCCCTCTTGCTCTCACCCAGCCCCCTCTTGCTCTCACCCAGCCCCCTCTTGCTCTCACCCAGCCCCCTCCTGCTCTCACCCAGCCCCCTCCTGCTCTCATCCAGCCCCCTCCTGCTCTCACCCAGCCCCCCCTGCTCTCACCCAGCCCCCTCTTGCTCTCACCCAGCCCCCTCCTGCTCTCATCAGACCCCTCCTGCTCTCACCCAGCCCCCTCCTGCTCTCACCCAGCCCCCTCTTGCTCTCACCCAGCCCCCTCCTGCTCTCACCCAGCCCCCTCCTGCTCTCATCAGACCCCTCCTGCTCTCACCCAGCCCCCTCCTGCTCTCACCCAGCCCCCTCCTGCTCTCATCCAGCCCCCTCCTGCTCTCATCAGACCCCTCCTGCTCTCACCCAGCCCCCTCCTGCTCTCACCCAGCCCCCTCCTGCTCTCACCCAGCCCCCTCTTGCTCTCATCAGACCCCTCCTGCTCTCACCCAGCCCCCCCTGCTCTCACCCAGCCCCCTCTTGCTCTCACCCAGCCCCCTCCTGCTCTCATCAGACCCCTCCTGCTCTCACCCAGCCCCCTCTTGCTCTCACCCAGCCCCCTCCTGCACTCACCCAGCCCCCTCTTGCTCTCACCCAGCCCCCTCCTGCTCTCATCAGACCCCTCCTGCTCTCACCCAGCCCCCTCCTGCTCTCACCCAGCCCCCTCCTAGCCCCCCCCTGCTCTCATCCAGCCCCCTCCTGCTCTCACCCAGCCCCCTCCTGCTCTCACCCAGCCCCCTCTTGCTCTCACCCAGCCCCCTCCTAGCCCCCCCCTGCTCTCACCCAGCCCCCTCCTGCTCTCATCCAGCCCCCTCCTGCTCTCACCCAGCCCCCTCCTGCTCTCATCCAGCCCCCTCCTGCTCTCACCCAGCCCCCCCTGCTCTCACCCAGCCCCCCCTGCTCTCACCCAGCCCCCTCTTGCTCTCACCCAGCCCCCTCCTAGCCCCCCCCTGCTCTCACCCAGCCCCCTCCTGCTCTCATCCAGCCCCCTCCTGCTCTCACCCAGCCCCCCTGCTCTCACCCAGCCCCCTCTTGCTCTCACCCAGCCCCCCCTGCTCTCACCCAGCCCCCTCTTGCTCTCACCCAGCCCCCTCCTGCTCTCATCAGACCCCTCCTGCTCTCACCCAGCCCCCTCCTGCTCTCATCCAGCCCCCTCTTGCTCTCACCCAGCCCCCTCTTGCTCTCACCCAGCCCCCTCTTGCTCTCACCCAGCCCCCTCTTGCTCTCACCCAGCCCCCTCCTGCTCTCACCCAGCCCCCTCTTGCTCTCACCCAGCCCCCTCCTGCTCTCACCCAGCCCCCTCCTGCTCTCATCCAGCCCCCTCCTGCTCTCACCCAGCCCCCCCTGCTCTCACCCAGCCCCCTCTTGCTCTCACCCAGCCCCCTCCTGCTCTCACCCAGCCCCCTCCTGCTCTCACCCAGCCCCCTCCTGCTCTCACCCAGCCCCCTCTTGCTCTCACCCAGCCCCCTCCTGCTCTCACCCAGCCCCCTCTTGCTCTCACCCAGCCCCCTCTTGCTCTCATCCAGCCCCCTCCTGCTCTCATCAGACCCCTCCTGCTCTCACCCAGCCCCCTCCTGCTCTCACCCAGCCCCCTCTTGCTCTCATCAGACCCCTCCTGCTCTCACCCAGCCCCCCCTGCTCTCACCCAGCCCCCTCTTGCTCTCACCCAGCCCCCTCCTGCTCTCATCAGACCCCTCCTGCTCTCACCCAGCCCCCTCTTGCTCTCACCCAGCCCCCTCCTGCTCTCACCCAGCCCCCTCTTGCTCTCACCCAGCCCCCTCTTGCTCTCACCCAGCCCCCTCCTGCACTCACCCAGCCCCCTCTTGCTCTCACCCAGCCCCCTCCTGCTCTCATCAGACCCCTCCTGCTCTCACCCAGCCCCCCCTGCTCTCACCCAGCCCCCTCTTGCTCTCACCCAGCCCCCTCCTGCTCTCATCAGACCCCTCCTGCTCTCACCCAGCCCCCTCTTGCTCTCACCCAGCCCCCTCCTGCTCTCACCCAGCCCCCTCTTGCTCTCACCCAGCCCCCTCTTGCTCTCACCCAGCCCCCTCCTGCACTCACCCAGCCCCCTCTTGCTCTCACCCAGCCCCCTCCTGCTCTCATCAGACCCCTCCTGCTCTCACCCAGCCCCCTCTTGCTCTCATCAGACCCCTCCTGCTCTCACCCAGCCCCCCCTGCTCTCATCAGACCCCTCCTGCTCTCATCCAGCCCCCTCTTGCTCTCACCCAGCCCCCTCCTGCTCTCACCCAGCCCCCTCCTGCTCTCACCCAGCCCCCTCCTGCTCTCATCCAGCCCCCTCCTGCTCTCACCCAGCCCCCTCTTGCTCTCACCCAGACCCCTCCTGCTCTCATCCAGCCCCCTCTTGCTCTCACCCAGCCCCCTCCTGCTCTCACCCAGCCCCCTCCTGCTCTCACCCAGCCCCCTCCTGCTCTCATCCAGCCCCCTCCTGCTCTCACCCAGCCCCCCCTGCTCTCACCCAGCCCCCTCTTGCTCTCACCCAGCCCCCTCTTGCTCTCACCCAGCCCCCTCCTGCTCTCATCAGACCCCTCCTGCTCTCACCCAGCCCCCTCCTGCTCTCACCCAGCCCCCTCTTGCTCTCACCCAGCCCCCTCCTGCTCTCACCCAGCCCCCTCTTGCTCTCACCCAGCCCCCTCTTGCTCTCATCCAGCCCCCTCCTGCTCTCATCAGACCCCTCCTGCTCTCACCCAGCCCCCTCCTGCTCTCACCCAGCCCCCTCTTGCTCTCATCAGACCCCTCCTGCTCTCACCCAGCCCCCCCTGCTCTCACCCAGCCCCCTCTTGCTCTCACCCAGCCCCCTCCTGCTCTCATCAGACCCCTCCTGCTCTCACCCAGCCCCCTCTTGCTCTCACCCAGCCCCCTCCTGCTCTCACCCAGCCCCCTCTTGCTCTCACCCAGCCCCCTCTTGCTCTCACCCAGCCCCCTCCTGCACTCACCCAGCCCCCTCTTGCTCTCACCCAGCCCCCTCCTGCTCTCATCAGACCCCTCCTGCTCTCACCCAGCCCCCCCTGCTCTCACCCAGCCCCCTCTTGCTCTCACCCAGCCCCCTCCTGCTCTCATCAGACCCCTCCTGCTCTCACCCAGCCCCCTCTTGCTCTCACCCAGCCCCCTCCTGCTCTCACCCAGCCCCCTCTTGCTCTCACCCAGCCCCCTCTTGCTCTCACCCAGCCCCCTCCTGCACTCACCCAGCCCCCTCTTGCTCTCACCCAGCCCCCTCCTGCTCTCATCAGACCCCTCCTGCTCTCACCCAGCCCCCTCTTGCTCTCATCAGACCCCTCCTGCTCTCATCCAGCCCCCTCTTGCTCTCACCCAGCCCCCCCCTGCTCTCATCAGACCCCTCCTGCTCTCATCCAGCCCCCTCTTGCTCTCACCCAGCCCCCTCCTGCTCTCACCCAGCCCCCTCCTGCTCTCACCCAGCCCCCTCCTGCTCTCATCCAGCCCCCTCTTGCTCTCACCCAGCCCCCTCTTGCTCTCACCCAGCCCCCTCTTGCTCTCACCCAGCCCCCTCTTGCTCTCACCCAGCCCCCTCTTTCTCTCATCCAGACCCCTTCTCTAGCCTCGTAATTCAAGCGCTCATTGTGCAGTGCAAGCCAGATGCTTTGGATTTGCCAATGCTCATGTCAAGTCCGGTTACAGGCCAGCGCCGTTTTGAAATTCACCGGTGCGACTTAACTTGACACTAGTGCGAGGTAAACGCAGTTCCAACCCTACTCTTTTCCCTTTTTCTCCGTAGAGTCCATTTAGCAAGGTTTACTAGAACCTCGTAATGTTTTGTGAATGAAATGGGCCCTCAGTCATTTCTTTACTGCGCGTATCTGGTTTGCTTCGCCAACGCCAGCTCAAGGGGGAAAGCAGCCCCTCGGCCAGCACTGAGCTCACTTATTCAGGGCACATTGCACCAATGAAACCATGGTCAGAATAGACCTGTCATACGGCCCTGCCTGTTCGAGCCTGACACGTCGGTGATGTCACCTTTCCAAAACATACATTCAGACCAATGTGTGCCAGCTGGTTTCACTTGCCTGCTCCTGCGCACTGTAATCCCTGAAACCCTGTTCACTGACAGCTGAATATCAATAATCCCGAGCACTGATTCACGGGACACTGACAGACACAATTAATGGCTATTTTGTTACACTAGGTTTGCAGGCAAGACAGAAGAAACCAATTGTCAATGGATGGGGGGGGGGGAGATGAACGCCCCTGCGACAGGAGTCACGGTGACAGGGGCCTGGCAGCGAGCAATATATGTCCAGCTAATATCAGAGTCTGGAGAAATCATCCATATTCCCTTGCAAGAGTTCCTGGCACGTGAAAGCCGCGGCTCGTGACGCATCAGCAACTCTGGTGAGGGAAGGGGCGGGGGGAGGGTGTGTGTGTGTGTGTGTGTGTAAATGTACTGACATTTATTGACAAACAACGAACGGAAGTGGCCCAAGTGCAGGGGTTATGTTTCTGCGCCACAACCTGCTCAACTAGAAGAGACACAAATAGTCTTTTTTTGTTTTAGGTAATTCATTTAATTGAAAAAAATTGATATATAAAACGTTTTGCAGAATGTTAATCAATATACACGCCAGTTTTGATTATTTCTCTTCCTTTTGAACATTATCCTTCACAGTTTCCCTAGAACAGTTACGAATTATTTCAGCCAAAACTTTGAATATGAATTAATTTTATTCTAGCATGTTACCATATTTCCCAGGCCTCACTAGAGTTTATTTGCTAGATAGCTGCCATCAAAGAGAGATGCGGTAAAACTATGCCATTAAGTAGAAAGCGGTAGCCCAGCGCGTACTAGAAAGTACCAATGCGGCAGGGCTCAAGTCGTGGTACCCCGCGGGTGGACGGCGTCCCCCCACTTATTTTACCGGGAGCTCGATAACTGGAGCAAATGGCGCCACACATTCACTCTTTAGCCTCTCTAGGGTGAGATCGGAGCTCATTCAGAATGCTGCTCATGCGCTGGCTTCTCTAATGCAATCGCATCTAAGGGGTGAGCGAGGGAAGGCAATGAGTCTGATGGTGCAAGCCACCTCTCGTGACGTCACTTCCTATTGTGACATCAGCGTCCCCCCACTTCTTTTTTTAGGACTTGTGCCCTGCAATGCGGGCTTATTTCAGACACTTCAAGTGTTCCTTCAAAGATGGAGATTTTAATCAGCGAGGGAGGTCGTCACTGGTTTTAGAAAAGAAGACTAGGGGGAAGAGGTTAGTAAAGGTTTGATGTAGGAGGTATTTACTTTGCTGAACTGTATGAACCTTCATTTCACGAAGGAGAGGATTGTCTGCTAATGCGCTATTGCTTTACCTCGCTTTTTCTATTATTAAAAGAAAGAAAGAAATTCGCTCCAGACAGTCCATAGAGAGAGAGAGACGCACACACACCTCCCCCCTCCCCCCTGAGAAAGGTCCTCTTTCAGGTGGGTCAAAGGTGCTGGAACTGTAGTTAACTACATGGGAAAGCAAAGCAGATCTACAGTAATCTTGCAGCCTGGACCTTCGTATTAAGAGTTTGGTTTGCCCATGTCTGGACCAACCAGTGGGTTGACCTACTGCAGGTGCCACAGGCCTACTCCTGGGTACCCGGCCTGTTTTACACAGCACCCAACACCAGAGTATCCTGGTTGAGGTTTCAACCAACAAGGTTGGTAATCCTACCTAGAGTAGAATCTTGTTGTATACATATGTATTTCCCTATGGACACAGACAAAAATGTAATTTTATTTTGCTCGAGTAAATATTTTTTCATTCATCAATATTTTTTCATCATTCATATTATGCGAGAGTATCACCTGGTTGTGTGGGATTAAACTACTGCTTCTGCCTTGTCATTGTGATACCCTACTACTAGCCAGTATTTACTCCAGAATGTCTCATTAGAACACCTGCTGTTGTGGTTGTACATTTCAGTGACTTATGGGTGACACAACAAATTATGTCAACATAGGGTCTGACTAGAATATGGTGCTCCTTTCAGGTAAATCACATTAGGTAGTTCTTTCATATTCTTCATTTGTTTTGGTGCTAGGCAAGGCTTGAATTTAGATTGCCTGTGCGCCCAGAGTTTAATTTAATATTTATTGTGTGTAAACAGCTGTTGAGCTCTTGCAAAGCTATCTCCTGCAACCCTGCAGTGGCAAGGTGTTCCAGACACACTCAGAACATTTCCAGCATTGCCAGCAGCAGTGCAAGCTGCCCTTATACACAAACGGGGTATAGCACAGCTACAGAGAGAAGTGCAATCTCTGTCCCCACACAGAAAGCTAAAGTATGTGCCACTGCCATGCAAGGTTGCTGTAGTGAAATTTTAAGAATACATTTTATAGATACATGCAGAACATACACCATATGGAGAGCAGCTGTAAAAAAAAGCATATTATCAGAGAAAGGGATAACATTGTTTACTTTATGCTGCCTTAGATAACAGATAATTACTCTTGTTGATTTGGCATGTATTAATTAAAGGAGATTACTCAAACCAGCTTTCACTGGATTACAGAAAAAGATCTTTTAGATTCCGGTACCCTTTGTTAAATTGCAGGCAACAGCTCCTTGGTCCTCAGAAATATTAGTTCATGGAATAATATTAATCTGGCTAATTTATTCTGCATTGCATTGAAAGAGTTTATCATTACAATACACATATGCCTGCGATCCCAGTATAAAATCTGTTTCTATTTTCCTTATTACATTCGTGTTATGGCGCCTCTAGTCAAATGTAATAAGAAAAAGACATAGCTGCTGTGCTGTAATAACTTATTACAGTTGACTTGTGATGTCATAATGCCTGTTGCCAGCAGCCAAGGTTAATGGCAGGCGCAGCATTAATGCAGCTGCATTTTAAGCAATAAAATGGAGAACTCAGTGGCGTAGCAAGGGGGGGGGGAAACGGTCCACCCCAGGTGGCACGGGTTTTGAGGGCGGCGACCTCCCCGAGCTCTTACCTGCCGTCTCAGGCGGAAAACGCAAGCAACCTCCACCCTTTCCCTGCACTTCAATGCGTCTGGGTCGGCAAACACAGGGACCGCCTTGGGCGGTCTAAGGTCTAACTACGCGACTGGGAGAACTTTTTTTTGTTCTTATGATTTATTTTTCTAAAATGAACACTGATCAGCAGATAGGAGAGCTCTATGGCAACGTGTTTATTTTTAGCATTCAGTTCATTATAAGAAATAAAGAATCTCTCTGCATGTTACTGCTCATTCTGAGCTACAGCTCTCTTTTTATTCTGATTTACACTAAACTGGTTGGTTTTTGTAACACATTATGAACTGTCTTTGGATGTGTTTAAATCCGCACTGCAGATTATGATTTAATTCTTGTGTTCGCAACTGTCATGTGAAGGAGTAAGATTTAAGAAGTTTGCGTCAAGCAATATGAGGGACCAAGCATTGCAAGTAAAAAAAATTCCCTGTCATACTTTAAAAGGCTGTTGCTAGTCACCTTGGAGTTCCATGACATTTTGAATGAACTATGCCTTTGACATCATTCGTATGTATGGTCGTTGAATGCCTCAATTATTTGCAATGTCATTATGTTTGGCTGTAAGTACTATATCCCATATATAACATCACCATGTACTTTATTGTGGGAGAGGATTATTCCATTCTCATGACCCCTGTAACAGATAAGGGATGACTCTATTGACTTAGATTACAGAGTTAGATGGCAATGGATACTTTATCATGCACTAGATTACAGAAAGACTTTAATTTGATTACTCCGAATCAGAAACCAAATACTTATTCTTTTACTTGTTGTTTAATCATTTATTCTGGTCTGTATTTGGGCTTCCAGTACGCCAGTGTCTTTGTTACCTTCCCTGAAAGAGAATTTGAAGACTCACTAAGGCTGCCGACTGAAAACAGCTCCTCTTTTGAGGAGGTGGTCCGCTGATCCTCAAAGGTGCTGATACTGTAGTTACCGACCATGGAAAGCAAAGCAAGTCTGTTTCCAGAAATTTTTGCAACCTGGCCTTCCCCTTAAGTCATTGTTTGGACCAACCAGTCAGTTGACCCAGAGCCGGTGCCTGAGGCCTGCTCCTGGGTACCCGGCCTATTTTACACAGCACCCAACACCAATGATTCTTCTGGTTGAGGCTTTGGCTGGCAAGGTGACTCTGAATCAAAGCTCATTGATTGCAAGAAGGTTTTCTTCACTAGCTTGGCTTTGACATCTCTCAGTGCACTTTGCTTCTTATGATGCTATGCTTGTGCTATTTGTACACGGCAAACGAGATCTTGAACACCATCCTTGAGGAGTTCCTCAGTGGCTTTTCCCAAACTGTCCACAATGGACTAGATGCAGCCAAAGGCATTTCAGGGCCTGTCTGGATGCATTAGATTGTGTTGGTCGTGATGTATGCTCCAGTGTGATGATTTGGTGTCATATCTGGAAGTGCTCTGTAGGGTTTTCTGGGACTTTCTGTTGAGGAATCTGTTGTTAGACATAGTATGCAGCAGAAAGAATATTACCAAATGTAAGTAATTTGTACTTGTGCATACTCTCCACATAAAGACGTCAAATGTTAGGACCACTTAGACCAATTCTGAAAGAAACTCATAACACTTCATTTTAATTCACATGTGAACATCTAGTCTCCTGTATTTCTCCCACTTTCGTTCCAAAATTAATGTTGCCTATCAGTAGTATCTGTTATATTTTCTCTTTCTTCCTCAGTTTCTTCATAGTCAATTTTCTTAAATGATATTTTTGTGTCTAAATGTTTGGTTATGCTACATTTCATGTTCTGACATGTATAGATGTTATGTTATGCCCGGTAGGCCGACGTACAAGGCGTTGGCATAGTCGATACACAAAAGTATCAAGACCCGATTAACCCTTTCCTTGGCTGCCCTAGGGAGGAGTGGTAGAAATTTTCGGAGGGCTTTGAGTATCCTGAAACAGTTCCCAGCAAGCTTCTTGATTTGAGTGGAGAAAGACAGGCTCTCTTCGAAACAAATCCCAAGATTCTTAGCGGGTTGCCCCATTGAGGCCAGCAAGGGATAATCAGCCAGCCAGAGTGCTTCCCTAAACTGAGGGGGGAAACTTTCGTAAAGGAGGATTTCTGATTTGTCCTTGTTGCATTTTAGTTGTGCATAGGAAAGCCAATGAAAACCTGCTGTCAGACAGTTTTTTGCAGAGGGGCTGGAACACTCGGATTTTTCCCAAGTAAACAGAAGCTGAGTGTCATCGGCGTATGCAATAATATTGGCTCCAAGCCCCCGCCAACTGAACTAAGGGAGTCACATAAATGTTAAAAAAAAGGGGGCTCAAAGAGGACCCCTGCAGCACCCCAATAGACACCCTCTGTGGCGGGTAAGCGAACAAGGGGAGCCATTCCTGTTGTGTGCGACCCTCTCAGAATGATTTCTGCCAGCTCCAGGCAGTGCATGAAATTCCTATGTCAGCAAGGGGAGAGAATCAACAGAGAGTGGGGAACAATATCGAATGCTGCCTAGAGGTCCAGCAAAATCAGAGCTGCCTTCCGCCAGAATTCAAGCTTTCCCGAATGGCTTCAGAGACCACTAAAGCTGACTCAGTACTATGAGAGGCTCTGAACCCGGAGTGGGCCGGATGAAGTAGGCCAGAGCTTTCGATGAAGTCAGTAAGTTGTGGAGGTGGAGGAGTGTGGCTCAATGGTTAGAGCGGCAGAACCTGATGCAGAGTTCTGGCCCAGGACCAGGGTTCAATTCCCGCCTCGGCGGGTCTTGTGCTCAATTTCCTCGGACCTGACAATTCTCGCCTCGGTGCCTAATCTAATCATGGGCCCCACGCTGCAACTCTGGGCAATAGCTTGCTTAACCTCCACACCGGCCCCAACAGCGCTAGGATGCCTGGCTTCACCCTGGGGGTGCCCAGGAGTGGACACTTCACAGGGAAAGCCAGGAGGGGTTCCACAGCGGTATGAGTAATAGCGCCAGGAAACTGCTTGGTGGCAGTGCGCTCTACAAATACCTTGACATTTACATTTACATTTAATAACAACTTTTAACAGATATATGTACTTCTGAAATCCCATCTCTTGCTTAATTGTCATTTGTAACACTTCCTTCCAAGAAGCACTTTATAAAGAAAAACCTTAAACATTTGTTAAAGATGAACATTTTCTAAGAAAAGTTCAGGGCTAATATAGTTAAATCCAAAATATAACGAATGCCAACATTTCACATTAGTCATTCAATCTGAAACCAGATCATTCAATCAGTGCACTACTCAAGATGTCACAAATGTCCTCACTGGTAAAAATGCTGGGGACATCACATACGACATAACCAGTGACATCTGTATCCTATGACAATGCAATATTTACTGTGCATGTAAGAAGTTACCTGTCAACTGTTCTCTGTATAGTGGCCGTGAGGACATCTCATTTCAGACATTGGCAAAGCAGTCTTCCGACACAAGGACAAACCCTATAACTAGCTACCTTATCGTGAGGGCCTACTAAGCACAATGCTTTGGACATTCCCAGGTAGCTGTGTGTACTGGATTGGCCTATGGGGACTGTAGGGAGAGGTTGGCTTGTGGCCATCCCTAGACCCAAAGCCCCGTCTCCAGAGTCTACTGATCGTGGATTTCAAATCCCAGTAGATTCAGTGCAAAAGACCCAGCCTTGCGCCAAACCCTGCTCACAGGCCCCTTGCTCCCTGATTTTGATATTGTGGCCTGTGTACTGTGAGTACCAGGCCACTGCCTGCATCATAAGTCCTTGACCAACACCGTTTTAGCCCATGGTCATGTCCTACAAGCTAAGGGTGCCAGGCAATATCCTGTACTTAGTTCCCACTTCCCTAGAGCCAGCTTGACACAGCCTTTCACGGTTTCCTGACCCTCAGTGTTTGTGAATATCGAAGGAAGAAAATGAAAAGACGGTGGAAGAGCAGAAAATAGCCATGCACCGTAGGTTTTTTGGGCATGGGCTGGTAGCGGGAAATAGTGGAAGGCCGTGCCCTTCTAACAGAGCACGCTGCACTCATCAATGACCAGTTGTCAAAGTGTATCATAACAAAGCAAGAAAAGCCATGGTTCTTTATTTAGAAAATAGCTTCTAATATAAGAAAGCAATTCATATTTTCCTAAAAAACTAATTTTTAAACACTCAAATATGTGTCTAATAGTGAGCTCCCTTAATGCACTGGACATTATCTCATATATGAAAAGATGAGATCATATATTGCATAGCTGGTAACAAGTATTACATGACCATTCACATCATGAATATCTCCACTGAAGCTACTATGAGGACTTGGAGCTGAGTTCAAGGATTGGATGAAGGCTAGGCCCTATACATACAGTCTTTACATAGGGGCATTCAGTGCAGCCGAGGTTGTGTGCTCAGAGTCAGTTGGGTATGGCCAAAGTACACTCTAGCCTCTACGCTGATCCAGGCCCCACCCAGTCGGATAGCCACACCCTGCGCTCAGTACACACTGGCCACCGTGGAAATGGCCACTAGCATTGGTAAACTTTGAGTGCAGAGACTGGCTTATGGTCAGTCCCTGTGCCCTAGGTGTATAGCTAAAGGTAGAGCCCTGTGTACTATGAGCTACAGTGTCCTTGAACAGCTTAATTGATGTCATTGATCATGCCTAACATTATGCAATATGTTTTTCACCAGTGATGCCATTCATGGTGTACTTTGTGATAACTGTGACATCACGTAATAGGTCATGAGTTGTGCCTTGCTGTAATTGTAGTTGAGTAGCTCATCATAACTTGAAAAATTGAGTGGTGTTTGTATTTTGGACTGTGACCATAATGTCCCTCAGTCTGGAGCTCTCAGGGGAAGATGTAAGTAATGAGGTTGTGTATGTTGGGTCCGCTCCATTGCGTTTCCTCCCTTTCTCTCTTTTGATTTCTCGCACTCACTTTAGATATCCCTATTTTGCTAATTTCTCTCTCTAATCTGCTAATATTGTTCGTGTGATTAGTGGCTTTTGGTGATATTTGATCTACTTTTTGGGCCTCAAATGCCCGCTAATAGTGCATGATGGGTACTTGAATAACTCCTTGTCTATACATTTCAGCTGGTGCACAGATTTTTGGGGGGATTTCCACATTAGCTGTGTGCGAGCTCTCAAAAATGATATTATAGCTGTGGTTGTTGAAAAATTGTTTCTATCACATAACTACACAACTTTTTTTGTGACTGGAAGCGAGTAGATTTTGTAGTCTTGTTGGGAGTTTGTTGCAAATTCTAATATGACAGGTAGGTGACAAGGAAGTCTATTAGTATTGATCAGTGGTAGATCTGCTTCCCCTGTCACTATTGTTTGGTGTCCAGAACTCTCACCTTGGCCTCTGTGATGTTCACAGTCATGTAGGCAGTTGTGGGACAAGAAACAAGGCTAAAATATCGCCCTCCTTTATTTCCTTGCTTATGCGCCCTGACATAAGCAGCAAATAAGTGGCTGATGAGAAGTTCTTGGTGGGCCAAGGCATCCATCTTGCAATGCATTGAGGTTTGGGAGCAATGTCACTTTCGCTATCCCTAATATTTCGATTAATCAACATCTGTTGCAGTTGATTAGAAGTTGCACCTGAAGGGCTACACAGTGAGGCTATAATTTGCCTCAAGATCAGAGTTTGACTAAATGTATCAAAACATCAGTAATCTGTTGTCCACCAAACTCAGCCCCAAATTCGAGAAATATTTCTTATCATACATTGCTATCGCCGAATATAGATCTGTCTCCGTGTTTGTCCTCCTGCATTGTAACTGAGAAACACAACTTGTGCGCAAAGGGTGTAATGCTGTGTCGCTAGATACAAACATGTGAGGCATATTAAAATAGGCCTTGCTCAGGGTGATTCTAATTGAACCCAGTTGTTGCGGGTCCAAGACAGTGACTTGACGCTGAAGCCCTCAGAGGCGAGAGGGTCTGATGAAATCTTAAAAGTCAAGGACAGCTTGAGGGTTGACTTTTCCCCACTTGGGCATCTTCTCAGATTTTATCTTGACACTATTTTTAACAGAGCTGTTTAGGGCTCAGCTGCTAGAAAAACAGAGCAAACACCAGAAAGTCCCAATAGAAGAACTTTGGCCAGCAATCAATCAGTTCAGACATTACCAGGCACTTACCATTCACAAATTGGAGGGAAATCTAGGACAACAAATTCGAATAGGAAGAATTTATACCAATATAACCCCTCGGTGCACGTAGAAGGATCATGTGGTATATAGCCGGATTAAAAAGAGAGCTGAGGACTCTAGACTGCTGTTGGCTTGTAAATGATTTTAGTTGCTGCGCTTTGGGATCCCGGCTGCGATTAATGTAACGACGGCCCTTGTGTTCTAATGAGCTTGTGCCCTCCTGTGGCACTGCGGATTGTACCATCAGCCACCTGACAAGAGGCAGTTTTCATTAGTGTGTGCAACCCTGAAGTAGCTTATTGTTTGCTTGAGAAGCCTATGAGGATCTCTAACAAGACACTGAAGGAATGCAAATTTTATGCGGTTTTTGAAGCACGTCACCTGTGCCCCGGAGGCAAGAGACTAAGCTATTTTTGGCTAACGTCCTCAAAGATGTGCCAGAGAATCCTCCTCTTTCAAGTAAGTCCCTAGACATGGAACAATCTCGAGAGATCTTCCCACAAAAAGCACCAAAGGATGGATAAATGCGCTTCTTCGTCAAGCAAGCGGCCCCACTTCCGGGACCATTTGGAGTATCGAGGCTGTTCTCAAATGTCCGGCTCAGTTGTCCCAAATTGAAAAAAGATGAAGCTGGAATTTCCGACTTCATCGGCTGACCGTACGTACGTCAAGGTCTTTTGACTAGCTGTTCTGAATCCCTTAAAGACAGCTCTGTAATGCTCTGGGCAGATCCCAAGGGTGGACCTGATCCTGCAGGTTTGGTGACACTGGTAGCTCGACCGAAGTGCTAACTGACTCTGTACCTCCACAGACTCTGGCCTCTGCACCTCCAAAGTAGTCAGTGCCTTCCACTGTGCACATAGCACACCTACAATGCTTATACCTGGTGACACTCCACTCTACGACACATTACTTAATTTCTATCTACGCCACTCTAAACAACCCCACATTCACAACATTACATACCACTCCACTTGTAGCTCCTCCACTCTACGCCAATCTTCACCCCTATACTCCACATTTCACTCCTGTATTCCACACTACACCTTGTATTGCACTCTACACTCCTGTACTCCACTCTACACCACTCCATTCCACACTTTTCTACACCACTGACTTTTAGCAAAGCTGAGCAGCAGCCACACTGGTGTACAACAGGGTTATAACAGGTATGATAACCAACCGATGGCACACATCTCTCTGCAACAGATGCATTTACGACTTGAGCCACAGTAAAATACCCTACAGTTGTTTGCCGGCAGATCGATGCAGCAGGTGCATTAACCCCCAAATGCATGATTCCAGAAGATACACCGTTGAATAGCTCAGTAAGTTAATACTTCTACTGTGGTAAACCAAGAACAAGGGAATACCCCACGTGTGACTCATGCTGTGCCAATTGGGTCCTTCATTCTTCTAGAGCAAATAAGTAGACAGCACAGACTTGTTCACTTACTCCGATCGATTAATTAACCGCAAGACTGTGGATAAGAATTTGGATGTCTACAACGCAAAAAAAACTTGTGTTTGCACCTCCATTTGTAAAAGTCAAAAAAGGTAAAAGTTGCTTCTAAGAGGTGCGACATTTTGGCGCGGTTGGGGTTTAAACTCAGGATTTTGCTTTGTGGTAAGATGGCGGCCGTGGTCGAATCTGTTATTCTCTGTTGAGTTTTCTTATCTCCGTCTTCCATTCCGTGTCACAACAGTTGCGGGTTCAAGTCCCAGACACTGCAGCCTATTACTTTTGATGAAATCCGCTTTCTTTGGTAGTTGCATCATTTACCTCCAGCCTTTTGACCGCATAAAATCCCTTTATTATTTTGAGTTGCTTTGTAGCAGCTGCTGGGTGCACGCGGAGCTATACAGAACGCTTTCAATTTAATATTAAATTGTGCCTTTATGCATCATCTGTTGTTGTGTCCCAGGGGCTGTTCAGACGCCTGCTCCGACGCCTGCTCCGCTGCGATAAAGGTTGTCGCATTTTTCAGCCCCGTGTACATCTTTATGCATAATCATGTGTGACATATTTCTAGCCTCTCTGTAGTCAGCAGCATAACTCTTTGTTAACTGCTGTGCGCGACTTCCTTATGCCAACTGCATGCACATCAATTAGCCGCAGAAGAATGCAGCTAATCAGCAGAGGCGGAAAATATATGACTTCCCGTCTGTCTGTCTGTCATTGTAATTCAGGGCCGCGATAGCTCATGTCTCCGCCGCGCTGGTGTGTTTCATCTGTTTCCGGCTGGATTACAAAATGGAGGCATTGGGGAGGCGAGGGGCACGTGGGCGAACCGTGTGAGGTCACAAAGAAACAAGCTTTGGTAAAGCCATTAGGCCATGCTTTAGTGTGCCGATACAATTAAATACAGGCATTCCCAAATGCTGTTTGCATGCGGCAAAAAAGCCATATTGACTTTGCTACTTTGGGAAATAAATAATTGAATGTGACAAGCAGTGTTGTGATATAGCGTACTTTACAGATGTAAAATAGTCCCTCAAGCATTACAGTGGAAGCACTTCTTAGAAGGTGGAATAATGCACCAGACAACCAATAGCACGAGGTGACAGAGTCATGACATTCAGGGTGGAGCCAGAGCTCAGTCTTTGTATTCAATATTAAACATACGTTTGCAGACTGCTGCCCTGCCAAAACAAGCCGAAACATGTAGACTGCGCTTTATCAATCAATGTTTGGTGTATTCGGGCTACTGCAGTTCTGAAGCCATTCATGCGCCTCATCCTCCGTCTCAAGGACCACGTTACATCCCTAGTCAAGGCGCCACACTGCTACGGAGGGAGAAAACATACTTCCAATGTGTATTCTCCGCAAGTCCACTGAATGGTCCAAAGCTCGCCAATCCAGGGTCTTCCAGCAGAAGGCGAGCCAGACCAGATTATCATACTGCCAACTTAGCACAAGAAGGCCAGGGAAAGATCCCTTAACCCTGAGGCTTAATCCTCCAGAGCACGTTTACATCCATTACAAACGTAGACATTTTTAAGTCGAGCCTGGGCAGCACATGCGCTGCTCAGCAAGGGATGCTGCAGGTAGGGACTTGAAGCCCTGCCCACTCTATGCCCCTATTTTTTATTGGCTTGTGTCATTGTCCACTGTAAACTGTGGCTGTTCATTGGTCAATAGGCTTAGTAGTCCCGCCTTAGTACCGCCTTGTCTCATTTTGTAACCTCCCATGGCGACACCCCCGTTGTGTGTGTTGTTACTCGGAAGACTTTAATTACGGCCTCCAAGCACTATTTTCTCTAATGGCTGTGTCCTGCCTGCTGTTGCAGGCAGGACCCACTCTCCTAACACTTTAAAAAAAAAAAATATATAGCACGGGCACTAAATGCATTTGCAATGCAATACATCTCGCATTTGCAAGAGTTTAAGCTATTGGCAAACAACACATAAATGAAAGGCATCAAACTCTCATAAATGTGAGACCGATTGCATTGCAAATACTTGTATTCGATGGGGCAAGACATGGGCACCTACCTGTTGTAATGGCCTGTGGCTCACAAACTGATCTGGAAGCCTAATCTTTTTTTATCAAATTAAAATATCCTCCTGTCTACTCCTTTCATAGTAATTGATAGCACCTATGAAGGTAAGGAAAGATAAGGAAATGAATACTGGGGAAACAATTTCTTGATGGTCATGTTGGGTGAGAAAATGTCAGATTGTGGGCAGGAATAATTTGATATTCTGGATTTGAGCAGCAGAATGCCCCAAAGTGCTTCTTCTTATATAAGTACATAATATCCACTTCTTGGTTTTCAAAGGTTCAGACTCAGCAATCTCAAGGAATTCTCTTTTTGCTTAGATTTTGCTAAAAAGTGCCTCGTGATAAATGCTAATTGAGAAGATGATCAGTAGTACACATTTTAAGATGGCACAAAACTGACTTCTACTTTGCAGGAAGGGTGATGCATGCAATTGTCTTCCAGTGGAAATCCCTAACGTAAGTCATAGTGGCCTGTGGCAGGCTAAGCATGTAAGAAGTTTTGTGGGGCCCACATCAACAAATGAAGTCGTAGAAGGCTGACCTGTTTCAAAGTTTAATATAAATGCCCTGCAGAGAAGGAGAAAACACAGCAGGCCTAACTTCCTGCACAATGTGCTGTTAGCTGTCACAGTCTCACCATTAATAAATAGGGCGCCTTAGTTTTGAAACCTATAAATAAATATTGTAGAACTCGCAAGGGGCACTGAAAAAACATGGAGCCTGAAGAATAATTAACTCTCTTCCCTCCTGCCTGACAGGTCTGTTTTTATTTTTTTTATCAACAGCTTTTTAGGTTTTGGGCTGGTTCACAAACAAATGAGAAAATCCACACTGCCGTTGTAACATTTCAACAATTTTTGTAATTTTACTCCTCTTTAGCATTTTTCAAAATTAACAAGTAAGTGCAAGCTAAACAATACATTTCGAAGTTCACGAAGTTCAACTCTATCCTTATCGTGCAGAGCAGGAAATACGTAAGTGCAGGGAAAATGTTCAGTTACAAATTTCTTGATTTCTTTTCTTTACATAGAAAACATTTTATCATGTGGAGAAGTTCCTTCTCATTTCCTGCCCTTAGTTCAGTAAATGCATGTGTAAAGGTGCAATTCATGTGGAAAAAGACAGTGCAAAGCTTTGTGGCTGCACACAAATGTATAACTTGATGCTTTTGACTACATTGTCATTGGCACCAATCCCATGACGCTCCCTATTTGTTTTGAAAATGAATGGCACCAAGTAGGAACCATTGGTGTTTTAGGCGTTCGAACTGTCGATGGCCCTCAGACCTTTTCAGAGTTCATTGGCCTGTGATTTTGCCTGCTGCCAGTCACGACTTTCATTGTCTGCCATCTCCTCCTGGTCTGTCTGTGAAGTCCAAGGTGTCATGTGTGGTGATGTGGGTCTGGGCCTAATCACGTGGGGACAGGAACATAAATAACTGGACGTACACTTTAGTCACAGTTAGCCGGGAAGACCACGAGCGATCTTCGCCGGGGTTTATTATACCCTCGGGGCGTGCCCGCCCTGAGGGGTGGAGTGGATGCGTGAATGTAGATACATTGTAGGGTAAAGTCCACATTTGTAAAGCGCACAATCACCCGTAAGGGTCTCTAGGCGCTGGGGGGCCGTCGGGAAGATTAAGCGAGCTATTGCCCAGAGTCACATGGTGCTGGGCTGACCTGCCGCCGGAGCCGGGGATCGAACCGTGGTCCCCAGATTCCAGCGTCAGTCGCCCTGGCCGCGGCGCCACACCTCAGAGCCCGCCTAGCTCTCTACATCCCTCCTTTATTTCAGTCCGCTTCATTATCAGTTCTTGGCCTTCAGGGAGATGTACACACAAAGTCCCGTAGCCTGTGGCTCGGACCAGGGTTTGGCCGGAGATGGTACCTTTGGCTTCGGCCCTTCGGGGATTGGGTGCCCCCAGCCGGGGACACCTCTTCTTCCTCTCTGCAGGCCGGGGAATTGGCAACAGATGAGCTCGGCAGCGGACTTGGGACTCTCCTTGGGTCTTCGACAGACATTTGAACGTCTGAGTTTCTCACCGGCGATGATGCTGTCGGAGACTGTCCGGCGTTCCATGGCCTGACCTCTTCTTCCTCCTCTTGTTCCGCCGCTCTTCCTCTCGCCGGCTTAAAGCATGACACATTCCGTGTTACTCTTTGGTCACCTTTCCTGACTGTCACCATGGTTCCTTGGATTTTCTCTATGGTCCACAGGTCCGGTATGTACGGGGTCCTGTATTTCCATCCTGGGTGTCGATCATGAACCACCACAGCGTCCCCTTCCTGAAGGCTCGACTCTCTCGCGTGTCTGGCCGCACTTGCCTTCCTGTTTGTTGACTCTCTTCGGGATTGAATGGCGTTTTCGTCCCTCTCTGGCGGGGCCCAGGTGCGTGCCGCGGGGATGGTGTCTCTGGGAGCCCTTTTAAACAGTAGATGCGCCGGGGCACATTTAGTGGTGCTGTGGGGCGTCTGCCTGTAAGCCCCTAGGAACTGGTCCAGAGCTGATTCCGGATCATCTCCGTGATCTACGGCGATCCGCAGGGCTCTGTTAAGGGTCCTCATGAGTCTCTCCACCTCTCCATTTGCCTGGGGCCACAAGGGGGTGATTTTTCGATGTTTGATTTGGAGGGCTTCCAGGTAAGCTTGAAACTCCCTGCCTTGGAAAGGAGGGCCATTATCGGATTTGATCTCCTCCGGTAGCCCCATTGTTGCGAAGATCTTGCTCAGAGCCTTTTTGACCTGTGGGAATGCCGTGGAGGGGATCACCTCCACCACCGGGAATTTGGAGAAGGAGTCCACTAGGACCAGTGTATGTCGTCCATCCGGGAAACTCCCGAAGTCCAGGCTCAGGTGCGTCCACGGTAGTGTCGGGGGGGGTTCAGTGATGACAGGTGCTGATCCCCTCCGGTGATGAGACACGCGTGGCAGGCTCTCACCATCTCTTCTACTTTGATGTCCATCACCGGGAACCAGACACGACATCGTAGCCTGCCCTTCGTCTTAGCCATCCCCTGGTGCCCGACGTGGGCGAGGGTCAGGATCTTGGCCTGGAGGTTTTCCGGCACTACTATGAGGTGCCCTCGCAGGATCACTCCTTCATCTCCGATGCTGAGCTCGCTCTTGATCTGCCACAGCTGCTGGCGGGCATGACTGACCTCGGGTCTGAGCCCTTGTACCCCATCCAGAAAGTGCGCCCATTGGTTTTCACGGAGCGCATGCTTGACTCTGCACAGCGTCTCGTCTTCTTTCGTGGCGTTTCCGATTTCCAGCAGTGTCATGGTCTCCGGGCAGGCGCTTTCTGAAATCAGGTGCACAAAGGCATCCGCCTCGTGACTGTCCTCTAGTAGCATGACCGGTTTAGTGCTGTCCGGGTGTCTTGACAGGTAGTCCGCTGGATTGTTGGCCCCGGGGCGGAAGATGACCTTAAAATGGTACCCTTGTAGCTGGACGGCCCACCTTTCGATTCGTGGCGGGGCCAGTCGCGATGATCCTGCAAATAGGGGCACGAGGGGTTTATGGTCCGTTACTACCTGGAACTCTTGGCCGCACAGATACAGGTGGAAATGCTGGCACGCCCATTTGATGGCCAGGGCTTCCCTCTCGATCTGGGCGTACTGGGTCTCCGTATCCGTGAGCGCTTTACTCGCATAGGCCACCGGCTTCCATATGTCAGCCCCATACTCTTGTAGGAGTACCGCTCCCAGGCCGACCGGGCTTGCATCCACCACCAGCTCCGTCTTCCTCTTCGGTTGGAAATACGCCATCACGGTGGTGTCCAGGAGGCTGGTCTTTATCGCCTGGAACGCGGTATTGGCCTTCACCGTCCAGTCCCACTTTTGATCATGACGGGTGAGCAGCCTCAGTGGCTCTGCCAGGTCTGCCAGGTTGGGGATGAACCTCCCGCAATAAGTTGCCATCCCGAGGAAACTCCTGACCTCTGTCGGGTTCTGCGGGGTGCTAGCTGTTCTGATGGCCTCTGCCTTCTTGGGGTCCACTTTCAGTCCTTCCCGGGTGAACGTATAGCCAAAGAAGTCTATTGATTCCTGGTAGAACGCACATTTTGATTTGTGGAGCAGCAGACCCTGTTCTGCCAGTCTTCTTAGGGTTGCTCTCAGGTGTGCGTGATGCTCTTCGAGTGATCCAGAGTACACCAGAATGTCATCACTCAAGTTTATGACTCCACTCAGTCCAGATAGCACCTCCCTGATTGCGTTCTGGAACACTTCGGCGGCCGATGAGATCCCGAAGCTCAGCCTTTTGTATCTCCTTAGACCTATGTGGGTGGAGAAGGTGGTGATGTAGCGGCTGTCTGGCTCCAGCTCCAGTTGGTGGTATCCTGCGTTTAGATCCAATTTGGAGAACCACTTTGCGCCATTGAGGTCCGCTATGATGTCTTCCATGGTAGGGGTGAGATGCCTTTCTCTCCTCACTGCGACGTTGGGCAGGCGCATATCCACACACAGCCGTATCGCCCCTGGCTGCTTAGGTTTGGGTGCCACCACGAGAGGAGAAACCCACGGTGTAGGCCCCGTCACTTTCTCGATGACTCCGAGTTCTTCGAGCTTCTTTAGCTCTTCCTCCACCTGCGGCCGCAGGTTGAATGGGACTCGCCTGTGTCTTAGGGCTGCTGGGCGTATTGACGTGTCTATATGAAGCTTGAATTTCTTGTTCTTTAGCTTCCCCAGGCCTCGGAACAGTTCCGGAAACTCCTCCATAAGGAACTCCGCATGTGACTGGTGCACCTGGTTTGCAAAGAACACCAGTCCAAGGTCTTCAGCGGTGTGACAGCTCAGTAACGTGCCCTTCTCTCCTTCCGTGACATGGAATTTGGCTTCGGTTGAATACCCTTCATGCACAATTGTTGTCTGGATCACTCCACGTAACGGCATCGGCTCGACTCCTCCGTACGTGTATATCCTTGCGTGGGAGCGGACCAGTTCAGGCTTCGGCATCAACCTTTCATACTGGTCGGAGTCCATGACATTCACGGATGCCCCAGTGTCTATGAGGGCTTGGACCGCCGTGCCATCTACCTTGACTGAGCACATCGGTGGGGGCCTCCTTCGCGTAGATGCCGTGGATGCTCTCCCCACATATGAAACAACGTAGACTTCGTCGTCCTCATCATCCTCGTACCGTGGAGGTCGCTCTTGGGCATGGCTGTCCGGTGGTGGGTCGACATCCTCTGCTAGCGACAGCTGGTGTACTCTCCTTTGCAGATTTTTCGGCCTGGTCGTCGCCGGTCTGTACTTTCCGCTCCTGCACACTTTGGCAAAGTGGTTCAGTCTGCCGCATTTTGAGCATGTGCGTCCCTTCGCTGCGCACGCTGCTGTGGCGGAGTGGGTCTCCCCACAGTATCCACACGAACTCTCTGGCGCTGTCGTTCGTTGCGGCCGGTTTGCCGCAGGCTTTCGGTGTATCGCCTCCACTCTCTCCATCTTGACTTGCACGGGTTTGGTCGGCGCCGGGGTGGCTACTGGGGTGTACAGCGCAGCTTCCATCTCCTCCGCCCTGACGTCGGATAACTCATGCGACCTCGCGAGTATCAGGATCTCATCGAGCAATATCCCTGGTTGGCGCAGGATTAGTTTCCTTAGCAGCTTTGAGCGGCACCCTACGATGATTTGATCTCGTATTTCCTCGCGCGGGTCCGTGAACGGGCATGTGTTCGCCAGCCGGCGTAGCCGTGCGTAGAACATGTCTACCGACTCGGATCCCGTTTGCCATGGTCTTTTGAACTTGAACTTTTCGAAGTCGGTGTTCAATTGGGGGTCAAAGTGCTTGTTCAGAGCGGCCACCGCTGCCTCGTAATCATTGTCTCTCCCGGTGTTAGGAAGAGTCTTAAAAAGCTCATCTATCTCCGCACCTCCATACAGGATCAGTAGGGACCTCTTGACCTCGCCATCCGTCTCCCTAGTGCCCTTGAAGTAGTGGTTTAGGCGACGCACCCATGCCTTCCACCTCACGGCCGCCGTGGCCGGGTCTGATGCTTCGCTGAATGGTGGAAGCGGCGCCGCTCCCGAATGTGGATGATGACCGGGTTGCAGGCCGGGGGCCGCGGCTTGTGCCAGTGCCTGATTGTCCCCCGCTTGAGCTGGAGGTGGCAGCTGTACGGCCGGGGCTGGTGCACCTTCTTGCTGCGCTGGTGCACCATCCACGAGGGACATGGTTGCCCCTGGATGCTATGCTCGGCTGTGACTCGTTCTTTGCCGCCCTGCGTCGGACCTTGCTACACCTGCCGCTCTCCCTGCACCTTCTGCGGCTGAATCCCTTGGGGCAGTGGTCGTGCGTGGACCCTTGGCGCCCTTTTCTCCCCACCACTTTGTAGTGCAGCTGCTTGGTGGTGCCAATGCTTGTTTCCCAGCGCTCCTGACAGCGCAGCCACTTTAAGGCAGGGGAGTCCGCAGTACTCCTGGCAGCCACTGGGGGCCGCGTCGCGTCGTTCGCGGTCCTCGCGCAGCGTGCTCTCTGGGCCCAGAGCAGCAACCAGCAGAAGAGGCCGTGGCCGGAGGGCGTCGCGCGACACACTGCTTAGTGTGCGGCGGGTGGACGGAGGCGCGGCACGTTGCTCCGCCGGCCTATGCAGCGTGGGAGCTGCGGTCGGGAGGACGCTCCGACAATGGGCGGACTTCGCCCGGAATGCCGGCCAGGTAGGCCGAGAGGCGCTCGCAGGGGGGGCAAGATACGCGCACTCACCCTGGGCGCTCCGCGGTCCCGGCCCTGCCAGATGAAGGCGCTTCCGACGGGAAGGCGCGTGGGCAGGCCGTGGACCGGAGCAAGGCAGGAGTGGATACCGAGCGCTCGGTGTAGCGCCGTCACTCCCTCGTCTTCTCCTGCACGAGCAGGACAGGCCGGCCTCGTCGCCAATGTGGTGATGTGGGTCTGGGCCTAATCACGTGGGGACAGGAACATAAATAACTGGACGTACACTTTAGTCACAGTTAGCCGGGAAGACCACGAGCGATCTTCGCCGGGGTTTATTATACCCTCGGGGCGTGCCCGCCCTGAGGGGTGGAGTGGATGCGTGAATGTAGATACATTGTAGGGTAGAGCCCGCCTGGCTCTCTACATCATGGACAGAGAACACAGACTATCAAACAAGGCGGCATGAACTGCGTGACTCAGCCCAAGGCACCACAGGCACACCTGAAGGGGCCTGGCACATGCATTTGTTTGCAGCAGTCCCTACAGGGCTTAAAACCTATTGTTTTGGGGGAAGACCAGTTTTATAGAAATTATGAGGAACAAATATCAGAGATGAGAGGTAATGCCGGCTCCAAGCCTGGTGGTGTGGAAAGAAAGGAACGGCAACAGAGCTCGAGAGCGGCGCCTATATAGGCCCTAAACGTAATTTCTGGAGAAAAAGAGGATCAGAGTGGAGCTGCTCTGTGCCACCTATAAGTGTTGCTGAAAAGTTTCAGAATCCAGTCTGATACCTGGTGAAAATTGAAAAGGCAAGGAAGCTGACGCTGTACCAGAAAGGTGATACCAATGGTAACTTGTTCTTGCACTGCAGATAAAAATTCTGATAGCTGCAAACCTGCATTCCCACATATAGATTACTACCATAAGGGCGCCTGCACTCTAAGAACCCTGGAAGCCCTGCGGAAATAATAAAAAAATAAAAATGAGATACAATCCACTGCAGAACACACCGCCACACTATGCCACCCAGGTCAAATCATGGGCCCAGTCCTTTCTGCTATGAAAAGTCGAAGGGTCCCACAGATCATCCAACATTAGGTTTGTCCTCCACTACTCCCAAGATAACTTTGCTGCCTCAACTCAAAACTACAGGAAATCCACCACTTGAATGAACTTTCTGCATTCTCAATTTTCCAGTTTCCTTCTGGAACCAAAAATACTAGGTCTTTGATTTATGACAGCAGATGCAACATTTTGCAGATATGTTTTACATCCATGCTTAAAAGCAGGTTTTGAAAACTGCCTCCAAAGTGTGTTGCACAGTGTATTAGCTAGTAGGGAAATAAGCAGATAATTGTAGCTTGGCCGCATGACCTTAATGTCAGCAAATCTGTATTACAGTTAAGGAGGCTTATTAGGGTTACCAGCCACTCAGTCAAACACTTTGTTTGGGCTGATAGCCAATAAAAGGTTAAAACATGTACATGCGAACATATAAGCAGCATAATATCACAATAAAATGATACATTTATATCTCAGGTTACATAATGAAGTCTTATGACTAAAACACACACTGACCAGGTTGTAATAGTCAAGGTAAGACTCATTTTGACAAAGACTTTAAAAGCTAGTTACAACAAAGGCAGGAGCTTTCGCCTGGGATAGAAAATCCAAGTTTCTCTTGAAACGTTAGAGTTCTCGACTTTCATAATTATGAGTGCTTGTTGAATAGGACTTATAACAGCTAAACAACAGTACTCTGAATCTAAAAACTGTAAACGTTGCAGGCATAAAATCAGTGATCTAAAACATAAGAAGGCAATAGATATCGACATATAAATTGCAATCTGGTAAGAGCATAAAACCCACAAAAGAGCATAAAATGGACAAACGTTTGCTTGGATATGTCATTGCAAGGAGAATGGGGTAGAGGTGAGAACCAAATGCACTGTTGAGGATAAGCTGCTAAAAAGTGCAAAGTGCCTTATCTGAAACAGGTTAAATAAATTCTCTGTTTTGGGTTTAAGATCCACAATAAGTATGGTTCCATCCCTTCAGCAGATTTTATATCTAGATAGTGGCAGACCGTACTCATAGATGAACATGTACAGAATCTGTCCTGATCTCTGTGTTGATAAAAGAGCTTTTACCCGGTTCTTTGTGCTATTATCAATTATAATAGGTGAGAGAAACAAATTTGACAGGCAAAGTTTGGAAAAATTCCTCTTACCCTAAGCTAACCAGGGGATGAGGTCCAAACGATCTTCTCTCAAGCAAGCTTCAACGACCAATTGGATAAATGTAGTGTGGGGCGAATGCCAGATCTTAACCCAAAGAAACAACGGTGCAGCCTTAACTATGTCCTCCAGAAAAGGGAGCCCAAGTTCCAAATGGACGATAAGACTGACTGTACTTTTGGAAGACACCAGCAGTCTGCACATCCATTTGTTCTCATCCGATTGGATGCTTCCAGGTGAAGTGAAGCCCCAAACACGAGCCCCACAAGTTCCCAGAGAAAAACATTTGTTTCTATACAAAGCCATCAGCTCTTTAATGGGCTTATAGCCTAATTTCTTAGAGAATTTTAAAATCACATCTGTAGCCCTGGCAATTTTACACGGTCACTGGCTCATGAGCTTATCCCTTCTCAAATTATCCGTCAGCAAGACCCCAAGGTAATTAAAACTCTGCACCTTAGTAATTGGGATACCATCTATGGTGTGTGTTTGTGAACTTTTTTTTGGTCCACAGGTCATAATATGTGATTTCTCGTGGTTTATTCTCAAATGTAACCCCCTAATAAAATCAAATAAAGAATCCAGAAGAAACTGCAGTCCATTTGCAGTACGGGCAATTAAAACCGTGTCAACCACTTATAGTAAAACAATAACTGGACAAAGCCCAACCATAGGGAGATCCTTGCCTCTGGCCACAGGCACCTCCCCAAGCGCATTAATATAAAAAATAAATTAAAAAAGGAGCTAAAATATATCCTTGTCTCACACCTTTGCTTGAACAAAAGGCAGGAGAGTACTCACCGTTGGTACCAAATCGGACCAGAGCCGTTGCACCACTGCAGACATTTCAAAAGGTCAATTAGGGCTACTTCAATCCCTGCTTTGCCCACCATAACTTATCCCTGTTGACCAGGTCGAGCACACTAGAGAGGTCCATAAAGGCGATGTGGAGAGCTCCTCCCCTTGCTTTGGTATATTTCCCAGATAGCAAAAGCAGATTCAAGGTTTGCTCAACCGAACCAACGCCTGGACAAAAACGATATTGCACTTCCGAGAAGTAATATTTCTCCACAGCCCAATCTTATAATTTTTGTAGAATTGCCCTCCCAAGGATCTTTACGGAGGAATCAATGAGGGAAATTGGTCAGTAGAAGGTTGGACTACTCCTATCCCCCTTTTTTAAATACTGGGACGATGATGGACTTCTTGCAGGAATTTGGAATATCACCTCTTATTGCCACACAATAAACATTTGTTGGCAGGGATGCCCAAAAGGTGGGATTCTGTCGGGAAAAGCCAATGGGCACTCCATCTTGCCCTGGCGCCTTTTTTGCCGGTGACTTTAATATGGCTTTCGATACTGCGCTAACTTCAATAGAATCACTTAAAACTAGGATTTCGACTCCACCAGGAGTGCGGGATGGAGGGTCCTAGCCAAATATTTTAGAAAAGTGTGTGAACTGCTCCACTACGCAACTATGATATTTATTTCTAGGCTGATTGTCATCAGTAAAAATGTGACCTGTTATCACTTCTCAAAAGGCCATGAAGCGGCTTGCAAATCGTCCCATGCCTGCCTCCTTACCTCCTGTTTCCTCTTACCTAGAGTAGATTTATATGCAGCCCTTGCAAATCTAACCTCCTCGACATTGCAAGGTAATGCTTTGGAAACCTCTTTTAGCTGCTTTAAAGCTACAGTGCATGCAGTGCTAAACCACTTCGGGGGGTGGGGGGGGAGGGGTCTTTTTCCTGGCAACTAGCAAGCTTGAAGCTTACAGAGACCTTCGAAATTTACAAGAACTTCTCCAACCAATGCCTTCTCAGATAGACAAACATCACTTCTAGATTTAATGTGATTAGGCTCTCAACATTATTTCCATGATCCACATGGTTTTTAGAGAACTGAAGATCAGGGGCAAGACTCCACGTTTGAGATTTGGACATGGGACATTTTAAACTAACAATAGGATTTTGGTTGCTGATAATGGAGGGAAAAATATAAGAATCCTGAAAGTACGGGACTATATAAGGGGAGAACAATATAACATATATTGTAGATTCCTTCCCTGTATAAGTTGGTAGAATAAAATCACCTTCCTTAATGTATGAAGTGAAAAGTAAACTGTGTTTGGTTATCGCCTGGTTCAACGCAGACCCATATGGTGTATGAATACAATGTGTTCAATGTTCTTCTTGCAATCCGTACCCCCACAAACATTGTCACCTCTGTGAAGGGAAATAGAAATATTAAGATAACCCATCCGGAGAATGCCCCCCTGTCTGGGTGTCTCTAGTAATAAGTTAAAAATTGGCCTAGATCGCTTATCAGGTCGACAGGATGATTTAAAAAGAATAAAAACGAATCAATAAACAATTAAAAGCCAAAGGGAATGGCATGCACAGAAATTGACAACAGGGAGTACACAGCAACGTGTCAACTCTCAAATTGCTTATTGTAATAGAAATGAGTACCCCTAGTCCCCTCTTTGCCCTGCTTAAGGGAGATGGTATGGCGGCTACGCAAAAGGATCGAAACCCATTAACTTGAAAGTCCTGAAGGGCCCAGGTCTCTTGGTAGCATACTAAATCATGCTTATTAGGTCCAGCCAGTCCCCATTATCCAGCTTCTTTCAGAATCCTGATATGTTCCAAGACAGGGAATGAAGACTATCTGACCCAGCAGTGTCAACTATGGAAGTGGGTTTGGTCGAAGTCTCTCCCCTGCAAATCTTGAGGTCATCGCCAGATGTACTCTTTTTTACTGTGTTATGTTAGTCCGAATTAGTTCTCCTTACCCAAAGCGCCGGGACACTCTTTTTGAGTAACCGTTGCGCTATACAAAAGAATAAATAACATAACATAACATAACAGAAGAAGGGGAGGATGCAAATGCAGCCAGTCATTCTACGTCCGACATGCATGAAAGGGGAATGAAATGGTTTTGAAGAATAAAGGGATTAGTGGTCTGAGCAACCAGGTTGAGGCCCGGACCTGGAATATTATGAGCCATCGGTGGCCGATAAAAGAAGCTCAATGGGCGCACACAAATATTACACACCCTGCTCACATGAGGATGCAATCTGCGCAGTATTTTGCTTACCATGTGGGGGTTCCTGAATTGTCACCCCTTAAAGATCTGAGAGAATAGCCCAGCCAACCAACCCTCCTGACCATGAGGATTTTTTTCACACGATCAAACGTCCAGCCTGAGTTTGATTTATCCCAATGGGCAACTTTCTTTTTTAAGCCATGCCATGCCAGTCCTCGTGCATGACTACGTTCACAGGAGGGAAGCTTTAAAGTAGGATTACATATGGTGCGCATTCAGGTGGGTGTTGTGGGGAGTCCCACACTCCTATCCCTCATCCATGTTACTCTTTTAACCAGCATAGTCGTAAGAGTGCATGTTAACAACTGGGGCAGGATTCAGGGGCTGAGGATGAGTTACCAGGTTGGGTATGGGTTGGTCGGGGAGGGTGAGAGTGGGATTGGCGGGCTCTAAAGAAAACGGGCCATTTCCAGGCGTGACTGATACTGCCTCTGGATGAAAGTTGGTTGCACGAGTGTGATTATTAGTGTGATTCAAATCTGTAACCGCTAGCTCTCTGTCTCACAAGGACTTAATCTGCATGGAAATGTCCCGCAGAAGTCCTTCAGAAAAAACTCCACGTTATCAAACAGAGGTTGCACACGTCCTGTAATACTGCCTCAATATTTTAAGTTAGATGGCCTTGATGGGAGCAGAGGCTTCGGGATTTGTATGCACTTTTTCACACCTGTAGCAACCTTTTGTGCATTGTCGTTGCGTGTTTTCTGCTTTGCCGGTGGAGACTTTTGTGCTGCTGGGGAGGGCTACTTAGGTTAACAATAGAGTAGCTTAACAACGATTTGTGGATAATACATGGATTTGAGAGGACCACAGGCCCTGTAGGTCTTGCTAGTCGAGAATTTTAAGATCGATCAGGATTGCTATCCACGGTCTTAATCAGGGTGTTCGCCTGTAGAGGGTTTGCAAGCCCAGGGAGTCATTGGTCTCAATTAACTTTTGAACAGTGTCGATACTACTCTCAACTATCTCTAGCTCCGTGAAGATTGCGCCCATAGTTGAGGACAGGTAGGAGGTGATTGGTGGGGCAATGAGAGTCCCATTGTCACCCAATTTCTTTTGAGTGCTGAATTTCATTTTCCCCATTGTTATATTTAACAGCCAACAAGAGAGTAACAGAAAGATAGGACCTACCTTAACTCAATGCTGACATTAGGGGCTGCAAGGAATGTTTAGGTGACAAGGGCCAGGAGAGTGGATCCAGGCCAGCCTCTCCCCGCCAGGGACGGGTGTGTCCCACGTTGCAGGAGTGTATCTGTCCTTAAGAGGGCTCAGGCAACCAGTGGGTGCTGGCGAGGCCACCTCCTGGCGGGAAACGTCCAGTGGTGTCTTCTGGGGGATGGAGTCCCCTTGTGATGATGCTGTGAAGCATTGAACTGTCCCCTCAAAATCGGCCACACAAGTTCTTGAAGGCCACTCGGATACTTTCTGTGTATGTCCCTTCCATTTCTCCATTTTCCCGTACCAATTTAATGTTAGTTAATAATTTGTATGGGAGGTGGCCACAAACACTTAGTTTTGGATACCAGAACTTATATTTCATCATCAGATTTGGGCAAGTCGTCAGTCAAAGTTTTTGTATTCCATGCATCCACCTCTGGGACTGGTTTAATGCAATTCCTGACTTTTGCATATTCCCGCAAGGCAGTGTAAACAACCTTTTTTGCTTCTAATGTAAGCCGGAAATTGGGGTGGGGTTTAGAGCTCCCTCTCTGGGAAGACCCAAAGCAAAGGTTCTAAAGAGGGAGAGACCTCTTCTCTTAACTACCTCTCAACTTATTGTGGGTAACAGTTCTGAGATAAAAGGATCAGAGACAAGGCTTGCCCCTAACTAGAAAAGTATCTTCTGCCTCCCATCCTCCCATTTCCCCTACAAAGGACCTGAGGAGTGTTTCGGAGCAGCACTGCAGTTCACATTATTGTCTGGCCGTCTCTGTCCAAATATTATTTTATGTGCTATTCATGTGCATGAAATCAAAATGGATTCTGGGTTCTACCGGTCATTCACAGCTCATATGCTTCATGTACATCCGACTGTACATGCAGATGGTGATCATACCTGCTCCATCCATGCCTTACGTGGATGGAGCGAAGTACCCATTTGTGGGGCCTGATAGCTGGATCAGAAGGCAACTCTCCCTGGTGGCATCAGATGAGAAGGGCTAACACTTCACTGTTGTCTGTTGCTGCCACCACAGCCCAGTGAGCTGAAGGTGTTCACGCTAAGAGAAAGAGGGTGCTCGTGGGGTGCCCCTCCAGACCACACAACTCAGCCTGGGTCGCAATCTGTCTCTCTAACAGTGAACTGTAAGCTTACATGCTTGGAGTCCACACATATGTTATTGTTGTTATTGATGCAAAAAAAAAAAGCCATTGGAAAGTCGGTATGGAAAATGCAGGGCAGGGGCGCAACTTCTCCTGGGTCATTGAGGAGACCTTTTCTCTACCGACATTATGTAGCCGACACTACAATCCACTAATTGCATATAGTAAGCTGACTTGGGCACCATTTTAAACATTTAAGAAGCCTGATGCCCCGTCCCATTAAGGCATCCAATAGTCGAGATCAGAGGCCTCGACTTTGCCCCTAGTTCCACAGAACTCCCGAGGCTTCGCCGGGAGCAACATCGCTACCTCCTGTGGCGCAACGTGACTTTTTAAAACCTTGTACTTTTTAGCCCTCACCTTACCTGTCCGGGGTCACGCTCTGGTCATCGCGCACCCCTTTTGCTGCCACTTCGCCCCTCCTGGGCTCCCGCTGCAGAGCGCCCCACGCCGAGCGTTCTCCCCCCCTCTGACGGGCAGGTCACGGGGGCGGGGACGGACGTGACTACCATTCTGGGCTGCTCTTGGGTTGGCGGTGCAGCTCCTCTGCCCCTCCCCCCTGGCTAATCTCTTCCGGGCTTGGCGTGTCCCGCCCCAGCTCTCCTGTTCCACAGAACTCCCGAGGCTTCGCCGGGAGCAACATCGCTACCTCCTGTGGCGCAACGTGACTTTTTAAAACCTTGTACTTTTTAGCCCTCACCTTACCTGTCCGAGGGTCGCGCTCAGGTCATCGCGCACCCCTTTTGCCGCCACTTCGCCCCTCCTGGGCTCCCGCTGCAGAGCGCCCCACGCCGTGCGTTCTCCCCCCCTCTGACGGGCAGGTCACGGGGGCGGGGACGGGCGTGACTACCATTCTGGGCTGCTCTGGGGTTGGCGGTGCAGCTCCTCTGCCCCTCCCCCCTGGCTAATCGCTTCCAGGCTTGGCGTGTCCCGCCCCAGCTCTCCTGTTCCACAGAACTCCCGAGGCTTCGCCGGGAGCAACATCGCTACCTCCTGTGGCGCAACGTGACTTTTTAAAACCTTGTACTTTTTAGCCCTCACCTTACCTGTCCGGGGGTCGCGCTCAGGTCATCGCGCACCCCTTTTGCCGCTACTTCGCCCCTCCTGGGCTCCCGCTGCAGAGCGCCCCACGCCGAGCGTTCTCCCCCCCTCTGACGGGCAGGTCACAGGGACGGGCGTAACTACCATTCTGGGCTGCTCTGGGGTTGGCGGTGCAGCTCCTCTGCCCCTCCCCCCTGGCTAATCTCTTCCGGGCTTGGCGTGTCCCGCCCCAGCTCTCCTGTTCCACAGAACTCCTGAGGCTTCGCCGGGAGCAACATCGCTACCTCCTGTGGCGCAACGTGACTTTTTAAAACCTTCTACTTTTTAGCCCTCACCTTACCTGTCCGGGGGTCGCGCTCTGGTCATCGCGCACCCCTTTTGCCGCCACTTCGCCCCTCCTGGGCTCCCTCTGCAGAGCGCCCCACGCCGAGCGTTCTCCCCCCCTCTGACGGGCAGGTCACGGGGGCGAGGACGGGCGTGACTACCATTCTGGGCTGCTCTGGGGTTGGCGGTGCAGCTCCTCTGCCCCCTCCCCCTTGCCACGCCCCCACTGTTTCCTGTGGCCCTTATCATGGCACTCCTATCCCGGCAGCGCAGCGGACGGGCGCAGCGGGCGCGACGAAGGCGCGCCGAAGTTGCGCCTAAGTTAAGCCCGTCTGCGCCCGTCCGCGACGGGCCGGGACCAGGGGCCACAGCCCCTGTCCCTTCACTTGTATACTCTTCAGCCCAACTTCTTTCTTGCTCTGCTGATGTGCTCCTTCCCCATTCCCTCACGCAGCATCTCTCTTCCCTAGGTATCTATGTTCCCTATCCTGATAGTGCCACTTCTCCTCGTGATACTCCTTCCTTGCCCTCACAGGACCCCACGTTTTCTACCACTATACCTCCCTCTTCCTACATTGTCTCTGCCTGCCTCCTTAACACCCACTCAGCAGGCAAACATCAACTGGAATTATTCAACCTTCTCACCTCTGATTCCCCTGATATTCTGTTTTTAACGGAAACTTGGTTCTCAGAGGCTTCACTTCCTGATATCCTGGCCATCCTCCCCGATTCCTACTATGCCCTCCGGGCTGACCGCCCTGACGGCAAGATCGGAGGGGGTGTAGCCATGATTGCTCGGGACAGTCTCCAATTCCAGCTTCTCCCTCAATCATCCATAGCTGGAGTGGATTTTTTGGTCGCCCGCTCCACCAACCTTCCTGCCCCTCTGACAGTTGTCCTGGTGTACCGCCCACCCTCGAGCATGCCTTTGTTTGTGGCCTTCCTGCAGGAACTCCTTGCTACCTTAGTAGTTAACAACTCCTCGGTCCTCCTGCTGGGAGACTTCAATTATTGGCCTGGCGATCCTAGGGAGGATTTGGCGTCCAGGGACTTCACGGCTACCCTCTCGTGCCTCAACCTCCTGTCTCATGTGTCTGCCCCCACCCATAATCTTGGACATACCTTGGACCAAGTCTGGTCATCGCAGGACATCGTCTCTCCCCCTAGTATCCTTCCTTGCACTTGGTCTGATCACTCTCTCATTTTCTTTACTATTAATCTTGGCTCCCTTCACAAATCTTCTCGCCCCAAGAATATCTTTGCACGCAGCTGGAACCACGTGGACCTCCCTTCTCTCTCCCTTTCCGTGTCCTCTTCCCTTCCTGACCTCAACGGCCTTTCTCTTGATCTTCAGGCCGACGCAGTCAGCAACTGGCTATCTCTTGGGTGTGATCTAGTTGCGCCTCTTAAAATAGTTAAGTCTGTTCGCCCACATGAGGCCCATAGGTGGTTCAATTCTGAACTCAAGGTCCTCAAATTGGAACTTAGACGCTCTGAGCGTCTGTGGCGTCGCAGCTACTGCCCCGATCTTAAGGCTAAATACAAATGCCTCCTTAAGGATTATAAGAAGGCTATCCTGGCGTCCAAGACCAAGTACTTCTCTGAGCAGGTAGTACTATCTGCTAATAAATCTAAAGAGATTTTTTCCTTGGTCACCAATCTGGCCACCTCTGACCGTGTCTGCCCCAAGCTCATCCCTTCCCAGGCCCTCTGCTCTTCTTTAAACGACTTCTTTATCGAGAAGATCGTCAAAATTAAATCCAACATCCCTTCCACTCCCTCCCCTCCCCTTCACTCTGTCCCTCCTGCACTTAACTCTTTTTTCGCTTCCTTCCCGCCCATTTCCTTGGACTCTTTTTTAGCCTTACTTATCAAAGTTAAGTCTGGCTCCCCTGCCGATTGTGCCCCTGCCCGTGTGCTCAGAACTCTTTTCACCTCTTGCCCTACCACTCCTCTTTCCTTTCTTAATGCTTCCCTTTCAACCGGCTTGGTCCCCTCTTTATTTAAGTCTGCGATTGTTTTTCCCATCCTCAAAAAACCTGGTCTTGATCCCTCCCTCCCTCCCTTCCAACTTCAGACCTATTTCTCTTCTTCCCTATCTTGCTAAAATCCTCGAAAGCTATGTCACTTCCTGTCTTTCCTCTTATATTGAGCAGAGCAACCTCCTCGCTTCCCACCAAGCTGGCTTCCGCTCGGGCCACTCGACCGAGTCAGTGGTGCTCGCGGTCCTTGACGAGCTGAAGGCCAAGGCCGACACCAACTCTCCTCAAGCCTTGGTCCTTCTGGATTTGTCCGCTGCGTTTGACACGGTCGACCATTCCATCCTCCTTGACCGTGTCAGCGCAGCGGGCATTCGGGGCCCTGCTCTTTCTTGGATCACGTCCTTTCTTTTTGGACGCTCACAAGCTGTTCACCTCTCTGGATTTTCTGCTTCTCCCCTCCCGGTGTCATGTGGGGTTCCCCAAGGTTCCTCTCTTTCCCCTCTTCTCTTTAATCTTTACATCCGTCCCCTTATTGTTTCTCTCCTCGATCTGGGGGTCTCTGTGTATAATTACGCCGATGACCTCCAGCTCGTTTTTGATCTTTCCTCCCCTCACTCCCTATCTTTCTTTCGCTCCACTCTGGTTTTCATTTCCGGGTGGATGGGCGCCAATCATCTCAAGCTCAACCCAGATAAGACTGAGCTTGTTTTGACTGGTGGCTCATCCAGCCCCTGGTCCTCTGTTTTTTGGCCCCCTATCTTTGGTCCCCCCCCCCCCTATCCCTGTTCCCTCTGTCAAAACGCTGGGCATTAGGGTCAGTCATGACCTTTCAATGCACGGCCAGGTTAGTTCTGTAGTGTCTTCCTGCTTTCTTTCCCTCCGTTTGATTCGTAAGATCTCCCGTTTTTTTTCCCTTGACTCCCTCAAAATTATCATTTCGGCCCTCATTACCTCCCGCCTCGATTATGGAAACAGCTTGTTCGTGGGTATTCCTGCCTACGAAACCCGTCGCCTTCAAGCTATCCAAAACCAGGCTGCCCGACTTATTTTTCACTTTCCCAAATCCCATCATATCACCCCTGTTCTATAAATCTCTCCACTGGCTCCCCGTTTTACAGAGATCCCTGTTCAAACTAGGGTGCCTAGTCTTTCGGGCTGTTGATCGCTCTGCCCCAGCGTTCATCAATTCCTTGATCTCCACCCACACCCCTGTTCGTACTCTTCGTTCGTCCTCCTCTGCCCTCCTCACTATTCCCCGTTTTCGCAAATCCCGCACTGGTGGAACCAGATTCTCGGTCCTTGCCCCCCGGTTTTGGAATTCCCTCCCTCTTTCCATGCGTTCTAACCCTATTTTTTCACACTTCCGCAAAGCGCTTAAAACATTCTTGTTTGCTCAGGCCTACCCCTGCTAAATTCCTTGGCCCTGTCTGTTCTGTTCAGTAGAGCTCTCAGCGCCAGGAAGCCGTTTGGCCACCGTGCGCTCTATAAATACTTTATTTCATTTCATTTCATTTCATAGGATCTAGATCCAGATGGCTAGCTCCTCAAGATGCTAAGAGACTAGGCCATGCAGGGAGGGATCACTAATCACATGACCTGCAATGGGGCCTAAGGGCAGGTGGCAGGAGGGCAAAATCCTGTGGTGGGGAAACCAGGATAGGACACCACAAAACACTTTATAGCACCAACAATGAACATTAGTGGCACAAACACATTAAATGCATTTCAAACCCTGAAAAATAAGCTGTGCAGCCAGCGCTCCAAGGGCCGTATTATGCATTGTGATTGTTTTAAAAGGTGCGCGGGGTACAAACAATCACAATGCGACCTATTATTATTGTATTGTACTATAATTGCATTTATATAGCTCTTACTACCATTGACGAGGCGTCAAAGCGCTTTTTCGGCGAGTAGCACGCTACTCCGGAACCCATAAAGGATTATTATTCAATTAGTATATTGAAATATGAAAGTAATTTGAGTGGTGGATATTAGTCAGTTATTTGTATTGAGAAGGATAGCGGAGGGATTGAAGAGGGAAAAAGGTTGGCATTATATAGCGATTGTTACCCCCAATGGGGCGTTGAAGCGCTTTTTTGGCAAGTAGCACGCTACTCTGGAACCCATTAAAGGATTAGTGTTGAATTAGTATAGTGAAATATGAAAGTAATTTGAGTGGTGGATATGTTAGTCAGTTATTTGGATTGAGAAGGGTAGCAGCGGGATATATAGGGTAAGCAAATACAAGGAGATGATGGACGGAGGGCCAAAACTTTTCATACACTCACCCCCAGTCACATATAGGGTACACGTGACAACTTTTAGTTAACTAGTAGCATTGTCATCAAGGCAGGAATGTTACTTAGTGTAGGTTTAAAAATCTGAACATTTAATAAGTACTTCTCAATGCAAAGATAATCTGATGTAATAAGGTGTAGCGTTTCCGCATGTGGAAGAAATGCACTTAGGGGCCGATTAGAATTGCGGTGAATCCGCATTTTCCGGGCCGGCCGAAGCCACCGCCGGCCCGGAAGATGCAGATTCACCGCTGCGGTGCCTACAAAGACCCCCCACCAGATTAGGATGGCTGGGGGGTCATCGGCGGACGGGAAGACAGTCCGCCGCTTTTCCGCCGCGGTCGCCTTCCGACCGTGGCGGAAAAGCTCTAATATGATGGCGTTGTCTATCAGACACCGCCAGCCATATTAGGATGGGGCCTCCACCTCGGGGGTGGCGGACGGACGCAGGTCCGTCCGCCATTCTAATAGGCCCCTAATTTCGGTGACACTCAAGCATGCTCTAACATGTTTGTTGCACTATTTATATGATGAACATTTTCAAAGATCGGCTCACGCAGGGGCTCTCAGAGCCAGCACTGACCCTTGTACCGATTTTCCCTATTAATTTGATAGCTCGCCCACCTCCCGCAGCAGACCACAAAAAATCAAGCAGACACAAGTTGCGATTTGTGGAACTTCTTTAAATACAGGGTATACAGGCTTCATGAAATAAAATAACTGAATACATTACGCCCGCCTATTCCATTTCCTGTGGCTTAAAAACTACTGTGTTTAACTGCGTGAGGACAGTTTAGGTATCAGCACACTGACTAGAGAGCTACTTAGTATGTATGCACTGCCCCCAGGACAGCCACAAACTCGCGCTGCACCAGGGCAGAGCATACATGTGAAAACACGGAGCAGCTGCCCCGTGTTCTCTGAGTGCAGACCAGAGGCATAACACAGGCCCCTGCAGTATGGGGGCCCCCCAAGCTCCAGGGCCCCCCCTTCATCACAGCACTCTGGCCGGAGAGCTCCTGATTGAGCCCAGAGGGGCCCCCCCACGTACCTTGCAGGGAGTCCCCCTCGAGTTTCATTACGCCAGTGGTGCGGACGTCAGCTGCCTGCACTTTTACAAGGTAATAGAGATCGGCTTTCAGCAGGTGCAGTCAGTGACTGCACCCGCCTGCAAGGGAATGTCTGGGGGGGTCCACGGGACCCCTGTTACCCCCTGCAGAGGGGTGCTCTCATAAGGCGCACTGACAGTGTGCCACGTTTTAAATGGCGCACTGTCAGTGCGCCTCCTGAGGGCTGCTTTGACTCTGCGCTCGTGCCAAAAGGAATTCCCTCATTTGCACAGCGCACGCCCCTATGCAAATGAGGGAACACCCTTTGAAGGTAGCGCTGACGCTTTAAGTGCACCAGCACGATCACTATTGTAGAAGGGGACGCACAAGCGTCTGCGCCACCTTCTATAATACCAAGGTGCCCTGGGGGCATGCAAAGTGGGCAAAAACTCCCATTGCACCCCCGGGGCACTTATTGTAGTATGTGCCCAAGAGGCCAGTTTTGGTCCCATGTTAAACATTTAAAACATTGAGAAAAACTTGTCAATTCTTGCTTTACTTTGTCATGATTTTTTACAAAACTTTCTTTTTAACCCCATGCGCGCTGCGGGTTTTCCCGCGGTGCGCTGACTTTTTTAAAAAGCCGCGGTTCATGACGAGCTCAGCTCGTCATGAGCATACGACAGGCGTAACTCATGACGAGCTGAGGTCGTCATGAGCGTGGAAGGGGTTAAAGAAGCTGCTGGGCCCTCACCAATCTAAGAAAAAAACATTAGCTAAAAGCGACAAATATTTTGGGTTCTTGAAAAGCACACATTGATATAGTAGTCCGTGTCACTGAAAGGAAATTTGTGTGTGGAAATGCTCCTTGTAAAAGGGCAGAATGCCGTCACTCCGAGAAGTTACCCAATGGCTGATGTCTGAAAAATAGATCCATGCTGTATCGGCAGAAGAAAAATATGATTGACAATAACAAGCCAAAGGGTGAAGAGGGGTTGGCTGAAAGTCTCTTTAAGCATATTATGCATAACATTTTAGCAAAATTAAAGGTATCGACTAACTCCAGTCCAGACCTAGAAACCTGATGGCCCAATACTCAGATACTGCTGGTGGTAGAGGTCGCAGTCCGCGATCATGTATTGCGCGGTCCCCTTGAAGGCAGATCAAGATCGGGGATGACTGAATGTTAACATATATGTATTAATAGTTAATTAATGAATAGTCGCTGTATATCCCTAAAAGGCCTCGGTTAGAAAACCAGCAAAAACTGTTTTAGTGCCAGCTCAACATGTATACAGCCATGTGTTCTGGACACTCACTAACCAGTGTGCCATGAAAAAAAAATGTTCACCTGAGTAAATATTAGCCATTTTTTCAAAATCATTTGTAACCGTGCTTGAGAATATTCATTGTTTGATTGCACAGGCGTGTGCTCATTTCCTCGCCGATGTTTGTGCCGCTGCTTTGCTGCTCCCCGGAGACAGAGCCCTCGTTTTCTGACGCTTTGATGCTGCTGTTCGAAAATGAAAAATCCCATTTAATTTGGTGTCATGCTCTTATCTGTGGACTCTGGGCACTTGGCTTTGTCTATTAGTGTACGCAGAATAAAATGTGTTTGCTGAACTTCTGTTTGGGAGGCTGGGGATAGAGAGGCATATTTGCCAACCATCATTAAAGCAACAGCTGTGCGCTAAGATGGCAGCTCCCGCCAGCCTTGGAGCATTCACAGAAAAAACACCGAGCAACAAGCTCTTCCCTTTCAGGAGATAGTGAACCAAAATGTTGTTGTTTTTTTGGAGGTCTGACTTTTGCCTAGACCTTTTGATTTTTAGTAAAATTATTATTATTTGAATAGACTTAGTTTTAGGAGTTTTCAGATATCCCTCTTCAGCTATTGGGTTGTTGTCATATCAATTTTTTTCACCCACTACTGCATACAGCATTGGGTCAGCCCACTTTAACGATTGGCTAACTGCACTGCGAGTGACGCCATTCTGCTCTCTTACAAGTAGCACATCCACACACAAAGTAGTGCCCTTCAATGCCAAGGACTGCTATGGCAATGTGTGCTTCGTTGGGATCAAAAACATACTTTTGCTTTTTTCAGTTTGGCGAGGGCCCGACAGCTACCCCAACAATAAAAGCTTTGCATAAACCATGATACAGCAAAACAAACAGTGACATGGCTTAAAAGGCTGGCAACCACATTTGATGTTGTGTGAACTGACCTACAAGAACAGCAGGGAATATTAACCCTTTGCGTGCTCGTGACAGAACCGTTCCGTAACGAGCCTCGGGTGGGCTGTGCTGGTGACGGAACGGTTCCGTCACGACACGCTCGCCGCGCTTGCGCTGATGTTCTAAAGAGCGGGCGGGGCCGTAACGTAACCGTTCCGTCACAAGCACAGCTCACCCGAGGGCCGTGACGGAGCGGTTCCGTCATGAGTACGGGAGCGCCGCGCGGCCCCGCCTCCCCCTTAGCGCTGTGGCGGAATAGCCGCCGCAGCTCATGGGTTAAAGAAAACTATGTTATTGCTGTCCAAGCACCTCAAATACTGTTCTGTCCTGTACATAGAACTGCACTGTGTACGTAGAAGAGAAGTAGGGTATTCTTGAAACTAAAGTGTAACAGTGTATCAGTATTTAACCAGATCACAAAGAAAGAAATATATCGAGCTGAAACTAAATTGATGGGTCTGGACAGTACCGTTCTATTTTCAGAACAATTGCTTAATTAGGGGAATAGACTGTGTTAACTTTGACGTGGACCCTTGTGTACTGTCTGTAAAGCTAAAGGAGACAATTTGAGAAGCTGCAACATTATATTTTAGTCTAATGTTTAATCGCCAGGTTTAAATCAGAGCTTTGCACGATTTACAAATATCTTCAATTTCAAAACATCTTGATAACTACATTTGTCAACTGAGCATTTAGCTGGTCGAGAGGTCCTGGTTGTGAGTGACTGCTTTCATGCACCATTTTTCACAACCACCTAGAATGTAATTCATGTAAATACTGCAAGTCCCTTGATTCTGTGAATTTGTATTTTTTCTTCTGGTGCTCTGAGGTGACCAAGGTGATGTGTTCCACTATCAAAAAAACAACTAAATAAGTAGAGGTTAGCCTTATTCTGTCTGTATTATTATTGCTGCATTACCAATCAGCATCACTTTTTTGTTCTCGTGTGCATCACCATTTTCTCCTCTCTCCGATAACCCCCTCCTTTCCTTGCTCTTCCCACCACTCACAAAGCTGCCCCTACAGCACAGCATAGTTCTTACTTGATATGACTGTACCCACCCATCCATCTTACCATTTAGAGATTGCGTGAAATGTATGTTCTTTTCTTACATTTGGATACATTTATATTGTTTCCTGCACCATCATTCACTTCAGCTGCCACTGAACATGACTGGCAACAGTTTTCCTTTTGACAAGAACTTGTTCACTGCATCTAGAAATTAAACGTTGAACCCAGAGAGTCCGCCTTCCACCATTCAAGTCCGAAGCCACTGAAGTCATCTGTGGCGTACCACAAGGATCCTCACTCAGTCCCACCCTCTTCAACGTATACATGAGCCCCCTCGCGGCCATCGCTCGCCAACACAACCTCAACATCATCTCCTACGCGGATGACACTCAACTGATCCTTTCTCTCACCAATGACCCCAGCACCGCCAAAACAAACCTACACGAAGGAATGAAAGAAGTTGCCGAATGGATGAAACAAAGCCGTCTGAAACTGAACTCAGATAAAACAGAAGTCCTCATCTTAGGTACATCCCCCTCTGCATGGGACGACTCTTGGTGGCCGGAAGCCCTTGGAAAAGCACCCACCCCGACAGACCACGCACGGAACCTAGGCGTTATCCTGGACTCTTCTCTCTCAATGAACAGACAAGTCAACGCCGTATCCTCATCCTGCTTCAACATTCTTCGCATGCTCAAAAAAACATTTCGCTGGATCCCCACCGAAACCAGAAAAACAGTCACCCATGCTCTGGTCACGAGCCGAGTGGACTACGGAAACACCCTCTACGCAGGTACTACCGCTAAACTCCAGAAGAAACTCCAACGAATCCAAAACGCCTCAGCCAGGATCATATTAGACATCCCGCGTAACGAACACATCTCTGGCCACCTGAAAGACCTCCACTGGCTACCCGTCAATAAGAGGATCACTTTCCGACTGTTAACCCACGCACACAAATCACTCTACGACATCGGACCAGAATGCCTCAACTCACGACTGTCCTTCTACACCCCCTCCCGCCAACTACGTTCTTCCAGCCAAGCCCTCGCCACTGTACCCCGCATCAACAAGACCACCATGGGAGGCAGATCCTTCTCATACCTGGCAGCTAAAACATGGAACTCACTCCCCACCTACCTTCGCCTTACCCAGAACCACCTAGCATTTAGAAAGCAACTTAAAACGTGGATATTTGACAAGTAATCCTCCTCCCCTCCCTAAGCGCCTTGAGACCCTCTGGGTATGTAGTGCGCTATATAAATTCTCTGACTTGACTTGACTTGACTCAGAGTGAGAAGGTTGCATCACTCATTTCACGAGACTCTAAATGCCCCCCGCCCTCCCCCCTCCCCCAAGAAACAATTGTGGTGGACTCGTTTTATGTTAATTTGCAAGGTGTAAAAGCCAGAAAGTAGCTAAAAGCATACTCCTTGCCATAAGAGAGAGCAAACTTCTGCACCATGTCCATGATTTGTGTAACAGATTTATAGAGGAGCCAAGCTTTTATTTATCTTACGGCTCAAGGTGAACTTTTTCATATTTTATATCGTTCAATTTTTGAGGATTTTTACAATGATTGTAAGTTTAATAACAGAAATATTAAGGGGCGAATTACAACTTTCATCGGTGAGCCTCCTACCGCTCGTCGGAGGCGACCTATCGACATGGTAGGTTTTCACTCTGACCGCCGAATCACATTTTTGGCGGTTGGAGTGTAAACCGGCCGGTCAATCTGACCTGTTTCCAACGGGCTCAAGGATCCTATCGCAAACATATCATAATCCCTTACGGGTGGCATTTCTGCCGTCATTATTATGATGTCGGTTTCCGACAGCCTTTCCATGTTCGCCTTTCTGACATGGAAAGACTGTCTGAGAGCGACTTTGGGGAGCCTAGCAGGGCCACACAGTGTAGGGATATTCAGAACCTAATGGGTGCTTGTGCTACGGCCGGTTTCTGACTGTTCCACAAGCTCCCAAATGGATATGGGAGTGTGCAACCAGATTGTAATTGTGGTGTCGGATTGCCGACCAGAGGTCATTCGATTCCAAAACCGCAGAGATGTCGGTCGGAGGCAACTCCAGCGGACATCATAGTGTTCATACAATTATGTCAAACTAATGAAGCAGGGCACACCATGCTACTCCTAATATTTCACCTGCTACCCAATCTTCATCTGTAAAGAAGACAAGATCTTGAGGAACAGCAACTCTAAACTATAGGCACTCTTCTTCCCTCAGAGATGCGTATTGTCACAGAGAAAACTCCTACGACATTTCATCCGGTAAGGAAACACCTGACAAAAAAGCAGTTCAAAGGTCAACCTCCAAATCATTCTATTTACTGACCCACCCATACCTCACTCCACCGACAAATGTAGTACACATACTTTTATTCACAAAGACGGTCAGCAAGATTAGACTCGCATCAACAGCAAAAATGGATTACTATCCTCCTTCATACAAGCCCCTGAACCCCAGGGCTTTAAGTGGCCAGGGTCCTTTAGGGTCCCAGACCCGGCAGTAATTAGAAACTGACCTGGAAACGGTGATATCTCAACAACTGTAAAAACCTGTAAGAGAATACATGTCAGTGTGGTAGCTTGTGTTTACATTACACGTTTTACTTCGTTTAATTCCATAAGAGTGTTTGTTTTTCTAGGATGCATTTTGATAGCTTGTGTATGCATCATATTAATGGTGTATTGTGCGCTCTGTGAACAGGGTCATCTGTACGTTTCTGGCTGAGCTCAGGTTTGGGTAAGGGTTTATAATGGGCCACGATTGAGAGTTCTGGCGTGTAAGCAGAAGAGCTTCTCACAGTGCCTTTCAATAGATAATAAAAGTGTTCAGAATACATGCTCAACCAGTCCTTGGCCCCTCTGCATAGCACAAAAGGCAATGATGGTGTGTATCTTGTAGTTGGGAGTATCTGCAAAAGTGCGCGAATTAAGTATAAAGCTGTTGTAATATCGACTGGGTGGAAGTAAAATACAATCAACTGCTTACAGGTGAATGTGTGCGAGGGATGGTGAAGTAAAGGAGTTACAGGGAAGTATGCACAGAAGGAGAGAGTGAAAAGAGGGCGCAGAAGAGGAAAGAGATGAGGTGTGAAATATGCAACTGTTTGATTTTAGAAAGATGTGGTGATGAAAAAGGGGAAGTGTCCCCCAAAGAGGCTACACTTTTGTGAAGCAGTGAAGAGAAGTGATTGTGACACAGTGAAGGCCACCACCCCTTCAACAGGCCTCAGTAATATTTAATTCAAGCTCATCTTTTAAGAATTGAAACCCTGTCAGATTTATTTGTTCACATAAATGTTGTTGTCTGATTTCCTTTAGGTGCATGTCCATTATTGTGTGATGTGTCTGGTGATGTGCCTGGATGCAATAACATTTTCACACAGAGGCACTCAAATACTAGTCACGTGGCCATCTGTGTAATGTACAAGATTTTAGTTTAGATGTGTTAAGCCACGCCCCTATTTACAAAAACCACACCCCTTGGAAAGGATTCATAGTTACCCCTTTTTGGCCACTCTTCTTTTAGAGATCCCATCCTTTTTCCTCCGACTTAAAGACCTGCTAAAGGCACAGGCTAAGCACCTTCTGTAGAAGGAAGCAAGACTGAGATCAAAAGTACCCTATAATCAGTTTGTCTTTCTTTCTTCAGCCACTAGTACTATTAAATAAAAGTTAAAGAGAATATTCTCCCCCCTTTTCCCCCAAAGCAATCTTTTTTTTTTCTGGTGGAGATTATTATTTCTGACTTGTGAGTTACTCGGCTGTACGCTGCCATGGTTTTACTCTCTGTGGATCTTTTCCGCTTTCTCAAAAATATTAGTTAACCTTTAAACGCGACAGGACAGCTGTATTGCTCAGAGCGGAAACAACGCCCTGTACCACATGGCAAATTTGGTCTAGAATTTAATAAAGCCCGGTGGGTGGTGCTCGGGGTCATACTCCCAGGCTCGGTGAGAGCCCTATTACTTCAGAATCATTGCTAATGCAGCCCAGGTGTCCACTCCTGTTGTGAGAAATCCCTGGTTGTAATGCAGCCTTGCACACTTGATTAAAAGCCATATATCTCTGCCTAGGAATTGGCCAAGAAAACGTGTTGTCTTTTTTTAGCGGACACTTGGTGATTACCTCGGATTTGGGAGCAAATAGGGAAAGGAACATATTGTCTTTCCCTACAATTTGGGTGGCATCAGAACCCGCAACACCACGTCCCCACCCCTTATCCTTGGTAAGCACTGTTGTTCAGTGGGGCCCATGGGGACCAGTACTTCCAATAGGTGGAACCCTCAATTCGCTGTCACTGGAAAAGTTTGGTGTTCCTCATGAATATCACTTCATTGCCTGTAATTTGATTGCACTCTTACGTCATCAAGAGAAGCTGCTGGATCCAGCCATTGGTGGTGCCTCCACTTTGGCAGTGAGGTTTATGCACCTTCCGTACAGGCGGTGTAATGTTTGGGCAAGAGTGGCTGTTAGCACTCAGAGGTAGAAGCCTTGACCAATAGGTGCAGTACCAGCAGCCGGACACGTGCTCCTCACTGTGCCAGTGCACACTGTCATTGGGTACACATAATGCAACTTGGAATCATGCACTCAATCAGCAAAAAAAACCAACCTCTTCAGCCCAGGCATAAATGCTGAGAGACTACGCCTGTGCTTTCGCGATCCCTGCAGTGAAAGGTGGTGCAATGGTTTGAAAGACTGGGATTGCCTTTTGAGGGAAGCTGGAAACTCCTAGTCTGAAACAGGTACTACCTGTGGGGAGGGTCCCAGGGCATCATTGAAACCCTCCATGGGCTTGTCCAAATTACACCCTTGTGGGCGTTCTATCTATCCCTCTTCCTAGGAGTCACACAATTAGTTTGCCGCTTGTGACCTTTACCTGTGCTTCCATGTCAATAATATGGCACCCAAAGTCATTCTCTCGATTTCATGAGGCCACGCCCGTGCGCTTAAGGGAAGAGCCCCTTCACATTGTGCTTGCGCAATATGTGCATCCATACAATGGTTATTCCCTAGAGGACTACACAATGTTGAGACCCAATATATATATACACTTGTGCAAAATCATGGACAAATGCCCATTGCACCCCTGGGGTACTTTGGTAATAGAGCCCCAATATTTTGTTGTCAGTAGTCCACGTTCAGTCTACTTTTGTTGAGGTTTCTGCCGCTCTTGAAGCCAACTAGCAGTTCCCCATAGACTGCTGACAGGATAAGTCAGGCAGCTCTCCTGTCCACTTCCACACATCTTGTCTCTCTGTGGAGGGCAGACTTACCCAGGAACACACAGTACAGAGCAGCACGCAAAGCACTTTCTGCACGCCAGAGCAGTCCATCTTTCCCATAGGAGGAGTGCAATTAGCCAATTTGATACTATAGCCATGGGCCATAACTCTTATTTAGTGGCCACACAAATGCATTGTAAAAAATAGCTATAAGAAAGGATCTCACACTTAACACAGCTCTGACTTATTTATAAGGTGTTACATCACTTGTAAAGTAACGAGGGATACTCAGCTTCCTCCAGGCAATTCTTCTTCCTGTAGTTGTGTTTTCCTTAACAAACAAAATCCGAAAAGCTCATCTGTTTGCAATGTTTGTCAGTGTTTTTCCATATGTGGTATGTCACTTAAGTAAAAGATAAAAATGTTTTTTTCTCATGCCGAACTATGGCAGGCAATAGGTGAAAAGTGGCAGAAGCTCTAGAAAACAAATTGTGTGGAGAAAAAAAGATAAGAACCAAAGAAAGATGAGGAGGGATTGGGCAGAAGGATGGGCACAGGGAGTGAACGTGTATGGAAAAGGTTTGCGATCCCAAACAGAAATAAATAAAATGCACAAGATAGACAACCCTAATATTTGTAATTTTAAAGTCATAATTTGAAAAAAAAATGATTTTTTGGAAACAGTAACTAAGAGGGTCTTTTCTAAATTATCCCTTAATTGAATATCTTCAACAACAGTGCTCATGACCTCAACTGTGTTTCTGAAAAAAATATATTGTACATTTGCTTCTTAAAAAGAAATGAAATTCTAGGGATTCAGTAAAAAATGCCAGCTGAAACTACCAAATACTGTAGTAGATAAATAATCGTTTTCTAAGTTGCAATTGCAACCTTCGAGATGGTAATCCAATAGAGGTCCCAAAATGAGTGTCAATGACTGGATCCAGTAATAAAATGTATAATTGGTGACCTGGAATTTTCATCTAAACAGCTGCAATTTGCCTTGGCCCTTGGTAGTCCTACTTATTTGTCTCTTTGCTCTCACTTAGTCAATTTTGTCGGAACAAAGCCCACTAAATTTACTAAAAGTGTTAATTACGTTAATGTGATTGGTAGGTTTCTTTGATTGTTGCGTAGAGGACAAACTGTTTATCTGTTGTAGGAAAGTGGTGTATTGTGTGGTTTGGGGGTTAGATCTCACCATTAAATACTATCACAATACCCCAAAGATGGTCCTTGGATTCACACTAATAAATCCTTAGCTCAGTCCAGCAGTGTGGCAAACAGTAGTCAGGCTTTACTAGAGGAACATGTGTAAGCATTTCAGAGTACCAAAATGGGCGATAAATAATTGACAGGACTCAAGAGAAATCCGACACAATTTATAACAATAGAGTGCATTTTTATCTTAATTTAGACACCAAAATTAATGGAATAACATACATATAACTGGAGTTATAGATTTTTGAAGCAATATTAATTCAGTGCAAAATAATACATGAAAATATAATATTGCGATCAATGGGACAAACCACTAGTGACAATCGGTCACTTGCAGGTCGAGTTACGTGGAACCCTTACAGAATTAAGGTCATGTGGGCTCCTGGATCAGGCCACGACAGTCGGATCTAATTTTACCTAGCCCTTGGAGGCGGGGGCAGACTTGTCCTGGCTGTCTGTAGTACAGAAGAGGAACGGCGGGGACGCTGGTTTTACTGCTTACACAGTGCTGCAAGAAACAGAATGCAAAACACAGAAGATACACAGCTGCTGATGTTGGATGAAGGTTGCACGGTGTACTCTGTAGATGCAGTGTCAAATGTGGGGGATAGTTGCTGGATTGGCGACCAGCAAGCCTTGCCAGTGGTAAGGAAAGCAAAAATATACTGGAACTTCACTGGGTCCCGGGGAGTGAGGTAGCGGCAGAGGTCGAAGTGGGCAGGATCGGAGGGGCACAGCGTGCCCATGCTTTTTTAATGTATGAAAAACAGAACGCCTACTTTTTGCGAACAGACAACTGTACCAGGACGGTTAGTTCTAATTGTTTAAATGCTTCTGGTGAAGTGTGAGGCATGGGGTCTCCTGTGCTGTGAAAGCGAGAGCGAGTAGACAGGTAAACAAGAAATGAGCATTCCTGCCAAGGTGCCTGTTTGCCTGACAAAAATGCTAATGTGCGCAACTAGTTAATATGCAAATGTAAAGAGTGCTTGTAAGACTGTAGTCGCTTTAATTGGTGGAGGCACTTGACGCTTCCTAATGACTCAGATTTTTCTTTTTGATTGGTAGTGCTAGGGAGTTACCAACTGAGCTGTGAAGTGTGTGCTTTGAAGGGAGCGTTATACAAATTAAAAAGTGCACTACATACAGGCTGGGACTTTACAATATCTATATTTTGGAAGCAGCATTTTGTCTTAAAGGGTTTTGTGCATTTTGTAGCAGTCTTCTACTGTGTGTAATGTAAGTTACAAATAATGACAAATATTTACAGTACTTTCTATCACAGGCTGGGACATCATAGCACTGAAAATACATAACTCCCTATTCTCCACTGTACCAACCAAGATACAGTTATGTGGCTCACTGGACAAATACACACCAAACCACATCACACACCCCGTGTTGTAACTAATGGTAATGATCATTTAAGCTGCACAGTATTTTAAATGTAGTTACCTAAAGGTGAAGGACCAAAACAATTTACAGAATATTTTGGTTTTTTTAGCAATACATTTGACCCCCCAATCCCTGACTCCACCCCATTGCATGCAGCATTACAATTCTCATACTTTCTTTTAATGCACTTCGACTGCTGGGTAGTGGTCTGAAACTTTGTGGCAGGCAAGACTACAACTCCCACAATGCACTAGATCACTTGGATTTGAGCGATCTCACGGGGGGCCCGATGGCCAGTGATTCTTCGGATTGGGTAAATGCTTTTACCTGCAGTTTGCAGGCTACAGGTGGCACAACTCCTGGGGAGTCTCACGGTGCTTCTGACTTCCACAGGGGTCCCTCTCTCAGTAAGTGCTGACCTATGGCCAAGAACAAGGCTTGTTCGCTAGTTCCAAGTCCATTGCCACACGGACAAACTATCCCTCTTTTGCTTTGGTGCTGTATTCAAATACCTGTTGTCGGCAACACAGGCCTACTCTTGGTCTTTCCTTGATGCAAGTTGTTCAGATCTGTGGCTCTGGTGTCAGAGGGGCCCCTTAAATCCTAGATTTATTGGAGTTGTGGGAGCTTGTAGTCAATGGGCAGGTAGTCCCTGCAGCTAGTCTGAGGTGACCCCATCCGGGGTTGTAGATCACCTTTTCTAGCCAGAACCCTCTATTCTGCAATTCCTAAAGATGGCAGAAATCAAATTGTGGTATACAGACCAGGCTGCTCACCCTGGAGGAGTGGCTAGCCTTCTGGGGGTGTACCCATCCCTGCATGGCTAATTTCCCACCTGCCCGAGTGCAGATGTGCCTGGAGCAGGGGAGGACTGTTTCCTCCCCTGGAAGGCAGCCCTGATGGACAGCAGAGGCGGTGCAGCCTTTGAAGCTCACCGCCTTGATTTGCCATTTCACTAGCCTATTTGGGAGGACGGAGGTGTGACCTCCTTATTTCCGAAGCCTTTGTTCCTGAATCCGGAGAGTGAACACACTGCCTAGCAGGAGGGCAGAATCCTGTCTTGACTGCAGCAGGTGCAGGAAAGTGCGGGCTGGCCAGCTAGAACACAGAGAAGCTAGGGCAACCAGGTGGGAAACTCCTAAGTTTGCTATCTGGGTGTATGCCATGTCACCAAGGGTACGAGATTTGTGTCAGTGGTGAGAAGGAATGTTGTTTGATACCAAACATGACCTATTTCTCCATAATGGATCTGCCAACCTCATAAATTCCCAGGTGGCATCCCATGTTATCCTATGGACCTCTAACAGATAATAGTAGTTTCCAGTGGGAAATGCCACTATAGGGACATATAGGCTTGCACTTATATGCCCTCACCTTTAATATACTGCACCCTGCCTCGTGGGCGGAAAAGGTCTACTTTAGGGGTGCCAGACATATATTAAAATAGTGCATTTGGCTGTGCCAAACATGGTGAGGGCTTATTAGAGTTCAAGCGGTTTGCACTGCTTCTTCAGTCTGCAATGGCAGGTCTGCTGTCAGTAGTTTGCTTGGGTCACCTAGGGTGGCCCAAAACCATGCTGCAGCCCAGGGGAGCACTGTACCACCCATGCCCGCCGTACTCCTGTTACCAAATACTAGGAATTCAGTAGGGCGTAAATTCTTGGCCAGTTTGGCATTACCAAGTCCAATAAGTTTACCAAGTCCCAAGTTTTGGGAGAGCGCATAGGCACTGGGGTCGGGACACCAGAATCCAGCGCACTATCTAAACTCCCAGGTATCTAGCGCAAAAAGTTGAATTATCATGTGGTGGTAGAGCCTCAAGAAGCGCTCAAACTTTCCTCCTGAAACCACTCACCCTAAGCAAAAAGAGAACTTATCATCAAGCCTTCTTCGTCGCTGCTCCTAAGAAGCTCTCTTCCACCGAATGTACGCAGAATCTCCTCAACGACTGCTGTCAAACTGGAAGCCAAAAGATGCCTAATGAACAAATTCTTACCCTAACTGGGCTAAGCCTCACCTTCTCGAAGTCATTGATCCTACAACCAATGTCCCATCATTTGATGCTGCTCTTCTTTACCTCATTGTGTGCCCTCCTTCGTAGCCCGCTAAATACCTGTTTATTGTATTACTCTCCCTAAATCATTTGTCTTGTAATTATGCGATCATTCCTGTTTTGTATTCTTACTTGATGTCGATATTGCATTCATGTCCTTCCTTCCATCCTTCGTAAAGAGCTCTGATATCCTTCGGGATCTTGTTCGCGCTATATAAAACTTTATAAATAAATTTAAAAAATGGCCATCAACATTTGGAGCCAAAAATGGTCCGTGACCCTACAAAAGAGCACTTTCCTACACCTGCCGCTAGTGTTTTTCTTCAGCATTAAACAGGAGAGAAAAGATAAGCGATTGTCTCACGTGGTTGCAGTTGGAGCAAATTTCTAAATTTGTAGTAATTAATATAGAACTAGGGTGAACACCAACATCCAGTATTACAGCACACTGAACTGTAATTGTTGAACCTTTCCCCAAGCAGAAATGTGATACTAAAGTCCTTTTTCAACTCATATTTAATTTTGTGGGGGTTTCTTTTCCTAATGGGTACCAGAACCGACTGAACTTTATGTAGTAGGTAATGTGTAAATATGTTCAGGAGTTGTAAAACAGTTCACCTTTCTTAATGCGGGAGGACCGCTTCGCAGTGTTCATAGCAGTGGGCATCGCTTCAGGCTGGTGCTACTGGCTAGCTGCCTTGGATGAATGCCATCTCTCCCATCTCATCATCTGAGTATGAGCAATTAAGTGCAGTATGTTTCAGAATCGCTCATTAAAACGTTCATGCCTGCCCACGGTTCCTGTTAGCATGGTATGATCTAGCCGGAGCATTGTCATTAATTTAATGGTGCAGTGTTGCTAACCCACCTTCAATTACACTCTTGCTCATTCACTTTTCACCTGGGCCTTAATGACATTCAGAAATGTTGCATTTAAATATTTGTTTATTTTTGAGGTATTCAGTCCGCAGAGCAGCATCGTGCACTATGATTTGACATCATTCGGAGACATTTTTTTTAATTGGAGGGATGTAATCTTTTCTTCTCAGGCTGATGCTTTTTAATGGATGTTAGGGAGTGTTTATCCTGATTAATGGGGCAAATGCGCTTTGAACTAATGTTTGATTGCTTTCATGGTTGCCATCTAACCCATACTTTTTCAGCATAATCACCGGTCAATCACAAAATATGGCTTTTTATTGTATTATATTGTTCTGGTGGGAAATGTAATCTACAGGTGAAATCTTAGAATAAGAAATGTGTATACTTTTTTTTCATTATTTAAAAATATGTTGTTGGACGAGCGACCTACATGATGTACTCATGTAAATATACAATGCATAATTTGTACCGGTGTTTGCTGGTGCTCAACACCGGCTCTTATGTTTGAACACCAGCACTTGGACCCTTTTGGTATTAGTTGTGTATGAATATAATAAAAACGTCCTTGTCTTTTGGGAACCTCACTGTGATCTGAATCTGGACTTTTACTTTTACTGCCCCACTACAATTCAATCCACCCCATCCAGTCAACCCATTCCAATCCAACCCTCTCTACCCTAATCTAATCCACCCCACTACCTTAATCCACTCCAATGCATTGCACTCCACAGCACTCCACAGCACTCCACTTTAAGACACTGCACTTGTGACACTCTCTGCCACTGAACTCTGAAACCCTCTACTCAACTACACTCTACTCCCCTACTCCACTCTGACACTCTACTCCAACAAAATCCAGTCTACGCCACTAATCCTCCCACTCCAATCTAGGACACTAGCCAATGCCACCTAGCAACAATCCACATAAATGCACTCCACTTCATGCCACATAATTCCAATCAGCATAATCTCACTTAATGCCACATAGTTCCACGCAGCACATTTCCACTCCACACATTTCCATTCAACACCACATAATTCGTCAACAAACCACATAATTCACTGCAAGAATTTACACAACACATCACATAAATGCAATCCGCGCCACAGAATACTACGTTATGCCACAAAATTTAACAACACACCACATAATTAAACTCAACATACCACTATACAACACAAAATACCATTACACATATTTACACTCACGACACACAATCCCACTCCACATAATTCTGGTACACTCAAAACCACATAATTACTGTCCACATAATTCCACTGCACACCATGCCACATAATTCTCTACACACATCCATTCCACGCAAACACAATTCCACAGCTAAAAATTCCAATCCAACTCGCATAATTCCACTCCACATCACATACATCCACTCCACTCCTTAACACATGTAAAAGACATTGTCATTTACAACGCCAGCAGCGCTAACTCTCGCAAATGCGCATGCCAATGCTCGTTTTAATTTGCCATTTGTGTTCTTTTTTTAAGTCCCTAAATGCAGTAGTGAGAGTTCTGCACCTCTGACACCATTGTCATAAAATTCACCAATCCCTTATTGATCCTCAACCAGTAATGGTGCACTGCGTCTCCCTAGAGAAATGTGCAGTACACGGCTGAGTTTTCCTCTCAGTGATGTCTGTGTTGGCTGATCCGGTTGGACATTGCTATGCTTCCACAGATTGGTCTGCAGCCATACAACCATTCTGTCATGAGTTTGGCTCATTCTTCTCTGACAAACACATTCGATGCTGGTTAACGCCCACTTTGCTAAACATCTTCTATATATTTTTGTTTGTACATAGGTTGGTACGCTCTTGCGGGTGCTATGATGATGTATCAAGGCTGTAATATTTTAGAATCTATTGGAATTGTTCTACCTCCAGTTGTCTTGCTAGATAGTGCTCTTTTTAGCATTCAGGGATCAGGACCTCTTGACCATAGTGATCAAGATCCAACAAAACAGGCAAAGGCAGGATTAGACCACTCTTTGTCCCAATGACAAAGGGATGGAGATTGGAATATAAAAATGCAATGCTAGGCTGGCAGCTTTCTTCGCTATCAGAATTCGTAGTTCAGTTCAGAAACTGTTTTGCCCCCTGTGGAAAAATACTGGCCCAAGGGCGTTAAATTGCCACAGACTATCATTTTCTCTCGTGTGTGCCTCAGGGTATGCAGTTTTGCAGAGCTGTAGAAAATCATAATAAATAACAAAAAAATCTAGCTTCAGAATGGAGAAGGAGTAACCGATAGCGTCAATATATTCATATTAAGGAAATGAAAGCGTTTTCCTGTATGTCGTCATATGGTGGAACATTTGCTATCCACGGGAAATAAGCAGTCATTGTCAGATATATTTTTCTTCCCAAGGCAGCCACAGAAATACCTACCTGTGCTTGTGGCATTCAGAATGGCACAGCTTGCTGGGAGTTAGCAGGGTGCCTATTTAGACAAGCATTGGAAATGCAATAGGTCTCGCAATAGAATAGTTAGACATTTTTCTTTTTGCAAATGGAAGAGTGGCGTTGCGTGGATGAGTGGCGTTGCGTGGATGAGTGGCGTTGCGTGGATGAGTGGCGTGTGTGAGTGGCGTTGCGTGTGTGAGTGGCGTTGCGTGTGTGAGTGGCGTAGCGTGTGTGAGTGGCGTTGCGTGTGTGAGTGGCGTTGCGTGTGTGAGTGGCGTTGCGTGTGTGAGTGGCGTTGCGTGTGTGAGTGGCGTTGCGTGTGTGAGTGGCGTTGCGTGTGTGAAGGATTGGTAGTGCGGGCACTGCTGCTTGGGGTATCTGCGAGATTTGTGTAAGTAAATGGAGAGGGGGGAGAGAGTTGTAAGAGAGAGTGAAAGAGGCAGAATCGTTGAGAGGAAAAGAAAGTGCGAAGGAATATGTAAGCTGAGAGATGTGGCATAACAGAAGGCTTGGTAGTGCGGGCACTGCTGCTTGTGGTATCTGCGAGATTTGTGTAAGTAAATGGAGAGGGGGGAGAGAGTTGGAAGAGAGAGTGAAAGAGGCAGAAACGTTGAGAGGAAAAGAAAGTGCGAATCTGTAAGCTGGGAGATGTGGCATAACAGAAGGATTGGTAGTGCGGGCACTGCTGCTTGGGGTATCTGCGAGATTTGTGTAAGTAAATGGAGAGGGGGGAGAGAGTTGGAAGAGAGAGTGAAAGAGGCAGAAACGTGGAGAGTAAAAGAAAGAGCGAAGGAATCTGTAAGCTGAGAGATGTGGCATAACAGAAGGATTGGTAGTGCGGGCACTGCTGCTTGGGGTATCTGCGAGATTTGTGTAAGTAAATGGAGAGGGGGGAGAGAGTTGGAAGAGAGAGTGAAAGAGGCAGAAACGTGGAGAGTAAAAGAAAGAGCGAAGGAATCTGTAAGCTGAGAGATGTGGCATAACAGAAGGATTGGTAGTGCGGGCACTGCTGCTTGGGGTATCTGCGAGATTTGTGTAAGTAAATGGAGAGGGGGAGAGAGTTGGAAGAGAGAGTGAAAGAGGCAGAAACGTGGAGAGTAAAAGAAAGAGCGAAGGAATATGTAAGCTGAGAGATGTGGCATAACAGAAGGATTGGTAGTGCGGGCACTGCTGCTTAGGGTTTCTGCGAGATTTGTGTAAGTAAATGGAGAGGGGGAGAGAGTTGGAAGAGAGAGTGAAAGAGGCAGAAACGTGGAGAGTAAAAGAAAGAGCGAAGGAATATGTAAGCTGAGAGATGTGGCATAACAGAAGGATTGGTAGTGCGGGCACTGCTGCTTGGGGTATCTGCGAGATTTGTGTAAGTAAATGGAGAGGGGGGAGAGAGTTGGAAGAGAGAGTGAAAGAGGCAGAAACGTGGAGAGTAAAAGAAAGAGCGAAGGAATCTGTAAGCTGAGAGATGTGGCATAACAGAAGGATTGGTAGTGCGGGCACTGCTGCTTGGGGTATCTGCGAGATTTGTGTAAGTAAATGGAGAGGGGGGAGAGAGTTGGAAGAGAGAGTGAAAGAGGCAGAAACGTGGAGAGTAAATGAAAGTGCGAAGGAATCTGTAAACTGAGAGATGTGGCATAACAGAAGGATTGGTAGTGCGGGCACTGCTGCTTGGGGTATCTGCGAGATTTGTGTAAGTAAATGGAGAGGGGGGAGAGAGTTGTAAGAGAGAGTGAAAGAGGCAGAATCGTTGAGAGGAAAAGAAAGTGCGAATCTGTAAGCTGAGAGATGTGGCATAACAGAAGGATTGGTAGTGCGGGCACTGCTGCTTGGGGTATCTGCGAGATTTGTGTAAGTAAATGGAGAGGGGGGAGAGAGTTGGAAGAGAGAGTGAAAGAGGCAGAAACGTGGAGAGTAAAAGAAAGAGCGAAGGAATATGTAAGCTGAGAGATGTGGCATAACAGAAGGATTGGTAGTGCGGGCACTGCTGCTTGGGGTATCTGCGAGATTTGTGTAAGTAAATGGAGAGGGGGGAGAGAGTTGGAAGAGAGAGTGAAAGAGGCAGAAACGTGGAGAGTAAAAGAAAGAGCGAAGGAATATGTAAGCTGAGAGATGTGGCATAACAGAAGGATTGGTAGTGCGGGCACTGCTGCTTAGGGTTTCTGCGAGATTTGTGTAAGTAAATGGAGAGGGGGGAGAGAGTTGGAAGAGAGAGTGAAAGAGGCAGAAACGTGGAGAGTAAAAGAAAGAGCGAAGGAATATGTAAGCTGACAGATGTGGCATAACAGAAGGATTGGTAGTGCGGGCACTGCTGCTTGGGGTATCTGCGAGATTTGTGTAAGTAAATGGAGAGGGGGGAGAGAGTTGGAAGAGAGAGTGAAAGAGGCAGAAACGTGGAGAGTAAAAGAAAGAGCGAAGGAATCTGTAAGCTGAGAGATGTGGCATAACAGAAGGATTGGTAGTGCGGGCACTGCTGCTTGGGGTATCTGCGAGATTTGTGTAAGTAAATGGAGAGGGGGGAGAGAGTTGGAAGAGAGAGTGAAAGAGGCAGAAACGTGGAGAGTAAAAGAAAGAGCGAAGGAATCTGTAAGCTGAGAGATGTGGCATAACAGAAGGATTGGTAGTGCGGGCACTGCTGCTTGGGGTATCTGCGAGATTTGTGTAAGTAAATGGAGAGGGGGAGAGAGTTGGAAGAGAGAGTGAAAGAGGCAGAAACGTGGAGAGTAAAAGAAAGAGCGAAGGAATATGTAAGCTGAGAGATGTGGCATAACAGAAGGATTGGTAGTGCGGGCACTGCTGCTTAGGCTTTCTGCGAGATTTGTGTAAGTAAATGGAGAGGGGGGAGAGAGTTGGAAGAGAGAGTGAAAGAGGCTGAAACGTGGAGAGTAAAAGAAAGAGCGAAGGAATATGTAAGCTGAGAGATGTGGCATAACAGAAGGATTGGTAGTGCGGGCACTGCTGCTTGGGGTATCTTCGAGATTTGTGTAAGTAAATGGAGAGGGGGGAGAGAGTTGGAAGAGAGAGTGAAAGAGGCAGAAACGTGGAGAGTAAAAGAAAGAGCGAAGGAATCTGTAAGCTGAGAGATGTGGCATAACAGAAGGATTGGTAGTTCGGGCACTGCTGCTTGGGGTATCTGCGAGATTTGTGTAAGTAAATGGAGAGGGGGGAGAGAGTTGGAAGAGAGAGTGAAAGAGGCAGAAACGTGGAGAGTAAATGAAAGTGCAAAGGAATCTGTAAACTGAGAGATGTGGCATAACAGAAGGATTGGTAGTGCGGGCACTGCTGCTTGGGGTATCTGCGAGATTTGTGTAAGTCAATGGAGAGGGGGGAGAGAGTTGTAAGAGAGAGTGAAAGAGGCAGAATCGTTGAGAGGAAAAGAAAGTGCGAATCTGTAAGCTGAGAGATGTGGCATAACAGAAGGATTGGTAGTGCGGGCACTGCTGCTTGGGGTATCTGCGAGATTTGTGTAAGTAAATGGAGAGGGGGGAGAGAGTTGGAAGAGAGAGTGAAAGAGGCAGAAACGTGGAGAGTAAAAGAAAGAGCGAAGGAATATGTAAGCTGAGAGATGTGGCATAACAGAAGGATTGGTAGTGCGGGCACTGCTGCTTGGGGTATCTGCGAGATTTGTGTAAGTAAATGGAGAGGGGGGGGGAGAGTTGGAAGAGAGAGTGAAAGAGGCAGAAACGTGGAGAGTAAAAGAAAGAGCGAAGGAATCTGTAAGCTGAGAGATGTGGCATAACAGAAGGATTGGTAGTGCGGGTACTGCTGCTTGGGGTATCTGCGAGATTTGTGTAAGTAAATGGAGAGGGGGGAGAGAGTTGGAAGAGAGAGTGAAAGAGGCAGAAACGTGGAGAGTAAAAGAAAGAGCGAAGGAATATGTAAGCTGAGAGATGTGGCATAACAGAAGGATTGGTAGTGCGGGCACTGCTGCTTAGGGTTTCTGCGACATTTGTGTAAGTAAATGGAGAGGGGGGAGAGAGTTGGAAGAGAGAGTGAAAGAGGCAGAAACGTTGAGAGGAAAAGAAAGTGCGAATCTGTAAGCTGAGAGATGTGGCATAACAGAAGGTTTGGTAGCGCGGGCACTGCTGCTTGGGGTATCTGCGAGATTTGTGTAAGTAAATGGAGAGGGGGGAGAGAGTTGGAAGAGAGAGTGAAAGAGGCAGAAACGTGGAGAGTAAAAGAAAGAGCGAAGGAATATGTAAGCTGAGAGATGTGGCATAACGGAAGGATTGGTAGTGCGGGCACTGCTGCTTGGGGTATCTGCGAGATTTGTGTAAGTAAATGGAGACGGGGGAGAGAGTTGGAAGAGAGAGTGAAAGAGGCAGAAACGTGGAGAGTAAAAGAAAGAGCGAAGGAATCTGTAAGCTGAGAGATGTGGCATAACAGAAGGATTGGTAGTGCGGGCACCGCTGCTTGGGGTAAGACAAACAGGAGATGGTGACTAAAGTTTCAACCATGAAGTTGGAAGGCAGTGAAGTGAAATGTGAGGAGGCACTCCGATTACCTCTTCAAATTGTAAAACAGACGGAGGGCATTGCTGTGGGGAGGGGGTGTAGGAGAAATGCACACGGCGGGCAGGGGAGGGGGCGGAGCGGGGAGAGCGGCATGTGGGTGTGAAGAAGCCGGGCCTTTGAAGTGAAGCTAAGCTTCACTTCAAAAGGTGTCGGAGGAATGCGGCTGAGGGAACAGACGGCGATTGCGGCTGTGCACGCGCTTTTAAGCTCAATGCACATGCGCATTGAGCTTAAAAGTCACGGGCACTGCAAGGAATCGCCACGATTCCTTGCTTCTTAGTTAAAGGTTGTTTAAGCCGCAATAGGCTCGCAAGCTCGATGCGCATGCGCATCGACAGGCGAGACCTAATGAGGGATTTGTAAAATGTATTTTTAAGGGAATGTTAATGGTCTGGATTATTTTCCCCTGACTTAGTGAGAGTAGGATACAATAGTAAGCAGGCTCGAGTTCAACAGAGCAGGCACACTCACTGCATCCCAGGAAAGTGATCACTTTGTGTGAGGCTTCTCTTGCAGACCACCCATATCTCCATCGCCTTTAGGCTCTCACCAGTACATATGTGCCCCCTGCAACAACACTACATGGTCCATGGACCCGAGGAAGGACCACTAAATGCAAGAAATAAATGGCCACGGTGAAGCCCTCTCACAAGACAGTCTCTTTCTAGTCTACTTACCAAATATGTACAAGATAAACAGAGCAGCGGGGAGATGGAGTTGCTGCAGTTCCTTTAACCCATGTTCATGGCCACCAAATCACCATCCCTCTCACGCCTTCCTTTCAAAGCCCATGCATTACAGACACAGGTTACATTCCAGTGGCTGTACATTCAACTCAGTTTCTACAGACCACTAATCAAACCCTTAGGTGCATTATAAGTGCCATTCATCGAGGCAGGGTACATCGTGGCATAGCTCCATGGGGGTGCCCGGGGTATTACTGAGAGAGTTGAGAGAATTATGTCAGAACAAGAGTGAAAGTAGCGGGCTGACTGAGTGGCCAGTTTATGAAGAGGTTCCAAGATGGTAGGAGACTTCTCTGGTACAGACGTACCATTGTGCTCAAAGGCATAGGATCTAATCTGTACTTTTCATGGGATTCACACTGAATCTCACAAGTACTCCTGAAAATGCACTCAAGTAGTTGTAGTATCATTCTAGGATGTTGAATTCCCGCCCTTTAGAAAACTCTGCCTAATTGAATGCGATGGTAATATACATTTAGTTTTTTTTCCTGTGCAGATATTATTTTCCTGTTCGAGAACCCTTTACCTTACTCACACACACAGTTTACGGCTGAAGTAAATGTGTGCATTAGCCACAGAACAGGTGGTACAGAATAGTTTCCTCCAAGTTCCACTCAGCAAGGATCCACAGGGAGAAGACCGTAACACGAGCCTTAGTCTTGTTCGCTAGATGTGAATGCTACAGCCCTACGGCTCTGGCAAAGCTGCCAGATGTGGACAGTTCTAAAAGCATTCCCAAAGCCTGCCACACAAACCAGATCGGTGCCCTAGATATTACCTGCAGCGCATCCAGGGGTATCATTGATCAATACTTCCAGCAAGCAGCCTTTCTCCGGCCAATTCTAAACCAACCTAGGCTGCAGAATGATACACTTTGCCACATCGCTCTTTTTATGTCAAATATGGGCAGACCCATTGAAGACTTCATCTATAAACCGAAGCCCCTTATCAGTGTACAGAATTGAACCACTCTGTCCACCATCTGGGCAGGCATGGACTAATCTTTTGAAGAGACCTGCGGTTGACTTTAGGCCACCAGTGAACTCTTAACATAGTCCACCCCAGCAGTCCCTGCTAGCGACATACTATGACCTCTCCTCGCCATCAAACGACAGTCACAGAAAGGAGGATCCTAAGGTAGCCTATCATGATCACCCTCTCTCCCACTCATGTTCTTTCAGCCCAAAAGAATGGACAACCCTAAGTGGTAACACCATAAAAAGACCTGCAGCATGCCATAACCTATTCCTAAACTGGACACATATCTCTGACACCTTTTCCATCCATCACACTGCTAAGCACTGCATCTCATTACACGATAACCGCACGCCGGCAGCTATCACACACAACATGGAAAGACTTCCCACATGGAATCAAAGAAAAGACAGCACCGTTTGAACCGCACACCCTCGCGGTGTAGAATGATACCTGTGCAAGCACTGAGCTTGAGCGCCCCACCAATGGGTAGTAAGCAATATAGAAGTATTGCAATACAAAAATAAATACTTTATACCATTCCCCAGAGAGATACTAATCCAAAAACCAGACCTAGTGAAGTTGGTTCCTTCTGTGACCCATGGCAGGCGGCGAGGCTCCCTCATTGGACAACAAAGGAGCCTGGTCCTTCTGCTGAAGGCACTGCTAGTAGCAGATGGACCACTCAGCAAACTGAGACCTCTGGGAGGTCTCAGAAATAAAAAACAAATTATTTTGTTTGCATTATCTCTGGAAGTCAGGCTGGGTTGGGATTCTAAATACAAATAGCCCACTCTTTGATCATGTACAGCCAGGACCTCCGTGTTTGTTTATATATTATAAATTCAGGTAACTTAGTCATTGAGAGTTCTAGTAAAGGCATATTTGTTTTTTCTTGTCTATTAATTTCAAATGCAAATACCTTGTAGATAAAGCTTCAGTCAAGGGCCTGTGTGTTTGTTCTTCATTCTTAATGCAAACACCTCCGCCAGGATCCCTTCAGATGCTTGCCTGTTTAAGGGATGCACTTTAGGGAGTAGGTTAATCAAGATAAATGTTTTAATGTTGACGCAATTAAGGAAATCAGCATTCTGTGATTATTTCTTTTCTCTTTATGTGTCAGTCCATTGGACTAGGGTGTGGCCACATGGCCCGGCTAATTTCGGCATTAAAGGTCGTTTCCGGCTTGTAGCAGCACAGTTTACTGCAGTGCCAGCCAGGTTAGTGGTGAGATGAGCTCTTCCTCCCCTTCAGAGATAGAATGATCCTGCATTCTGTGCTAAGAAAGCTGTTGCAGCTAAATCAGTGTGACTTTTCTCATGCCGCCCTGAGTGGGGATTGCTGGCCAGGCCTAATTTAGAATGGTCAACGGCAGCATCAAATACACATGGAGGGAAAGTAAAGTCTTCGGTTATATAAAGCCACTGGAGGAAGAGCCTTTGCTGTAAGTAGGCAGAGGTGGGAGCTAACCAAGACTGGGGTCACCAGGCACCGACAAGGTGATCTTTCATTCCCTAACGGCAATATTGTTTTTCGGTTTTTTTTCAGTTTTACATACCGCAAACATGAGCACCAGATTACATTACACAAGGTCAGATTCATTTTTCTAATTGATATATTTTTTTTAATGTTGGGAGAGATTAAGTGATTTGCCCAAAACACATGATGTTGAGCCAATACCGAAACTCGAGCCTGGTTCACCAGTTCAAAACTCAGCAGCTCTGACTGTTAGGCCACATCCTTTCTCAAGTGTCACTGTGACCTCTATCTACAGGTCGTGGAATATGACAAAAAGACATCTTTCAAAGCTCTGTAGCCTACAATGAATGTCAGGCAGGGTCTGGTCTACCTTATGAAAATGCATCGCTGCACCTTTATCCCACAGACCGTGCTTCTGAATGATCATGGAATAACAAAACTTGAGCAGATGAGAGTCCCACCGTCTCAGTGCATAAACGTGGCAGTGGGCATGGTGAAATAGGTGCTGCTATACGCCATTTTGAATTATTGGAGCTGCAACTAAATTGGGCTTCATGGATACCCACCTAACTCCAGGTCACTATGTACACTGTCTCCAGTCCTAAACTCTTTACCTACAAGACACGGTTTTCATGGAGTAATAATAAAATTAGTTCAATGGAAATACAACAAGCCTACAACACCCAGAATGCATTAGGTTATCACATGAAAGCCCAGGGCAGGAAACCGTGTCTTTAATTTCATGGATGGTGCTGGTCATCCTAGAGCTGCATCAAGAGCCAACTACCGTGGAATTTAATTTTGAAAACCGTTTCCAAACACAGCGTGTGCTAAAGTACACGCTGTGTTTAGAAACTGTCTACGCTTTTGTTAGGAAAGCGCGGGGCAGACTCTGGCCTTTTGTTTAAGTATTGCTGTTATTCGGAGCCCTTGAAGGGGCTCTGATTAACAGCAATACTTAAACAAAAGGCCAGAGTCTGCCCCGCGTCCTCACAGCACACAAGAGCTGTGACACAGAAGGCAGAAGGGCACAAAAAAGAAGGGGAAAACGAGTGAAACAGAGGGCAGAAGGGCACCAAAAATGGGGACAACGAGTGAAACAGAGGGCAGAAGGGCACAAAAAAGAAGGGGAAAACAAGTGAAACAGAGGGAAGAAGGGCACAAAAAAAGGGGGAAACAAGTGAAACAGAGGGCAGAAGGGGACAAAAAAAGAGGGAAACGAGTGAAACAGAGGGCAGAAGGGCACAAAAAAGAAGCTAAAACGAGTGAAACAGAGGGAAGAAGGGCACAAAAAAGGGGAAAACGAGTGGAACAGAGGGCAGAAAGGCACAAAAAAAAGAGTGGAACAGAGGGCAGAGGGGAACAAGAACGAGGGAAAAACGAATGGAACAGAGGGCAGAACAGGCCAGTTTAACCAAATCATGTCATGGCGTGCTTATCCAGTTTGCAAACTGCCCTTAAGACCCTTATTGTGGCACTGTATATGTGAAAATGCACCATCTTTTCACTTTGTAAAGTAAACGTTTTGAGTGCCATTTGGCGCCGCAGACACGTTCCTGGCGCACATAGCCATGGTTGCAGTGCACAGAGACCCTCCACTGCCGCACACAGAGGAAACAAATTAGAGGGAACATTGCTTATGAGTACCTTAAGACTACTAGTTTTTCCCTCCTTAACATTTTCCTTCATCCCTACGAAATTGGTGTAGATGTTGGTTTATCCCATAGAGAGTCAATGCTGGATTGTAGCAATTGCTAATACCAAGATTAAATACAACAGGAGGCGGGTTTCTCATCGGTGCTTGCAATGGAGTACCCACAACTCTTCCAAGAGTGTGCCTTGTCCACTTTACTTGAAGACATTGATAAATGAATTGCTGTTCCGAGGGGAGCTAATGGAGCCGCCCATAAAACATGGCAGGTTTATGGGTTGGATAGGATGATCAACAGCTTCTTGATCCATTAAGAAAAGAGGTTGTTGACATTGTTATTGGATAAGGGAGTATGAGTTCAGAGAGAATGTGTGGTAGGATGGCACTTCTGAACAAAAAGCATGATCTTTTTACTTCCTCTGAAGACAAGGTGATGCCACGATGTAGGAAGAGTCAGCCAATGTCTGGAGCGGTACCACTAAAATTGTGAGCTGTAAAAGAGTTACAATAGTTTAACAATAATATGGACACTGTTTCATTGTGAAGCTGTAACTATAAGCCATGTTTATAGTATGATGGAATTAGAACGCCATGAGAAGTTTGATTATGAGTAAGGCTCCCTGTTTCCCATTTTTACAGATAAAGACAGATAAAGACAGACCGAAAACAATGCGTTTTCTGTCTGCCTTTATTTTTAAAAGTGGATAAATACTGAGAATTGTGCTTCTTTTGAGTGACTCTCTGTGCTGACTTTCATGAATTATAGGCCAGAAACTGAGCAGATAGACAGCATGGGGAATTAAAAAACCAGGATGAAATGTCTTTAAATAACGGCAACTGTCAACGTACATTTATGGTATAGTGCTAGTATTCACCAGTGGATGTGTTGTCATGTAATATTTGACAGATTAAATAGCTAAAACACGCCAGACATCAAAGTATGAGTGCGTGTCTATCAGTTAATTAAATATGGAAATGTACAGTTTTTCAACTTCATTTATACGCAAAACACAAAATAAATATGGATAAATACAGATAAAAAGGCCCAAAAATAAATATGGATGAATACAGAAGGAAATGTTAAAAAAATAAATACCATAAAACCGGGATCCCTAATTATGAGATTAGTCCTTCCAAGGCCTCGCGTATGATGCCATAGTTATAGCCCAGAGCTGGAGAAAATGGCTGACTTTGTGTTGTTGAATTTTCCCTGTATGTATGGTGCTCTTTGGTGAAAGACAACGGTGTTTAACCCAACTTTGGGCCTGATTCACAAAGGGCCTCCGCACTCGGGGGAAGGCACCACAGTCGTGGCAGGGGCACCCGCATTCGTGGCTGGACTTTCACAATGAGAAACTGCAGTGCAGTGGTCCCACCACGATTGGGGAGTCCCCGCCAAGCCTGACGGGCCCCTGCTGTGAGTACGGCGGCCCTTTGTGAATCAGGCACATTTATGATAAGGTGCAGCACTCCAGTTAAAGTCTTACTCTTCTCAAATAGCAGCCAGACATGGATCTGTTCATATATCATATCATATACCTTTATTCGGAGTCATAAAAAAGAACATCCATAAAAGCGGATCTGAAAACTTGCCCTGTGGGGCAAAATGTTTGCTATGAATTTTCACGCGAGCCATGTGATCAAATCCTCTATAAGTAAGGTGCAGATGTTGCTAAGTAAAAGCAAGCTGATTTCCAAGAGCTCGCTGAAAGCGCGACTCAGAAATGTGGAAAACAGAACCAAAAAAGAATTAGAAGTCTATTTGTGCAGAGGTAAATTGGACAAACCATCCTCCCGAGCCTCCGTTTTTCACATGGATGTCTAGTATTTTATATGAGTTTGAAAGTGCACCACTAGACTCCCAGTGTTGTATGAACATTACTACAAATTCAGAACCATGCCGATGTTTCACAATTGACATTATTCTCAGTACCCACCAGCATATGATTGTATATTAGGCTATTTTACTTTGAATATTATAACATCAATAAAAACAAATTATCATTTTGAGGTATATCAGATTTTTGGGGGAGAAAATAGGAATTCATCACTTGTTGAAGACAGTGCAGTATATATTTGATTCATTATTAAATTATTTTTTCTGCCATTAGCTTGAACAAAACGTTCTAAGACAAAACAAACTCATGCTTATGTTTTGGGTTAGCGGGTATGCTCAACCGCACCCCCTGTTTGTGGATCAGATAGTTCATATATTGTTTACATCAGGCCACCCTTCACTTTTTTTTATACATACTTTATTTGTTTTCTTCAATAAGAGTACAGCGGAAGTAAATGATCAAAGATCTATTTCTACATTGCAAGATCATATATATACATGATGATGACATAGCTCGCGTACGATCAGAACATATCTCAGCCTTGTACCATCATAATCGTACCCAACTCAATGGTTGTCACCCTAACATAACATCTCTGTTCGTCATGGTATTTAATAATTATACTATTTTCCTGGACATATATCTAGTCAGTGAGATACATTTTATAAACTCCCTACCCCTGCTGACGAGCCGACACAGAATATTGGATCAGGCCACCCTTTTCTAACTTGTCTGAATTCAGAGATAACTAAGCCAGCACATAGTGACAATTTACCAAATTGAATTTTGCCCACTCCTTCGCTAAGTTTATTCTGAAATCTCCAGTGGAGAATTCTATACATGTCCTAGGCCAGTGCTCAGCTAAGAAGGCTTTACAGTCCAGTCGGTATTACCCAGATATTTAAAGTAAATTGTTGTTATAGTTCTCTAACTATCTGAATCACCTGGCATTGCTGAATCTTATCTGGCACTGGATCGGGTCATCTGGCTAAGTCTCTGTTTGGACTAGGAGGGGTGATACTTGGACTATTAGGAATACCTTGGTGGTTGCCCTAGCTCCAGTTCCTTGCCTCATCCTAACCTTCTTCTTCTCCTTAACAGTAAGGCTTAAAAGAGTTCCACATTTTCTCTTGTATTCTACGTTTTGCCCTTTTTACGGAATAATCCAAATTGTTTTAGCAGTCTTGCCTACAGAAAGCTCGTAGATATGTTTATGTTCGATTCAAAACAATGCATAGATTTGGGTCAGCCCCTTACTCGTGATTGTGGCTTTCTTCCCTATTCTAGTGTCTGTCCTGCTCTGGAGCAGTTCGCTCTTGCTGTACTTTGACTCGATGGCTTGTATCCTTCCATTGCTTGATGTCGAACACTTGTATTGAAGTGCGTTGTTCCCCATCTGTCGTTCCCTGCTCCCAGTGCTTCTCTTCCATTGCCCATTGTTTATTAAAAATAACCCACGCCACACGAAACCTTGTGCTCTAAGCACTGCCAGCCCGGTAGCCATCTTAAAATAATTTTTAACCATTCCACGATATCCACCCATTCATGTACACATGTGCTTGGCTAGCATCTGTTAATTTATTATCTTATGTGTTAACAAAATATATTCAAGGATGACTGCCACGTGTGCTTCTTGCAACAGCCAACTTTGAATATATTTTCTTAATGGAAAACAAAATCTATTTACAGATGCCCACCATGCATGCAGTAGCAGGCATATCTGAATATACTTTTAATGTTCTGACAAAACCAGGCTATGAGTCCTGGAAGGAGACCAAAAGGGGAAACATCATTTACCACGAAGGCATTACCACTACTAACATTTACCACGTGACACTTACCACGCAGGGTGCCTTCCACGCAGGGTGCCTTCCACGACGTCTTTACCACGGGCTGGGGGGGAGATGTGGTATTCCTTCGAGTCGTTCTGCGTGGGCTTGGGGGGCAGAGGGGGGCTGGGGGGGGTCTCCCCCCCAAAAATAACAAGCGGGGGGCAGAGGGGGGCTGGGGGGGGTCTCCCCCCCAAAAAATAACAAGCAGTTTACTTTAAAAAAAAAAAACGAACATAATTTTAAAAGAAAAAGGAAAGAGCCTCCCCCAAAGACGTGCCGTGTACGTCAAAAAAACAGTCCTTTTTTTATTTTGGTATACGTGTTTTGACGCTTGTTTCAATGGAGGATGGAAGTAAGGGCTCGTAGAGAAAGACGTGCAGGTAAGACGTTTCTAGGCGTAGTAAAATCCTACGTTGTAAATACCAGCGTGGTAAAGCCACTTGCGATGTAAAATTCGCGTGGTAAAGCCATGCGTGGTAATTGAAATCGTGGTATAATCATATATTCGACCAAAAGCACTGCCCTCTGGGCTGGAGAAGAACTCTAAGCTATCCTGGCAGAACTAGGGTACACACATGTAATGCACTTGAGCTGCTTGGGTTGAGGCTGCTTTGCTCAACTTGGTGAAGTCCAGACCTATTAATGAGGGTAGGTTTGTCCTGATTTTTCAGCAGTTTTTTTTTAATGCACAAGCCTTTCTAATGGAAGAGTTTTGTTAGTCTCCCATTAGAATTGCCTGTCTATTTAAAGCACTGGCAACCAGGTTGGGACAGAGAGGTTTGCGAGCAGTCATCTTACTGAGTTGGGTTGGTGGGAACATGGCAGCCATCTTCATGAGATCAGAGAGTATGCGTCCATCTATCCTGTTTTGTAGGCTTCTGTCAGTTACAGAAATGCACTCGTAGTTGCTTAGGTGGAGTGGAGGCTATTCATATTCCTCCCAATGGTTAACCACAAACATTGAAAGTTGGTTCGGGGCTGTGAAGTTGTTTTGTCTTACTTTTTAGCCACCTCGTATAAAGGCTGTTAAGTGTATGATGCTTAGCCAGATAGTTGTCAGATTGTAAAATGTTGGCAAAGCCAATAGTTTTCACGGGACGTGTTAATTCTGTAAATAAACATTCTCAACTTAATGGAGGCTCTGGAAGCAGCCAGCGATGTAGCTCCTGTGTGCCCCTGGAAGCACAAGTGGATGGTCTGACACCTGTTACTGTATTTCCTGTGATCTAAATCTAGGTAGCATTTGTAACCAGTCCTCTGCAGTTTTAGGGTGTTTAAGCCCTGTGTACTTTAGCTAGGATAAAATGTGTAACTGGTGCTTTACAGCAAGCGAGTAAGTGAACCATGCGCTCTGCAGCCATGGAGGATCTCTACTGTGGAACCCTTGAGATTGTCTAAACATTTTGCTGCAGCTATTTAGGATACAGAGGTCTGCACCTAGATAGAAGCTGGAACTATGCTCACAGCTAAGCCTGATGTGCAATGTATGCAATACAGCTTGGGATGATACTGGGCTGATTTTGAGCGACGCAATCATCGTTTGTGTCCATGTGCACACCCATATCCACAGATCAACTGACTTCGGTATGCAGTGGCATATAATATCCTCCTCAGGCCAGTCGGTTTCATGATCTCATCTCAGCATGGGAGCAAACAAGAGAGAAGCGGATCCACAGATCGTGCACATTAAATCCTTGGTCTTCGGTGAAACGGGTGGTCAAAATGTGCCAGGTAGTGTGTGAGGAGTTTCGTGTGACCGCGTGACCCACTGAAAACCCCACTGAGACTACCATTTATTTATTATGTTTATTATGCTGAGAGAACCAGACCACGTGATGACAAAACGAAAAATATTTTTGGTCCCTGCCAACCAGGAATTGTCCACATTTTCAGCTGTCCAGGCTGGTGAGCGTGTATAAATTGAAAATGGGCTCATTTTCCAGCATGTTGTAGGAATTTGGTACCACATAAAGGCCTAGTTCTTCCTTGCCTTGCCCTATCTAAGTCGCTGGCCTTTTCAAGCTGAGCCTTGTTTTTGAGGTATTCGGTCGAGCAGGCATCAGCCATGATGTGACAGGTCTGTGCCCTTGGTTCAGTGATCTATGACAGCTCCCATAAGTCACCTGTGATGTCCAATCTCCTTCAGATTGGAGCTGAGAAATCACAGACTAGCAAAAGCCCTTCTACGTGGCTAATCATCTTTAAAGAGTAAATTCTAATAAATCTCCTGAGAACTCAATATCATGTGCTGTTTAATAACTACAAAATACGCTTCAGGAGAAGGAAATCATTTTAAAGAAATGCAATAAATCACTGGGATCGGATAACTGATTCTAAAGCAAAACTTCTCTATGTATCCCTCCTAGCAGAATTCTTTGAAAAAATTACAAAATCATTTGAAAAATAAATACTGCAGGAAGGTGTGTTTATTTGGGGGTGGGGGGGGATCAGAGCGACAGGGAGGATTGTGTCGGATAAATCTAATTATGATTTAGCTTTAAAAGCAGACTTTAACAACTTGTGTGTTTTTGTGTGTACACCTGTTGCCCTGGCTCATACATAATGGAAGCTAGGTTACATTATCGCTTTAAAAAAATATATTTTATTCTCTTGCACACTCCAAGGAATTTTTCCTCTACTTTTTGGATTCATAACTTGGTCTTTCTTGTCTGTGTTATTTATTTAAAGCAAGAAGTGCTACCTTTAAAGCTAGGTTTTTAAGAGTTGCAAAGAGCGCTGTCCTCAGAGGGGATAACTTTCTGGGCAGCAAGGCGTTTCTTGGTGTGTTCAGGCCCTGAATAATCAGGTTTGCAAACTCTGGTTTCTATAATTCCGGGTACAGAAACACAAGGCTCATGACTCGCCAGCAGAGGTGTGGACAGTGGCTCTGCCCGCCCCCCTCCTCCTGCATACTTCAGCACTGAGGGGGCAAAAAAAAGCTCCCCTGCCAGCCGAAACTAAAACGGTTCAAGAACCAATTATGTTTTTTTGTGGGGAGGGTCATTTCATAAGTTTGGTTTTTATTAGGCCTTTAATTTGCATGCTGGCTTTACCTGCTTCTTTCTCTTGAGTTTATACTGTTGTTTAGCCTGCTGCTTATTTATCACTTTCACACTTTGAGCCATCCAAAACAAGATCTACATTATTAAATTACATCTAGAATAAGTGACTATCCTACCCAGGTCTATATATGATGCATTCATTTGACGATCAGGCAAAAAACTACCTACTGGACCCTCAAACTTTACTATTGATAGAGCCTCTTTAGGTCTTGCCAACAGACTGCTCTAGCTGTTTTCTGGCAAACAGACATATTGTATGCAAAATAGATTTAGAGTGGATGTTGCGTCATGTCTATCTCAGTTCTCTGCTCCTGGTTCGATGGCATTCCTTCTTATTGCTGTGTGTGTTCCACTGAAGAATTATTTTGGCGTCAATATATTTGATGGGATAAGTTGTATCTTTTCAATGCTGAGGTCTGAACCTTCTATTGCTGTTCCTGAGGTGTTAGGCTTCCTAGGTGTGTCTGTCCTTGCCACAGTCTCTTATGTCCCCTCACTGCCTCCTAATGAAGCAGTATCCTCCTCTGTGCCCACTGCCCTCCTAACCGCTTCGCTGCTCAGGGCCATCCACCACTGGCCTTCTTTAAGTGGCATTACAAATCATTCCAAGATAGCCTTGCACTTTTACACACGTGCGCTACCTTGGGCTGCTTTCTATTTTGTTTTATGAAACACATTTATGCACAGAATGCCATTCTAAGATGGCTGCCATGCACGCATGGTGACCATCTGGACTGAGGAGGTGGGTGGTGGTGGGGGGGTGGCAGAGGTGGGGAACGGGTAATATCAGGCAGGATAAGCATTGTCAAAGCCAATTTGTGTCATGGGTGAGAGCTGTTGGCTGTGCCAGTGCTTGTTTGTCACTGTGCTATTTTGTGTTCTTTGTTGTTAGAGTGCACTGCTTCATACCCTCAGTATTTGATTCTGCATTTTTTAATTCTTCAATCATTTCAATTACTTTGTTTATGGAAGATGGAGCATTTTATCTTTTTTTCATTCCGCCTCACGCGCAATATAGCACCCTGTAGCTTTTCTTTGATTCTGTGAAGAGGATATTAGAACTGTTACTGCGATGAATGAAGACCACTCTTGCGTATCCATCGCCTCCAAATGCTGATAGATGCTGCCAGGCTCGGTCAGACGTTTCCCTCTGGTGACGGTGGAGCAGGCATTTTCTGTTAAATCATTTGGACTGTATTGATTCCTCCAGTTCACTTTCTGTTATTTAGCTGCCAGGCTCTGAAGCTGAATGTCACGTGCCTGGGGAAATCGACTTTGGAAGGAGGATAAAACATTCTGCGACGTGACGCTGCTTATGTCTTCAATAAGCAGATCAAATGTTCTCCCTCAGCCCACCTTTGGCATTTATTTGAGAACAACCATTCAGCAGTTCTTGAGAGCCAGGGCACTTGGGGGCTTTGATCATGGAAGCGGAGAGGATCATAGGGCAGTTAGAATAATACAAGCACCTGGTGGCAGGAACTGGCACGGTTATAGGTGATCTTGGGAACTCCAAACAGGGTGAAATAGTAACCTGCAGGATGTGTCTTGCACTGGATAGGCTATATTCCATGAGCTGGCAGCCATGTATATTGTATATTGAGGAATTGTGACTTTGAGCCAGATTGTGGCATGCATTAGTACATCTGATGCATGGTTTTTCATCAGAATGTCTCTGATCAGGATTTTCTGAAACTGATAAAGTGAGGAAACCCGATTAAGGGTCTTATTGTGAGTCAGTCGGAGCAGTATCCCTGGGGTATAGCACACCACCGAAGCGACCTAAAGTTCTCAATTTTTGGACCAGTTGTAAGGTTAGTGACCTTGATTTTAATAGGTGTGAGACTGCACCTGGTAAAAACACTGGAACTCAGGGACACAGACCGTGAGAAGAGGCTTTCTTTCACCAGATCCACTTTTACAGCACCAGGGGAGCACACAGCACTCCCTCACCACCCCAGGAGCCTGCACTCCACTGGACACCCTCCCCAGCCCACAGCAGGTGCAGAGATTACCTCTCATATTTACCACTTCCGAACTGCAGGAGGTAAATGTGAGCGGAAAAGTACCTGAAAAACGAGGAAATGTGCTGTTTTCTGGAGGAGAATGAACGAATGTTTTTAGAGACCAAGGGCCTGATTTGGCCATCTTGCTATCCCACCAAAAGGCGGTGGATAGCCAGTGCTGTGACACAAGTGCTATAGGCTAGAACACAATTTTAATACAGTGGACTGGATATGGGCCACGTTTGTGACAGAGTATCCAGTCTGCCGAACTCTAAAAAGTCCTTTGTTTCTTTCCTCTCATCAAAAACCTTTCGGGTATCCACTATTTTCCTCACCTTTCCATTTAAGGTCTGTCTTAGAAGAGGCCTGAATACATAGATCTTGTTTCATAGTAATTTAATGACCAGATCGATCAACTTGTGGGCACTTAAGTGGGTTTTGATACGTGGTTGGAGCCTACTGTTATTTGGTTTTCTCTCTTTTCAAGGGTTGGTGCAATGTTTTGAGTCTTTTGAAGTAATGATGATCACAATCGATCATTGCTAAGTGTTGACTAACTTCAATGCTTGCACTTCAGCTACCCACATTGTAGTCCCCTCCAGAAACAACAGCCCTTTTTTGGATACCTTGGACCCCCTCGCCCAGAGAACGCCACCCCATTGGACATAGGGGAGGTTGATAGGTGAAAGCTTGTTGTTGAACTTGTTATGAACCACCAAAGAGCAGAAACGGCATTTGTGTGGATGAACTGGAGTGACACAGCAGCGTGTGCAGAAATCACGCTTCGAAAGTCATTCTTTTTTTATGTTCAATCATGGCTGATCCAAGGTAGCCTGGTGCAGAAAAATAAATGTTGTGCTGACTGGGAGTGAGGGATACTGCAGCACAATAGGTGCACTGCCAGATTCCGGCTTAGCAAATCTGTCTTAAGTACTGCAAACCAGTGTGTTGTATTGTTTTTGATGATGAACCCCAGGCTTGACGGGGAGATGCATAGGTGTGTGTCGCACGCATCGATCCAGCCATGAACCAGCAAGGGCAACCATAATACTCTGGGGCAGCCTGCCCAGAAGCGTAGTAGCCACTCTATCCGTGAGTGTACAAGTCCTCTTTTTTTCCCTGGCAAATCCCTTTGTTTGGTGTGGTTCAAGTATTTGTGGCCAACAGTATTATTGTACCACTTGATTTGGCTGCTGCTTATCGAGTGAAGGAAGGACGTGTAACAAACGAGGCAGCCTGGCTTTGGTTGAAGCAGTGGCAGAAAAACATTCAATTTTAGATTAGTTTATGCAAAACGCTTTCTTTCATTGCAGTGTGAGCAGTTGCGAATCCCTAATACGTTCAACATGTTTTTCGCTTGTCATCTGGGAGCTATATTGCATTTGCAGCGCTTAATAGTAACTTTTACTGGAGGTTTCCCATTGTCAGAACGAGGTAGAGGGTGAAAGGTTCCAGCGCTGGCCAAAATGAGGAAGATTTGCTTTTAAGCCATTTTCAGGGTGCATAATATGTAAACAGAGCAGCTGCCATCTTGAGTCAGATCAGAAACTGTTATTCACCAAGTGAACACAATTCTATTGTACATAATAGCACCTCCACTTCCTCAGACCCTTCCAAATTCCCACGTGTCATCTTTTACCCACAGACCAAGGTCAAGAGATGCAGTGCTATATATTATAATTGGGGTCAGGGTGTCATCTGTCTTAGATGTTAACAAAATGGTGATTCCCGTCCACTGTTCAGTCGAAAGTTGGCAACCCATCCACTTTCTTAAGCAATCTGTGTCGCACAGCCACATGTACATTTTCGTGATTGAAGTTATCAATAGAACATTAGAAATGAGTCAATGTGAGAGGGGCCCAAGTAGAGACTTCACTGATTAACTAATTCCTAAAAACATGAGTCTTGAACTCCTTTCTGAGGCGGGGTGGGGGGTCATAGTTAGGCTCTAATTGAAGTGATGCTGGTAAGAATTTTAGGGTCCCATTCCTGAAAGGATTTTTAAGTGTCTTTTTATTTGTGACATATGCTGCTTTGAACTGTGAGATGCTCATACTTCGCAGTGTCTTTTGTGTGCCTCCCAGTTTAGTCAGATGTTTTTGGGAGGTATGTTGACAAGTTGCGGTGTATGGTCTTGTAGGTTAGGCAGGTTGTCTTTAATGGATTATGTTCGATGGCGATGTTGGAAGGAAACAACACCAAGATAATGGATTGGTACTATAACTGCAGTAAGTGCCTCCGATCAGATGAGCTTCACTTTGAGTTGTTTATGTGGGGCCACTTAGTAGGCCATGGCAAAGTCTGTCTTCGACTGTGTGAGTACCTGCCCCACTGTTAAGGCTACACTTTGAGGGATATCTACAAATGAGGTATTATGTGCCTATGGGTCGAGACTTTAGTACTCAACAAGAAACCGTGTGATTTTAGTTCTGTTACTCGGTAGGGGCTGCCCCATGCACAGCTAGAGTAATCTTCCAGGTTTCGATAGGAAACTTGGTAGGGGAGAAGAAGAGTAGTGGAATCTGTTTCAGCATGTAGCGAGGCACTCAGGCCTTCCTTTCTGGCAGATGTTTGCCAGCGGTACAGTTTCTAGTGCTGATGGTGCGTAGATACCCAAGCTTTGCATTGATGTTGGTGTGCCGGATGCCCACTCTTTCGACCTTATGTTTCAGATGATACATCCTGATGATCAAGACAGGATTAAACTTGGAATCTCCAGTTTTGTGCACTTCAGAGTGATGTATCAGGAAAGACCAGAATAATTTAATCTGAGCTCGTGCACATTTTTGAAATGTTGATGTTGATGTTGATGCTACCGATGATATAATCAAACATCAGCATAATGACCTTTCTGTGCATAAACCTGACTTGTGTGATATGTCCCAATTTTACTTTGTCAATGATAGACTCAAATGAATTTAAGAAAAGACATTGTCTGTTGATTTTTGTGTGTGTGTTTAGGAATGGATGGATAGGTCATTACTGTTACAATTGGGTGTGTTTGAGGTGAAGGTTTGTACTGTGCCTACCTGGAGGCTGTATGGACCGTCTTGCTGGGATATGAATTGTATTCATTTTATTGAGCCAGATTGCACTAGTGCTGTTAATGGACGCTTTGACATGACATTTAGATAATAGTGTCTCAGTGGAATCATGGTGGTTTTATGGGGATTATTTGTTATTCATCCTTTGTAAGAGCAGAGGGAGGTGATGCATGCAGTATTTGTTTTTGGAGAGATTTGTGTAGGTTGTGGCTTTCTAGCATTAATGATCCTGCCTCTGATTTCGTGTATTTTGCTCTAGAGTAGTTTAACAAACTCTAGACATTCCTACAGGGCTCTGCAAGAGGTTTGTTCATGTTTAATTCTCCACAAAGCACTATGCTGCCTTAATCTATTTTACGCACGCTAATCTGTCTATGCAAATGTTCTTTTTAGTTGTTGTTGTATTGTTTTCTCTTCACCAGGTCGTTCAAATGCTGTTCATTTATATTGCAATACTGTAGGTGTTCATGCTAAGTCGTCGTCATTTGGATGCATGTATGACGACTGAATACCCCTAGGCTGGTGGTTTTATCATGGTACTTGAATGTTACAGTCATTACAGTCACATTATGCAAGAATGTGGGAACGAGTCCTTATTGGGTTATGTTGAAAGTGATCAAGTTCAAAGAAAATTATGTTTATGGTACCTGTTTTCTGGAGTTTTTGGGGGTGTGATTCGAAAATGAGCTGGTTCCCTTGCAGAATAAAACAAATAAGCTGAAACTTGGGCTTTAAATCAACCAGATAAAATCATGAACTGATGCGGTCATAAACATAAAATATAACAGAATTTATTAATGGAACAAAAATAAAAACAATTTACATTTGTACATAATAAAGTTCCTAAACTTAACAATAAAATACAATTTAAACATTTTTTTTCAATCTTATTGTGACCTGCACAATACATAGGACAGACAAAACAGATTTGTAAAACATAAGGAATTGTAAAATACAAGTAGTACATTCAACGTTCTAATTTCATCACTCCCTCGTTTTATAGCCACAAATTTTATATAAACAAGGGGTGAAAAACACTTGAATTGTACGGTGGTTGGGCGTCGACGCGTTTCGGTGGTACTGGACGGAAATTTGCTCCACCATTATCAAGACTGAAGTTTGATGTCTGTCATTTTACTGGGTCTGGGCAATTACCCTATAATGAATATACATACAATTAATCATACCATTCACCTAAAATATTAACACAATTGTAATATTCAGTCTACTATTGACATTTCCATATCACATTGTTGACCCTCTTTTCCTATCGCAGGTCGCCTTTTGCGACCAACACATTGCTACCATATTCTATCTATACTGTCATACCTCATTTCTCTTATCCCCCACTTTACTAATTCTTTCTTTGTCATGCTGTACAGTATTTTTCATGTGTCCTTTCAGTGTATTTTGCAGTGGTGAAATAGTTTCTAATATATTAAAATGTTTGCGAAGGTAGAGACCGGTTGAGAAAGTGATGATTATAGGCCCTCAATACTATTTTGAGATTACACTGTAAGGGTTAGATGGTTATGAGGTCAGTGGAACGCTCTCAAAAATTATTTACTTGCCGCCGCTGCTGGAACTGAACTCTTCCGAGGTACAGGAGCCCCTTCGACCACTTTGAAGACTAGCAGCCTTTCTAATCTGCAGCTGAACTGCGCCTGAATTGCCCCTGCATCCCGCAGCCCCGCTCCCACTGCCATCTGGGGAGCCGGCTGCCGAGTGGAGTGCAGGAGGAGGACTACACCTCCCAGCAGACCACGCAACCCGCGTGGTCACTCGTCAGCGCCAGGAGGCGTATTAAAACAGCGGCACACCTGCTGAGCGGTGGGAACGCTCTCAAAAATTATTTACTTGCCGCCGCTGCTGGAACTGAACTCTTCCGAGTTACAGGAGCCCCTTCGACCACTTTGAAGACTAGCAGCCTTTCTAATCTGCAGCTGAACTGCGCCTGAATTGCCCCTGCATCCCGCAGCCCCGCTCCCACTGCCATCTGGGGAGCCGGCTGCCGAGTGGAGTGCAGGAGGAGGACTACACCTCCCAGCAGACCACGCAACCCGCGTGGTCACTCGTCAGCGCCAGGAGGCGTATTAAAACAGCGGCACACCTCCCTCGCGGGACGCGAGCGGGACGCCCGGAGCGAAGCCCGGGCAAAGGGCGGGCCCTCTGTGGCCCTCAGTGGCCGAGGTAGGCCGGGCTGGGCCACGGCATTTAGATTTTGTTTTCTCTTAGTTTTTTTGCGTGCCGTACTATATATTTTTAGGGTATGTAAATACGCCGATAGGATTATTGCCACATAATTCCTTTCTGCAAGTTTGTCTCACGTCCTCATCTCCTGTGACTATTTATTATTTTAAACTTCGCTCCAGTTTTACTTTTGGGAATTCTGTTGTAGGACCTGATACTTTTCGTTCTTATAGCTTCATGGAGGCAAAGAAATTACGCTCTGGGAAAGTTGTAATGGAGAAACCTGGTACATTACCCGGTCCTATTCACTTGAGGAAAAAACAAGCTACTAGTGATCTCATGAAGGGCCAGATGCAACTGGTTCAAATTTGGGAGAAAAGTTTGAATAAGTCCTTAGAAAATTCTAGGATAAGTGTTACAGATAAATCTTTTAAACTGGATCTTTGTCCAAATGTGGAGGGAGTTTGTTTGTTGGAGCCTATGGCAGAAATAAAAGGGTCCTTGAGTCAGACAAGTGAGGGAAATCTCCCTCCATGCCCTGTATATGTGGCTGACGCTGATCCTTTGATAATATCTCAAGCTTTGGGCCAAAATGTTCTTAAGGGAAATGATACCTTGGATGAAGCTAAGGGAGATGTTTCAATAGCTACTAGCATTGACTTAGAACTCTGTGGTCGATATGTAGATAAGACATCTTTATCCCATATAGCGGTTAACAAAACACCCCGTGGAGAAACACCCTCTGGTCTGCTATTATACAGCAGTACCCCCTCTATTAATTCTACCGATAATCTGTCTACACAGAGTGGTGTGCAATCTCCGCAACTTAATCTATCGGGGATTTGTGCTTTTACATCATCCAGCTATCCAAAAAATGACAAACCTATCTCTGAGTCACTCATTGCCCTTGAGCAAATTCTGTCTTCCATATTACTTTTAATGGGTAAATTTGCTGTAAACTCTGATTGTATTTTGTCTTCGGTTACCGAGATTTTGCAGGCAATATTGGCACAAAATGTGAAAACGGTTGAAAATGTGATTAATCCTTTGATTACTTCTGCTAACCCTGATCTTCCTGTACAAAAAGAGGTTGCTAAAAATACTGAGGTGAGGGGAAATGTTCCTTTGGGATGTACTATAGAGGCAGATATTCATAAGTCCCCTGATCAATCCTCCTCATCCCTCTTGCTCCAGAGAACAGAGCCAATATTGGCTGCACAGGAAGAAAATGTGTTTGAAGAGCCTCACATGGGGGCTCATGATCTTTTTCCTATTTTTGTACTTGATAAAAAGGAGCCTGAGGGGCCTATCGGGACTCCTCGAGCTGCTAAAGCAAAATTGAGAGGGAAAAATAGGAAACAGATACGTAAATATAAAAAGAAAAGACCCAGACAAATTATCTTTCAAAAACACATAATATCGGAAACACCTGTTCGCATAGAAAGAGAGTATACCCCACCTCCAGACATCCCTGATAAGGTGGAAATCGAAAGTATTATAAAGGAAGAATGTGGGAACACCCCGGTCGAAGCAACTATGAAGAGGGAGGCCCCATGCCCAATGGTAAATGTTCCTGCTCATCATCTCTCTATAAGTACCGATGATAATATACACTTGTTGTCAGCAACAAGAGTATTTAATCCAGCTGCCCCCATCTTTCGCTCTCAGAAGGAGGTAGTCAGGAATGTAATACCCCAGATTGCAAAAAGCCCTATTTTATATGTGGATACTCTAACACTGGATTTTCTCCCACTATTTGATTTTGATCTAAAAATGAATAGATCCTGGCTACTTAATTGTTTTAAAGAAATAGATAGCTTAAAGTTGATTTCAACAAACGATATTGATTTAGTTCTCCCAATAAGATCTATAAATGGGCAAAGAACAAGGGTAAAATTTTACTCGAAAATAATTGCTAACTTAGTTCTTCAGCAAGCCGAAGCCTTTCAATGTAGAGGAATTGACGTGTTACCTATTGTTAATAACAATTTGTGTTCATCCTCTATTGAACGAAACACAAAGTTGACCTCTGGACATGATGATTTTTCATTGGGTAATAATGACCTAAAGATTTGGCTTTCCAGAGGTAAACGAATGGTTTCCCAGGTACTTTCAGTACCTGGAAACACAGATAATCCTCTAAAGGAAGACATTTCGATGTGGAACTGGTTACCCGGAGTTCTTTCAAATTCTTCTTCGGGAATCCAACAACCAGCTTCGCATCTTTAACACTGGTTTAAAAATTGTCTCTTGGAATGCCGCCGGTTTGTCTAATTGCCCTGAGAAATTTGATTTTCTTCTTTCCTTGAATGCAGATGTGGTATGTATTCAGGAGACATGGTGTAAAACTCTTCCATATGGAGGGAATGATTACTTCGTCTTAGAGGCCTCTGCCACTCCTTCAAAAAAAGGTCATGCTAAAGGTGGAATTGCCTGCCTTCTATCAAATGCATTGCAATGGCATTTCTCACATTACAAAGACGAGAGTAACCTATTCCAAGCCATAACCATTTCCAATTTGGACTCCATTGCTCAACGGTCCTCGCTTATAATATTAAACGCTTATATTCCCCCAGAAGATAAGTTTACGATAGTTTTAAAACGTATGTTTTCCTATGTACAACAACAAATAGAGGTGGATCACCCCCCATACTTATTATTAGTGGGGGACTTAAACTGTAAAGTCTCTAATACTTCTTTAGACATGTTTAGAAACAAAGTAAAAGAAGAAGTATATAATATACCCCAAGCTATCTTGCCCATTAAAATAAAAACTAATAAAAGAGGCAAGACTCTACTTGGGGAACTTAGTTCTGTGGAGGGAATCATTATAAATGGCAGAATGCCTTCAGATACCCCGGCTAATTATACACATGGTTCCACTAAGGGAGAATCTATTTTAGACTATGTAATAACAGACTTCGATATGTTCTCTTTTCTTAAAGATTTAGTGATCTCGCATACCCCCCTGAGTGACCATAAAGTTATCAACTTAACTGTCTCTCTAACTCCCCCTGAAACTAGCCTCTGGTCTTTAAAGAATAGAGGTTTTTCTATTAATTATAATAAAGATAGATGTTATTGGGGATTTACTAACAACATGAATGTACAAAGCATCCTTACCCAATTACTAATGGAGCTTGACCACTGGCAAGGAAGGGAATTCCTGTTTCTCGAATTTCTCATTAAAAAAGTCACCGCAACGGCTAGAATTACAGGAAATCATAAAAAGAAATATTTTTCGCCTAGTCCCTTATTAAAGTTAAATATTGAGATTAATAAACTTGTCAGAAAGCAATACCTTAATAGATCAGGGGAAATTGAGTCTCAGTTAGCTATACTAAAAAGAAGGAGGGTAAGATTGAGATCCAAGTTAAAAAGAGAAAAAGAAGACAATTTATGGATCAAGTTAAGAGAGGTATCAATCCGCAAAAACGCTAGAGAGTTTTGGTCCGTAATAAGGCAAGGATGTGGGTCTGTAAAAACGTCCACTCCTATAGCTATTTCGGAAGATGCCTGGACCCAATTTGTAACCACCTTATATGCGCCAAATGGGGCAGGGGTGGACTCATGGGACCCAAGGCTTAATAGTGATCTTAAAATGGAACTCCCTACTGAGTATTCCATAGCTTCCGTAATAAAGAGCATGCGCTCTTCTGGGGCCATGGGACCTGACGAATTACCCATGTCTATAATTAAGCAAGATATAACTTCTTGGAGCAGGATTCTCCTCCCAGTATTTTTAGCGTGTTTTAAGACACAAACAGTCCCCGAATCGTGGCGGGGGAGTATCCTAATCCCAATTTTTAAAAAAGGTGACCGGGATAATCCCTCTAACTATCGTCTAATAGCTCTATTAGACTCAATAGGGAAATTTTTTGCCAAACTCTTATTAGTTTTAATAACAGATTGGGCAAATTTAAACAATATAATACCCATGGAACAGACAGGTTTTCGAAAAGAGCATGGAACGCTAGATAATTTAACATCGTTACAGGTAATCATGGATAAATACGCTCGTGTACGGGGGGAGGCGTATACGTAGCATTTATAGATTTCTCCACAGCGTTCGACAAGGTGGATCGTCCTACGTTGTGGAGAAAGTTGGCGGCATTGGGTATGCCGGAATATTTATTGAATTTAATTAAGGTTCTACACTCGAACACGTGGTGTAAGGTGTTACAAGGCGGTGAAAGGGGTCTGTCCCAATCGATCTCTTCCCGGAATGGATTAAAACAAGGCTGTATTTTGGCACCCACATTGTTTTCCTTGTATATGGCTGATTTACCAACAACAGTTGCAGTTTGTGAGGGAATAGCTCCGAAAATCGGAGGGACAGGTATATCGATTCTAATGTATGCGGACGACATATTGGTTTTAGATCTGACCCCTAAAGGTCTCTCTAATCGTCTTCATGCATTGAATCAATTCGCCGATGCACATTTTATGAAAATTAATAGTTCTAAAAGTAAAATTATGTGCATCTTTGGAAAGAAGAAGTGCAGATCCAGTAGCTATAATTGGTCAATCAGCGGAGAAAAACTTGAGGTAGTTAAATCCTATATGTTTTTAGGCAAATTAATCTCTGCTAATCTTAGTGAGAAGCCACACATTGAACATAGCTCACGAAAAGCAATGGCCCATGGAAGGGGACTATGTTCTCTGTATAAAGCTACTGGGAAAAGGCACTTCTCTTTATGCTTGGATGTATTTAGAGCGAAAATTCCTGCAACCCTCCTTTATGGAATAGAATTAGTGGATTTGAAACAATGGGGTTTCATGCAAAAAATGGAAGGAAAGGTACTAAGGAAAATCTCCTCATTTAATTCTGCCTGCTCTACAACATCATGCAGGCTGGAATTCGGACTTCGAAGTTGTTGGGCCCAGGGGCTGGCGGCACTCGTAAGATGGGTAGCCTGTTTGGCCAGAGGTAAACCAGGCACCTTACGAGCAATCTTAAAAAAGGAATTATTGGGCAACTTTAATGAGTTCTCGCAGCTGGTAAAGAACTTTAGAAAAGCGATCTTGCTGCTTGAATTGGATGAAAGCACGTTATTCTTGCTCTCTCCACTAGAGTTAAAGTTAAAGTTAAAAAGTATGTCCTGGGAACTTTGTTATAAGTCGGATATACTTGCCCAACAGAAGCTTAAAGAAAAGGAAGCCCTGGTCATAACCTATACACCAAAATTAGCCCAACAATATCTAACCTGGAATATTCCTCATGGAGTCCGTAGATTTTGGTACCTTTTACGTCATAATTTGCTTCCACTTAATCCACTTTTAGCAAAATGGTATGGAGTTTCTCCTATATGCAATTATTGTAATAATGCTATTCAAGATCTTAACCATGTTTTGTTCATTTGTCCGGTATTGTCCCCTATGCGTCAAAAATGGATAAAACCAATTTGTTTACAATTGGGAATTGTGAATGTAAAAATGTTTTTCCTTGCACTTTATTGTCCCCCTAACGAAATGTTCTGTTCCAGAATTTTTAAATATTTTAAAGAGTTCTTAGATATTTATTAATGAATTTACAGGAGATGCTGATGTTTGGATTACTTGTAGATAATTTGTGCCTGGTCCTGTTGTCGTGTGATGTTTTCTAATTTCTTATCAATATACTAATGTGTATGTATTTTTTATGTGGCCCTCAGTGAGAGCCAAATCATAATAAACTTTTGAACTTTGAACTTGAGGTCAGTGCACTGTTCCACAAACTCAGTTCACCTGCACCCTGGCAGAAAATTGCCAATTTGTGTTGACTTGAAGATGGATTTTGCTGTCCCATGAATGGGTACTAGAAAGTTGATTGTAGTAGGTGTTTTTTTTATTTTCATGCAAGTGCATTTTGTGCATCATTGCAGAAAGCGGATTGGAATTCACCTAGTTACGCCCTAGAATGAGTAGGTCAATGTTGTTTTTATGGATGAAGTGCTTGATTCTTTTCTGGTGTCAGAAGCTGCTTTTCATGATCTCTTGTAGCGTATATTGTTTGTTTGCGTTTCATGTCCCCATGCAAATAATGCATGTACAGGAAACCTGTACACAACATATTTTGACATGTCAAAGGTATGAAAACTGGGTCTTATTTGGGTCTGACTATAAATGTAGACTCTCCCTTGTCATCTGTATAGGCACTTCCATGACTTATGTCTGAATCCAGGCCTGAGAATAATCAGTAAGTGGGCGGTCGTGGAAGTTTGCGTGGTTGATGGATGGTGCGTAGTAACTTTTCGTCGCTGCAGCAACTAATCGGTCTTTAGAATCCCCTTGTCTACTAACATTTGAAAGCAATTTAAATCGACTGCAGGATATTCTCCTGCTTGTTGCATCCCCCAGCCGCAGGCAGATGGCTGTGGTGAGAATTGAATTGGAGGATCTGGCCATCTCATAGCAGGGTGTAGACACAAACAAACATCTAAAGATTACTTTAGCTATCGCAGATGGCACTCTCAAAGTTTTACCATAGGTTAAAAACCTTTTTCTTCTTATTCTGTTGCGAACAAATAGCTAGTGCAACAGCTCAGCGCACTCAACCTTTTACCTCTCCCAGGAACAATGTACTTTAGTAGAATGTGATCAGTAAGTAATTATAGGGCAACGAATTCACATCAGTGCTTCAGATAATTTGTGAAAATGAGTATTCTGTTATGTGATTCAAGTTTATTTTATACCTCGATCCCATCCCAGCAAGGTAATTGTTTTTCTTATTCAATTAAATAGGTAGAATGTATTTGCTTATAGTGATGAAGGCCGATGCTGTTTTAAAGAAATAAAATAAGGGTTTGTGTCCATTTGAAGATCAAAATACTGTCCGGGTACATTGCTTCCTTTGTTTAAAAAACACACTCAGCTTGTGTGAAATTGGTGAAACTGTGCAATAAGTGAAATGCATATCAAACGAGATCTAACAATTATCAAGGCACATCTACAGGATACAATATGCGATTATTGTAGCACTGCACATATGCATTGGGTTGGAAGCTTATTGTTATAAGAGGATATTGGTTTAAACCACTCATTTTGCATTCCAGCGTTGCAATACTTAATGGTGTGCATTTTGGCACTTACAGCTTGACAAAGACTGCTGCAACCGTATCTCCACGAATTAAATTTTCTGGCAATCCCCTTCAGTGGTATGGTGACACGGACAATGGCCATACATTTAGAGTTAAGACAAAAGAAAGGGTGGTGGAGAAAACAAAATCCTTACAGGGAGACAGTGAAAGGCTCATCATGACAGTGGTAATTGATCCCTCTTCATAAGGTTCCATAAACTATCTTTGATGCTTTGTTAGTGGTTAGTAGTCTGCCATATCCGAATATGCACTGTTTGAGTAATCTTATTTGGACAGGACTATAGCCATCGCTGCCTGTACTTTGTCATGGAAATTTAGAAATGTAAAAATTGTGACCTTTGTCGTCAAATTAAAACAATCCTGTTTACACCACCTTCACTTCCATCTTGAGTCACGCATCTTGATCTTCCCAAGCTCCCAGTTTTTTTCCGACTGCCACACCATCGTCTTGGGATTCAGTTTAAACTGATTATCTCGTCCCACTGATCTATTGCTTCCATACAGACCGGCCACATTGTTTTCTAGTTGCCTTTGTTCTAAACGTAGTTTAACAATCAACTAGGTGTCTTCAGCATAATTATAGAATCTTATTCTAAATGATGCTACAAAGCAAGTCAATGGTAATATTTACAGGTTAAATAATAATGGTTAATAAAGGTACAACTTCAGGCGTTACGTTCTAGTATACTTCTATTTTTAAAGCAGCTTCTTTACTGATCACAGAGCAAGCATGTTAAACCCCAGCCTTAGCCTATTCAGCCTCTGTCACCAAACTCCCTCCCTTCAATTCTTCTTAAAAAAACCATAGACCGCATTTGCAACCACAGTGCCACAAACTACCCCAACTAACCAAAGACCTTCAATTTAAGTACCTCTTTACCCCCTTCTATGCCTGATCTTTGCCTCTGAGCTTATTCCACGTAACCCACACTGACCAGAATAACATATAAAACTAAAAACCTCTCTTAAAACCTACATCCTCTCCTGAGCAACTTTAAATGCCCTTGCAAGGCCTGCAAAAAGAACCCTAAAGTGAAATCTACAGAGTGGTTCTTAACAGCATTTTCCCAAACTAAAGTCCATCAGCAGCCTATGTGCAAAATAAAAAGAACATCATATCTTGTTTTACTTTCAACGAGACAGTCTACCTGCAAGCTGTACAGAGAAAGTGGCAACCGCAGATTATCTTGGCAAAGAATGTGTTATTCTCACATAAACATTCCGCCACCTCCAGACCCTCTTGAGATCTTTTTAGCACCATCTGTTATCTCTTTGACACCTGCTCCACTACAAACTCTAATATTACTTCAAACGAAATGCAGAACAGTGTCCTTTTCTTCAATAACAACCATCCAATATGAAAGAATTTCTTCAAGTCAACCTGCTATCGAAAACCAGATCTCAACCTACTTCATCAATCCCTGCGATCTCCACCTTCACTCAGTATCGTGCTGATCACTCCAATCCCATACATAAAACGCACCTTCTGAGCCTTCCATCCATGGTCCAACAGGCCTTGGCATCTTCGGTCTCTCCCCAAGAGTGTACATACTGAAGAACTCCTTTTCGAAAAGTAAACTTCCAAGCTGACGCACTCTGTCCAGACTAGTGTTCCAAGATCCTACCTTCGTTGACCATACAGGCCTAAACCATTAATCCCCTTTGTCCTGGCTGCTGGGAAGTCCTAAAAAAAAATTTGAAATCCAACACCTACTCTACCAGCCTACTTCCAAAACAAGCTTTAAGATCCGAGTCTGGCGAATGACCATTTCACAGCAAAGAAATATCTTCACCTACCTTCTTTAGAAAACTGCTCAACATCATGAACTTGTGTAGTGGTGTAATATCACAGCCCTTGCCCATCTCAATCCCTACCACCACATTTAACCATATTATCCATAGCATCCTAATAGCTCTTACTTTGCATTGATGCCCAAGTGAGTTTGTAAGAACAATGTGAAAGGAAAGTTGTTATTCTCTAAATGTAAATGCTTGGTGCAAACGTGCTCGGTGGCCATTGGTCCTCCTGATGCCCCATATTCTTAGTAAATGTGCATGTGAGACATGGTCAACTTGCAGAGCCTAAATGTATAAGTGTGCTCTGTGAGTATCGTGATTCCAGTTCACTCTTCACATACGTTGCGTCATAGTGACGCCTCTCGGTGGTGCGGTGGCCAAGACCTGCTTTGGTTCTTCACCGACAAATGAAGTGGGAAACTTCTAAAATGGCTGAAAATGCTACTCAACGGGGTACATTTCGTAGCTTGAACCCAATAACACTGGCCACCGCACAAAAGGAAGATATTGTTGTACCTTACGCTGTTGCTAATGCAAGAGTTTCTTGCCATCAGCGGCAGCGTATGTCTTTCAAAGGGAGTAGTGAAGCTGAAAGTGTTATTGCGCCTTTCATCTGGACACCACGGTGCAGCCCTGCTGTTACTGAAGCAACATGAACATTGGAGGATTTGGTGTCTGTTGTGCGGAGATTGAGGCAGCGGTGGGATTTTGGCTCATTGATCCGAGCTATAGGCTGCAGAGGATTAACATGTCACTCGTCTTCCTTAGCTCACACTGCCAAGCCAGCTAGCAAAGCGGTAAGGGCCCCATAGAATTGCTGATAAATGTAGCATATGATTGCAGTCGATGGGCGTGACATGGCTCCTCGGTTCACCGGGGACCACTGGTACCCAATGTTACGGTAGGAATTCACAGAAAAGCAGCTTTGTGCCTTAGACAGTTGGACCTTTGACACAAAATCATTCTTGTGAGATTGCCTGGTGCTTTGTAATGGCTGCCGCAGTGACGTATGCGCAAACATGACAGTGAAAGGTTAGAATCCTGGCAGCGCCCAGATAGTCGATTAAAAGTTATACATTTTTCACTTGGTAATAGTAATTCTGTTGTTCACACTATACTGCTGGTGATTTAGCTCTGTGGGTGGGTGTGCCGTGTTTGTGTTATTGCCTGCTGCCATGGGCATTAACAACTGTTAACAGTTGTTAATGCCCTTTACTAAGTGAGTTAAGTGCTGTTAATTGCCCTCCCCACAATTAGCAGCCAAATGCAGCCGTACATTAAGAGGATACATTGCGGTTAATGACAGGTAATCACTAACTGGAAGTGGGTAATGAGTCTGTTGGCATTACTCAAAAGCATGCCCATTAACACGCCCACTGTCCCTGCCTGCTGCTGGTCTCAGCTTCACGCTGTCACCGAATGAAAAAAAAGGCAGGTAAACGTCATCCACTCATTTCTGCATTCTGTTTGGGTAACACTATTGGGGCACTCTGTGAGGAGTGTAATAAACGATTCCCAGCATGCATACATTGAATGAATGCCCTGGTTTACCGTCGGAGTCTGCTATAACATATTACAATCACAGTTTCCTGCTCAGCTGGTTGGCAGGGCGCCTTCTCATACGTTGCTATTAAAAATGAATGTGTTTTTTCCAGTATAAAACGAAATTAAAGGCATGACCCCCTTCGCTGAGTTTTCTGCACACTAACCATCAGATGCTGGAGGAAATATTTACAGTAATCCATCCTTCAGGTCTGAGGGCTCCAAACGTATCCCACGTGGGAAATGCTTTATGTATTGTTCATGTATTATTCACGTTGCCATGCTTTAAAGCGTTGTGATGTGCAGTTGACATCAGCTTCTTTCCTTTAAGGAGAACTTGCTGCTCAGCCTGTTTACCGCACACTGTTGTCAAAGGGAATAATGTGGTTACTCACGCTGTTTTACAGTCTGACCTTTGACCCAATGTATCTATGAGGGCGCCAACCCACGACTGACAGCACTCACCGCTAATCACTTATAGGGGCTTCATTTAAAGCCAGTTATGGACTCTCGCAGCTCACTGGTGCATTCGATTCTGGGCATGAGTCCTTTGTTTATCTCGGAACCTGATTGACCCTTCCCATTGGAGCAGGTTCAAGATTGATTTGCATATGGCTGGGTCCAAACTGAGGTTGCCTGTTGTGGAAATTAACCCCTTGCATGCTGGTGAAGAACCCCAGCCGTCACGCTCCGCGGTGCTTGTGTGCGGATGATGGCTGGGGTTCGTCACGGCCCCACCCTGTTCGTTTGTTTACCGCACAGCGGCGGAAACGGGCCAGCATCGAAGGGGTTAATGATGGACTAGGATGCGGCCCTGGTAATTACCCGTGACTGAGATTAATTTAAGCATTTTCTTCCATCTGTTTTTTTTATACCTTACTGATGACTTTTATACACAATTTGGGCCTTATCTTTGCAAACAATTTTGTGAATGGCTTAAGAGGTTGCGATAGGCATATGTGGAATCGCACTACACAGACCCTCCAGCATTTCGCGATTTCGCGATTCACGAAAAAATCGCGAAATCCGCTTGCAATCGCGATGGCCGCGATATTTACCAAACCGGCCGCAAAAAAAGGTCTCCCGGCAGGTCAAAAACAATCAAGCATTTTTATTGGCTGTAAGCGCCTACGTCACCACGTGAACGGCGCTGTACAACCGTGAGAGCTGCCTGCTTCCTCCATTACACTATTTCTGGAAGGCGAGCGAGAAAAGGAAAGTGTTCCTTCTCTGCGCTCCAGCTTGCAGGCTCGACTGCTGTCTTTAATTGCCGTATTATTGAGTGTTTGTTTACAAATCCGCCTCATTATAAACATTCATTGCGAAGCAACCGGCACGTTTAAAAAATAAGCGCCACACTGTAGAGCCGAGCTCTAATTTGAGATTTCATCGGAGGCTCGATTGATTAGCTGGTTCCTCCAGGCATCCACTGCTAGGCTCATCTCCCGGCCTTTCACCGCAGGTTAAAGATAAACGGTACAGCACAGATGTTTGTGTTCTATATATTAATATATGTATTAATATTGCAAGCAGTGTGTCTTTTAGCCTCCGCAGCAGGCCTCTCTTAGCTGTTCAAAACAGACAGAAGTGCAATGGTCTTGTGGGTTTAACTCGCGCTTGAGCTGGTATTCAGGCCCATAAAAGAATGTAAAAAAAATATGAGGATCCCACCACGGGGACGGGCGGAAGTGCAGAGAAAGAATAGGACTCCTCACTTCTGCTCTACCGCTTCAGCAGCCCTCCCCCTTTCTTTTTTCGTCCCGATTATTCCCTCCCGTTTGTCTAGCATCTCCTCATCTCTTCCTGAAAACAATCTCTGCACTCCTTCCGCCGAATTTTTCATTACCAGATCCGCTGTTCTTCAAGTTTTTTTGTTTAATGCTGAGGTATATGCATCTCAGAAGCCCGCTTTTTAAATTATTATTTCCAGCTTGGCAGGAACAGAAAGCGTGGCAGTGTATATCTCCTGCACACAGGACACCCCGGCTCTTCACAGGAGGCCTCGATATTAAAACTACAATCGCCAAGCAGGCCTCAGAAGCCGGCGGAGTCATTGTAGTTAAAATATATGTACTGCACTGTATCACCGCATCCCCCCCAGCAAACACCCCGGCCAGCAGGCTGTGCCAGCCCGTTCTCACCTGCAAGACAAGGGTTTTCCTGAGCTGCCCCCACCCTCTTTCCTCCAGGCCCCTCACACTTCAATACTCGGTTGCAGGCCACAGACTTTGCAGATCAGACCCTCCTCTTTACCCCAAACTCCCCAACCTGTTCTGTCACACCACTCACATACACTCAGCAGCTCACTCTCACCTGCAGAGCACTTGCTTTCCGGAACAGACCCCTCCCTTCCCCAAACTCCCCCTTCAACCCATGCTTTCACACCTCTCTACATTCCCACAGTAGGCATCGGGCAAAGTCTGAGTGGTTGTCACACGCTTCCCAGCTTTCCCACACACAGACCTTTGTATCTAAGCAGCTAGCACTGCACCCACATTTGTGCACCTGTTAGTTGGATGAATTGGAAAGGAATAGAGAAAAGTTGTGAAAGAATGGGAGTTCACTAGTCCAAAAGGTTTGGGATGATTCAAGATGGGAGCGAAAGGTAGAGGTGGAAGCTTTAAAATAAATATATTTTTTTTAAATAAACCATATATTCGTTTTTACAGGTATGGATACATCTAAACATATACATATATGTAAGTGAAGGGATGGGTGAATGGCTGGATGAATTAGTGAAAGGGTGAATGGATGAATGAAAGATTGAATAAATGGATAATGAGAGAGGATGGATGGATTGATGAGATGGGACGGATGGAGAGAAAATGTAAATAGCTGGATGTATGGGTGGAAGGGTAGCTGGATGATGGATGGATGAGGGGAAGGATGGATGTGTGGGTGGAAGGGTGAAGGGAATGATGGATGAAAGGAAGGATGGATGAGGGGAAGGATGGATGAGAGGAAGGATGGGTGGATGGATGAGGGGAAGGATGGATGGATGAGGGGATGGATGGATGAGGGGAAGGAAGGATGGATGGATGGATGGGTGAGGGGATGGATGGATGAGGGGATGGATGGATGGATGGATGAGGGGATGGATAGAGGGGAAGGATGGATGGGTGAGGGGATGGATGGATGGATGAGGGGATGGATAGAGGGGAAGGATGGATGGGTGGGTGAAATGATGGATGGATGGATGGATGGATGGATGGATGATGAGGGGAAGGATGGATGGATGGATGATGGGTGGGTGGGTGAAAGGATGGATGGAAGGAAGGATGGCTAAGTGAAAGGGTCGATGGAGAGAGAAAGGGAGGATGGATGGATGACTAAAATAGTGGATGGGTGGAAGGATTAGTAAGTGAAAGGATGGCTGGATTGGTGAAAGGGTAAATGGCTAAATGGATGAGTGAATGGATGGATGGGATGAAGAGTGGATGGATAAGTGCACAGATGAATAGGGTAAAAGGGTGGATGGATAATGGAGATGAGTGAAAGGATGGATGAGGGGATGGATGAAGGGATGGATGAGTGAAATGATAGATGGAAGGATACATGATGGATAGGTTTGCAAACGGTTGAATATGTTTGGAAATGGCTGGGCTTACTTATATACTATTGCGCGACCTCTGATGTGTCTGTAAAACTTACCTATTGTCCTGAAGTTTTGTCCTGAATTTTGACCTCCTGTCCTGAATTTGTGTCCTGAATTTTGACCCTTTGTCCTGAATTTTTACACTCACCGTCCTGAATTTGCACCAATGCCAGTTGGTCACCCTATATCGCGGGCTTGGAGACGGAGCGCCGTGCAGAGATGTCTGTCCCTCAAGATAAACAGACAGAACCACTCAGCCGAGAGAGCTGAGCCGCACACGGGACAGGGTATCTGCAGAGGCGCGCTGGACAAGGGATGAAGTCAGAGGGTTGAGCTCACCTATTGCAGACCATTTCCCCCTGGGAGTGAGCCATGGGAAAAATCCTAGAGGCGAGAAATTTAACACGGGCGTCAAGTGGCCCCATGTCATGGGTGTCAACTTTAACCAGTCCCCGCTTTTAAATCGGAGACGATTTGCAGGCTGACATTTTGCAACGAAACTACAAGTACCAACATGCAGTTCGCTACTGTTTAACAAGTGACCACTTGGCGGTTTTGACTGCTCTTTCTCTAGTGTTTAGATCTGTCGAACGGGCATCCGGTGGGATATCAGGTCGTGTTCAAAATACATTGTAAAGGGGCGATAGGTATAGCCATCATTGGTGCAGCAGGTACAGTGGCACCAAGCTCTAAGGTTATTGCAAGACACAAACTGACCTGCAATGGTACGCCTCTTCTGGCGCAGGGCTTTGCAACGTGACGCATCTGGGAGATGCGTCACGTTGTAAATACCCCGCACCATGGTGCATCTTTTGCGCCGCCGCTGCGTCACAAAAGTGACGCAACGGTGGCGTAAAAGCAGCGCAAGGGGCTTGTAAATCTGCCCCAAAGTGTCTACATTGTAAAGAAACCAAATATACATAGCTTCATGTTGTTAAATAACTAAAAAAAACTAAGATATCTGTGTTTGTTGTAGGAAAAATGGCGACATAAAATGCCGCAAAATTGCCGCTAAATTTCCATATTTGTGCCGCTAAATTTCCATTTTCGTGCCGCTAAATTTGCTAATCCATGCCGCTATATCCTGGGGGGTCTGACTACATTCTCAGATTAGCACCACTAGTACTAATGAGCCATGGACATGTCAACCTGGAACCCTGAAATGGCTACCACCACTGTGTTGAGTTTAGCGATTATGCTGCTAACTCGCCAAGAAGTTATTACTATAACAGTTGCATACAGTGCCATTTTGCACTATACTGCGGAACGGAATCATGATACGGCTCCAGGTGTTAATGAGGATTTGCTTGATCTTTGTGGTGGACGGCATTTAGGAGGGGATCAGTATTTGGGTTTTGTGGGTGGGTTTGTTGTGCTTGCGCTGCTCGTCACGCTAGCTTGATGCAAGTATGATCATGTAGTTCCGAGGAAAAATTCAAAGTTGAATTTGTTTAAGTAGGGAGATGAGTCCCTACTTTCTTACCCTAAGATGTGACGTGCAATAAAAGAACAAGTTGATGATGATTATATTATTCCCCTATTGCCAATGAAAGTGCTTCTTAACATCATCAAACTACATGATTGTCACGTCCACTTTCGTATTAGGCCCTCACTACCCCAGATTTAAACGAGCCATGATATTAAAAA